>NC_058082.1:308522155-309168737 GCF_014858855.1 Bufo gargarizans | reverse complement strand
GGTTCAATATGTAGCCCCTTTCTTTATTTTCCTATCAGCTTGTTAAATCTCATTAAATTTAACTTCTTACCAAACTTATAAGAATATGCCTTAAATGATTGTTTATGAGCTAACAATAAAGGCTTCAGAGTAGCTCTATGACAGCTTCACCAGAGAGTAGAAAAAACAGTCTGCAGCTGCAAAGAAAATTAAGGCTGTAGGAGAAAAACTGTTGAAAGTTTTGAAATCTAGACCGCCTGAAGAAATGATTTAATGAAATAATAAAAAAATACTAAAATGTTTTGGGAAAATTTTTAACACCAAAAATGATAAGTTCTTTGATCCACAGGGCATAGATGACACTAGAGCAGACTGCTATGATGACTTATACACCCTTAAAGAAAAGATCCCAATACTCTGCAATAATTTATCACATTAATACCTTTCTAGAGTCTTTCTCTCTTCCCTCAATCACATCCTTACAACTGGATCTGTTGTCTGCCCCATTTTCAGATAAGTAAATCAGGGCAGTCATCTCTACTCTGAAACCCCACGGGTTTACTAACAATTACTATAAATTGCATCAATACATTCTTTCTCCTTTCCTAATTTCATTAATCATTTTTATCAAATGGGATGTATACCTCCAGAAATGTTAAAAGCTATAGTTATCACTAGGCTTGAGCAAATCGAACTTCAGATCATAGATCCAAATTTGATTTGTTAAAAAACGTTGTAGTTACATAGTTTGTACAGTTGAAAAAAGACATAAGTCCATTAAGTTCAACCAAGGGATAGGTGGGGACCAGAATCCCAGAAGGAAGTGAGACTTAGATTTCTATACATTTTCATAAGAATTAATGTAATTTGCTTTCAGGAATTTATCTAAACCCTTTTTAAAACTGTCCACTGTTCCTGCTGTGACCATGTCCTGAGGAAGTCTATTCCAGAGATTCACAGTTCTTACAGTAAAGAAGTTTTGACACTTCTGGAGACTGAACTTTTTCTTCTCCGGTTGGAGGCAGTGCCCCCCTGTCTTTTGAGGGCAATTTATATGGAACAGTTTTTCACTATATTTTTTTATTTGTATAGGTTAATCATGTCCCCCCTTAGATGTCTCTTTGTAAGACTAAATACATTTAATTATTTTAATCACATAACTAAGACCCTTCATGCCTCTTATCAGTTTAGTCGCTCTCCTCTCTACTTTTTCCAGCTGCAGTGCGTCCTTTCTATGGACTGGTGCCCAGAAATGAACTGCATATTCGAGATGAGGCCGCGCCAACGCTTTGTAAAGTGGTAATATTACATCCCTGCCCCGCGAGTCCATGCCTTGTTTAATGCATGACGATATCCTGGTGGCCTACCATCTACAAGGACACAAAATCCTTCTCTATAAGTGACTCTCCCAGTGTTACATCCCCCTAGGACATATGAAGCACAGAGATTATTATTATTACCAAGATGCATAACTTTACATATATCCATATTGAACCTGATTAGCCAAGTTGATGTACTCAGCTTTTATTTTATGGACATCTTCCATAGACTGCACAGTACTACACAGCTTAGTGCCATCTGCAAACATTTAAATGGTGCTATTAATCCTGTCCTCGATATCATTAATAAATAAATTAAATAACAGAGTCCTTCAAACATTTTTCCCACAACAGAAGTTAAACTAACCGGTCTATAATTACCTGTGGAGGACCTAGATCCTTTTTTGACTATGGGCACCACATTTGCCTTGCACCAATCACTTGGCACTGTACCAGTACCTAGAGAATCTTTAAAAATTATAAACTGGGGCACATCAACAATTGAACTGAGCTCTTTAAGCACTATTGGGTGTAATCCATCTGGACCCGGAGCCTTGTTCACATTTACCTTTGTAACGGAACGCCTGGCACCCCGACCGGGTACCTCCGTCGATAGATGCTCCTAGTGCTTTCCGAGGACTCCAAGCACTCCACTTGACACTGTACGCCCTGCAGACCCCACGAACCGCCGCAGCTTGGTTGGGGTCTCACCGTCCTCCACCCACGCTGGACCTACTACAAGGCTCCAGGCTCCAGTGGGTGAACCTCTCCTACAGCCAGAGAGCAGGAACAGCTCTTACAAGAGCTAGTAGTTATGCCAGGGGAGTATAGCAAATCTTCAGCGTATAGCAATCCCCCAGTTTGATCAGTTATCCAAACACCAGTCTCAACATGATGAAGGATAAAACAGGAACACTTTATTGAGGGCTACTCGCCCGTATTTATGCAGGTCCCCATCTGGTGGACACGCCCCCCAGGGGACCAGAATGGAGACTGCGACACACCGAACAGATACAACACATCCCCACAATGCATCATGGTTTCCTCCTCTCTGCCCCAGAGACAACCGAGGAATAATCCAATTATCTCTCAGGACAAAGGGGAGATCGCCAATACACATGTGGAGACAACAGGACAGACATCACCATTTAAACACACAATGTCACACCCTCCCAGCAACCACAGACATTTAACATATTCCCAGATAGCTCAAGTCTGAGTGCATATCATTAGGCGAATGGCACTCAGACCACACGAATACAATTAAACTAGCCATCTGGGTACCCTCACATAACAAAATACAATTCCAAAGACAGATTTAAGCTGTGCGGCCGGCCTGTCTTCTTTAAAGTTAGTATGGGCCATAATCCTGAGGCAGGAGGCTGCCAACCAGCCCCCTCCAAAACACAGTGGCGAGGTTGGTTTTGTCACAACCTTATTTAACTTCTCTTGGACCAGATCTACATTTAGCCAATTGAGTATATTACTGGATGTACTAGCAGCCCTGGCGCCACAGATATCAGCTTCTCTTCTTTTGTATATACAGAGCTAAAAAACACATTTAGTAACTCTTCCTTTTCCTTATCTTCAGTGAATAACCCCTCCTTTGCCATTATTTAAGGGACCTACCTGCTCAGACCTTGTTTTTTTAGCATTTATATATTTAAACATTTTTTTGGGATTTGTTTTGCTCTCTTTTGCCACCAGCTGTTCATTTAGTATTTTTCGGCTGAGGCGAAGTTTTGCTACCCAGAAACAATACATTTTAATGCTGTATAAAAACAGCATCACAAACAAAGTTTTTTAACTAATCAACATCGCATCTATGATCCGAAGCTCAATTAGCTCTAGCCTAGTTATCACCCTACCCTATATCACTTTTTAATACTGATCTTAATCTCTATGCCAAAATTCTGGCCTATCATTTAGCTGATATTCTACCAAGTGTAATACACTAGGATCAAGTTGGTTTCATTAACCACTTCATAACCGCCCATTGACTATAAACATCCTTGAGCTGGTCGCTTAACTCTGACTGGAAATTCTGGAACGTCCATTTAGAGATGGCAGCTGCACTCTAAAATGCCCCTTCTAGATTACTGTATACACAGCGCTCAATGAGCGATGTGTATACAGATCAGGAAGCGTTATGCCGCTTCCTGTTCCGGCCCAGCGGTCATGTGATTGCCGGGATCGGGTGAGTGCAGGAGCTGTCAGGTCTTCCATAGACCTTAATCAGCCCTGCACTGAGGCTGTACAGCGCTGTATTATGCTGTACAGCCTCTCTGGGTGGTGTATTTCCCCTGTAACTGGGGCTATGTCAGCCCCAGTTACAGGAGAAATTAATAGTAAAAAATAAATAAAATGAAGTTAAGTGTCCCCCAGAGGTCTTGTAAAAGTTTAAAATAAAAAAAATGTAAAAAAATAAAAATTAAGTCCCCCAAATCTGTTATTTAAATTATTCTTTTTTAAAATAGAATAAAGAAAATAAAATAGACATATTTGGTATAACCGCGTCCACATATAATCTACCCCCATCAGGTGAACGCCAAAACATATTTTTTAGTGAGCTCACCTCCCAAAAAACATAATGTTAATCAATCAAAAAGTCGTATGTACCCCAAAATGGTAGCAATAAAAACGTCACCTCATCCCGTAAAAAATAAGCCCCCGACACAAGACCATAGCCAGAAAAAAAATAATAATATGGATCTATGAAAATTGCAACACAAAACCATGATTTTTTTTTCTAAAAATGCTCTTATTGTGTAAAATGTAAAAAAATAGACATATCTGGTATAGTCGCATCCGTAACTATTGGCTGTACAAAAATATCACATGATCGACCCCATAAAGTGAACGGTGTAAAAAAAAAAAAGAAAAATTACACCAAACTGCTTTTTTAGTCACCTCACCTCACAAAAAACATAATATTAATCAATCAAAAAGTCGTATGTACCCTAAAATGGTAGTAATATTCTCCTGTTATCTTTTGTGAAAAAGAAAGTTTGGCCTAAAGCACAATTTTCTTGTCAAATTTTTATTTTATTTTTTTCATTTTTACACCCAAGTATTAAAAATTCTATGAAACAGCTGTTGAGTGAAATGCTCGCTACACCTCTTAAAAATTCTTTGGGTGGTGTAGTTTTTCAAAATGTGGTCACTTTTTTGGGGTTTTCACTGTGGGGTTACCTCAGGGCCTCTTGTAATGCAAAATGGTGCCCAAAGACCATTACAGCAAAATCTGTCTCCAAAAACCATATGGAGCTCTTTGCCTTCTGTGCCCTGTCATGTGCCCAAACAGTGGTATACGACCACATCCTTGGTTCCCCCTACATTTGCAACTATGTTTACTTAGGACTTAGAGTTCCCTCTCTTAACCATTAAAGCAGGATTAATAGCCTGGCAGAAATGTATGGTTTCCAAATAGCTACCCTTTCGCATTTGGGATCTTTTAAAATCTTATCCCTGATATTGACTTATCCGGTAGGATTAATTCAGGTATATGCCCCTTGTCTGTTATCTGGGTGAAGAACCAATTACTTTGCAGAGATAATTTCAAAATTTAATTTACCACACAGTGACTTTTTAACTTTTGGCCTCATGCACACGACAGTTTTTTTTCACGGCCCGCAAAAACGGGGTCCGTGGTTCCGTGATCCGTGACCGTTTTTTCGTCCGTGGGTCTTCCTTGATTTTTGGAGGATCCACGGACATGAAAAAAAAGTCGTTTTGGCGTCCGCCTGGCCGTGCGGAGCCAAACGGATCCGTCCTGAATTACAATGCAAGTCAATGGGGACGGATCCGTTTGACGTTGACACAATATGGTGCAATTGCAAACGGATCCGTCCTCATTGACTTTCAATGTAAAGTCAGGAGTCCCTTTACTTTCACACTTGTGTTCATAATGCAGACGGTGGCTCCGTTCAGAGCGGATCCGTCTGCATTATATTGTTAAAACATTTCTAAAGTGTGAAAATAGCCTCAGACGGATCCGTCCAGACTTTACATTGAAAGTCAATGGGGGACGGATCCGTTTGAAAATTGAGCCACAGTGTGTCATCTTCAAACGGATCCGTCCCCATTGACTTACATTATAAGTCTGGACGGATCCGCTTGCCTCCGCACGGCCAGGCGGACACCGAACATAACTTGAAGCGTCCCCATCACCATGGGAACTCCTCTATGTTAGAATATACTGTCGGATATGAGCTACATCGTGAAACTCATTTCCGACAGTATATTCTAACACAGAGGCGTTCCCATGGTGATGGGGACGCTTCAGGTTAGAATACACTGAAAAACTGTGTACATGACTGCCCCCTGCTGCCTGGCAGCACCCGATCTCTTACAGGGGGCCGTGATCAGCACAATTAACTCCTCAGGTGCCGCACTGTAAGAGATCAGGGCTGCCAGGCAGCAGGGGGCAGCCCCCCCCTCCCCAGTTTGAATATCGTTGGTGGCACAGTGTGCGCCCACCATCGCGCCCCCCCCCCCCTTCCTCCCTCTATAGTTAAAAATCGTTGGTGGCACAGTGTGCGCCCACCATCGCCCCCCCCTCTCCCTATAGTAGTAACAACCATTGGTGGCAGTGTGCGGTCTCCCATTCCCCCCCCCCCCACCACAGTAGAAGATTCATACTTACCTGCTTGCTGCTGCGATGTCTGTGACAGGCCGGGAGCTCCACCTACTGGTAAGTGAAAGGTCTGTGCGGCGCATTGCTAAAGAACTGTCACTTACCAGTAGGAGGAGCTCCCGGCCGGTCACAGACATCGCAGCAGCAAGCAGGTAAGTATGAATCTTCTACTGTGGTGGGGGCGGGGGGGGGGGGAATGGGAGGCCGCACACTGCCACCAATGGTTGTTACTACTATAGAGAGAGGGGGGGCCGATGGTGGGCGCACACTGTGCCACCAACGATTTTTAACTATAGAGGGAGGAAGGGGGGGGGCGATGGTGGGCGCACACTGTGCCACCAACGATTTTTAACTATAGAGGGAGGAAGGGGGGGGGGATGGTGGGCGCACACTGTGCCACCAACGATATTCAAACTGGGGAGGGGGGGGGGGTCTGCCCCCTGCTGCCTGGCAGCCCTGATCTCTTACAGGGGAATATGATAGTACAATTAACCCCTTTAGGTGCCGCACCTGAAGGGGTTAATTGTGCTATCATATCCCCCTGTAAGAGATCGGGTGCTGCCAGGCAGCAGGGGGCAGTCTTGTACAAAGTTTGCAGTGTATTCTAACTAGAAGCGTCCCCATCACCATGGGAACGCTTCTGTTAGAATATACTGTCGGAAATGAGTTTTCACGAAGTGAAAACTTAGATCAGAAAAAGCTTTTATGCAGACGGATCTTCGGATCCGTCTGTATGAAAGCAACCTACGGCCACGGATCACGGACACGGATGCCAATCTTGTGTGCATCCGTGTTCTTTCACGGACCCATTGACTTGAATGGGTCCGTGAACCGTTGTCCGTCAAAAAAATAGGACAGGTCATATTTTTTTGACGGACAGGATACACGGATCACGGCCTCGGCTGCAAAACGGTGCATTTTCCGATTTTTCCACGGACCCATTGAAAGTCAATAGGTCCGCGAAAAAAAACGGAAAACGGCACAACGGCCACGGATGCACACAACGGTCGTGTGCATGAGGCCTTTCTCAGATTGCGCCACTCCATTTGAACTCTTTTTATTTTTTATTATTGAAAACTTTCCAAAGGCATTTCTCAGAACTATGCTGCCATGAATGATGCTTGGAAACCACGCTATATCATGCATGGAGAAAGGGATCTAAATATTGCCATTGATCAAAGATTTTGGGATGCTACTTTTACCTGCCCACATTTTCCATACTTACCTGCTCCACGCAACTCTAGTCCTCCACACAACCCCTGCTCTCTCCATCTTCCGGTCCTTGCCCTGTTTACACCTGGCAGTGCATGGCATGATCACATGCACCGCTCCAGCCAATGACTTGCTTCAGCGTTGACATGTGTGGCCACATCACTGCTGAAGCCAGTTATTGGCTGGAGAGGTGCATGTGACTATGCTCATGCACTGCCAGGTGTAAACAGTGCAGCAACCAAAAGATGGAGGCAGCAGAGGCGTTGTGAAGGACTGGAGTTCCAGGGAGCACACAAGTATAAATTTTTGGTTTCAGGGGCTATGCTGCTGGAACTTGTTAAATAATAATTTTTACTGGGAAATCCCTATTACACAATATTTAGGAAATTACTTGGAACAAGTGTCTATAGGAACACTCATTCGTAATAAGTGACCTGCATAATTGTGCCGCTGATCAGCCAATAAGGAATCACTAATTTGTCAGCTGATTTGCATTTTTTATCAGTATGAAAGATGTTTTATTATTGTCAGCTCGTCTTCCTGTGTAATCAGGAATGTGCTGCCGATAATAAATATAACTAAATGAAGAAGGAATGACTGTGGTAGTGACCATTCCTCCCCATTCACTTTTTTTATTTGTGGCCCCTTTGAAATAGAGCGATGTGACAATGCAGCCCTCAGACCAAAAAAGGTTGTGCACCCCTGTATTAAATGTACCCCAAAATTGTAAAATAAAAACTGCCTTGCGCCTCTTCATACCTTTGGTGCATCCAGTGTCAGATATAGGGGTCTAAAACGCCGATCTTAATAAATGACCCCCTATGTTTTTCTTTTGTTGATACAAGGCTCCGCTCCCGAGTAATGATATTCTTTCTTAATATGCAAATTAGGTATTTAACTTTGCCACTATTTGGCCCTGTCAATGTATGCAGCCAGGGAGGGGCTGGCCACAGGAATGAGTGGAGCTTGGGTGCAATGGTGATGCCCTCAAAGCACCAAAGAAGAGTTAATTTGTATATTCAGAAAGTTTTCATAACTCAGGAACGGTGCTTTAAAAGAAAACCAGTGTTTTAGATAAGTGAACCACACCTATGTGTCTATGTAAACAGTTTGATGGAAAGGTCGCTGGTGACAGACTGTCTTTAACCCTTTCTACCCCAGGCCAGTTTTCACTTTCCTGCCCAGGCCATTCTGAGATTGTTTTCTCGTGACACATTGTACTTCATCATAGTCATAAATTTTAGTTAATATATTTCACCTTTATTTATGAAAAAATCCCAAATTTACCAAAAATTTTGAAAAATTTGCAATTTAAAAAATTTAAATTTTTCAGCTTTTACCACAGAAAGTGATACCTCATAAAATATTTATCTGCTACGCGACCAAGTGGATGGGGTGAGTTACATTTGTTTATTATTTTTAACCCCTCAATGGACATTTTACTAAGAATTCTGTATTAAGAATGCTATTATTTTCCCTTATAACCATGTTATAAGGGAAATTAAATAAATCTACAGAACACCTAACCCAAACCCGAACTTCTGTGAAGAAGTCCGGGTTCGGGTCTGGGTACCAAACATGCCGATTTTTCTCACTGTGCGTGCAAAGCGCATTAAAATGCTTTGCATTCGCGTGGAAAAATCACACATTTTTCCGCAACGCACCCGCATCTTGTCCAGCCCTCACACGCGACGCCCGTGTGACAGAGGCTTTAAGCTACTCCAAACTGATTTTACAAACTTTGTTAACCCCTTTAGGTGTTCTACAAAAATTTAAGGAAAATGGAGATGAAATTAAAAAATTTCACTTTTTTGGTAGATTTTCCATTTTAATAAAAAAAATTTTTTAACACGTCGAGGGTAAACAGACAAACAAAACTTAATATTTATTACCATGATTCTGCAGTTTGCAGAAACACCCCACATGTGGTCGTAAACTGATGTAAGGGCACACGGCAGGGCGCAGAAGGAAAGGAACGCCATATATTTTTGGGCAGGCAGATTTTGCTGGACTGGTATTTAGATGCTATGTCCAATTTTAAGCCCCCCTGATGCACCCTTACAGTAGAAACTCCCCAAAAATTACCACATTTTGGAAACTTGATGTTTTAGTGTCTCTATAGTCTGAGAGCCATAGCTTTTTATTTTTTGTCCGATTGTCTTGACCAATTGTCTTAGGTATGGGCACCATTTTTGCGGGATGAGGTGAAGGTTTGATTGGTACTATTTTGAGGGGCATACACCTTTTTGATCGCTTGGTGTTGCAATTTCTATGATGTAAGGTGACAAAAAATAGCTTTTTTTGGCACAGTTTTTATTTTATTTACGGAGTTCTGTTCACCTGAGGGGTTAGATCATGTAGTATTTTTATAAATCAGGTTGTTACGGACGCGGCAATACCTTATATGTCTACTTTTTTTTATTTATTTCACTTTAGCACAATAATAGCAGTTTTGAAGCAAAAAAATATATATTTCAGTGTCTCCATTGTCTGAGAGTGATAGTTTTTTTTAATTTTTTGACCGATTGTCTTAGGTAGGGTCCCATTGTCTTAGTTTGGTACTTTTTTGGGCGGAATACGCCTTTTTGATCGCAATTGCAATTTTTGTGATGTAAGGTGACAAAAAATGGCTTTTTTATGGCACTGTTTTTATTTTTATTTTTTTACTGTGTTCACCTGAGGGGTTAGGTCATGTGATATTTAATAGATCTGGTTGTTACAGATGCAGCAATACGGATGCGGTCCAACACCTCTCTCTACTCTTCTCTCTTCCTTTTTGACCAATTGTCTTAGGTAGGGTCTTATTTTTTGCGGGATGAGGTGACGGTTTGATTCATACTTTTTTGGGGGGCAATTTTTGTGATGTTACCTTGCAATTTTGTGATGTAAGGTGACAAAAATGGCTTTTTTAGATACAAGTTTACATTTTTATTTTTTTACGATGTTCACCTGAGGGGTTAGGTCATGTGATATTTTTTCTATTTTTTATTATAAAATTAGGGGAAAGGGGGTGTTTTTTCTTTTTTACTTGAAACTTTATTTTTTTATTAAAAACACTGGTTTTTACTTTTTTTAATTTTTACTTTATTTCTGACTTTAACTTTTGGGGGTCTGATCCCCTCTGCAATGCATTACAATACATCTGTATTGTAATGTATTGCCTGTTAGTGTATTACACTGAGTAATTGTCACCACCAGATATCTGAGAAGCTCTGACAGATGTTCTTCAGAACCTCCTGCTTGAGGTTCTTTTGTTTTGCTTTCGTTTTGTCATCTCATTTCCCTCTCTCAGCTGTCATCTAGTTGCACTGATTGCATCCCTTTAAATCCCCTCCCATACTGCATCACTTTGCGTTTTTTACAACTTCCTGGAGTGTGTGCATGCTGGATGCTGCAACTGATGCTTCTACAGATAAGTCTGTTCATTTATTTGTGTTTTCCTGTTTGCTTGATCCTAGACTCCCTCCGTATTAAGTGTAGGGAGCCAGTGGTCGTGTCCCCTCACTATTATAGGGTGTTCAGGTGTCATACAGTCGAGGCACGAGGGCATGCAATTATCTATCATAGAGATCTTTGCATGGGCTGAGAAGTCAGGGAGAGTGCTAGGGCTTGCTTTTACATGGCTCACTCTTATGTTCCTTAGTTTGGGATCAAGTCAGTCGGATCTTCGTTTGTTGTCTTCTAGTTTTCTGCAACACCATCCGTGACATTTTAAACCGCCAAAACAGTCTTAAGCATAAATCCGGTTTCACTCTTGACTGAACGTATGCAGGGTCTTTCACTGGAGGTAGCAGATCTCCGTAAAACTGTATCTCAGTTTCAGGTGACCGGTTCAGCTTGCGTTCATGGAGTTTGTTCTGAGCCTAAGATCTCGCTTCCGGATACGTTCTCTGGGGGCAGTGAAAATTTTGTTCGTTTTAGAGAGGCTTGCAAACTCCATTTTTGCCTACTTCCCCATTCCTCTGGTGATGAGGAGCAGAGGGTGGGGATCATCATCTCGCTGCTCAGGGATAACACTCAGTCTTGGGCCTTTTCACTACCGGTGGGGGCACGGCCCCTCCGATCCGTGGATTAATTTTTTGTAGCCCTGGGTCAGATATATGATGATCCGGATCTTATTGCTCTGGCTGAATCTAGACTGCATCTTTTATGCCAGGGTAAACAGTCCGCAGAGTTATACTGTTCAGAATTTCTGAGATGGGCAGCTGATTCTGGTTGGAATGATACTGCACTCCAAAGTCAGTTTTGCCATGGTCTTTCAGAGGGATTGAAGGATGCATTTGCCTTTCATGAGAGACCTGCCTTCTTGGAGTCTGCCAGAGAGAGGAGAGAGATCTCATATTCAGTCCAAGGACAGTGGGTCTGTCTCATTCAGTGCACAGGGGTCTCAGTCTCTCTCAATCCCCTTTGAGGAGGAGCCCATGCAGCTGGGATTTCTTGCCTCTAATAATAGAGGAATCAGCTCTCCGAGGAGAGTTTGTTTCTGTTGTGGAGGTATAAATCATTTGGCAAATGTTTTCCCCTCTAGAAGATCCAGGGAGAGTTTTGAGGATAATAAAGAAACAAAAAGAAAGAAATCCTCTAAAAAATTTCCATCTGTTACCATTGGCAAGGTTGATGCGGAAATTGAAGCTTTTCCGTTTGCTTGTAGTTCTCGTTTTGTCCTTCCTGCCAGGGTGGCGCAAGAGATCAAGAACATTGTTTGTGAGATTTTTGTAGATAATGGAGCAGCTGTCAATCTCATTGATAGTCAATTTGCTGTGACACATGGCTTCCAGGTATGCACTTTGGGAAAGGACCTGTTTTTGCTATTGATTCCGCTCCACTTTCTCACATAGTTCACAATATCCGTTTGACTGTAAGTGATGCTCATGTTGAGGATGTGTCATGTTTCGGCCTAAGCGGGTTACCTACTCCTCTAGTATTGGGGCTACCCTGGCTCAATAAACATAACCCGACCATTGATTGGCAGGCGAGGCAAATAAATGGTTAGAGTGACTTTTGCAGAGATAATTGCCTCTCGACATCTCTTTCAGAGGTTTCTAATAAGACTGTACCATCTTTTCGGATGTGTTTTCTGAGTATGGTGTTCAGGAGCTGCCCCCTCATCGGGAGTATGATTGCCCTATTAATCTCATCCCAGGCGCCAAGCTGCCTAAATCTCGTTTATACAATCTCTCCCAACCTGAAAGGGTCGCTATGCGTACTTATATCTCTGAGAGTCTGAGAAAGGGACACATACGACCCTCGAAGTCACCTGTTGCCGCTGGTGTTTTTTTTGTTAAGAAAAAAGATGGTTCTTTAAGACCATGTCTGGATTTCAGGGAGCTGAACAGTATCACAATTCGTGACCCTTATCCGCTTCCTCTGATCCCGGACCTGTTTAACCAGATTGTTGGGGCGAAAGTTTTTTCCAAGTTGTATTTAAGAGGGGCTTACAACCTGGTCAGGGTCAGAGAAGGGGACGAATGGAAGACGGCCTTCAATACCCCTGAGGGCCATTTTGAGAATTTGGTTATGCCTTTTGGTTTGATGAATGCTCCAGCCGTCTTCCAACATTTTGTGAACAGCATTTTTTATCATTTAATGGGGAAATTTGTACTAGTGTATCTAGATTACATTTAGATTTTTTCTCCGGATTTCAAGACCCATAGGGACCACCTACGTCAGTTCTTGCTCATTCTGCAGGATAATAAATTGTACGCTAAACTGGAAAAATGTGTGTTTGCGGTTCCAGAAATTCAATTTCTGGGGTTTCTCCTCTCCGCTTCTGGTTTTCGCATGGACCCCAAGAAGGTCCGCGCTGTGCTTGATTGGGAGCTTCCTGAGAATCAGAAGGCGCTGATCCGCTTTTTGGGTTTTGCCAATTATTACAGGAAGTTAATTTTGAATTATTCCTCTGTTGTTAAGCCACTCACTGATATGACTAGAAAGGGGGTAGATTTTTCCTCCTGGTCAGTAGAGGAGCGTAAGGCCTTTTCTAATATCAAGGAGAGTTTTGCTTCCGCTTCCATCTTGGTACAACCTGATGTCTCTCTGCCCTTCATTGTTGAGGTGGACGCTTCTGAGGTGGGTGTGGGTGCGGTCTTGTCTCAGGGTCCCTCTCCTGCCAAATGGCATCCATGTGCCTTTTCCTCGAAGAAACTCTCCTCCGCAGAGAGAAATTACGATGTGGGAGATAGGGAGTTGTTGGCCATCAAGTTAGCTTTTGAGGAATGGCCAGACACCCTATTACCGTGTTTACCGACCATAAGAATCTGGCCTACTTGGAGTCAGCCAAGCGTCTGAACCCGAGGCAGGCCAGATGGTCTTTGTTCTTTTCAAGGTTTAATTTTGTTGTCACGTTCCGCCCTGGGGTTAAGAATGTGAAGGCGGATGCCCTGTCACGTTGTTTTCCGGGAGGTGGGAATTTTGAAGACCCGGATCCCATTTTGGCTGAAGGGGTGGTGGTCTCTGCTCTTTATCCTGAATTGGAGGCAGAGGTTCAGGCAGCCCAGGCAGAGGCTCCTGATATTTGTCCTCCTGGGTGGTTGTTTGTGCATCTCGCTTTAAGACACAAGGTTTTTAAGGAGCACCACAATACTGTCCTTGCTGGGCACCCGGGGGGTAGAGCCACAGTGGGTCTCATCGCTCGGAGATTCTGGTGGCCGGCGCTTCGTAAGTCGGTTGAGGGTTTTGTGGCAGCCTGCGAGACCTGCGCTCTTGCCAAAGTCCCTCATTCACGGCCATCAGGTCCTCTCCTCCCGTTACCCATTCCTTCCCGTCCTTGGACACATCTGTCCATGGACTTCATTATGCACCTGCCTCGTTCCTCTGGGAAGACTGTGATTCTGGTGGTGGTGGACCGTTTTAGAAAAATTGTGCATTTCATTCCTTTTCCTCTGATAGGGGCACGCAGTTTGTTTCACGATTCTGGAAGGCTTTTTGTTCTCGCTTGGGGGTTTGGTTGTCATTCTCTTCTGCTTTCCACCTGCAGTCGAATGGCCAGACGAAGCGCGTCAATCAGAATCTGGAGACATATCTGCGCTGTATCTGCACTGTTTTGTGGCGGAGAATCAGGAGGATTGGTGTTCTTTTTTGTCCCTTGCTGAGTTTGCTTTAAATAACCGTCGTCAGGAGTCCTCTGATAAGTCACCATTTTTTGGTGCATATGGGTTTCATCCTCAGTTTGGGACATTCTCTGGAGAGTGGTCTTCTGGTTTACCTGATGAGGAGAGATTCTCCTTGTCTTTGTCATCTATTTGGAAAAAGATTCAGGATAATCTAAAGAGCATGAGTGAGAGATATAAGCGTGTGGCGGATAAGAGGCGTGTGCCTGGTCCGGACCTGAATGTTGGTGATCTGGTGTGGTTATCTACTAAGAATATCAAATTGAAGGTTCCCTCCTGGAAGTTGGGTCCTAAGTTCATTGGGCCTCACAAAATCTTGTCCGTCATCAATCCTGTTGCCTACCGTCTTGATCTTCCTCAGACTTGGAAGATCCATAATGTTTTTCATAAGTCCCTATTAAAACCTTATGTCCAACCCATTGTACCCTCCTCTTTGCCTCCTCCTCCGATTGTGGTTGATGGTAATCTTGAATTTCAGGGCTCTAGGATTGTGGATTCTCGTGTTGTCCACGGTTCTCTCCAGTACCTCGTTCATTGGGAGGGTTATGGTCCTGAGGAGAGGATGTGGGTCCCAGTGACGGACATTAAGACCACTCATCTCATCAGGGCTTTCCATAGGTCTCATCCTGAGAAGGTGGGCTCTGAGTATCCGGAGTTCACTCGTAGAAGGAGGGGTACTGTCACCGCCAGATATCTGAGAAGCTCTGACAGACGTTCTTCAGAACCTCCTGCTTGAGGTTCTTTTGTTTTGCTTTCGTTTTGTCATCTCGTTTCCCTCTCTCAGCTGTCATCTAGTTGAACTGATTGCATCCCTTTAAATCCCCTCCCATACTGAATCACTTTGCGGTTTATACAACTTCCTGGAGTGTGTGCATGCTGGATGCTACAACTGATGCTTCTATAGATAAGTCTGTTAATTTATTTGTGTTTTCCTGTTTGCTTGATCCTAGGTGACCTGGACTCCCTCTGTATTAAGGGTAGGGAGCCAGTGGTCGTGTCCCCTCACTATTATAGGGTGTTCAGGTGTCATACAGTCGAGGCACGAGGGCATGCAATTATCTATCATAGAGATCTTTGTATGGGCTGAGAAGTCAGGGAGAGTGCTAGGGCATTTACAGGGCTCACCCTTATGTTCCTTAGTTTGGGATCAAGTCAGTCGGATCTTCGTTTATTGTCTTCTACTTTTCTGCAACACTATCCGTGACAATAATACACTAACAGGTTGCCTAGGAGACCCAGCCTGGGGCTGGATCTCCTGGACCACCGTAGAAGGCTGGTCCCGATGCCGTGCAAGGCATTGGGCAGCCTTTGCACAGCATCGGGCTGCCTTCTCGCCCGATGGGCTCCCTCACCCGCAGCTAACCCCTTCTATGTCGTGTCAGGGCTGACCGCAGCCTAGAAGGGGTTACTCCTCAGTGTTTTCACTGATACAGGCGCATACAGCTACCGGGAACAGCCGGTCCCCTGCAGTTGATTGGGCGGGCACAGCTCCTGCACCTGCCCGATCAGCGGGCCGTAATAGTACGGCGCTGGGCGGCAAGTCACATCCCGCTGCGCCGTACTATTAATAGTACGCCGCTGGTCGAGAAGGGGTTAAGCATTAATCACAAGAAAAACTTTCCTGAACAGATCCTGACACAATCCATATCACTCGTGTGAAAGAGGCCTAAAAGGGATGCCACATTTAGAAAGGCACTGTCCCTTTAAGTCATGCTAAAAATAAATTCATTTATATAAGTTAAAGGGGTTGTCCGGGCCGGAATCCGATCGTTGGGGGTCCAACACCTCACTCTTCTCTCTTCCTCGTCACTGCTGCTGTCTATGGAAAGCAGCAGTGAGCAGAAAGAGATGGGTGATGGTACATGCACACAGCGCACGCCGTCTCCTCATAACTCTGATCGGCGGGAGTGCCGGCTGTCGGACTCCCGTCGATCTGGTATCCGATTCTGAGGATAGCCCAGACAACCCCTTTAACTAACAGTTCAATATTAAACACATAAAAAAGTAATCCTGAAGGGACGTATATGAGCACTATAATGCTTAGCACATGCTCAGGCTATACCCAGGACCATTGTGTTTAATACAGGGTTCCTCCAGTATTAACTATTGTATACTAATGTATTGTTAATCGAATAATGGAAACAAAGCATGTTAGCATGGGACAATGTTGAAAAAAATACTTTATCTGTGACATTACCTCCCACAATGCTTCTTTGCATTCTTCATGTTTACTGGGTGCTCCTGAGCAATCTGAGTGCAATGACATCATCAGACTGGAATGCATGTTTTATCCGGCTGTGTCTAGAGAAATTATTTTTCTTCTTGGGGGACTTTTCTACCGAGGAAGGCTTAAAGGAATGTGTAGGCATGGATGATTTAGAAAGATAAGGAGAATGCTTGTGACAGTATTTTCTTATCTGTCCTTCCAGTCTTGTATCAGTTTAGATGTTGAGATATCTATTCAGATGCTGGTATGCATTAGTCAGTGTTTTGATTGTCAGTAGGTCATTACTGCTAAGTTTCACCAAATTCATGCTGTGTTCCTGTGATTTTATGTTGACATACCTTCGCCATTTTTATCTGGTAAAATAAAATTATTAGTAAAACCATATTAAAACCATATATAAAAAATATTGTCTGAAAACAAAAAAATATATATATATATATATATGGAATGTGTCTATTTCTGTGTCACCCTTTTGCCTATATAGTATACAAAGCTGATATTACACATTGCAATCACTGCTAAACACATTGGCCTTTGTTAGACCGAATCATCCAGTCCACTTACCGAAGGTAAACCCAATTATAGAGAGAAGAAGAGATTCAACATTTTCCAGATGTCAGTCTGGCTGGAGCAGTCGGCCTATTTGCTATACAATTGCACACATTCATCTTATGAAAACAGTTTTGCCCCATAACTCTGTAAAATAAAGAGTAATGTGCAATTAGACAAACACTGTAATGTCTACAAATAGCTTAAAGCAGGCATCCTCAACCTGCGGCCCTCCAGCTGTTGTAAAACTACAACTCCCACAATTCCCTGCTGTAGGCTGATACCTGTAGGCTGTTCGGGCATGCTGGGAGTTGTAGTTTTGCAACAGCTGGAGGGCCGCAGTTTGAGGATGCCTGGCTTAAAGGGATATTCCAGTTTCACCAAATTAGGCTACTTTCACACCTGCGTTAGGTGCGGATCCGTCTGGTATCTGCACAGACTGATCCGCACCTATAATGCAAACGCTTGTATCTGTTCAGAACAGATCTGTTTGCATCATTCTTTTAAAAAAAAAGTCTAAGTCAAAACGGATCCGTCCTGACTTACATTGAAAGTCAATAGGGGACGGATCCGTTTTCAATTGCACCATATTGTGTCAGTGAAAACGGATCCGTCCCCATTGACTTACATTGTAAGTCAGGACGGATCCGTTTGGCTCCGCCTTGCCAGGCGGACACTAAAACACTGCAAGCAGCGTTTTGGTGTCCGCATCCAGAGCAGAATGGAAGCGGAACGGAGCCAAACTGATGCATTCTGAGCGGATCTTTATCCATTCAGAATGCATTGGGGCTAAACTGATCCGCTTTGAACCGTTTGTGAGATCCCTGAAACGGATCTCACAAACGGAATTCAAAACGCCATTGTGAAAGTAGCCTAACCCTAAGTTCACACCTGAGCGTTTTACAGCGCGTTCAAACGCGCTGTAAAACGCTCAACACATGAAAACCAATGCTTCCCTATGGGAATGGTTCTCACCTGCCGTTTTACAGCGCGTACGATCGCGCTGTAAAACGCCCGATGCATAATCAAGTTCTTGAGCTTCTTTGGGGCGTTTTGACGCGCGTTTGTGGCCATAGGACACTGCAGTCAATGACACAAACGCGTGTCAAGCGCGCGTTTACTATTACAAAAAACATGCGTAAAACGCGTGTTTGAGAAACGCTCAGGTGTGAAAGCGGGGTCAATGTTATTTTTTTTGTAAAATGAAAATGGATATAATTTTCTGTATGAATACTTTCTGTATGGATTTCTCACAGTCTTTAAGATCTGTGCTTTCAGTAATTGAATAAGAATCAGCATTGTTTACTTCCAGTGGATACAAATCTGTCCTGGTCATGTGATGGACACACTGATGTGTGGCCAAATATAGTTACAGTACAGCTAGTGAGACATGCACCTGTGTGTCCATCATATGACCAAAAAAGATTTGTATCCAGTAGAAGTAAATAATGAAGGTTCCTATTGAATGACTGCAATTAGAGATCCTGAAATCCATAAAGAATTGAAACTGAAAGTATATTGAAAAATTGCATAACTTTTGATTTTCCTTTTGGAAACACTGTGTCAGACTTGCTACAACACTTAGGCCCCTTTCACACGGGCGAGTTTTCCGCGCGGGTGCAATACCCGAGGTGAACGCATTGCACCCGCACTGAATCCGGACCTATTCACTTCTATGGGGCTGTGCACATGAGCGGTGATTTTCACGCATCACTTGTGCATTGTGTGAAAATCGCTGCATGCTCTATATTGTGTGTTTTTCACGTGGATTAAGGTGAGTTTAATTATTATTTTATTTATTTTTTAACCCCTTCAGCCCTATTTTACTAAGCATTCTGCTTTAAGAATGCTATTATTTTCCCTTATAACCATGTTATAAGGGAAAATAATACAATCTACACAACCTTGAACCCAAACCTGAACTTCAGTGAAGATGTTCGAGTCTGGGTACCACATTCAGTTTTTTATCACGCATGTGCAAAACGCATTGCACCAGCGCAATAAAAACTGAATAACGGAACGCAATCGCAGTCAAAACTGACTGCAATTGCGTACCTACTCGCGCAGGTTTGCCACAATGCCCCCGGGACGCACCCTGAGCCAAAACGTGACGCCTGTGTGAAAGAGGCCTTACTCTGCTATGTAAAGCCTTGTTTTTGAATCATACAACTTTACTTTCAGTGTGGTATGATAGAAAAGCATGCCTGATGTTAGAGACTTAGTGTGATGACTGTTACGTAGTTAAGGAAAAAATTGCATGATTTTTTAAAATTTGTCTTGAAGGAGTGGCACCTTCCGTTGTGAATGCTCTTCTATCCTGGGAGTAGCATTCATGTGCACTTTTGCCCCACCTATCTAATAGGCGACCTTGATTAGGTGGTACATATAGCTGTGCGTGCATTCCTCCTCTCATTGGTTGCTTGGTGCACACAGAGGTAACTAGGAGCAACACACTATACGTGCAGTGCCCATAAGGCAGGTAGGTGCGGATGCAATGCGATTTTCACGGATGGTTGCTAAGTAGATGATGTTAATAAATAGGGATGAACCCCTGGACCCCATTAAAGTCCATTTACTTTATTATTTTCCATTATAACATGGTTATAATGGAAAATAGCATTCTTTAATACAGAACGCTAAGTAAAATGTCCATTGAGGGTTAAAAAATAATTTAAAAAATTACTCACCTCATCCACTTTATCACACAGCCATTATCGTCTTCTTTCTTCTGCTTGCAGGACCTGCAAAAGGACCTGCGCTGACATCATCGCGCTCACTACATGGTGAGCGTGGTGACGTCAGCGCAGGTCCTCCTGAATGAAGATAGAAGAACCTTCTATCTATTGTTTTAGTGCATTATTTTCCGGGACTTTATTTACGTAGTTAAGAGCGCAAATTAAAAGTAATAAATACTGACTAGACAAGTAACAAACAACATGTATTTTACTTGGTTCCTTCCACAATTTTATTGCTCTTTTTCCTTATGACTATAAGACACGTTCTCACTGCTGTTAAAGGTTTTATACCATGACTAAGGGTACTTTGACACTAGCGAAGGCTGGCAAAGGTGGACAACCCCTGTAAAGGTGTTTAAAATAGCTGTAAGCAACCTATCCTAGAATGTGAGACAGCTGTCTAGGAGGGCGAGGGGGGGCGGGGGGGGGGGGCATCACTACACTGCTCTACAATAGATGGTAATGATGCAATCATGGCTGAGCAGCCTGCCAGGAACACTCACCAATATGTAAGACATGCAAGTGCCAGAGCTTACGCTGGGTTCAGACCTGAGCGTTCTGAAACGAGCGCTCTGTATGCGCGATTGTACGGGCGTTTACAATCGCGCATACAGAGACTGGCGTTCACACATTGTCGCGCGTTCCCGAATTTCTATGTGCGGGAACGCGCGACAAACGCCCAAAAAAAAGCTCAAGCACTTGTTTGAGCGTCGGGCGTTTTACAGCGCGATCGTACGCGCTGTAAAACGCCCAGGTGAGAACCATTCCCATAGGGAATCATTGGTTCTTGCCTGTTGTGCGTTTTACAGCGCGTAGGAACGCGCTGTAAAACGCTCAGGTGTGAACCCAGCCTTAGTGTGTAGTGAGGCCCCACTCCCCTCACCTCCTAGATAGCTCTGCTAGTGGTGGAAACCAGTCCTGCTCACATTCTAGGACAGTTTGCTTGTGGAGAACACCTTTGAGTCAACCATGGACAAAATTTTCCAAAGAGACGGCCCACTTCTTTTACCAGATAAGTCTCTTTCCAGCTGTTATGGAGATTTTCAAACAATGCTGGTCTGAAATTGTCAAAATCAGCTTTTTTTGTTGATCTTAAGTGAATGGAAGCTTTAACTACTATATACCTATGCATGCAAACATTGAACATACACTCACCTAAAAAATTATTAGGAACACCTGTTCTATTTCTCATTAATGCGATTATCTAGTCAACCAATCACATGGCAGTTGCTTCAATGCATGTAGGGTTGTGGTCCTGGTCAAGACAATCTCCTGAACTCCAAACTGAATGTCAGAATGGGAAAGAAAGGTGATTTAAGCAATTCTGAGCGTGGCATGGTTGTTGGTGCCAGACGGGCCGGTCTGAGTATTTCACAATCTGCTCAGTTACTGGGATTTTCACGCACAACCATTTCTAGGGCTTACAAAGAATGGTGTGAAAAGGGTAAAACATCCAGTATGCGGCAGTCCTGTGGGCGAAAATGCCTTGTTGATGCTAGAGGTCAGAGGAGAATGGACCGACTGATTCAAGCTGATAGAAGAGCAACGTTGACTGAAATAACCACTCGTTACAACCGAGGTATGCAGCAAAGCATTTGTGAAGCCACAACACGCACAACCTTGAGGCGGATGGGCTACAACAGCAGAATACCCCACCGGGTACCACTCATCTCCACTACAAATAGGAAAAAGAGGCTACAATTTGCACAAGCTCACTAAAATTGGACTGTTGAAGACTGGAAAAATGGTTTCTTGAACATGACAATGAGTTCACTGTACTAAAATGGCCCCCACAGTCACCAGATCTCAACCCAATAGAGCAGGCATGCTCAACCTGCGGCCCTCCAGCTGTTGTAAAACTACAACTCCCACAATGATCTGCTGTAGGCTGATAGCTGTAGGCTGTTCGGACATGCTGGGAGTTGTAGTTTTGCAACAGCTGGAGGGCCACAGGTTGAGCATGCCTGCAATAGAGCATCTTTGGGATGTGGTGGAACGGGAGCTTTGTGCCCTGGATGTGCATCCCTCAAATCTCCATCAACTGCAAGATGCTATCCTATCAATATGGGCCAACATTTCTAAAGAATGCTATCAGCACCTTGTTGCATCAATGCCACGTAGAATTAAGGCAGTTCTGAAGGCAAAAGGGGGTCCAACACCGTATTAGTATGGTGTTCCTAATAATTCTTTAGGCGAGTGTATATCTTATTAAGCACCAAAACATATGTAGACATTGAACATATAGAGTATTTTGAATTGCATCACTGCTATATTTCCTGCACATTTAAATTTAGGCCAATTTTAGCTTCTCCACTTCGTGAGGAGAAAAATGAAATGACACCCCCCAGCTCTTGCTTTATCATTCACACTTGTAAATTTAAACCAAAATTTTTATGAGGGTCTCAAAAGATCCAGGGCCCAAGCCAATGCATATGTACTTAATAAGGACACATTTGGATGGACATTACATTCATCGCTACCAAACATACAGGATAATAAAGCACTACATAGCTATTGCATCCAGTTTTCTTTCCTCATCTTCTCCATTCAGCCCAAATTGACAACACAATTTATTTAAGCTGTGTCTTGTCTCTGTAGAGTTTGCTATACAGACATCTTTGGTTCCTCACTTTTTCATCATTCTCCCCCACCTGGTACCCCAACAGTGTTATCCAGCTGCTAGCTCCGATACTCTGCCCACTGTACTCCCCAATGCCACCAAATGCTATACTGCAGAAATAATAGTGTCATACAAATAGTCCCACCCATAGTAATAATTCTCTCCCAAAGTACCCTCATTAGTAACAATGCCCCCTACAGGGCCCCCAATAGTGATAATGCCCCGAGAGTGCCCTTCTCAGTATTCCTAATAGCAGCAATGCCCTATAGCATAGTGGCTCCAGTTGAAATACAGCTCCCATAGTGCAACCAGAAATAATAAGGTCCTCTATAGTGCCCCCATTAATAATAAGGCCCCCTGTACTGCCCCATTATTTATAATGCCCCTACACAGTCCCCTGTAGTTATGCCCTCTGGTAGTGCCCCCAGTGGTTATAATGCTGCTATAGTCCCCTTAGTAATTATAATTCCCCCTGTAGTACCCCCCTATAAAGCCCCAAATAGTTATAATGCCCTCAGTCACGATGATGTCATCGATTTGCAACCACGGCGCCATTTCACTGCCTCATATGCTTCGGCCTAATGGTCTATGGCCTGTGAGCGTGATTGGCAGGGATAGGAGCCATAGGTTCCCAACTTTTGCTCCCTTATTAAACACTTCAGCTATCACCTAAGGGAAGATGGTCATCTCACCTCATGGTAGATACAGTGCTTATTTTGATCAAATAGTGTGAGCCCACCTGCCAATGACAAACAACTTCTTAAGATTGGAGCCTACACTATCAGACTTACCTCTCCTGGGCCTACTCCTATAAAATAAACTCAATGTAGGATCCAGTTATACTATGTTTTAATTAGAAGCTTTGGACAGATGGGTGTCAAGGACGGTGTACAGGAAACAAGACAAAGCAAAATGCATATATGACTTACTGGATCCAAAGCTAAGGAACCAAGGGGAGACCCCTGCACAAGACCTAGCACTTTCCCTGGCTGCTCAGCCTATGCAAAGATCCCAGAGGTGGATGGTTGCATATCCACGTACCTTGACTATATAACCCCTGAACACCCTACAATAGTGAGGGGACACGACCACCGGCTCCCTACACCAGACACGGAGGGAGTCAGGGTCACCTGGGATCCAGCAAACAGAAAATAACAGATGAAAGTACAGCACTTAACTTTAGTAGCAGACTGGGAAATGGGATCAGCATGCACACACACTCCAGGAAGAAATATAAGCCGCCCAGTAATGCATCATGGGGAGGAATTTAAAGGGAAGCAATCAGTCCAACTACATGACAGCTGAGAGAGGCTAACGAGATGAGGAACTGAACAGCACAACAAATAAATCTCAAGGAGGAGGTTCTGAATGGCTTCTGTCAGAGCTTCTCAGCTGTCTGGTTGTGACAATGGGTAGGAGACAATGAATGGCCCAAACAGAGGCACCAAATGTACAATGCAAAAAAATTGAACAAAGTTAGACCAGCACCTCTAAACAACATAAAATATAATATTGTTTAGTGGTGATAGTCTCACTTTCTTTTTTGTTTTTGTTTTTTTGCATTATCTATATATGTAGCTGTAAACTTTCATTGTAATCCTGTCTGTTATAATAATGATTATATGGGGGAGAAAAAAGAACTGGGTCGCACATCCACAGTGCTTGGCTTTGACCTAAAAAGTGTACAGCCCCCCGTATTGCATGCTGTACAAGAGGCATTAGTGTACATTTTGATCAAAAGGCATAAGCCCACTCACCACGTCAAGGAAGCCTCTATTGAGTGGGACCTACTCTGACAAAAGGGCGCAGCACGGTGCGATGACAAAGCGGCGATATCCTGGTAGGCGGCGGGACCCAGGAGTCAAAGCAGCAACCATGCTGTCTGACGATGCCACCCATGGCACTGGGCCCCACCAAAACAGCACCACAAAAACAAAGGCCACCGCACAGTACTGCACCATATGAACAGCTGTCTAACACAGCATGTCCATTACTATCAGGAGCTACAGGTCAATGACCACTATATGCAATCCTGTGTGATTAAAACCACCTGTGCCGAATGGGAGGAGTGCTGACACCAGTAATAAAGAAGAAAGATTCAAATAACAATTATATGGGGGAGAAAAAAGAACTGGGTCGCACATCCACAGTGCTTGGCTTTGACCTAAAAAGTGTACAGCCCCCCGTATTGCATGCTGTACAAGAGGCATTAGTGTACATTTTGATCAAAAGGCATAAGCCCACTCACCACGTCAAGGAAGCCTCTATTGAGTGGGACCTACTCTGACAAAAGGGCGCAGCACGGTGCGATGACAAAGCGGCGATATCCTGGTAGGCGGCGGGACCCAGGAGTCAAAGCAGCAACCATGCTGTCTGACGATGCCACCCATGGCACTGGGCCCCACCAACCCACCAGAACAGCACCACAAAAACAAAGGCCACCGCACAGTACTGCACCATATGAACAGCTGTCTAACACAGCATGTCCATTACTATCAGGAGCTACAGGTCAATGACCACTATATGCAATCCTGTGTGATTAAAACCACCTGTGCCGAATGGGAGGAGTGCTGACACCAGTAATAAAGAAGAAAGATTCAAATAACAATTATATGGGGGAGAAAAAAGAACTGGGTCGCACATCCACAGTGCTTGGCTTTGACCTAAAAAGTGTACAGCCCCCCGTATTGCATGCTGTACAAGAGGCATTAGTGTACATTTTGATCAAAAGGCATAAGCCCACTCACCACGTCAAGGAAGCCTCTATTGAGTGGGACCTACTCTGACAAAAGGGCGCAGCACGGTGCGATGACAAAGCGGCGATATCCTGGTAGGCGGCGGGACCCAGGAGTCAAAGCAGCAACCATGCTGTCTGACGATGCCACCCATGGCACTGGGCCCCACCAACCCACCAGAACAGCACCACAAAAACAAAGGCCACCGCACAGTACTGCACCATATGAACAGCTGTCTAACACAGCATGTCCATTACTATCAGGAGCTACAGGTCAATGACCACTATATGCAATCCTGTGTGATTAAAACCACCTGTGCCGAATGGGAGGAGTGCTGACACCAGTAATAAAGAAGAAAGATTCAAATAACAATTATATGGGGGAGAAAAAAGAACTGGGTCGCACATCCACAGTGCTTGGCTTTGACCTAAAAAGTGTACAGCCCCCCGTATTGCATGCTGTACAAGAGGCATTAGTGTACATTTTGATCAAAAGGCATAAGCCCACTCACCACGTCAAGGAAGCCTCTATTGAGTGGGACCTACTCTGACAAAAGGGCGCAGCACGGTGCGATGACAAAGCGGCGATATCCTGGTAGGCGGCGGGACCCAGGAGTCAAAGCAGCAACCATGCTGTCTGACGATGCCACCCATGGCACTGGGCCCCACCAACCCACCAGAACAGCACCACAAAAACAAAGGCCACCGCACAGTACTGCACCATATGAACAGCTGTCTAACACAGCATGTCCATTACTATCAGGAGCTACAGGTCAATGACCACTATATGCAATCCTGTGTGATTAAAACCACCTGTGCCGAATGGGAGGAGTGCTGACACCAGTAATAAAGAAGAAAGATTCAAATAACAATTATATGGGGGAGAAAAAAGAACTGGGTCGCACATCCACAGTGCTTGGCTTTGACCTAAAAAGTGTACAGCCCCCCGTATTGCATGCTGTACAAGAGGCATTAGTGTACATTTTGATCAAAAGGCATAAGCCCACTCACCACGTCAAGGAAGCCTCTATTGAGTGGGACCTACTCTGACAAAAGGGCGCAGCACGGTGCGATGACAAAGCGGCGATATCCTGGTAGGCGGCGGGACCCAGGAGTCAAAGCAGCAACCATGCTGTCTGACGATGCCACCCATGGCACTGGGCCCCACCAACCCACCAGAACAGCACCACAAAAACAAAGGCCACCGCACAGTACTGCACCATATGAACAGCTGTCTAACACAGCATGTCCATTACTATCAGGAGCTACAGGTCAATGACCACTATATGCAATCCTGTGTGATTAAAACCACCTGTGCCGAATGGGAGGAGTGCTGACACCAGTAATAAAGAAGAAAGATTCAAATAACAATTATATGGGGGAGAAAAAAGAACTGGGTCGCACATCCACAGTGCTTGGCTTTGACCTAAAAAGTGTACAGCCCCCCGTATTGCATGCTGTACAAGAGGCATTAGTGTACATTTTGATCAAAAGGCATAAGCCCACTCACCACGTCAAGGAAGCCTCTATTGAGTGGGACCTACTCTGACAAAAGGGCGCAGCACGGTGCGATGACAAAGCGGCGATATCCTGGTAGGCGGCGGGACCCAGGAGTCAAAGCAGCAACCATGCTGTCTGACGATGCCACCCATGGCACTGGGCCCCACCAACCCACCAGAACAGCACCACAAAAACAAAGGCCACCGCACAGTACTGCACCATATGAACAGCTGTCTAACACAGCATGTCCATTACTATCAGGAGCTACAGGTCAATGACCACTATATGCAATCCTGTGTGATTAAAACCACCTGTGCCGAATGGGAGGAGTGCTGACACCAGTAATAAAGAAGAAAGATTCAAATAACAATTATATGGGGGAGAAAAAAGAACTGGGTCGCACATCCACAGTGCTTGGCTTTGACCTAAAAAGTGTACAGCCCCCCATATTGCATGCTGTACAAGAGGCATTAGTGTACATTTTGATCAAAAGGCATAAGCCCACTCACCACGTCAAGGAAGCCTCTATTGAGTGGGACCTACTCTGACAAAAGGGCGCAGCACGGTGCGATGACAAAGCGGCGATATCCTGGTAGGCGGCGGGACCCAGGAGTCAAAGCAGCAACCATGCTGTCTGACGATGCCACCCATGGCACTGGGCCCCACCAACCCACCAGAACAGCACCACAAAAACAAAGGCCACCGCACAGTACTGCACCATATGAACAGCTGTCTAACACAGCATGTCCATTACTATCAGGAGCTACAGGTCAATGCAAGGTCTTACCTGTGCATGGCCGAACTTGTGAGTTAAGATGGCAGTCCGCATGTGTTCGCGGGCAAACACGGCGAACTGGCCATTACTGCTCCCCAATGCCAATTTCTTAACCTAACCCCTTCCCTTCAGCCCATGGCCCTTCCGCTGCCCCCTAACCTGGCCTCATTGGTGGAGCACCCCTGCACCCCCCCTCCACTTAATGAATGCATAAGTGGCAATAATTTAAGGCATAGATAATAGATCTTGAGATTAGAACCCACTTAGTAGTTAATGAAAGCAGAAAACCACCAACTTTTTGTTACCACACAAAAAAGAACAATGTTCTTGTGCTTGAGTAGGCCCTCTCAGCCTTTGGTCTCCATATGGGCTCCATTTGCTATGGCTATAATTACAGCCCTGTGTGAGAAACAGTTTCAAGACTATTGGGGAGGTGGTGAGTCTGCTATGACTACAGGGCAAGTGTGGGGGCTGTTGTCTACTGAGAAAGGGGAGAGCAGGACATGATTTGAATTGACTGGAGTTCAGCTGTAAGGTAACAAAAAGGAGCTCTATTCCGACTACTAGGGAAGGGCTTGCTAACCTGCAGTTACATGTTAAGGTCAGGGTCACACCTCCCCAGTTACTACATTTTTTATTTTATTTCATGCGCCACGTTGTATTGATTAGACTATACAGCCTGCAGGTGCAGGTTACTAACTTTTTGTTTTGTTTTTAGTTTGAGATATTGCCAATCTTTACTCTGTTGTAGCGGTTGTCTATGGAAAAATAACAACTGGATCTGCTGTTAAATTTAGTTGGTTTCATAGCAACTCATAACCAACTACCATTAAGGGTTCATGCACGCAAACATATTTTCTTTCTGTGTCCGTTCCGTTTTTTTGCGGCCCATATGCGGAACCATTCACTTCAATGGGTCCGCAAAAAAAATGAAAATGACTCTGTGTGCATTCCATTTCCATATGTCCCCATGGCCGTTCCTCATAAAAGATAGAACATGTCCTATTCTTGTCCCTTTTGCGGCATTGTTACAATGAACCCGCCAAAAAATAATGTATGCAATATGCATGTCACACGCTGTATTTTTTGCCGATCCATGTTTTGCAGACCGCAAAATACATACGGTCGTGTGCATGAGCCCTTAAGGGGTTCTCCAGGAATTAGGAAAATGGAAATACTTAAATATTACTTTATAATAAATATGTATATTCTCAAACACCTTTCATTAGTTATAATAGCTTGTTTTGTTTGGGGAGCAATGATCTTCAGCTGAAACTCTGTGGGAATGGAGTTCATGAAGAGACATGAAGTACAGAGAGGATGGACAGGACAGGCTGTGGTAATATAGGGCTATGGTAATGGAGACTGCATACAAGTGCTGCTGCTCATTAGCCACATCCCCACCCTCCTCTCTACTTCAGCTGTCGTGTGCATGAGCCCTTAAGGGGTTCTCCAGGAATTAAGAAAATGAAAATACTTAAATATTACTTTATAATAAATACGTATATTCTCAAACACCTTTCATTATTTATAATAGCTTGTTTTTTGGGGGGAGCAATGATTAGGAAAAATAAAATGGCTGCCGTACACACAGAACCTGTCCTAATCATACAGCAGAACAAGTTACTTCACAACACTGAGCTAAAGAGCTGCCTCATCCTCCTCTTTGCTTGTCAGGGATTATGATCCTGAATACAGCTGATAACATCTTCAGCTTAATCTCTGTTGGGAATGGAGTTCATGAAGTACAGAGAGGATGGACAGGACAGGCTGTGATAATGTGGGGCTATGGTAATGTAGACTGCATACAAGTTCTGCTGCTCATTAGCCACATCCAGTGGCGTAGCGTGGGTTGCCAGCACCCGGGGCAAGCCATTTATTGCGCCCCCTCCCAACCTGTGGACACGCCCCTTTTACAGATAATGTAGTTGTCCTATGTAACACCACAGATAACATGGTGGTAACTCTCTAAGTACAGAGGATGTAGTAGATGGGTATAAGGCCCCAGAATTCAGAACACACACACAGTGTGATCTGAAGTCTGGGGCCAGGATGCGGCAGGGTGGGCCAAATTCTCAATCCACCCCCCAACCCTACCGTGAAACAAATATGTGTTTGGACATTACATACATCACTACAAAATATACAGGAGAATACAGCACCACATACCTCATCCATCCAGTGACGTCTCCTGTGATGTAGACTTTCCTCAGCGTCTTCATTCGGAGATAAGACCGCTATGACACCTTCTTTCAGCCGCGTCTCATCTCTGCAGAGTTTTATTATTATTAGTTATTTTTATATATAATGGCCCCCTCTGTATAATATATAATGGCCCCTCTGTAATATTAGGATATATAGTGGGCCATTATATATTATAATAATACAGGGGGGGTCATTATATATAGTAATTATACAGAGGGTCCATTATATATCCTAATATTACAGAGGGGTCATTATATATAATAATTATACAGAGGGGCCATTTTATATATAATAATAATACAGAGGGGGCCATTATATATCCTAATATAACAGAGGGGTCACTATATATAATATACAAGGGGGGCATTATATAGTACAGTTATACAGAGGGACCATAATATATAATAATTATACAAGGGGGCCATAATATATTCTACAGGGGGCCATTATATATTATAGTTATACAGAGGGGCCATAATAAATGATAATTATACAAAGGTGCATTATATATTATACAGAGGGGCCATTACATATAATAATTATACAAGGGGCCATTATATATTATACATAGGGGCCATTATATATTATAATTATAGTTATACAGTGGGGCCATAATATTTACGGTAATAATTATACAGGGGGGCCATTATATATTAGAATTATACAGAGGGCCCATTATTAATAGCCTCTCTGTATAATTATAATATATAATGGCCCCTATGTATAATTAATGATGGCCCCCTTATATAATTATTATATATTATGGCCCCAATGTATACCTATAAGCTGCCACATCAGAACCATGAATGCCAGACTGCCACGCCACCTATTTGGCCTGGCAGAGATCTGGCACTTCACTCATTGATTTATTACCATTATTATTGCATGCTGCTCAGTCTGGCTCAGACAGTGGTGCACACTGTAAACCCACCAGCTGAGCCACCATCCCCCCACACACAGACTCAGGGACAGGGAGGGAGGTCATCATTGTGACATCTGACATGGCCACCCAACTTAATCACTACACTACTAGTGCCACTAACTCCCTTTCTACCTCTGCTCTGTAGTAGTCTCAGGACAGTCTGGACTGGACTCTGTCACTCTGGACTCTTCTAGGGCGGCTCACTGGCTCAGGGCTCACTCAGACTCAGGGCCTGGTCAGTCTCTGACTCAACAGTTCTCTGTCTGGACTGGAGTCTGAAGTGACACAGTGCACACTGACTAGTGGACTCAGTCTTCTGCCACGACGCCGCCTCCTGCTCCTGGCAATCTTCTGCTGGCTCTGGCTCCCGCGCTCCGCACTGTGTTTCCCGCCTGGAAAGTGGGCGGAGCCAGGGGGAGCCAGGCCAGCGGCCAGCCTAATGATTGCCACTAGGAGCAGGAGGCGGCGCCAACCATGTATCGTATGTTAATTAGTCAGACTGTCTAGTTGTTAACAGTTAACTAACCAACACAGTAGTGCGCCCGCCGCGACGACCGCACAAATGAATCATCGGGGCCGGGCGGGCGCACGCACTAAACAGCTCTCTGCCTCAGACTCTGGCCGGCCGTTGCGCGTCCTGAAAAAAACGCACAATATAAAAACTTTTCAGCCGGCGCCGGAGCGCCCCCCTGCAGTTTGGCGCCCGGGGCAACGGCCCCCCTGGCCCCCCCCCACGCTACGCCCCTGGCCACATCCCCACCCTCCTCTGTACTTCAGCTGTTGCCTCATGAACTCCACTCCGACAGAGATTCAGCTGAATATTTTATCATTTGTAATCAGGATCATAAGAGAGGATAGAATGGTGGCCATTTTATTTCCCCCAATGATTGCTCCCCAGACATAACAAGCCATTATAACTAATGAAAGGTATTTGGGAATATATTTATAATGAAGTAATATTTAAGTATTTTCATTCTTTTAATTCTCTGAGTAACGCTTTAAGGTAGTTGGATGTCAGTGATGCTAATAATATCAGTGTATCTATATTATGTTAGGTTTACTACTCTATTATTTCTTTTAATCTACCTTTTATCCTGCACCTTTGGCAGCTTTTTTTTTTTTACTGAAAGGCCTGTATTTTAGGATGAAATCATTTTTGTAATAGATTTTTAATAAAAAATGTCAACTGTTTGCCTTCTTCAGGCAATCTTGTACATTGCAAGCTGTTGAGGTTCATTCAGTGTGAAATCTGTCAGAAAAGCTCACAGACAGCTCAGCCTGTAGCCGCCTATTCTGCTCTTCAGAACACAAATCTAAGCAGACATCTTTACACAAAATAAAATAAACTTAAAGGGCATCTGTCAGCAGATTTGTACCTCTGAAAGTGGCTGACCTGTTGCATGTGCACTCGGCAGCTGAAAGCATCTGTGTTGGTTTCATCTTCATATGTGCCCACATTGCTGAGAAAAATGAAGTTTTAATATATGCAAATGAGCCTTGATGAGCATGGGGGAGTTGTCATTACACCTGGAGGAAAAAACAAACAATGCAACAGCAAACACAAATAATAAAGTAAATACAATAGTACCATACTCACTATAGAAGATGTAAATTGCTAAATGTGAGATTTTGAGCAAATTTTATACAAAATTATTTGTACCTGTCCACCAGCATCCAGGCAATCGCTTTAGGACAGGAACCTAATACTAAATACCACCTCCACTGGTGCCATACTGACCTCCATTAAATTCAGGGAATGCAGGTTCCACATGCATGCTGAGCCCACACTATATTATACCTCTTTGGTGCCACACTGGCCTCCATTATGTTCAGCGAATGCAGGTTCCACGTGAATGCTGAGCCTTCTCTGTATTCCACCTGTCCTGGTGCCAAATGGCCTCCAATAAATACAGGAAGAGCAGGCTACAGCTCTACACTTGCACTAATTAAAATCAGCCTATGGGACAGACAGGTTAATCAGGAGTGCATGACCAATGGAGTGTTAGGTTCCTGTCCTAAAAAGATCGCCTTGACGCTGGTGAACAGGCACAAATAATTTTGTACAAAAGTATTTGCCAAGAATTTCACACTTATAATGTAGCATTAGCATTTTACTTTTTCTATAGTGTGTACGGCACTATTGTATTTACTTTATTATTTGTGTTGTTGCATTGTTTATTTTTAACTTTTGTGCTTCCAGCCATGGTGATGTGCACCTGTGCGTTGGGATGTGCTGACTAACCCCCAATTATTTTTTCTTTGCAGTTACACCTAGAGACTCTGCACTTACAGCAAATACCACAACCTTTGCACTTTGACCGGGCCAGGCAGTGTAAATGTCAACAAACCTGGCCCTGACTTCTAAAGTCAAAGTGCAGAGGGTGTCGCAGTTGCAGAGAGAGCAGAGCCTCTAGGTGTAACAGCAATGCCCCTGTTGCCCTTAGAAGCTCATTTGCAGATATTAAAACTTCATGTGCCTTCAGTTGCCAATTCCACATGCAACGGGTCAGCCAGTTCTATAAATACAAATCTGACAGGTGCCCTTTAAATAAAAAGAGATGTCAGCTTTAAGAGCAAACAAGAGAGGACGGGCTACAGTCCCGAATTTCACACTGCAATATATGGTAATTCATGCAAGCTGCAGAAGATAAATGTTGCCAATTTTTTTATAAAGTGCATTCATTTCAGTAAAAATATCCCCCAAAGCATCCATAACCTTAAGGTTATTATTTATATATTATTATATATTATTTATATATATTTTATTTCTAGCTGGTTCAGTGCTAGTAAATAACAAGGAATGTTTTAAATCTCCACCCTTGACCCTTTTGCAAAGAACGGTAAATAAGAGGACCTTTTATGAACATGAAGCTGTGACAAAAATAGGTCGCAAGTTGTTACAGTTGTGTCTGCTACTTTTACATGGCACCTGAACACGAAACAATCATTATTAATGGAAAACATCATAGTGTAGTTTCCAAAGTTATATCTAGAAACCGAAAATGAGGAAAACATCATCTGCCAACATAATCAAAAGACATCTTCCTTTACTTTAGGAACTGTTTGGTTTTCTCTCTGGTCATTAGGCATACCAAGCCAGTGCCTCGAGATGGCAATGATCTAGCAATATCTTCTAGACTTCCTGCTAAACATAGACGAAGCTTGGAGATACACAATAGGTTTTTTAGACATTTCCTAAACAAGATCACCATGGTTCTTGCTAGTAACAGATACTTTGCCTGAAAAAGACTACCCTTGCTTACATGGCACGTTAATGAAGGATACAGATTTTTCACATGGATTTAAACAGTTGCATTCATCCCTGTTATAACTGCTACACCCAGACCACCCACAGTTTAAGGCCTCTTTCACACTTGCGTTGTCCGGATCCGGCGTGTACTCCACTTGCCGGAATTACACGCCGGATCCGGAAAAACGCAAGTGTACTGAAAGCATTTGAAGACGGATCCGTCTTCAAAATGATTTCAGTGTTACTATGGCACCCAGGACGCTATTAAAGTCCTGGTTGCCATAGTAGGAGCGGGGAGCGGTATACTTACAGTCCGCGCAGCTCCCGGGGCGCTCCAGAGTGACGTCAGAGCGCCCCATGCGCATGGATGACGTGCCATGCGATCACATGATCCATGCGCTTGGGGCGCCCTGACGTCACTCTGGAGTGCCCCGGGAGCCGCACGGACGGTAAGTATGCTGCTCCCCCGCTCCCCGCTACACTTTACCATGGCTGCCAGGACTTTAGCGTCCCGGCAGCAATGGTAACCACTCTAAAAAAGCTAAACGTCGGATCCAGCAATGCGCCGAAACGACGTTTAGCTTAAGGCCGGATCCGGATCAATGCCTTTCAATCGGCATTCATTCCGGATCCGGCCTTGCGGCAAGTCTTCCGGATATTTGGCCGGAGCAAAAAGCGCAGCATACTGCAGTATTTTCTCCGGCCAAAAAACGTTCCGTTCCGGAACTGAAGACATCCTGATGCATCCTGAACGGATTTCACTCCATTCAGAATGCATGGGGATAATCCTGATCAGGATTCTTCCGGCATAGAGCCCCGACGACGGAACTCTATGCCGGAAGACAAGAACGCAGGTGTGAAAGAGCCCTAACTGAATCTTCGATTAATACAGGGTTCAAACCATTTTACAGTGGTGTGAAACCATCCTGTTATACGGAAAGACTAACTACATCATTCTAGGAGCTGGTAGATAGAAATGTAAGGACATACCAGCTATAGTATTTTATTAACATATTGATACATCAATATTTGATCTTCACTTAAATTATTATATACCATTATTCCTCAACAAACAATGGCCTTAGGATACAATATTTCTAATATACAGTAGTCTTTTCTGGACTATTGTGAATTGAATTTAGACTCAAGATACAGTGTCCAACCAATCAACATGGCCTTTTCTGTGGTAAAACACCTATGTTGGTTGTCGAGTTGCTCCATTGTAATACTGCATGCCCTGTATTGCCTCCTGTCTGTATCAGCATGAGGTAGATGTCAGGTGATGTGGCAACTTAATTTTATTTTGGTACATGCATGTACTATGCAAGACATTGAAGAGGCTCTTATCCTCACCATGGAAAGTGATTTACAGCTTCCAGCATCTATCCCTGACCGCTATATGTACCAACCTGCTTTATCTGTCTTGGTTACCTGCTTATTTTTCTTAAAACTCCATATATTGAGGTGACGTTGGGGGCTTAAAAACTAATTACCAGTTTTCTATAGAGCTAGGAACTCAACTCAACTTACAATGGTTTCAACTTACAAGGGTCACCTTGAAACTAGAGTTGAGCGGACACCTGGATGTTCGGGTTCGACAAGTTCGGCCGAACTTCCCGGAAATGTTCGGGTTCGGATCCGAACTTCGTCCCGAACCCCATTGAAGTCAATGGGGACCCGAACTTTTCGGCACTAAAAAGGCTGTAAAACAGCCCAGGAAAGGGGCTGCAAAAGGGCTGCAAAAGGCAGCAACATGTAGGTAAATCCCATGCAAACAAATGTGGATAGGGAAATGAATTAAAATAAAAATAAAATAAATAAAAATTAACCAATATCAATTGGAGAGAGGTCCCATAGCAGAGAATCTGGCTTCACGTCACCCACCACTGGAACATTCCATTCTCAGATATTTAGGCCCCGGCACCCAGGCAGAGGAGAGAGGTCCCGTAACAGAGAATCTGTCTTCATGTCAGCAGAGAATCAGTCTGCATGTCATAGCAGAGAATCAGGCTTCACGTCAGCCACCACTGCAACAGTCCATTGTCATATATTTAGGCCCAGCACCCAGGCAGAGGAGAGAGGTCCCGTAACAGAGAATCTGTCTTCATGTCAGCAGAGAATCAGTCTGCATGTCATAGCAGAGAATCAGGCTTCACGTCAGCCACCACTGCAACAGTCCATTGGCATATATTTAGGCCCAGCACCCAGGCAGAGGAGAGAGGTCCCGTAACAGAGAATCTGGCTTCATGTCAGCAGAGAATCAGTCTGCATGTCATAGCAGAGAATCAGGCTTCACGTCAGCCACCACTGCAACAGTCCATTGTCATATATTTAGGCCCAGCACCAAGGCAGAGGAGAGAGGTCCCGTAACAGAGAATCTGTCTTCATATCAGCAGAGAATCAGTCTGCATGTCATAGCAGAGAATCAGGCTTCACGTCAGCCACCACTGCAACAGTCCATTGGCATATATTTAGGCCCAGCACCCAGGCAGAGGAGAGAGTTCCCGTAACAGAGAATCTGTCTTCATGTCAGCAGAGAATCAGTCTGCATGTCATAGCAGAGAATCAGGCTTCACGTCAGCCACCAGTGCAACAGTCCATTGGCATATATTTAGGCCCAGCACCCAGGCAGAGGAGAGAGGTCCCGTAACAGAGAATCTGTCTTCATGTCAGCAGAGAATTAGTCTGCATGTCATAGCAGAGAATCAGGCTTCACGTCAGCCACCACTGCAACAGTCCATTGTCATATATTTAGGCCCAGCACCCAGGCAGAGGAGAGAGGTCCCGTAACAGAGAATCTGGCTTCATGTCAGCAGAGAATCAGTCTGCATGTCATAGCAGAGAATCAGGCTTCACGTCAGCCACCACTGCAACAGTCCATTGTCATATATTTAGGCCCAGCACCCAGGCAGAGGAGAGAGGTCCCGTAACAGAGAATCTGTCTTCATGTCAGCAGAGAATCAGTCTGCATGTCATAGCAGAGAATCAGGCTTCACGTCAGCCACCACTGCAACAGTCCATTGGCATATATTTAGGCCCAGCACCCAGGCAGAGGAGAGAGGTCCCGTAACAGAGAATCTGGCTTCATGTCAGCAGAGAATCAGTCTGCATGTCATAGCGGAGAATCAGGCTTCACGTCAGCCACCACTGCAACAGTCCATTGTCATATATTTAGGCCCAGCACCAAGGCAGAGGAGAGAGGTCCCGTAACAGAGAATCTGTCTTCATGTCAGCAGAGAATCAGTCTGCATGTCATAGCAGAGAATCAGGCTTCACGTCAGCCACCACTGCAACAGTCCATTGGCATATATTTAGGCCCAGCACCCAGGCAGAGGAGAGAGTTCCCGTAACAGAGAATCTGTTTTCATGTCAGCAGAGAATCAGTCTGCATGTCATAGCAGAGAATCAGGCTTCACGTCAGCCACCAGTGCAACAGTCCATTGTCATATATTTAGGCCCAGCACCCAGGCAGAGGAGAGAGGTCCCGTAACAGAGAATCTGTCTTCATGTCAGCAGAGAATTAGTCTGCATGTCATAGCAGAGAATCAGGCTTCACGTCAGCCACCACTGCAACAGTCCATTGGCATATATTTAGGCCCAGCACCCAGGCAGAGGAGAGAGGTCCCGTAACAGAGAATCTGGCTTCATGTCAGCAGAGAATCAGTCTGCATGTCATAGCAGAGAATCAGGCTTCACGTCAGCCACCACTGCAACAGTCCATTGTCATATATTTAGGCCCAGCACCCAGGCAGAGGAGAGAGGTCCCGTAACAGAGAATCATGTCTTCATGTCAGCAGAGAATCAGTCTGCATGTCATAGCAGAGAATCAGGCTTCACGTCAGCCACCACTGCAACAGTCCATTGGCATATATTTAGGCCCAGCACCCAGGCAGAGGAGAGAGTTCCCGTAACAGAGAATCTGTCTTCATGTCAGCAGAGAATCAGTCTGCATGTCATAGCAGAGAATCAGGCTTCACGTCAGCCACCACTGCAACAGTCCATTGGCATATATTTAGGCCCAGCACCCAGGCAGAGGAGAGAGGTCCCGTAACAGAGAATCTGGCTTCATGTCAGCAGAGAATTAGTCTGCATGTCATAGCAGAGAATCAGGCTTCACGTCAGCCACCACTGCAACAGTCCATTGGCATATATTTAGGCCCAGCACCCAGGCAGAGGAGAGAGGTCCCGTAACAGAGAATCAGGCTTCATGTCAGCAGAGAATTAGTCTGCATATCATAGCAGAGAATCAGGCTTCACGTCACCCAACATTGGAACAGTCCATTGGCATATATTTAGGCCCAGGCACCCAGGCAGAGGAGAGAGGTCCCGTAACAGAGAATCTGTCTTCATGTCAGCAGAGAATCAGTCTGCATGTCATAGCAGAGAATCAGGCTTCACGTCAGCCACCACTGCAACAGTCCATTGTCATATATTTAGGCCCAGCACCCAGGCAGAGGAGAGAGGTCCCGTAACAGAGAATCTGTCTTCATGTCAGCAGAGAATTAGTCTGCATGTCATAGCAGAGAATCAGGCTTCACGTCAGCCACCACTGCAACAGTCCATTGGCATATATTTAGGCCCAGCACCCAGGCAGCGGAGAGAGGTCCCGTAACAGAGAATCTGTCTTCATGTCAGCAGAGAATCAGTCTGCATGTCATAGCAGAGAATCAGGCTTCACGTCACCCAACATTGGAACAGTCCATTGGCATATATTTAGGCCCAGGCACCCAGGCAGAGGAGAGAGGTCCCGTAACAGAGAATCTGGCTTCATGTCTGCAGAGAATCAGTCTGCATGTCATAGCAGAGAATCAGGCTTCACGTCACCCAACATTGGAACAGTCCATTGGCATATATTTAAGCCCAGGCACCCAGGCACCCAGGCAGAGGAGAGAGGTCCCGTAACAGAGAATCTGTCTTCATGTCAACAGAGAATCAGTCTGCATGTTATAGCAGAGAATCAGTCTTCACGTCAGCCACCAGTGCAACAGTCCATTGTCATATATTTAGGCCCAGCACCCAGGCAGAGGAGAGAGGTCCCGTAACAGAGAATCTGGCTTCATGTCAGCAGAGAATCAGTCTGCATGTCTTAGCAGAGAATCAGGCTTCACGTCACCCAACATTGGAACAGTCCATTGGCATATATTTAGGCCCCGGCACCCAGACAGAGGAGAGGTTCATTCAACTTTGGGTAGCCTCGCAATACAATGGTAAAATGAAAATAAAAATAGGATTGAATGAGGAAGTGCCCTGGAGTACAATAATATATGTTTAAGGGGAGTTAGTTAATGTCTAATCTGCACAAGGGATGGACAGGTCCTGTGGGATCCATGCCTGGTTCATTTTTATGAACGTCAGCTTGTCCACATTGGCTGTAGACAGGCGGCTGCGTTTGTCTGTAATGACGCCCCCTGCCGTGCTGAATACACGTTCAGACAAAACGCTGGCCGCCGGGCAGGCCAGCACCTCCAAGGCATAAAAGGCTAGCTCTGGCCATGTGGACAATTTAGAGACCCAGAATTTAAATGGGGCCGAACCATCAGTCAGTACATGGAGGGGTGTGCACACGTACTGTTCCACCATGTTAGTGAAATGTTGCCTCCTGCTAACACGTTGCGTATCAGGTGGTGGTGCAGTTAGGTGTGGCGTGTTGACAAAACTTTTCCACATCTCTGCCATGCTAACCCTGCCCTCAGAGGAGCTGGCCGTGACACAGCTGCCTTGGCGACCTCTTGCTCCTCCTCTGCCTTGGCCTTGGGCTTCCACTTGTTCCCCTGTGACATTTGGGAATGCTCTCAGTAGCGCGTCTACCAACGTGCGCTTGTACTCGCGCATCTTCCTATCACGCTCCAGTGCAGGAAGTAAGGTGGGCGCATTGTCTTTGTACCGTGGATCCAGCAGGGTGGCAACCCAGTAGTCCGCACACGTTAAAATGTGGGCAACTCTGCTGTCGTTGCGCAGGCACTGCAGCATGTAGTCGCTCATGTGTGCCAGGCTGCCCAGGGGTAAGGACAAGCTGTCCTCTGTGGGAGGCGTATCGTCATCGTCCTGCCTTTCTCCCCAGCCACGCACCAGTGATGGGCCCGAGCTGCGTTGGGTGCCACCCCGCTGTTACCATGCTTCATCCTCATCCTCCTCCACCTCCTCCTCATCCTCGTCCTCCTCGTCCTCCAGTAGTGGGCCCTGGCTGGCCACATTTGTACCTGGCCTCTGCTGTTGCAAAAAACCTCCCTCTGAGTCACTTCGAAGAGACTGGCCTGAAAGTGCTAAAAATGACCCCTCTTCCTCCTCCTCCTGGGCCACCTCCTCTTCCATCATCGCCCTAAGTGTTTTCTCAAGGAGACATAGAAGTGGTATTGTAACGCTGATAACGGCGTCATCGCCACTGGCCATGTTGGTGGAGTATTCGAAACAGCGCAACAGGGCACACAGGTCTCGCATGGAGGCCCAGTCATTGGTGGTGAAGTGGTGCTGTTCCGTAGTGCGACTGACCCGTGTGTGCTGCAGCTGAAACTCCACTATGGCCTGCTGCTGCTCGCACAGTCTGTCCAGCATGTGCAAGGTGGAGTTCCACCTGGTGGGCACGTCGCATATGAGGCGGTGAGCGGGAAGGCCAAAGTTACGCTGTAGCGCAGACAGGCGAGCAGCAGCAGGATGTGAACGCCGGAAGCGCGAACAGACGGCCCGCACTTTATGCAGCAGCTCTGACATGTCGGGGTAGTTGTGAATGAACTTCTGCACCACCAAATTCAGCACATGCGCCAAGCAAGGGATGTGCGTCAAACCGGCTAGTCCCAGAGCTGCAACGAGATTTCGCCCATTATCGCACACCACCAGGCCGGGTTTGAAGCTCACCGGCAGCAACCACTCGTCGGTCTGTTGTTCTATACCCCGCCACAACTCCTGTGCGGTGTGGGGCCTGTCCCCCAAACATATGAGTTTCAGAATGGCCTGCTGACGTTTACCCCGGGCTGTGCTGAAGTTGGTGGTGAAGGTGTGTGGCTGACTGGATGAGCAGGTGGAAGAAGAGGAGGAGGAAGCCGAGTAGGAGGAGGTGGCAACAGGAGGCAAAGAATGTTGCCCTGCGATCCTTGGCGGCGGAAGGACGTGCGCCAAACAGCTCTCCGCCTGGGGCCCAGCTGCCACTACATTTACCCAGTGTGCAGTTAGGGAGATATAGCGTCCCTGGCCGTGCTTACTGGTCCACGTATCTGTGGTTAGGTGGACCTTGCCACAGATGGCGTTGCGCAGTGCACACTTGATTTTATCGGATACTTGGTTGTGCAGAGAAGGCACGGCTCTCTTGGAGAAGTAGTGCCGGCTGGGAACAACATACTGTGGGACAGCAAGCGACATGAGCTGTTTGAAGCTGTGTGTGTCCACCAGCCTAGTCATAGGCCAGTAGTTTAGAAATGCTGGCATTCAGGGCCAGGGATCGAGGGTGGCTAGGTGGGAATTTACGCTTTCTCTCAAATGTTTGTGAGATGGAGAGCTGAACGCTGCCGTGTGACATGGTTGAGATGCTTGGTGACGGAGGTGGTGGTGGTGTTGGTGGTACATCCCCTGTTTGCTGGGCAGCAGGTGCCAACGTTCCTCCAGAGGCGGAGGAAGAGGCCGAGGCGGCAGCAGCAGAAGAGGCCGAGGCGGCAGCAGCAGAAGAGGTAGCAGGGGGAGCCTGAGTGACTTCCTTGGTTTTAAGGTGTTTACTCCACTGCAGTTCATTCTTTGCATGCAGGTGCCTGGTCATGCAGTTTGTGCTAAGGTTCAGAACGTTAATGCCTCGCTTCAGGCTCTGATGGCATAGCGTGCAAACCACTCGGGTCTTGTCGTCAGCACATTGTTTGAAGAAGTGCCATGCCAAGGAAGTCCTTGAAGCTGCCTTTGGGGTGCTCGGTCCCAGATGGCGGCGGTCAGTAGCAGGCGGAGTCTCTTGGTGGCGGGTGTTCTGCTTTTGCCCACTGCTCCCTCTTTTGCTACGCTGTTGGCTCGGTCTCACCACTGCCTCTTCCTCCAAACTGTGAAAGTCAGTGGCACGACCTTCATTCCATGTGGGGTCTAGGACCTCATCGTCCCCTGCATCGTCTTCCACTCAGTCTTGATCCCTGACCTCCTGTTCAGTCTGCACACTGCAGAAAGACGCAGCAGTTGGCACCTGTGTTTCGTCATCATCAGAGACATGCTGAGGTGGTATTCCCATGTCCTCATCATCAGGAAACATAAGTGGTTGTGCGTCAGTGCATTCTATGTCTTCCACCGCTGGGGAAGGGCTGGGTGGATGCCCTTGGGAAACCCTGCCAGCGGAGTCTTCAAACAGCATAAGAGACTGCTGCATAACTTGAGGCTCAGACAGTTTCCCTGGTATGCATGGGGGTGATGTGACAGACTGATGGGCTTGGTTTTCAGGCGCCATCTGTGCGCTTTCTGCAGAAGACTGGGTGGGAGATAATGTGAACATGCTGGATCCACTGTCGGCCACCCAATTGACTAATGCCTGTACCTGCTCAGGCCTTACCATCCATAGAACGGCATTGGGCCCCACCAAATATCACTGTAAATTAAGGCGGCTACTGGGACCTGAGGTAGTTGGTACACTAGGACGTGTGGCTGTGGCAGAACGGCCACGTCCTCTCCCAGCACCAGAGGGTCCACTAACACCACCACGACCATGTCCTCGTCCTTTACTAGATGTTTTCCTCATTGTTATCGTTCACCACAACAACAAAAATATTATTTGTATGTATTGAATTCAAATTCAGGCCTTTTTTTACAGACACCTAACACTATCTGGCTATCTATTTAGGTACCGTATTACACTAATACAGGCACAGCAGTAACCAGTAAATTTAAAGTAGGCCTGATACAGCAGAAACCACTAAATTAGGAAATTGCTAAATTGGGAATTGTATTTCAACCCAGAACAAAAACTGTGCTTTGACGGACACTAAATAACTTGACCAGCCACAACAGTACAGCAGTAACGACAGATTTAGCTGGATATAAATTTGAGGCCTAGTATTTAGGCGCTGGGTGACAGTTATAGGTTTACTGACAGAATTAGACTTGGAAATGCACAGTAGCGTGTGTGTGAAGTTATTCAGAATGACCCTATGTGCACCTTGAATCTGATATACCCTTTTAGGGATAGATTTAAAATAGCTCTGATACAGCAGAAACCACTAAATTAGGAAATTGCTAAATTGGGAATTGTATTTCAACCCAGAACAAAAACTGTGCTTTGACGGACACTAAATAAATTGAACAGCCACAACAGTACAGCAGTAACGACAGATTTAGCTGGTTATAATTTTGTTTAAACAATTATAGCACACTTTCTGTAAATCTAATAAACCTCATTTCACTTCTCAAATATCACTGTGTGTGTCTCCTATATGATATATGTAACTGACATTTTTTATCGTAACAACCAACAATTTATACAGGAAAATCATAACGATTAACAAGGTTGCCCAAACTTTCGCATCCCACTGTATTTCAACCCAGAACAAAAAATGTGCTTTGACGGACACTAAATAACTTGACCAGCCACACCAGTAACAACAGATTTAGCTGACTATAAATTTGAGGCCTAGTATTTAGGCGCTGGGTGACAGGTATAGGTTTACTGACAGAATTAGACTTGGAAATGCACAGTAGCGTGTGTGTGAAGTTATTCAGAATGACCCTATGTGCACCTTGAATCTTATATACCCTTTTAGGGATAGATTTAAAATAGCTCTGATACAGCAGAAACCACTAAATTAGGAAATTGCTAAATTGGGAATTGTACAGTGGGATGCGAAAGTTTGGGCAACCTTGTTAATCGTCATGATTTTCCTGTATAAATCGTTGGTTGTTACGATAAAAAATGTCAGTTACATATATCATATAGGAGACACACACAGTGATATTTGAGAAGTGAAATGAGGTTTATTAGATTTACAGAAAGTGTGCTATAATTGTTTAAACAAAATTAGGCAGGTGCATAAATTTGGGCACCACAAAAAATAAATGAAATCAATATTTAGTAGATCCTCCTTTTGCAGAAATTACAGCCTCTAAATGCTTCCTGTAGGTTTCAATGAGAGTCTGGATTTTGGTTGAAGGTATTTTGGACCATTCCTCTTTACAAAACATCTTTAGTTCATTCAAGTTTGATGGCTTCCGATCATGGACAGCTCTCTTTAAGTCACACCACTGATTTTCAATTATATTCAGGTCTGGGGACTGAGATGGCCATTCCAGAACGTTGTACATGTTCCTCTGCATAAATGCCTTAGTGGTTTTTAAGCCGTGTTTAGGGTCGTTGTCTTGTTGAAAGATCCAGCCCCGGCGCAGCTTCAGCTTTGTCACTGATCCCTGGACATTGGTCTCCAGATTCTGCTGATACTGAGTGGAATCCATGCATCCCTCAATTTTGACAAGATTCCCAGGCCCTGCACTGCCACACAGCCCTACAGCATGATGGAACCACCACCATATTTTCCTGTAGGTAGCAGGTGTTTTTCTTGGAATGCTGTGTTCTTTTTCCTCCACGCACAACGCCCCTTGTTATGGCCAAATAACTCAATTTTAGTTTCATCAGTCCAAAGCACCTTATTCCAAAATGAAGCTGGCTTGTCCAAATGTGCTTTAGCCCACCTCAAGTGGCACTTTTTGTGCTGTGGGCGGATAAAAGGCTTCCTCTGCATCACTCTCGCATACAGCATCTTCTTGTGTAAAGTGTGCCGAATGGTTGAATGATGCACAGTGACTCCATCTGCAGCAAGTTGATGTTGTAGGTCTTTGGTCCTGGTCTGTGGGTTGACTCTGACTGTTCTCACTATTCGTCGCTTCTGTCTATACGAGATTTATCTAGGTCTGCCACTTCGAGCCTTAACTTGAACTGAGCCTGTGGTCTTCCATTTCCTCAATATGTTCCTAACTGTGGAAACAGACAGCTGAAATCTCTGAGACAGCTTTCTGTATCCTTCCCCTGAACCATGATGTTGAACAATCTTTGTCTTCAGGTCATTTGAGAGTTGTTTTGAGACCCCCATGTTGCTACTCTTCAGAGAAAATTAAAAGAGGAGGGAAACTTACAATTGACCCCCTTAAATACGCTTTCTCATAATTAGATTCACCTGTGTATGTAGGTCAGGGGTCACTGAGCTTACCAAGCCAATTCGAGTTCCAATAATTAGTTCTAAAGGTTTTGGAATCAATAAAATGACAACAGTGCCCAAATTTATGCACCTGCCTAATTTTGTTTAAACAATTATAGCACACTTTCTGTAAATCCAATAAACTTAATTTCACTTCTCAAATATCACTTTGTGTGTCTCCTATATGATATATTTAACTGAAATTTTTTATCGTAACAACCAACAATTTATACAGGAAAATCATAACGATTAACAAGGTTGCCCAAACTTTCGCATCCCACTGTATTTCAACCCAGAACAAAAAATGTGCTTTGACGGACACTAAATAACTTGACCAGCCACACCAGTAACAACAGATTTAGCTGACTATAAATTTGAGGCCTAGTATTTAGGTGCTGGGTGACAGGTATAGGTTTACTGACAGAATTAGACTTGGAAATGCACAGTAGCGTGTGTGTGAAGTTATTCAGAATTACCCTATGTGCACCTTGAATCTTATATACCCTTTTAGGGATAGATTTAAAATAGCTCTGATACAGCAGAAACCACTAAATTAGGAAATTGCTAAATTGGGAATTGTATTTCAACCCAGAACAAAAACTGTGCTTTGACGGACACTAAATAACTTGACCAGCCACAACAGTACGGCAGTAACGACAGATTTAGCTGGATATAAATTTGAGGCCTAGTATTTAGGCGCTGGGTGACAGGTATAGGTTTACTGACAGAATTAGACTTGGAAATGCACAGTAGCGTGTGTGTGAAGTTATTCAGAATGACCCTATGTGCACCTTGAATCTGATATACCCTTTTAGGGATAGATTTAAAATAGCTCTGATACAGCAGAAACCGCTAAATTAGGAAATTGCTAAATTGGGAATTGTATTTCAACCCAGAACAAAAACTGTGCTTTGACGGACACTAAATAAATTGACCAGCCACAACAGTACAGCAGTAACGACAGATTTAGCTGGATATAAATTTGAGGCCTAGTATTTAGGCGCTGGGTGACAGGTATAGGTTTACTGACAGAATTAGACTTGGAAATGCACAGTAGCGTGTGTGTGAAGTTATTCAGAATGACCCTATGTGCACCTTGAATCTTATATACCCTTTTAGGGATAGATTTAAAATAGCTCTGATACAGCAGAAACCGCTAAATTAGGAAATTGCTAAATTGGGAATTGTATTTCAACCCAGAACAAAAACTGTGCTTTGACGGACACTAAATAACTTGACCAGCCACAACTGTACAGCAGTAACGACAGATTTAACTGGATATAAATTTGAGGCCTAGTATTTAGGCGCTGGGTGACAGGTATAGGTTTACTGACAGAATAAGACTTGGAAATGCACAGTAGCGTGTGTGTGAAGTTATTCAGAATGACCCTATGTGCACCTTGAATCTGATATACCCTTTTAGGGATAGATTTAAAATAGCTCTGATACAGCAGAAACCACTAAATTAGGAAATTGCTAAATTGGGAATTGTATTTCAACCCAGAACAAAAACTGTGCTTTGACGGACACTAAATAAATTGAACAGCCACAACAGTACAGCAGTAACGACAGATTTAGCTGGATATAAATTTGAGGCCTAGTATTTAGGCGCTGGGTGACAGGTATAGGTTTACTGACAGAATTAGACTTGGAAATGCACAGTAGCATGTGTGTGAAGTTATTCAGAATGACCCTATGTGCACCTTGAATCTGATATACTCTTTTAGGGATAAATTTAAAGTAGGCCTGATACAGCAGAAACCACTAAATTAGGAAATTGCTAAATTGGGAATTGTATTTCAACCCAGAACAAAAACTGTGCTTTGACGGACACTAAATAACTTGACCAGCCACAACAGTACAGCAGTAACGACAGATTTAGCTGGATATAAATTTGAGGCCTAGTATTTAGGCGCTGGGTGACAGGTATAGGTTTACTGACAGAATTAGACTTGGAAATGCACAGTAGCATGTGTGTGAAGTTATTCAGAATGACCCTATGTGCACCTTGAATTTGATATACCCTTTTAGGGATAGATTTAAAATAGCTCTGATACAGCAGAAACCACTAAATTAGGAAATTGCTAAATTGGGAATTGTATTTCAACCCAGAACAAAAACTGTGCTTTGACGGACACTAAATAAATTGAACAGCCACAACAGTACAGCAGTAACGACAGATTTAGCTGGTTATAAATTTGAGGCCTAGTATTTAGGCGCTGGGTGACAGGTATAGGTTTACTGACAGAATTAGACTTGGAAATGCACAGTAGCGTGTGTGTGAAGTTATTCAGAATGACCCTATGTGCACCTTGAATCTGATATACCCTTTTAGTGATAAATTTAAAGTAGGCCTGATACAGCAGAAACCACTAAATTAGGAAATTGCTAAATTGGGAATTGTATTTCAACCCAGAACAAAAACTGTGCTTTGACGGACACTAAATAACTTGACCAGCCACAACAGTACAGCAGTAACGACAGATTTAGCTGGATATAAATTTGAGGCCTAGTATTTAGGCGCTGGGTGATAGGTATAGGTTTACTGACAGAATTAGACTTGGAAATGCACAGTAGCGTGTGTGTGAAGTTATTCAGAATGACCCTATGTGCACCTTGAATCTGATATACCCTTTTAGGGATAGATTTAAAATAGCTCTGATACAGCAGAAACCACTAAATTAGGAAATTGCTAAATTGGGAATTGTACAGTGGGATGCGAAAGTTTGGGTACCTTGTTAATCGTCATGATTTTCCTGTATAAATCGTTGGTTGTTACGATAAAAAATGTCAGTTACATATATCATATAGGAGACACACACAGTGATATTTGAGAAGTGAAATGAGGTTTATTAGATTTACAGAAAGTGTGCTATAATTGTTTAAACAAAATTAGGCAGGTGCATAAATTTGGGCACCACAAAAAATAAATGAAATCAATATTTAGTAGATCCTCCTTTTGCAGAAATTACAGCCTCTAAATGCTTCCTGTAGGTTTCAATGAGAGTCTGGATTTTGGTTGAAGGTATTTTGGACCATTCCTCTTTACAAAACATCTTTAGTTCATTCAAGTTTGATGGCTTCCGATCATGGACAGCTCTCTTTAAGTCACACCACAGATTTTCAATTATATTCAGGTCTGGGGACTGAGATGGCCATTCCAGAACGTTGTACTTGTTCCTCTGCATAAATGCCTTAGTGGTTTTTAAGCCGTGTTTAGGGTCGTTGTCTTGTTGAAAGATCCAGCCCCGGCGCAGCTTCAGCTTTGTCACTGATCCCTGGACATTGGTCTCCAGATTCTGCTGATACTGAGTGGAATCCATGCATCCCTCAATTTTGACAAGATTCCCAGGCCCTGCACTGCCACACAGCCCCACAGCATGATGGAACCACCACCATATTTTCCTGTAGGTAGCAGGTGTTTTTCTTGGAATGCTGTGTTCTTTTTCCTCCACGCACAACGCCCCTTGTTATGGCCAAATAACTCAATTTTAGTTTCATCAGTCCAAAGCACCTTATTCCAAAATGAAGCTGGCTTGTCCAAATGTGCTTTAGCCCACCTCAAGTGGCACTTTTTGTGCTGTGGGCAGATAAAAGGCTTCCTCTGCATCACTCTCGCATACAGCATCTTCTTGTGTAAAGTGTGCCGAATGGTTGAATGATGCACAGTGACTCCATCTGCAGCAAGTTGATGTTGTAGGTCTTTGGTCCTGGTCTGTGGGTTGACTCTGACTGTTCTCACCATTCGTCGCTTCTGTCTATACGAGATTTTTCTAGGTCTGCCACTTCGAGCCTTAACTTGAACTGAGCCTGTGGTCTTCCATTTCCTCAATATGTTCCTAACTGTGGAAACAGACAGCTGAAATCTCTGAGACAGCTTTCTGTATTCTTCCCCTGAACCATGATGTTGAACAATCTTTGTCTTCAGGTCATTTGAGTTGAGGTGCTGGGTGACAGGTATAGGTTTACTGACAGAATTAGACTTGGAAATGCACAGTAGCGTGTGTGTGAAGTTATTCAGAATTACCCTATGTGCACCTTGAATCTTATATACCCTTTTAGGGATAGATTTAAAATAGCTCTGATACAGCAGAAACCACTAAATTAGGAAATTGCTAAATTGGGAATTGTATTTCAACCCAGAACAAAAACTGTGCTTTGACGGACACTAAATAACTTGACCAGCCACAACAGTACAGCAGTAACGACAGATTTAGCTGGATATAAATTTGAGGCCTAGTATTTAGGCGCTGGGTGACAGGTATAGGTTTACTGACAGAATTAGACTTGGAAATGCACAGTAGCGTGTGTGAAGTTATTCAGAATGACCCTATGTGCACCTTGAATCTTATATACCCTTTTAGGGATAGATTTAAAATAGCTCTGATACAGCAGAAACCACTAAATTAGGAAATTGCTAAATTGGGAATTGTATTTCAACCCAGAACAAAAACTGTGCTTTGACGGACACTAAATAACTTGACCAGCCACACCAGTAACGACAGATTTAGCTGGATATAAACTTGAGGCCTAGTATTTAGGCGCTGGGTGACAGGTATACGTTTACTGACAGAATTAGACTGGGATATGGCCAAAAAATAACCACACTATTGATGGTTAAATGCACTTGGTGTGACAGCTTGACCAACCACACTACTGAGGGTTAAATGCACTTGGTGACAGGCGCAGCTTGCCCCTGATGTAGTATATGGCCAAAAAATAAACAGACTATTGCTGGTTAAATGCACTTGGTTTGACAGCTTGACCAACCACACTACTGAGGGTTAAATGCACTTGGTGACAGGCGCAGCTTGCCCCTGATGTAGTATATGGCCAAAAAATAAACAGACTATTGCTGGTTAAATGCACTTGGTGTGACAGCTTCACCCTGATGTAGGATTTAGCCAAAAAACAACCACACCATTGAGGGTTAAATGCACTTGGTGACAGGCGCAGCTTGCCCCTGATGTAGTATATGGCCAAAAAATAACCAGACTATTGCTGGTTAAATGCACTTGGTGTGACAGCTTCACCCTGATGTAGGATTTAGCCAAAAAACAACCACACCATTGAGGGTTAAATGCACTTGGTGGCAGCTTGTGCTGGCGCACCACAAGACACAAAATGGCCCGTCGATCACCCCAGAAAAAAGTGACTGAAAAACGCTCTGGGCAGCCTAAAAACAGTGAGCAATTCAATAGCAGCTCAATGATCCACAGCTGCAGATCGATCTCTGAATGAAGTCCTTTGGAGGAGTTAATCACTGCCTAATCTCGCGGCTGCAACCTCTCCCTATACTTATCAGAGCAGAGTGACGTGCGGCGCAACGTGACTCCAGCTTAAATAGAGGCTGGGTCACATGGTGCTCTGGCCAATCACAGCCATGCCAATAGTAGGTATGGCTGTGACGGCCTCTTGGGGCAAGTAGTATGACGCTTGTTGATTGGCTGCTTTGCAGCCGTTCAAAAAGCGCCAAGAAAGCGACGAACACCGAACCTAAACCCGGACTTTTACGAAAATGTCCGGGTTCGGGTCCGTGTCATGGACACCCCAAAATTCGGTACGAACCCGAACTATACAGTTCGGGTTCGCTCATCCCTACTTGAAACCAATCAATATTGCAATTAGAGGGACCACTTTATAGTCTTATTTTCCAATGTACAATGAAGAATTCACTGTGGATTCTATAATTGTGGCTGCCCAGGCCCTGGTGCATCAGAGCAGCCTCAAACCATAGCATTTTAACCACCGTGCCTGAAAGTATCAGGTTCTTCTGTGGAAATGAAAAGAAAGGGAGAGGACAACAGCTTAAAGGGATTCTGTCATCAGAAATGAGCCCTATAAGCTAAACATTTGGCGATGTCCCTTGTAAAACACAGAATCCTAAAGTGAGTTTATATAATGCCCCTGTGGCTCTATATTAAAAAAAAAAGACGTTTATATCACCTGTCAATCACTTCAAAATGTGTCCAAGGGGACGTCTCATGCTGAAAGGGGCCCGGCTGCAGCCATGTCGTTTATGTGCCCAGCGCCGCCTCCTCAAGTGAAATCGTCGCCCTCCCTCTTATTATATCCACCTACTTCAGTTCTTGGCCGCCTCTGTAACCTCTGCTCGCTTCATCCAGATTCCACGCGTGTGCACTAGGTATAGCCTGATGCGCCCGTGCGGACTACTGGCAGCAGCCTCGTATAGCGAAGTGCGCATGCGCCGGCCAGCGCACTTCGCTCTAACCTCCACTGACTGCCCTATTACAGCTCATCCCAGCCATCCAACCTAGTGCGCACGCGCGGGATCTGGATGAAGCGAGCGGTGGTTAGAGAAGCAGTGATGACGTGAGGTAGGCGGATCGCATGAAAGGGAGGACGGCTATTTCACTACAGAAGGCGGTGCTGGGCACCTAAACGACATGGCTGCAGCCGGGCAGCCTGTGGCTCTATATTCATAAAAAAGACGTTTATATCACCTGCCAATCACTTCAAAATGTGTCCAAGGGGACGTCTCCTGGTGAAAGGTGCCTGGCTGCAGCCATGTTGTTTAGGTGCCCAGCGCCGCCTTCTGTAGTGAAATAGCCGTCCTCCCTTTCATGCGATCCGCCTACCTCACGTCATCACTGCTTCTCTAACCACCGCTCGCTTCATCCAGATCCCGCGCGTGCGCACTAAGTTGGATGGCTGGGATGAGCTGTAATAGGGCAGTCAGTGGAGGTTAGAGCGAAGTGCGCCGGCCGGCGCATGCGCACTTCACTATACGAGGCCGCTGCCAGTAGTCCGCACGGGCGCATCAGGCTATACCTAGTGCACGCGCGCGGGATCTGGATGAAGCTAGCAGAGGTTACAGAGGCGGCCACGAACTGAAGTAGGCGGATATAATAAATGGGAGGGCAGCGATTTCACTTGAGGAGGCGGCGCTGGGCACATAAACGACATGGCTGCAGTCGGGCCCCTTTCAGCATGAGACGTCCCCTTGGACACATTTTTAAGTGATTGGCAGGTGATATAAACGTTTTTTTTATGAATATAGAGCCACAGGGGCATTAGATAAACTCACTTTAGGATTCTGTGTTTTACAAGGGACATCACCATATGTTTAGCTTATAGGGCTCATTTCTGATGACAGAATCCCTTTAAGTAAGAAACACCTATAGGTAATGACTTCCATTCTTCGCTACCATATGGACATTTATAGCATGCCATTAATGCACAATATGCCACTTCTATTTTAAAAATTGAACCCTGTGACGCTCTGCCATGAAAGGAGAGGAGACCATTCTTGACTATTTTCGGAAGACCTATAGCAGTGAACAGTGAACAGAACAGTGCATGTGTGGCCTGCTGTTCATCACTGCAGCAATCAAATAGGATCCTGTTCATAAATGGCTTATCCCATGATAATTTAAAAAAATGAAAATCAGACATTCTATAGTACATGACAATCTCTTCATAACAAAGAACCAGCCCTGTACCCCACATGGATCCAGATGTTTCCCTATTCATTGCCTTGCTAGATTTATATCAAGGGGAGTGTCTTTTCTGCTGCAGCTCCGGAGGCATTTCCATGCTCTCCCTATCACAACTCAGGAGGTGTGTCTCAGCTCTCCCTATCACAGCTAAGGGGGCGTGTCTCATCTCTCCCTATCACAGCTCAGGAGGCGTGTCTCAGCTCTCCCTATCACAGCTCAGGAGGCTTGTCTCAGCTCTCCCTATCACAGCTCAGGAGGCTTGTCTCAGCTCTCCCTATCACAGCTCAGGAGGCTTGTCTCAGCTCTCCCTATCACAGCTAAGGAGGCGTGTCTCAGCTCTCCCTATCACAGCTTAGGAGGCGTGTCTCATCTCTCCCTATCACAGCTCAGGAGACAGTTGAAGGATGAAACTGAGCATGTGTGGCCTTTTCAGTGAGCAGGACAAAGAAATGAGAACAACAAAAAAAAACAACAGCAGGTGGCGCTATACAGATATATTTTATTGAATAACTCAGTGGCTATTCTAAATTTTGATTAACATGCCAGCTGCTGGTTTGAAAATTGTAGAATATTTTTCATGGGACAACCCACTTTAAGACAGCAGTGTGTCCCAGAAGTGGGTCCCACACATATCGGAACATTTATAGTATATCCTGCAGATATGCCATAATTGTCCAGATGGAAACACCACTTGAAACATAAATTATTGATATAAGGGAGTGACTAGAATTCTGGAATATACTACAAGACTCATAATGTGCAAATAAAAAACAGGAATAAAGCCTATATTTACCCATCCAGATATCTGGTGGACGAGGACCTTTTTTTCTGGTGAAGTATACAGGCGCTGTAGTCTATTCTATGTCTTGATGACATACTGGGTACTTGGATCATACCTGGAGGACTATTTTACACCACCCATGTTGGGACCTTAGTGCTTCTGATGTTCTTGTTTTCTGTCATAGTACTTACATCTGAAACTGCAAACCGTCGCTATGCTATGCATGTTTCTGTAGCCCTTACTTAACTGTATAGAAGTTACAGAAACAGCATGGCGCAACCTGCTTGTCTGTTTTTCATAATTCATGTCACCCCTTGCCGCTGCTAATGAGTGTTATTCAAATTTTAACCATGAAAATCTGCAATGGTAATAAACCTTTAAATAACTGTATACTGTGTGAAAGGAGGTTCGTTGGCACAGTTTATCAATCAGGTAAAGCAGGACTAAAGTATTGGGATACCAGCTGGTGCTCAGCAATTATAGACTTCAATAAGCGTCAAGTGAAGAGCAGAACATTGTAGCAGCACTCACTATTCTATTTCAAAAATCCATAAAACAGTGATGTTGCTGTATGTCACCTAGTGCTACCACTTCACTGTTTTACGGATTTTTTTAAACTAAAATGGACATTTCTAAGGATGAGTACCACTACATACAGTGGGGAAAATAATTATTGGATACACTGTTGCAAACAGGTGCAATTAATACAGGTAATGAGCGCAGAGTAAAGGGCTTCTTAAAGAAAAGCTCAGGTCGTGAGAGCCAGAATTCTTGCTGGTTGGTAGGTGATCAAATACTTATTTCATGCAATAAAATGCTAATCAATTATTTAAAAATCATACAATGTTATTTTCTGGATTTTTTTTAGATTCTGTTTCTCACAGTTGAAATGTACCTACGATGAAAATTACACACCTCTCCATTGTTTGTAGGTGGGAAAACTTGCAAAATCGCCAGTGTATCAAATACTTATTTTCCCCACTGTATCTTATAAAAACCTCAGCACCACCTACAGTGTGAATATAAGGTAAAGTTGCCAATAAAGGCTGTAAGAATTACAATGGATGCTTGCTTTTTAGTATCACTAGTGATCAGCTTGAATAATAGTCTAACTTTCCCATCTTCTCTCTGAGGGAACTCAATATTGTTGTGAGTCTGCTGAATGTTGATGTTATGCTGAGATTGGGTTTCACCAGGGAACATGCTGTACTTTGGAGTATTTCAATAAAACAGCAAGAAGCCAGGATATACAAATACATAAGCACTATGGTGTTACACAAGATTAAGATTCTCCTTTCTTGAAATGATCAGAAAAAGCATAAACGCATGAAAAAAGCGTATATGAAATGCAAATGGCTCATTATGTCAATATCAGTATATACAGGTCCTTCTAAAAAAAATTAGCATATTGTGATAAAGTTCATTATTTTCTGTAATGTACTGATAAACATTAGACTTTCATATATTTTAGATTCATTACACACAACTGAAGAAGCTCAAGCCTTTTATTGTTTTAATATTGATGATTTTGGCATACAGCTCATGAAAACCCAAAATTCCTATCTAAAAAAATTTGCATATCATGAAAAGGTTCTCTAAACGAGCTATTAACCTAATCATCTGAATCAACTAATTAACTCTAAACACCTGAAGATTCCTGAGGCTTTTAAAAACTCCCAGCCTGGTTCATTACTCAAAACCGCAATCATGGGTAAGACTGCCGACCTGACTGCTGTCCAGAAGGCCATCATTGACACCCTCAAGCAAGAGGGTAAGACACAGAAAGAAATTTCTGAACGAATAGGCTGTTCCCAGAGTGCTGTATTAAGGCACCTCAGTGGGAAGTCTGTGGGAAGGAAAAAGTGTGGCAGAAAACGCTGCACAACGAGAAGAGGTGACCGGACCCTGAGGGAGATTGTGGAGAAGGACCGATTCCAGACCTTGGGGGACCTGCGGAAGCAGTGGACTGAGTCTGGAGTAGAAACATCCAGAGCCACCGTGTACAGGCGTGTGCAGGAAATGGGCTACAGGTGCCGCATTCCCCAGGTCAAGCCATTTTTGAACCAGAAACAGCGGCAGAAGCGCCTGACCTGGGCTACAGAGAAGCAGCACTGGACTGTTGCTCAGTGGTCCAAAGTACTTTTTTCGGATGAAAGCAAATTTTGCATGTCATTTGTAAATCAAGGTGCCAGAGCCTGGAGGAAGACTGGGGAGAGGGAAATGCCAAAATGCCTGAAGTCCAGTGTCAAGTACCCACAGTCAGTGATGGTCTGGGGTGCCATGTCAGCTGCTGGTGTTGGTCCACTGTGTTTTATCAAGGGCAGGGTCAATGCAGCTAGCTATCAGGAGATTTTGAGCACTTCATGCTTCCATCTGCTGAAAAGCTTTATGGAGATGAAGATTTCATTTTTCAGCACGACCTGGCACCTGCTGGTTTACTGACATTGGTATTACTGTGCTCAATTGGCCTGCCAACTCTCCTGACCTGAACCCCATAGAGAATCTGTGGGATATTGGGAAGAGAAAGTTGAGACGCAAGACCCAACACTCTGGATGAGCTTAAGGCCGCTATCGAAGCATCCTGGGCCTCCATAACACCTCAGCAGTGCCACAGGCTGATTGCCTCCATGCCACGCCGCATTGAAGTAGTCATTTCTGCAAAAGGATTCCAGACCAAGTATTGAGTGCATAACTGAACATAATTATTTGAAGGTTGACTTTTTTTGTATTAAAAACACTTTTCTTTTATTGGTCAGATGAAATATGCTAATTTTTTTAGATAGGAAATTTAGGTTTTCATGAGCTGTATGCCAAAATCATCAATATTAAAACAATAAAAGGCTTGAACTACTTCAGTCGGTGTGTAAAGAATCTAAAATATATGAAAGTCTAATGTTTATCAGTACATTACAGAAAATAATGAACTTTATCACAATATGCAATTTTTTTTTAGAAGGACCTGTATATACGACACAGAAAAAACAAAGAAGGGGTTAAAACAATTAACATGCTGCAAAAAATGGAGGTAAGGGCTGGCCCTGCCCCAAAACGAGATCCGGGTCCCCCACATGGACTAAACCAAATGGAACATGCCTGTGACTATCTCGAATTCCATTTAGTAATGCATACACAAATACCAACATATGTGAATGATTAATATCACCTAAGATAAACAACAATGAAAAAGTAATGCAGTATAAATCCTATAACAGTGATGGTGAACCTTTCAGAGACCGAGTGCCCAAACTGCAACCCAAAACCCACTTATTTATCACGAAGTGCCAACACGGCAATTTACCTGAATACTAATATAGTATATCTTCCATGTACTTTATCATTAAGATAAAATAGCCTGTCTACATTCAATGCACTGCCTGTGCTGTTCATAGTGCGCCCTGCATTGATGAATGGCAAGAAAAGTCTAAGGCATATTGGTGCACCATTGCCTTTTTTCAGGGTGCCCATAGACAGGGCTCTGAGTGCCGCCTCTTTAAGTTACCCTAAAAGTGATTGGGATTGGTCCTTTTGGGTTACCGTTTAATGAATCCAGAAATGGACTTCCCATCCACACATAAGATAAGACACTAGGGACATTTATCGAAAGGTTTCCACCACTATTTGTGCCATAATTTGCTACCTTTTCAGCTTCTTGACACTTTTGTAAAGTGGCGAGAAAAGGGCCAGAGCATAGCCGGAGTGGAAGGGGGCTATTGCGGGCCGCTAGATTTTAGTTACATAGTTACATTGTTGATATGGTTGAAAAAGACATAAGTCCATCAAGTTCAAACAAAGTATGGGGGGAGCAGAATTTTACAAAAGGGGAGTGAGACCCAGACTTCTACACATTTTCATAAGCAGTAATGTGATTTACTTTAAGAATTCATCTAAGCTCTTTTTAATACCGCCAACTGTTCCTGCTGTGACCACGTCCTAAGGTAGACTATTCCACAGATTCACAGTTCTCACAGTAAAGCAGTCTTGACGCCTCTAGAGACTGAATTTTTTCTTTTCCAGACGGAGGCAGTGTCCCCTTGTCTTTTGAGGGGATATCACATGGAACAGCTTTTCACTATATTTTTTATATGACCCATTGATATATTTGCATAGGTTAATCATGTCCTCCCTTAAGGTGGATTTAGATGGGCAGATTATCGCGAATGAACGTACCTATGAACACATTAGCGATCCCTCGTCCTAATACTGTGGAGGTGATCGCTGCATGTAATTACAGTGCTTCACCCCCACTGAGCAGCCGACTGTCGGGAAGCAACGCTTCCGTCTCGAAAATCTCCTGCTGCTCTGCGCAGGTAAATGCACTTTTAGATGTCTCTTCTCAAGACCAAATGTAATTCTTTTTAATCTTTCCACATAAACAAGACCGTCCATGCCCCTTATCATTTTACTTGCTCTCCTTTGTACTTTTGCCAGTTCCAGGGCATCCTTACTACATACCTCCCAACTTGCAAGTTGCAAAAGAGGGACAATATGTGTGTTAGCTTTTTTCCTGCTAGACCACACCTCTAATTCTGCCCAAAGCATAGCTATACACACCCAGTCCCCTTAATGCCCCCACATAGTAATTATTCCCCCTTTGTGCCAGCACAAAGTAGTAATGACCAGATTGTGCCCCTCATAATAGCTATGCCCATGTGTGCCCCTTCACAGTAGTAATGCCCACATTCTGCCCCCTTCACAGTAGCTATGCCCAGATGTGCTACTAACAGTAGTTATGTCCATATGTGCCCCCTTCACAGTAGTAATGCTCATATGTGCCCCTTTCACAGTAGTTATGCCCAGATTTGTGCCCCCCACAGTAGTTATGGCCAGATATGTGCCCTGTTCACAGGAATTAAAAACATTAAATACTCACCTAGTTCCTCTGATGATCTGCAGTCCCCAGCAGAAGGCAGGATACGGTCACATATTGTGCTTGCTGTGTAGGAGGAGCAGAGGCTGATTCCCGGACTGCATCACTCCTCCTACACAGGCCAGCAGCGCAGTGTGAGCTCTCAAAGCGGGACATACCTCAGCTGTTCCGCTACTCATCTAGTGAAATCCGGAATTGTCCCGCTGGATACGGGACGGTTGGGAGGTATGTTGATATGGACTGGTGCCCAGAACTGAAAGGCATGGTTCAGTTGAGGCTGCACCAAAGCTTTTTAAAGGGGTAATATTACATTCCTGTCCCGCGAGTCCATGCCTCTTTTAATTCATGACAATATCCTGCTAGCCTTAGAGGCAGCTAATTGTACACCCAAATCTTTCTCTACAAATGACTCTCCCAGTGTTACTCACCCTAGGACTCATGCTCAAAGCACATTACATTTTTACCACCAATTCATGTGACTCACAAAGGTAAAAAAAACTAACAAAAAAATCTGCCTGAAGTCACCACTAGAGGGAGCTTACTGCATACTACATCGTTTTTGAGTACAAAGAAGGTTACCGTACACAGGATTTAGACCTCTGTGTGTGAATCTGTAACATTTTACTACTTGCATCGTATAAGACATTCTCAAAAGTGATAAATGTAGAAAAATAGTGTAAATTGTGAAAGGGAACAAATCCTGAAAAGTTGAAGTCCTTGACTGGGACAAAAAAAAAGTAAAAAAATAAATAAATAAACTTTTATAAAAATACAAAAAATAAACACCCCTTTCCTTCATCGAGCCATTTACTATTGAAAAAAAAAAACATAGTAGGTATTACCGCATCCGTAACAGCCAGATCTATAAAAATGTCTACCCTGTCAGGTACAGGTCAACACTGTAAAAAGAAAAAAATTGTGCCAAAACCTCAATTTTTTGGTTACCTCGGCTCACAAAAAGGATGGTATCAAGTGATCAAAATAGCACAAAATAGCACAAAGGGAAGGAACTTTTTCCAGATGCAAATTTCTCCTCGGCTTATCCGGTGGAATGGGCACACAGAGTAGCGGTGTTCTCTCAGAAAACCTTACCTCGTCAGATTCCCTTACCCCATGTGACTTCCGGGGGTGTGTGCCGCCGCGCAAGCGCAGTACCAGGGCATGGGTAAGGTAAAATTGCAGTGAGTGTTGACTCAAGGAGAGCTGATGGTCTTTTGTCTTGTTAAATCTCCTTACCCTCACACTGCGCACGCTAGGATTGTAAAAACTCAGATCTCCTTACCCCTGAGAGCGTGCACGTGGTTGGGCGCACACACGGTGTCCATGCGCGCGTCCATGAGTCAACGCTCACTGTAATTTTACCTTACCCATGCCCTGGTACTGCGCTTGTGCGGAGGCGCCGTGCCGTGGTACTGCGCTTCAGCGGAGGCGCTTACCCCCGGAAGTCACGTGGGGTAAGGAAATCTGACGAGGTAAGGTTTTCTGACAGAACACCGGCAAAACCTCCTCCACCAGGGGCACTACCTCGCCCCATGCTTGCAAGACTCCTCAATTGCAAAGACAGGGACAAGATATTGGCTCTAGCTAAAAGGCGGCAGGCAATTAATTATAACAATGCTAGAGTCTCCATCTACCCAGACTTTTCTATGGAACTACAGAAACAACATGTGAGGCTACTTTCACACTTGCATTCGGGGCTCCGCTTGTGAGTTCCGTTTGAAGGCTCTCACAAGCGGTCCCGAACGCATCCGTACTGCCCTAATGCATTCTGAGTGGATGCGGATCCGCTCAGAATGCATCGGTCTGGCAGCGTTTGGCCTCCGCTCCGCTCAGCCGTGCGGAGGTAAACGGATCCGTCCAGACTTACAATGTAAGTCAATGGGGACGGATCTGTTTGAATTTGACACTATATGGCTCAATATTCAAATGGATCCGTCCCCCATTGACTTTCAATGTAAAGTCTGGACGGATCCGTCTGAAGCTACTTTCACACTTAGAATTTTTTCTACAATATAATGCAGACGGATCCGTTCAGAACGGATCACATCGTCTGCATTATATGAGCGGATCCGTCTGGGCAGATCCGCTCTGAACGCAAGTGTGAAAGTAGCCTCACCTTCATGGATGTCAAAAGACGCCTGAGAGAAACTAATATCCCATATTCAATGGGCTATCCTGCCAGACTCAGAGTGGTGGACGGCGACAGAGCGGTATTCCTCACCTCCCCTGGAGAGGTCTCCGAATGGCTGGCCCTACAGCAACAATCACCGAGACGCTGAAACATCTGGCACATCGAGACATGGTCGTCTGACAACGCCAGCGGACTGGTTTGCTCTCATTAGGATATGTGTTAATTATAGTTTTTTTGCCAAAATCTTCCCTGTTTGGTCTTGTCTTACCTTGGTTAATAATATAGGGCTTTGTTATATGCCTGTAGCTTACTGGTATGGACACACTATTTCTGTGGCCGCAGCCTGCATGCCTCTGCCAACTGACATCATAGGCGGAGGCATCCTGGATTTACTGGTCTATAGTCTGAAATAAGAAATTATTACACACCTAATACTCACAGTATAACGTTAGAAAACACTGATTGTTCGCAACTTTAAAGGTTTTACCTTCTGGTTCTACAATAACTATGTTTTATTCGTTATATATAATTGTTTATGTAGCAATTTTACGTGTTACTGCCTCCACTGCCGCCCACTCATATCTGCATCTGAATCCAATGGCTGAACTAAAAATACTATCATGGAATGTTAGGGGTTTGGGGACACCGCAAATGAGATCTATGGTGCTTGCCTTTATTAGAAACTATAATCCGCAGCTCCTGTGCTTGCAGGAGACACATCTCATCGCCAATACCTCTCGGGTATTAAAGAAACCCTGAGTACAATGGGCCGCACATTCCATCACACCTCTTCTTCACGAGGAGTGTCCTTATTAGTGCACAAGCAACAGCGCTGGGAGGTGAAAAACTCGGTCATTGATTCAGAAGGCAGATATGTCTTTGTTCACTCTGTAATTGATAATTTACAGTATACATTAATAGAGATATATAACCCACCACCAGGATCTATGCAGGTCCTTCACCTGGCTGCTACATTCGTGGCCTCATATCCACAAGCTAGAGTAATCTGCATGGGTGACCTAAATATGATGTTAGAACCCTGACTCGACCGTCACCAGGGAAATGCAGACCCAACAAATGCAGGGACTCCCTCACGACTTGGTAGGTTCCTGACTGAAATTAGATGGCTAGAATTCTGGAGAACTAAGTACCCCAACGATAAGGTATACTCCTGCCACAGCAGCGGACACGACTCCCTAACCCGAATAGATTATATGTTGGGCAATGAGGTGGTAGTGTTATATCTAAGGGCGATAACATATCTCCCCAGGGGAATATTGGATCACTCACCGATACTGGGCACCCTGATAAGAGGCACTCCTTTAATAATGTATAGGATACATATACATCCCTTCTGGCTGAACCTTTTAGGATCAGCAGACGGAATCCCCTACCAACTACCAGAGTTTCTATAGACGCATGAAAATGAACATAATCTGGCACTAGTGTGGGACATCCTAAAGACATTTCTTCGGGGGTCCCTAAACTCCAGCATATCCTAATATAAAAAAAGATATTAAACGTTCAGAGGTGGACCTGAAATTCTGGTGTACTACACTGGAACAGCGATATATTAACAACCCAACTGATACCAATAGAAACGCGTGGCTCCAAGCGGGAAGACAATATTTTGCGACACTTAGGGACAAGACTGAAAGGAAATTATTTTTCCTGAAACAGACAGCATTCGAATTGGGAAATCAGTCAGCTAAACTTTTGGCTCAACTATGACTCACAATCCTCAACAATTTTAGCAGTTAGAGATTCTACGGGACAGCTGCACAACACGCAAGAGGCGATACTCCGCGTCTTTACACACTTCTACCAAGATGTATATAGATCTAGCATAACAGCAACTGAAGCGGAAATAGCTGCCTATTTGGAAGACATAACTATACCTACCCTTGTCAATAAACAGATTACATTCCAGCTCACCATACGATCCTACTGGGCGGAACAGACCAAACAAGTCCTTGGTGCAAACACAGAAAAGAAGTTCCAGCACCCAGGTTTGTATATGTTGCCGTTATCTTTATTTGTCTTCGGTTAAAATACAGTTATACAGACATCAACTCCCTCCACCGCCCGGTTAACATGTTTTGAACTTAGCAGTTCTTACTTGTCCGGCTACTAGGGAAAAATAGTCACAATCCCCCATTGGGAGGGAAAGGGAGGGGTAAAAAATTGGAGGGCGGAGACAACACCCTCAGGCCGGACTGCACACATAGACTACTTGTCATGTTCAAATTCCCTAAGCTTCACCCACATTTACATGTAAATGTTGAATACTAAAATACATTTCACCAAAGCATGCATGCAGCAGAATCCATCAAAATATCACAGAGAGAGAAATATATACCTGCTGCGCTGCCTTCTCAAACAGCTGATCGGCGGGGGTCCCGGTTGTCAGACCCCCGCCGATCAGAAGCTGATGATCTATCCAGAGGATAGATCATTAGTTTAAACAAAGTGCAGAACCCCTTTAAGTCCAATAGGAACTCGGTTGTTTCAGGATCCAATATGCTTCACGTAGGAGGATTTTGTGCTTGTAATCCCCACCTCTAGGTGGTATGGACACTTTTTTTAAAAGCATAGGTACGGAAACTATCCGTCCTCCTATTGTGCTTATTAATAAAATGATTAGCTGCATTAGAAACAGTCGTAGTATGGGGGTTGGTAATTTAATTCAAATGCTCACTTAGTCTAGCTTTAAATTTCCTGCTCGTACTGCCAGCATACATAATATCACAAGTGATGCATTTGATTACATAAACCACCCCCTCCGTATTACAGTTAATATAACTTTTATTGGAAAAACTTTCTGTGTTCATAGCATTATCAAAAACCTTAGTTGGTTGAGCAAAGTTACATGTCTTACAGGGATGTGTCTGGTGAAACCTTGGTATTTTATCCAGGTATCAGACCTAGGGGTATGGGTGCGGGAAAAAACTCAGAGGGACAACCTATTTCCTAGCGTGCTCGGTCTCCCAGATACAATCCTAAATCCATTCCTGAGTATATAATTTAAAATACTGTCCTCATATAGAATCAAGAAACATTTACGTACCATCCGTTCTATTTGGGGGAACTGTCTGCTATAAGTAAGTACAAGTGTGGGTTTCTCCATATTCCCTGTTTCCATTTGTAACATCCCAGAGTTATGCTGCCAAACACTTTTTCCCCACTACCACACGTTAAGTGTATGTGTATTGTCAGTCTGTATAATTCATTGTTATTATATGCATTTTCTAAGCTTGTTATATACATTTGCTGTAATTTCCATGTACACCAGAAGGTGGCAGCAATGTGTGACCAGGAACTTAGACAGTTTAGTATATCTAAACTGGAATAGTACATTCCAGTTTAGTCCCCTCCTCTTTGAGGAGGTGTGGAATGTTCCCACATCCTGCCTCATGGGGAGGAAAGGAAGTTTAGTTAGTGTACCAGCTACCCCTGCTTGGAGAAGGTTGTGTTGGTAGGAGCTCCCAGTTCTAGGGATCCCAACCCAGGATCAAGCCTCGGCTGAGGCCAAAGATCACCCTTCCCAGCCTGAGCCCTCAGCCTCAGCTGGTTGACAAGCAAGCAGTACCTCCAGTCCTCCAGGAAGAGCCATTCCCTGTGAGCATAACTGTGAGTACATCCAGAGACCAGGAGAAGCCAAATTCCTCCTCAGCTGGTCAGGCCCACACCAAGCAGAAGATAGACAGAGCAGAAGACAGATTCCTGCCAGATTCTCCAGGCACATAGTATAGATGCAGAAGAGATATTGATCCCTGCCACATATTGCCAAATACCTGCTGGGACCTAAAGACTAATGCTGTAACTCATATTGATTTATGCTGCCATTAAGTAAAGACAAGTTGGACTATATTACCAGTCTGGATCTCATTTACTGCTACCAAAGTTCCTCAATTGCTGCTACTAACAACACTCATTTATTGCAAGTGAGCCAGGATCCAGGAGTCCAGCCGTACCAGGTAGGAGACACCGTTGACATTACACAGAGACACTATCCCCACTCTGGCATTCCTCACCTAGTACGTGAGTTATTCCACCTTAAAGGGCCCTGCAACAGTACACTGCGCACATTGCAATTGGCGTCACGAACAAACCATAGACTTATATATACATCTATCCTGACCCACTGCATAATTGGTCAGGCCCCCCTAACATAGAAAGATTAAAGGTGGTTGATACATTTAAGTATCTGGGGGTAAATATCACTAAAAGACACTCCCAAGCTCTATCCCTTAATATCTACCCAGTAAAGGATCATATACGAATAAGCTCCGAAATTGGAAAACACTACCTATCTCGGTGGTAGGACGCATTAGCCTAATCAAAGTGATTATACTCCCCAAGGTGTTGTATGCCCTCCAACTTTCAGAGGTACCCATAACCAAGCTGATATTTAGAGAAATAAACTCCATGATCAGAGTTTTTATATGGGGAAGATCACAGGCCAAACTAAGTTTAAATACACTAAAACATCCCAAAACAGAAGGTGGCATGGCTCTACCAGATTACTATTTATATTATATTGCAGGGCAATTGAGACTTATTAGAACATGGTATACTGCGGAGGAACTACCAACTTAGAGTACTTCCTAATGTGCTTCATGGACTGCCACTCCTTATGGCCAGTCCTGGTGATGCCTCCTAAATTCCAGAAACCATTGTTACCGCTGCGTGGAGAGAAGCGAAAACACTAACCCAGTTAGGAGCCACAAGCTATACATTTACACACGAGTCACCGTATTTTTCGCGGTACAAGATGCACCTAGGGTTTAACAAAGAAAAATAAGAGAAATAAAAGGTTCTTCATCTGATCTGAGGTCTGATAAAAATATTTTTTTCTTATTTTTTATTAGCAGAGAAAAAAAGACAACACAAATCAGACTCCCAGTGTCAGAATCTCAGTGCTCAGATCCCCCCCCCCAATGCTCAGATCCCCCCCATGCTCAGATATCCCCCCTTCTCAGATCTGACCCCCCATGCTCAGACCTGACCAACCCATGCTCACACAAGACCCCCCATGCTCAGATCTGTCCCCCATGCTCAAATCTGAACCCCCATGCTCAGATCAGACCCCCATTGCTCAGATCAGGACCTCCCCCATGTTCAGATCAGACCCCCATTGCCCAGATCAGGACCCCCCCCCCCCCCCCCATTCTAAGATCAGAACCTCCCATGCTTAGATCAGACCCCCATGCTCAGTTCTATAATAAAAAAAAAATATCTTCCCTCTCCTGATCAGGCACTGGGCTCTTGCTCGGGCACCTGCTACTTTGCAGGTCTGTGACCTGATGAGCACAATGTCAGGTCATAGTGTGTGTCTCCACGTACTACGTTCTCACACTGTGTGCATCAGGACGTAGTGGAAAGTGAGATGGAGCCTCAAAGTAACAACGGTGCCCGATCAGGAAAAGAGATCTGAGCATGGGGTGGAGAGTGAGCTGCCTGACTGCTTCCCGGCTCCACAGCTAGAGCCGCACTTGAAGAAGCAAAGAGCCGCATGTGGCTCAAGAGCCACGGGTTGGCCACCCCTGATATATATACGAAATGGACTTGATTTATCTGTGTACATCATGACATGCAATGTGGTTGTAAGTTGTTGCTGTTCTTTCTTTTGTGTCAATAAAAGAGTTTAAAAAAAATAGTACAAATGATAATGTCGCCTCCTTCCGCAAAAAATGAGCCCCCACACAAGAACATCTCCAAAAAAATGTTAAAAATATGGCTCTCAGAAAATGGAGACAAAAACATTCCCTTTTCAAAAATGTTTTTAATGTGTAAAACTGAAATCAGTATCGCTGTGTCCAAAAATATTGCATGATCTATCCTGTGAACTGAACGCCGTAAAAAAAAATTTTTTGCCACTTCGTCTACCAAAAATCATGACATCAAAAAGTCTTATGTACCTCAAAATGCTACAAAAAAACATAAAAAAAGCCCTCATACACGACCATCGGCTGAAAAATAAAAAATACAGCAACACAAAAACATGATTTTTTTTCGAAAATGCTTTGTGTAAAAGCAATACTTGTAAAAAAAATTAATAAAATACTATATAAAATTGGCATCTCATGTTATCTTTATTCTGCTGGTCAGTACGATTACAGTCATTTTTCCTGCACGGTGTACTCCGTAATAACAAAACAACACAAAAAGGAATGGCAGAATTGCTGCCTTTTCTTTATCCTGCTTCCCAAACAATAAAAATTGATAAAAAATGTCTTATGTACTGCAAAATAGTACCAAAGATAATGGCAACTCATCCTGCAAAAAATAAGTCCTTACACCGCTACATAAAGAGAAAAAAAAATGCATGGTTCTCAAAAAATGGCTGTACTGGCAGCTCAGAGGATGTTTAAAAGCAACATGGTGAAGGAAATTTATCAAGACTGGCATATCCATACACCAGTCTTGATCTCCCTGCACTGGCGTGAGATGTACCTGCCGTGCTCCAGATAATGAAGGCTACAGGCTAGAACAGACTTTAACATAACTCCTGCCACTTTCTGGTGAAAGTTATAATCACTGTCCTAGCGGCACAAAACCCTGCCCCCTTTTCTCGGCTCTTAGGAAAAGTGGCGAGAAGCTTAAAAAGTTGCAAATTATGGTGCACATATTGTGTGAGTCATAATTAGCAAATTTTTTATGCCATAATAATGGCGTAAAAGGCTTAATGTCCTTCATTGTGCATAAACCAATCCAATCAAAATCTGCACTGCAAAAGCCCCAAAAAATAGATTACACTTACCGGTAATGGGTTTTCTTTGGGCCTATCACAGAAGAGACCGCCCTCCACCTCCTCAGGACAGGAAATAGAAACCAAACCTCTTTAAAAGAGAGTTATTTTCCAAGAAGGAAGGAACATAACATCTTAATAAACCTAATCATTATTTACATTCCTTTCTTTTTTTTCTATTACATCATAGACAAAAAACTCCCTTTTTTTTCTTTCGGAAGGGAATTAATCGGGTGCTATCATAGGCTCAAAGAAAACCGGTTACTGGTAAGTGTAATCAAATTTTTTACCTTCGCCTATGACAGCACCCCTGGAGAATAGGCAAGAATTTAGTCTAGGGCGGGACAACAGCTTGAAGCACCTTATGGCCAAATGTAAGACCCTCAAGTTGAAGTCTATAGTGCCTAAAAAAAATATGTGGGGGCCCTCTGTGCCCACGAGGGCCAGACAACTCCCTTAGAAGAAAATGCTATGGAAATAGCTTGTCTAATCCACCTAGCAATAGTCTGGGATGAAGCAGCAGAGCCTTTCTTTGCACCTTGGAACAAAAGCAACAGATGGTAGGAGGACCTTAAAGGTTGAGTGACCTGACGATATTGAATAATACACCTCCTAACATCCAAACAATGGAATTCTGACTCCCTTTCATTTTTAGGAGAAGAGCAGAAGGATAGTAATACTATCTCCTGGGAACAGTGAAACTGGGAAGAGACTTTTGGTAAAAAAAAGGATCAGGACAAATCACCACCCAATCCTCCAAGATTACCAAGTAGAGTTGGTCAATGGAGAGCACAGCGATCTCACTTACCCTCCAAGCGAAGGTAATGGCCAAGAGGAACGCAAGCTTAAGGGAGAGCATTTTGGGGGAAATCGTATCAATAGGCTAAGTGAATAGCGAAAGAACCAAGTTTAAATCCCAGGGAGGCACCCTATTTTTACAGATCGGGGATAACTTAGACACTACAGTCACAAATCTCTTAATCTAAGGATGTTCTGCTAACTTAAACTCAAATAAAGCACTTAATGCTGAAATCTGTACCTTCAAAGTGCTAGTTCTAAGCTTTTTTCTCCATCCCTCCTGTAAAAAATGTGATACAAGTGGAATGTCCAGAACATCTAACACATCCACGTTTCAATTGGCAAATCTGTAAAAAGCCCCCCAAACTCTCAGCTAGATATCAGAAGTCTCCTTCTTACAATTGGCCAACAGAGTGGTAATAACATCCTCAAAGAGCCCCCTTTTCCTCACAATTTCCCTTTCAAGAGCCAGGCAGTCAGGTGAAGATTTTTTACTCCTGGGTGAAAGACTGGCCCCTGAGCCAGAAGTTCCTGGGATTCGGGAAGAACCCAAGGGGTGGCAATGGACATCCTGCGAAGCCAGGAAAACCATACCCTCCTTGGCCAAAAGGGAGCTATTACTATCACCGTGGCACTTTCCTCACTGATCTTCCTGAGGACCCTCAGTAACACTTTTAGAGGGGGAAAGACATATAGAAGGCCCCGCTCCCAGGATTGGGCAAATGCGTCCACTGCTTTCGGTTGCTCTTTTGGGGAAAGAGAAAATAAAAATTCTACCTTTTTGTTTGACCTGGTAGCAAAAAGATCAATTTTTCTCACTGGCACATGATGGGCACTAAAATTATACCACCCAAACTGGCACTGTTTATTGGTTAGGGTAGGTCTACAATGATGAAATTGCCTCTACATATGGTCATACCCGAGGACTCCCATGTTGAGTCACACAGCAGAAACGGTTTTAAGCCACTGGTTGAGGACAACTGTTCTGAAAGATAATTTCACAATATCCTCGTGCACCCCCTGGTACAATGAAGAATTCATAATGGGTGCTGCCAGGCCTGAAGCAAAAAAGTAGCCCTTAACCATAACATTTCTAACTTATGCTTTACAGTTGGTATCAAATGCTGTCTTCTGACACTGTGACCAAATAAATCTATCTTTACTAGGAACAACCACTGTCCATATGTCCTATTAGAGCATATTACTACAAAGATAGCCAGTTTATTTCAATAGGCAGTCTGATTTTTGTATTGACCATTTTCTTACAAGGTCCCCTTAGTTGCATCTGATTGCTGTGGTACTCAACCTAATATCAAAAAAATTTGAGTGGACAACCCCTTTATTAAAGCATTCTTGCACATTCTCTTGGATTGTATGTATGGAAATGACCCCAGACAAAACTAATTGAACTTGCGTGAAAAACCATGAGTTTTTTCCTGAACAGATCCTCACAAAATCTGTATCGCTAGTGTGAAAGAGGCCTTAACTGTGGTGGAAACAGTCACAGTATTTGAAGATTGGGCTCATGTATGAGAAAAGACCTATATAGTGCCTACCTTCGATGCAATCCGTATATGGGCCGGATTTTATGTACCGGAATCCGCTGCTAATGTTAATGAATAGAGCTATTCAAAAGGGCGTATAATTTCAATCCGTATGTGAAATCCGCAGCATGTCTGTGTTTTGTCATATTTGTTTCCAAATATGCACATTATAGTGTATGATGGGAGTGCATCAAAATACAGGGAGGAAAGGATACGCATGTAAATCCTGACAAAATCCTGATGACAATACTGATGGTATATCATCTGGAATCTGTGCACAATCCAGAGCCAGAATACGGATGAATATCAATACCAGAGATGAGCGAATTTTTCTAAATTTTGGGAAAAAATGTGGTTCGATCTGAATTTATTTGTGGCGAATCGCGTTAAAAACTGCTATTTCCTGGCTGCAGAGAGCCTTTATAGTGGTGTAGAACACTGTGCCTTGCAGTAACACGCATAGGGAGTCTGCTGTAGTAGTGAAATAATACTGTGAGTCAGTATGACATGCAGGTGACAGGCGTCGCTCTTAGGCCCCTTTCACACGAGCGAGTTTTCCGCACGGGTGCAATGCGTGACGTGAACGCATAGCACCCGCACTGAATCCTGACCCATTAATTTCAATGGGTCTGTGTACATGAGCATTTTTTTTCATGCATCATTCTGCGTTGTGTGAAAAATGCAGCATGTTCTATATTCTGCGTTTTTCACGCAGCCCTGGCCCCATAGAGGTGAATGGAGCTTCAGTGAAAAACCCATCCGGAAGCAAGTGCCTGTCCATCCTCTACATTTACCTGTTACTGCAAACACATCTAAATGCTCCCAGCATGCCTTGGTTTTTTGGACAGCTCCATTTGTTTGGAGAGTTTTGGTCGTTTAGCGTGTGTGTGTGTTTGGTGAATGGATTTCCATTTGCAGGATGTCCACTTTCACTGTACCATCCCTGATGGTCTTCCGCTGTTTTGGAGAGCAGCCAGAAATGATTGAGGAGGAACCGCGGAGGAAGCGTATGTGGGTGCATCCTATAATTTTGCAGTGGGCCAGCAAAGGTCAATTTGTTGGCTTGTACTCTGACCTCCGTGAGAAGTTCTTTAATTATTGCCGCATGTCGGTGGCTACGTTTCATCGGCTGTTGGGGGAGTTGAGGCCTGCCTTGACTTTCCAGGACACTAACATGCGTCTTATTATTTTTTTAAGGTAAGTCTATATATTATCATACTCATACATGAATGACCCACTGTCTGAGAAATACATAAAATGGCCTGTGTCTTCATAACTTTACCTGTTCTATGTATAAGTACTTAATAGTAGTAAACATGTATTGTATATAGTTCATTTTTATTCATTAAAATTGTGAGTGTTTTTGGGCCAGCCACTTTCTCTAAAGTAACTTGTTGTACTACCAAGTCATTGATTAGTCACACCAGATTCAACTTCTGCAGGGGTTAATTATTCTAATCCTGGCTGTAATGATGATGATATGTCACCGGTGTATATATGGTAATGGTGTTGAAGTTGATTTAGCTAAATGCTATTCCTTTCTTTAACCTGTTGGGGACACATGACGTACTGGTAGGTCATGATGCCCTGGTACTTAAGGACGCATAATGTACCGGTACGTCATGTGTATTTACGATCACCGCCACATGGCGCGCATTGATCGGAACAGAGTGCCTGCTGAAATCATTCAGCTGACACTCTGGGACAATGCCGAGGGGGGTCCTGTGACCCCCCCGTATCGGCGATCGCAGAAAACCGCAGGTCAATTCAGACCTGCGGTTTGCTGCGTTTCCAGGTTATTCGGGTCTCTGGTGACCCAGAATAGGATGGTGATCGGTGGTGTGGTAATACACCACAAATTACCATCCTGCGATCCTGAGAGGTGATGGTGACATCACCTCTCAGGATCGCTTGCTTTTGGCTGCACGGGCGGGCTGGGGTTAACTCCCCCCAGCTCTCCTCCTCCATTCTGCGTCCGGGAGGGAGGAGAGAGAGCAGCCTGCAATGGAACAGCACCCCCATCTGTGCACAGCACCCCCTTTCTGATCCTTCACAGTGCCAGCTGGCACTAAAAGGTTAGGTTAGGCAGGGATTTTCAGGGAAAGTTTAGGGAGGAAAAAAAAAGTTTGATTGTTGCATCACCCTGATTGGGTGTCTGGGTCCACAGCACACCCCAATTTTTTTTTTCCCAAAAATGACATTTTGTAAAACTAAAATAAATAAGAAAGTTGACATATTAGGTATTGCCGCATCCGTAACAATCTGCTATATAAAAATACCCCATGACCTAAGATGAACATGGTCAAAAAAATTAAATAAAAACAGTGCAAAAAAAGGTATTTTTTTGTCACCTTACATCACAAAAAGTGTAATAGCAAGCGACCAAAAAGTCATATGCCCTCCAAAATAGTGCCAATAAAACCGTCCTCTCATCCTGCAAAAAATTTGCCCCTACCTAAGACAATCAGCTAAAAACTTGACTCAGACTATGGAGATACTAAAATGTATTTTTTTTTCTTAAAAAAGGATAATATAGTGCAAAACCTAAATAAATATATGTGAGGAATATGGATTAATATTTACGGTCAGCCATGTCCTCACACCCCCATTTGCTGACAGATAGCGGAAGTAGTGAACTCCACAGGAGGGCCCTGCTTCAAAGCCCCCAGCCCTGATTGTCATTTGATGCACCTCTTGGCATGTTCAGTGTACATGCAAAATAAGTTTCCACCCCCCCACCCATCTGAGTGTCAAGGAAGAAAGCCCCAGGGGGTCCAGGCTTCAAGGAGGAGGTCACACCTCAGTCCACCAGTTTGGAACCAAGCTGAATCCTGCAGGAAAACCCCAGCATGGGGTATCCGCCCTTGCCCAGGATCAATGAGACCTCCCAGACATGTTGGCACCTACCTTTCACAAGGAATTATGAATCGCCTGGCCTTCGCAGGCGCAAACCGGATACATATTTGTGTCCCGATGGCCACGAGGTATGTTCCCATGGTCTTTGTTTAATGGGATGAGGTCAGGGGAGGGAGATATCCATATCTCCCCATAGAAACCACATAACGGTACCAGGTTTAGGCTCTACTTGTAGCCAAAACCCAGGCAGGTACATTGGTCCCAGAACCATCTCCCTGTGACCCTCTGGTCTGGAGCTATGAACCCTAAAGGGCTTTGTGGGTCATTTGCTGCCAGCCCAGAAGAGGGGGAGTGGACCCCTCCCTGAGGTCGGGAGGGGAGGGGCTGGCTACAGGTTAAAAGTCTGGTGCCAGCAAGTAGGCGCGTCTTTCTCTGAAGAGGGGTCACATCTTACAAATGTGTTTAGAGGGACCCAGGAAATAGATGAGATCACGGCCCTTCATGTGGACTCCAGCAAAGAACATCTCACAACCAAAAGGAACGTCCATCATACCCGGTAACTGACTTTTACACTGCTTAACCCTGTTGTAGCCATATAACCTGTATCTGTAACCTCAGACCACTGTATATATTGTCTGTGTATATTGTGTTAAATCTAGTGTGCCCCTATGGCTAAAAAATCTATAATTTAATCTTGTGCTATCTTGTATCTCGATCACGAATCCCCACGTCCGTGTTTTGGCCTAGTTATAAGCTACCACGGGTTGGTTTCTGACCCTATATAATCCCGTTAGCGGACCGGGCTTATATCAAACGAGAACTGGTGGCAGATACCCGGGGTGAGGAGGCGCTGTTTTCACTGCGGCAGTGAAAAGGCTCTCTCAGCTTGTAAACTATACCAACCTAACCTTACGTACTCCTCTGGAGGGCGTAACTTCACGTTTTTGGTAAACCCATGACCATACCACTCGTGAGCTCGACGTAGTACGAGGTGTGGTATTCATCACAATATACATAGACATATTAGGTATCGCCGCATCCGTATGAAACTGCTCTATAAAAATAACTTATTACATAACCCCTCAGACGAATACAGTCAAAAAAAAAAAAAAAACGGTGCCAAAACAGCAATTTTGTGCCAAAAAAGAAGTCCCATTATGGATCACTCTTAGTTTCGCTGGATACTGTAAAGAATATTTAATCTCCTTAGCCGCCAAGCGTTTCTTTATCTCTATAAAGTTTCTTCTTTTTTCCTGAGTCTGCCGCGCAAAATCAGGAAAGAAGAGCAATTTAGTACCCTGATATTAAATGGGTGTACATTCTCTTGCTCTTCTCAGTATCATATCTCTGTCTGCGGACAGTAATAGCTTCATTAAAATTGCACGCGGCGGCCGCCATGGGGTGGGTTTCCCTCCTGGAATTCGATGGGCTCTTTCTATTTGAAACATGGAGGAAAAGTTATCGCTGCCAATGTTGTGCATGACCACCTCTTTGAGTTGTGCCTCTAAGAGTCGGCCTTCAACTCCTTCTGGGAAACCAATTATGCGTACATTATTTCGCCTAGACCTATTTTCCAGGTCCTCTAACTTATTTTGTAGGGCTTGGTTTTCTGTAGTGAGAAGGAGAAATTTAGATTTTATCATGTCCATGTCGGTTTGCAGAAGGTCGACTGTTTTTTCCACATTGAGGACTCGGTCACGGATCTTTAGCAAATCTTCTCTTATTAGAGAAATATCACTCTGTACCGACCCCAATTGAGTGGACATCCCTTGCACTAGAATGCCGTTATTTTCCACAGCGCCAAGGATTCTATCCAAAACAGATGGATCGCATTCAGTTTGCATTTGTGCAGAGAGACCTTCCTCTCCTGCCTCCGGATCCACCACCCCTGATCCATCCTCAGAGGGGTCAACAATTTGGGAGGTTTTAGCAAATTTCCTCAAATTAACAGAGGGTTTAATTTTAGCTGGATTCTTTTCGTTTAGGAAAGGTGATTTCAAAAACTTATCGATTTTGTTCTCTGGAGTCTTAACCCCCAATTTAGTTACAGTGGAGTCAACAGACCGTCGCTTAGGGGCCATTCTTTTCCCTTCTTCCTATTCCTCTATTTTGCCCTTTATGTCACCGTTTGCTTTATATCACCGTTTGCTTCTTTTTTTTTTTTTTTTTTTTTTTTCCTTTCTGTTCTTCCTCCTTTTAGCCCCTCCCTCTCTTCTTTTCTTCTCCCTTTTTTTCTCTCCTTTCCTTCCCCTTTTCCCTTTCCTTTTCCCAATTACATAAAAAACAGAAGTGTATCTCCTCAGTGAGCAGTGCAGCAGTGCAAAGCAGCAGGGAAGCCGGCAGTCCCGCACAAAAAAAAAAAAAAAAAAAGAGAACAAAACATATGGAGAAAAAAAAAGGCAGTCAATAAACTAATCTCACGTGTTTAGAAGAAACTCAGTCCTGGTGCGCACTACAGCCGTGTCAGAGAATTAAAGTTGTGCAGAGAAGACAACGTCCTCCCTAATCCCCAGGGCAGCAAGCAGTCCAGACGTCAGCCCGTCGCACACCGATGAAGGAAGGGCTGCAGGCAGATCCACGCGGCGACCGAGTCCAGGGCAGGGAAGGAGAGCAAAGCAGGCAGCGGAGAGAGAAGTTAGGAGGACCCCCAGACAATCCAGGATCAGAGGCAGAGACGCGGCACCCAACAACCGCAACCGCAAGAACAGCCGAAAGCCGTCCAGCATCCAGCAGCGTGGGACAAAGCAGGAGACCCAGCAGGCAGGCCAGCGCAGCGCCGCGGCTCAAAGCATCAGCTGTTCGGCGTCAGCGCAGCGCAGCTGTTTGGATGGAGCCGGGAGCTCGGACGGAGGAGGCCAGCGAGAGGGGAGAACGAGACGTGACGTGTTCACGTCATCACGCCGACCAAAAAAGTGGACATACGATTTCTTGCCTGGTAAGTACGTGTGACTTATGGTTGCGGGAGTCACTGTAGGCGAGTCTGAGCGTAGTGAGAGCTGCAATGGGGCGACCACTTGTGTTTGAGCTGATAAGCAAACAGCCTGGTTCAAAGGAGCGGTCGGCTCCGCTGTGTCCTCCTCCATCGGCGCCATTTTGTGAGGTTCTGGCACGGGAGCCGGCATGGCAGAAAAATACCTCGCGATGTGAGGTTCTGAGGCCATATATGTGGACCCACGGCGGCCCGAACGTCTGACCATTCTGTTCAGGCCAGTTACATCCAGATCGTTGTAGAAGCAGATAAAAGGGCCCAGGGTCCGGGAGCTCTGAAATGTGCGTGTTCACGGCTGCATGCTCAGGCCACGCCCCCGGGTCATATTAATGTTTACTACAAGTGTACAATTATTAATGTTGTGTATGTGTTGGTGCGACATAAAGATCATTATGCACTGTATATAATAAAGGGAACTAACAATAAAAATATTGAAAATAATTAAAATACAATAAAAAAAGTTGAACATAAAAGTTCTATTAATTAACATAACGCCCAGATGGTGAGGGGGAGCCTGATACTGAGACCCAGGGTAGCTTGTTTAGCCCTGTTGGGACGGGGGACGGAGTACTGGGATGGCCCAGCTTGGGAGGAGGAGGGATCATGCTGGCCATATGACACTTCCCCTGATACTGGGGCCCATATGGGCGAATGGGTGGGCCATACTGATCCCTGGGAGGATTAAATTGTGGAGGACTATGTGAGGGCTGGATATTTGGCATTGGCCGGGGGCCAAACATGTGCCCATGGAGGCGCAAATATTCCAGGGCGGAAAACATTTCTGTAGGGTCGTGGGGGGGGGGGGGGGGGGGGAGTGGCTGCCTCCAGAACAATTTCGAGAGCTGATCTTGTTCTGAACAATTGTTCTGGAGGCAGCTGGCACATATAATGAGCCAGACTCCAGGCAAACATATCGTGATGATCCTCCTGCCGGGATCTAGATAAGTAATCTAAACCTGAGCATTAATGTCCCCTTCGGCAGGAGTCATCGCCCGTCGTTTGGGCCGGCTGGGTAGAGGGGGGGGGGGCGGGAATCACCACCTGACGCAGCTGGAGGCCTGGATGTTGAGGTGCTGGGTCCTGGCAAACTCTCCATCTGCGCAGCCCCAGAGATAGTGTCTCTTCCCCTTCCTCATTTAGGTTGTCCTCCGTTCTAAAAAAAAGACAAAACATACAACATTACTATATAAACACTATTTTACGATTCAAAATATTAATGTCACATCTTACTATCATCATGAAAATACATTTATCACTTAGTACTACATGAACTAAACTACATATTAGCATATGGGGTCATTTATCAACATTGGGTAAATTAGAAGTGTCATAGCTGCCCATAGCAACAATTCATAATCCACTTGTCATGTTGTTCACCTACTAAGGAGTAATCGGAATGGTTGCTATGGGCAACTATGACATTTAAAATCTAACTATTCTTACCAATCACAGTACCTACATAGTCTACATACAGTGTGTATTGCTAAACATGTAGTGGTAAGTGTGTAGCATTCACTTACGGACACAGCTCCATGCTGTTCCTTTACGGAGGAACATCAGCTGTTCTTTGAATATATAGGGCCTTTTTGGGGGGCCCGGAAACCACTCTGCCCAAGCTGCTTCATTTCTTTGACCTCTTCAACTTGTAATAAAAAGACAAGAAAGGAAAATTTAGGCAAACATACAATTTTCCAGATTATAACATATGACATGGCCTATAAACTAGGGAGGATAACGTATCAAGTGACCTATATACTAGGGAGGATAATGTATCACATGGCCTATATACTAGGGAGGACAGCAAGGATCAAGCATATATAAATTGCTTACTCAAATTCTTGCGACTTTGGCCTTAGGTTTTCTCCCAGATGGTGGCAAATAGATCCTGGGTTACCTCCACCCAGGCTGCATCTTTTTTTATAGCGGTCCTGGTACTCCCCAGAACGTAGATCCCAGAGGCAGGGACTGTCCTGCACGAGAACAATGAGCCTCTCCACATCCATTGCTTGTGGTGTCTTTGGCATGGTTCAATTTGGCTCCGCAAGGGCTGTAAAATGCTTCAAAAAACTTCTCCCTCATGTGCTGCCTCAAGCCAGACGCTGAGAAACCACTATTTCCTGTCTGATATCCCTTGAGTGTTGCTAAGTTACTTGCGTTAAAAACGCAATGCAGTGCATACGGATGCAATGCGTTTTTCACGCAGCCCCATTCACTTCTATAGAACATTCTGCGATTTTCACTCAACGCAGAAGTGATGCGTGAAAACAATGCTCATATACAAAGACCCATTAAAATGAATTGGTCCAGATTCAGCGCAGGGGCAATGCGTTCTCATCACGCATTGCACCTGGGCGGAAAACTCTCTTGTGTGAAAGGGGCCTTAGAATCACTGCACATTTCACTTATTTGGGAAGTCACGGGGCCAAAATTGACCAAATAACTCAAGTATGAACTTAGCCTTACAGGTCGATGTTAGCGCCAAGAAGAAGCGCACTCCTTTTACACCGTCATCAGCTGATTCCACATAGATGTCTACAGAACCTGTTCTATTAAACGCTTAAACAAGTAGAACCGTGTCAGCAGTAAGTTTGTGTTGACATCACTGATTATTTTGCCCTTTCTCTGATCCGTCAGAACAATAAACCCCAAAAAACGGATCCTGTCTGTTGAGCATCCTCCTTCACTCGGTCAGCATTTGGTCAGTAATCCATCAGTATTGCTAATGCCCAAGAAAACAGGAGTGGATCCAAAACAGAGATGACCGAGTCAACCATTCAAGAACCGCTGGGTTGCTGGTCAAGACACGACCGCTAGATGACACTGGGAGCTCAGGCCTCTCGCTGCGGCTCCTGCTGCCACGCCCACTTACTCTGCTGCAACCTGTGCCTGCGCCAGAAACATTTAGGCCTCTGCCACTCCGCTGTGCAGGGCTTGGCACTTCTCTGTCTGTCATGGTACCTTCTGTTAGATGTCAAGAAAAATAAAAAATGGTACCTTCTGTAACGGGGGTTAGAAGATCAGAGAGACTGACTGCACGTGAGGTTAACTGACAGTCTCTTGATTCTCAGTGTTGTTGTTTGGTAATGACCACACCTCTTGTCAGTTGCAGCTGGCGGTCATAAGTATTAGTTTGGTTTCACACTTCATACCATGCGGTTAATATTCTCTTCTTGGATTTCGAGGAGTTGGTGAGTGGACCTTGCTTGTGTTCCTACTACTCATCCATTTTCTATAAGATAGGTTGTACTGCTCTTGTATTTGGTTGTTCGATAGTGCTTGTTGTTACTAGGCCTCAGGGAGACGCTGGTTCATTCACCTGGGAAGGAACCAGTAGTCTCATTCTCCTTTCACTACCTTTAGTGAATCTCAGGGCTCCTAGGGTTTAGGTTACGTTGTATGTATTTTCCCACCTTCAGGGTCTATACATACTGACAGGAGTCAGGGTCGGATCTAGGGGTTTCCTAGCTAGTTCTTTGTCCTCTCCCTTCTGTTGATTTTCTGGTGTCCCTCCTCTCCCCATTATTCGTGACACTGACATACTGTTAGATCAGATAAATAAATAAAAAGAAAATTAAAACACCCTAAAAAAAATCTGTAATTTTCTCACTTCACCACACAACGACAAATACTTTTTTTGTGCCACTAATACATGCAAAAAAGGGTTTAGAACATATAACTGCACCGCTGAACGGCAAATATATTAATTTTGCCACTAATACACAACAAAAAGGGCTTTAGAACATATAACTGCACTGCTGAACGGCAAATATATTTTTCTTTTGCCACTAATACACAACAGAAAAGGGCTTTAGAACATATAACTGCACCGCTTAAGGGCAAATAGGCCCTTATTTTATTCCACTTATACACGCCACAGAAGGCTTTAGAACATATAACTGCACCTCTGAACGGCAAATATATTTTACTTTTGCCACTAATACATGGCAAAAAGGGCTTTAGAACATATAACTGCACCGCTGAACAGCAAATATATTTAACTTTTTCCACTAATACACAACAAAAAGGGCTGTCATTTTCGCACTTCACCAGACAACGGATAATAAGCCCCAAAAAATGCTTTAGAACATATAACTGCACCGAACAAGGGCAAATAAGACATAGAAATATTTCCTTGCAATAAACCCTGTTAATGGCTGTATCTGTCACCACCAGACATCTGAGAAGCTCTGACAGACGTCCTTCAGAACCTCCTCCTTGAGGTTCCTTTTGTTTTGCTTTCCTTTTCTCATCTCGTTAGCCTCTCTCAGCTGTCATGTAGTTGCACTGATTGCATCCCTGTAAATCCCTTCCCATACTGCATCACTTTGCGGTTTATACAACTTCCTGGAGTGTATGCATGCTGGATGCTACTACTGAGTCTTCTACAGATAAGTTTTGTTCATTCATTTGTGTTTTCCTGTTTTCTGGATCCCAGGTGACCCTGACTCCCTCTGTAGCAAGTGTAGGGAGCCGGTGGTCGTGTCCCCTCACTATTATAGGGTGTTCAGGTGTTATACAGTCGAGGTACGAGGATATGCGATCATCTACCATTGAGATTTTTGCATAGGCTGAGCAGTTAGGGAGAGAGCCAGGTCTGTTGCAGGGCTCTCCCTTTTGTTCCTTAGTTTTGGATCCAGTCAGTCGGATCTTCATTTTGTGTCTTCTAGTTTTCTATACACCTTCCGCGACAGTATCAAACAGTACTTGCAGGCCAATAACAAAAACGGTTTGATGGAATTACAGAGCTGTATAATGGCAATTTGGATCCCCAGTCAGTGCAGCAAGGTGTAATAGGATTGTTCCTATTACCCAGGCTGTAACCTCCCCTACTGAACCCTCTTTAACATAAATCCCTGAACTCGTAAATAGTTTTTTTTTAGCACGATTAAGTTTTTTTTTTAGCACTGTCCCTGACGTCTCTTACTGCACTAAGTACACTGGAAAATAGCAGAATCCAAGATGGCTGAGGCTGTTTATAGGGCTGTGACATTACAGGGCTGGCTGGCTGATGATTGGCTGCATGCATGGCATTATGGGTGATCCTGTGTTCCCAGAGTTCCTTGCTCAATGTCCTCATACGTACAACAGCCATTTTAGGAAAAAATTTGATTCGTTACCATGAAGCGTGAAGAAATTCAGCTTCGGTGTGAATCAAATTTTTCCTGAAATTCCGATTGAATTCCACTTCGTCAACTTCGATTTGCTTATCTCTAATACTCAGTACTAAAAAAAGGAAATACTGTAACTACTAGTTGTTCTAACCTCATTAGGACAGGTTCACATGCCATGTTTTGATTTACAAAGAAACACAAAAAACATCCTAAAGACAACATGTCTTTAAAAGAATGCAGTGTAATCTGTGGGCGGCATGTTATAAGAGCAGGAGAAGCTGAGCAAATTTGTTTTCTGGAAAAAGATTAATCATAGCTTGTTATGCCTTTTTTTCATTTAAACTTCTTGAAATTCATTTCAGGTCCACTTCATTGAATCTTTCCAAAATCTGATTGTGCCTGAATTAATTCTACCCGTATCAAAAGAAGCGTGAGGAAATTCGGATTCGGTGCGAATTAAATATTTCTGGAAATTCGGATCGAATTCCACTTCGTCAACTTCGATTATTATTATTATGACAAAGTTTATATCAACATTACAAATACTTTGCATACCTATTAAAATGAGAAAATAATGGACCATTATTTAAAGGGAAAAAAAATATTCAAAATAACTGGAGAACGAACACTTACATGATGACCTCTTTTTTATCTATTTAGTTGCAGATCCGTCAATTCTCGGGCTGCTCGTCTGTCATTCAAGACGACTTTCTGTTACACACTGTGCACTGGTAACCCAAACACCTTTCCTACTCGTTCGCCCTGCTCTTGGATTGGCCAGCCCTGTTCATGTGAGCAGTGCTGTCCAATCCAAGGGCACCAGGAAGTGTCTTGGACTACCAAATGAGCAGTATGCATGAGGTGGTCTGAGAAGCAGTGCGGCCATCTTGGATGACAGAAGATGCTCCCGTGAGGAAATTCGGATTCGGTGCAAATCAAATATTTCTGGAAATTCGGATCGAATTCCACTTCGTCAACTTCGATTATTATTGTTATGACAAAGTTTATATCAACATTACAAATACTTTGGATACCTATTAAAATGAGAAAATAATGGACCATTATTTAAAGGAAAAAAAATATTCAAAATAACTGGAGAACGAACACTTCCATGATGACCTCTTTTTTTATCTATTTAGCTGCAGATCCGTCAATTCTCGGGCTGCTCGTCTGTCATTCAAGACGACTTTCTGTTACACACTGTGCACTGGTAACCCAAACACCTTTCCTACTCGTTCGCCCTGCTCTTGGATTGGCCAGCCCTGTTCATATGAGCAGTGCTGGCCAATCCAAGGGCACCAGGAAGTGTCTTGGACTACCAAATGATCAGTATGCATGAGGTGGTCTGAGAAGCAGTGCGGCCATCTTGGATGACAGAAGATGCTCCCGTGAGGAAATTCGGATTCGGTGCAAATCAAATATTTCTGGAAATTCGGATCGAATTCCACTTCGTCAACTTCGATTATTATTATTATGACAAAGTTTATATCAACATTACAAATACTTTGGATACCTATTAAAATGAGAAAATAATGGACCATTATTTAAAGGAAAAAAAAATATTCAAAATAACTGGAGAACGAACACTTCCATGATGACCTCTTTTTTTATCTATTTAGCTGCAGATCCGTCAATTCTCGGGCTGCTCGTCTGTCATTCAAGACGACTTTCTGTTACACACTGTGCACTGGTAACCCAAACACCTTTCCTACTTGTTCGCCCTGCTCTTGGATTGGCCAGCCCTGTTATTGTGAGCAGTGCTGTCCAATCCAAGGGCACCAGGAAGTGTCTTGGACTACCAAATGAGCAGTATGCATGAGGTGGTCTGAGAAGCAGTGCGGCCATCTTGGATGACAGAAGATGCTCCCGGGAATTGACGGATCTGCAGCGCAAAAGATGAGAAATAAGGGAACCATGAAAAGTGTTCTGATTGTTCCCCCAGTTAATGTGAATATTTTTCTTGAAGAGGGGCGCACTGGCCATAGACCTTACAGGGAAATTTCCCGGTGGGCTAATGTCTAGAGGGCTGCCAAAGCCCTCCTCATGGTCGCCAGTCGGGTTAAAAACTATCTGATTAAGCATCAATTTAGGAGTATAGGAGCATCAGGTACTTATACACCTGGCTGGCAGAAGAATGTGCCCTCCTACATTCAACTGTATTGCCGTCCTCAGGACAGTGATAGAGCTAAATGCTGCAGCAGTGTATATTTGGTTCTGTTGGGTTGGAATTCTGTGATGCACTACAGTATTGTTGTCCCGGCCCACTTATGTTGGCCCTGCCTTCTGTCGATTTGTACCCACTTACAAAAATTTTAGGTTTTGTTTCCGTGGCCATTTTATGTCTCCAGTCCGCCCCTAGGCACAATTTAAAGAATAATACCACATTTCTCAGGTATTCCACCATTTATAAAATTTTTAGTGTGATGTATCTAAAAAAAACTGCCAATTTGCCGTGTGAAAAAGTGTTGTGACACGCCCTGCTGTCGGAAGACGCAACAGTATTTTTCATCTGCTAGCACATTGACCTATCCATTTCTATGGGGTCATACACACATCTATTTTTTCTGGTTCCCTATGGCAGTACACAAATTATATATCAGGTCTTATTCTTGTCTCCTTTACAGATGAGAATAGCCATTTCTATAGCAAATTTTGCATATTTGTCATTTGCGAACCAGAATAAGTGCGCATAAAGTTTCAGTTTTCGTGCCGTATTTATCAGTGCCAAGACGACCATTACAGCGCAGGTGAAAGTTACTCACTGGTGTAAAGCTCTGCAGTACACCGATATTAAAGGGGTGACAATATGGCACTTACTAATATAGTCTCTGTTGATATTCTATATTTTATAAGGTATTCTCCCATGTTGGCCAAGTCTTCTGTGCTGTCCACATATAGGTCCTGGCCATAAAATGGCTGCTGATGGAGGGTCATGTGACCAGACAAATCACTCAGCCTCCTCCATTCAAATAAGTACACCTGCACTGAACTCCCAACAGGGTAAGTACAGATGGCAGGTGCAGTGCATTTGAGTGGAGAAGGCAGAATGGAGTGCCGTGTCTAGGTATTTTTGCCTGGTCACATAACCCTCCATCAGCAGCCATCTTAGGGTACATTCACATGAATGTAAGCCGTTCGTGCCTGTGCTATAGACCGCAAATTGGGGTGTGCAATGCACAGGCTTTGTGAATCCCATATTGCATACTTGAATGGGTCCGTGATCCGCAATATGCGGCCATGTCCTATCTTTTACGGTGCGGAGGCATGTACCAAAAAGCCCTCGGAAGCGCTTCGGATTCGTGCCTCTATTCTGCACTGTATCTTTATAGTCCTATTCCGAAATACAGGTATGGAGGGCTTACGGTCATGTGAATTCACCTTTACGGACAGGACCTCTATCCAGGCAGCACAAAGATTTACCTAACAAGGGGACATGGCTTATTAAATATCGCAAATGGCACAGAATATCAACAATGGCTGTATTAGTAAGCGCCATCCTAAATACACATCGGTTGAAAGTAGCCAGAAAGTGGGCAACCCCTTTAATGAACAGGTCCCAAGGTGTTGTATGAAGGACATTCATATGTGACTGCCAGAATAATAATGGAAGGACTTCTGAATGGATGGCCACCGTGTTTTTCCGCCATACATGCCACATCCGTGCCTCCCTCAATGCCCTGTTCTACCACTAACAGGCGCCAGAATTAAATGACTTCCAAATGTCACCTCAGCTACTGACTGGATACCAACCCCAAGCCCTCACCACCCGGGAAGTCGTTTCCCTCATGCCACATCCTGCGCTTTTTCTCCACACAAACTCAGCCCTCCTTTTCCTCCACGGTTGTGGCTAAATACTATACTCAGCAAGGACCTGGTCCTTACCAGTGATAGAAAATAGCCGACTCTACAGGAGCTGGCTATTTCCCATCATTTGTAGGGACCTCTTCTGCCTCATTGATCTGGTTACTGAACTGCAGTGATGGCCAGTTCGCATTGTTCGCCCGTGAACATATGCGGGCTGCCATCTTTTTTCACAAGTCCGGCGAGGCACAGGTAAGCCCTTTACTGTGCCGCGAGCCGGTCTGAAAACAAATGCGGTCACCGGGATCAGGCGGTTCAAAGAACAGCCCGATGAAGGCCCCCGGTGGCTGTTCTCAGAACTCCCTGCTCCTGCTGACCGCATTTGTTTTCAGACTGGCTGTGCCTCGCCGGACTTGTGAAAAAATATGGCAGCCCACATATGTTCGCGAGCGAAAAATGCGAACTGGCCATCACTGCTGAACTGTGTTAGTGTCATGGTCTTACCTTCGTTTGACATGTGCTGGCGGCCATCTTGGTTTCTGGGTTTCTTGTAGCCTCCCACCCTGCGGCTTCTCCTTCCCACTGGGAGGAGCTGGATGCCTAGCTCATATATATAGAAGGTCTGTGGCTTCAGTTCCTTGCTTGGTCCTCCTGTGTTCACATGCTTCTAAGACTGCTGCTGCTTCTGGTTCCTGATCCTGGCCTCGTCTGACTACCCCGTTGGTTCCTGATCCTGGCTTCGTCTGACTACCCCGTTGGTTCCTGATCCTGGCTTCGTCTGACTACCCCGTTGGTTCCTGATCCTGGCTTCGTCTGACCACCCTCCTGGTTCCTGACCTCTGTCTACGCAAGACCCTGCTTCGGTTTAGCCATCCGTTTGGACTTTTGCTACGGCTTGATTTCCAATAAAGCCTTCTTATTTCCACTCATCTCTGTTGTACGTCTGGTTCATGGTTCCATGACAGTTAGGATTTAATTGCTTCTCAATGACCTTGTGTCACGACCATGGTTATGGTAGTGACTCCTGGAACCGCATGCAGTTGTCTGCAGTTTGGTCTTGTTGTCACTCACAGGTGAGGGCTGTAGTATGTTACCTCACCTGTGGTTGCCGCTGGCAACATTATGTATGCGGTTGCACCTGGCAATCTGTCTTTGTAGGTGTGCCTTTTATATGTTTGGTGTGCACAAGGTTTGGGTGTGTGCACTGTGACATTTTTCCTTCACTTGTGGCAGTGTCTCGGCCTTTTGGCTGGCTCCCAGGACATGGTTGCCACGCATGTTGTTGCCGGCGATAACAGCTGCTGTGTGATAGGTGTTTGTTCACTTCCCCTTTATGTGGCTGTTTTCCTATGCCTGGTGTAGGAAGGGTTAAATCCTTTCTGAGTGTGTGTGAGTGTGGGTGTGGCTACTTGGGCCTATATAGCCTCTGCTGAGAGCAGTAGTCAGCGGGGTACTTTAGCCATGGTCTGCTGGAGTCGTCCTCCTACTTTATACCATCTGCCAGTGAGGGCCACCCTTGTGGTCATAGATGTTTATATGTTCAGTTGATGTTGTATTCCTTTTGTTATTTAATGCAGCTATGGATCTGGGTTCCTGTGTGTGGATGTATGTTGGCTGTGTCCATTTAAGTATGGTGTGGACATCAGCGTATCAGCACAGGGATCCAGTCAGCAAGGCTGTGGCAGTTAGGTGGAACTAGTGCAGTTCACCTGCCATATCCATAGGTCTGTTTTTGTACCCCTTCTCCTTGCAGCTTGGCCAGTGAAACTCCTGTTCCTCCGTGCCTAGGAGGAACAGGTCGTCTTACCCTGCTCCTTGTTCCAGGGCAATCCTGAGGGCTAACAGGGAATATTAGCAGCCAAAAGCAGGCCACAACGGTGACCAGTCCCAAGGGGGCTTGTCCCAGTCGCGGCCTGCTATTGGCTACTCTGTCCGTCGCCGGATATTTTGATCTGAGCGTCAGGGAAATGCAGCGGCAGCCATGCAGGGATCCGAAGGGACGTGGGTACCGAGGAGCAGGCAAGTATAATCCATACAAGCGGCCTAGAAATTGTGGGGGATATTTCAGATATGGGATAACCCCGTTAACATTATTTGTTTAAAAAAACATTGAAATTTACTATACCTCAAAAGGACCTTTTCCATCTATTATGTACAAGGGAGGATTCATACTGCTGAGGTCCTTTTCAGGTATGGGATTTAGCCAACTCACACTGAAGTGGTTATTTCCCGTACCCCAAAAGGACCATTTACATCTATTATGTATAAGTTAGGATTCATACAGCAGAGGTCATTTTCAGGGATAGGATTTAGCTGACTCACACTGAAGTGACTATTTCCCGTATCCCAAAAGGACCGTTTCCATCCATTATGTACTAGGTCCTTTTCCTGCTGAGGTCCTTTTCAGGAATAGGATTTAGTCGACTCACACTGAAGTGGCTATTTCCCATACCTCTAAAGGACCTTTTCCATCTATTATGTACTAGGGAGGATTCATACTGCTGAGGTCCTTTTCAGGTATGGGATTTAGTCAACTCACATTAAATTGTCTATTTCCTGTACCCAAAAGGACCTTTTCTATCTATTATGCATTAGGTAATATTCATACAGCAGAGGTCCTTTTCAGGGATAGGATTTAGCCGACTCACACTGAAGTGACTATTTCCCGTATCCCAAAAGGACCGTTTCCATCCATTATGTACTAGGTCCTTTTCCTGCTGAGGTCCTTTTCAGGGATTTAGCTTACTTACATAGAAGTGACTATGTTCCTTACCCCAAAAGGACCTTTTGCATCTATTAACTAGGAGTGGTTACACAAACTTTATAAAATACTGTGACAGTGATCATGATCGTGGTTCAGAAATGAAGAAGCAGCTTTTTTTTTTTAAATGGCCTTTCAAAATGCATCCCTACAGATGGGGCAGATCCTAGATGGCAGCTGCACATTACTAGTGGACCAGGGCAGTGAAATGAGATGTCAGTGAAGGCAATAATAGGAAGAGGGGAAAAAAAATTGATGACGTCACTGTCAGAGGTAACATCATCCTGTTATCAGATGATGTTGTTGATGGCTCGTCCTTTCCACATTTTCATCTCCTTCATCCATAATAACAGTCGTCCAACAGTTAGTGGAGTCATTGGTTAATACTGAGTGGGAGGTTAGTGCCGAGTCTGACAGTGCCATCACCACCGATACAGCCATGGACATTACTGGTGGATGATGTGGTTTTTCTTCCATTATCCCGTCCTTTTTCATTTTCTGTTGCCAAACATATCCTAATCAGATATGACTCTTTTTTTAACTACACACCATTTATTTATTTTTTTATTATTTTCCTGTACTACATGCAATATTCCAGTGTACGTTTTTATTTTAAATACACACATAAATTGTACCCACAATCCAAGTGAGTGGTGTTGATAGTGTGAGAAACGTACACAGAGTGATGCAAGAAATTGAATTGCCTAAGAAAATGCAATATTGAAATGTAAGTTTTTTCAAATACACACCAAAATGCTGTAGTACATAAGGCCGAAAAAAAGGCATTTGTCCATCCAGTTCGGCCTGCCATCCTGCAAGTTTATCCAGAGGAAGGAAAAAAAAAACTGTGAGGTGGATCCAAATTTCCCCACTTTAGGGGAATAAAAAATTCCTTTCCGACTTCAATCAGGCTATCAGAATAACTCCCTGGATCAACAACCCATCTCTAGTAGCTATAGTCTGTAATATTATTACACTCCAGAAATACATCCAGGCCCCTCTTGAATTCCTTTATTGTACTCACCATCACCAACTCCTCCGGCAGAGAGTTCCATAGTCTCACTGCTCTTACCGTAAAGAATCCTCTTCTATGTCTGTGTACAAACCTTCTTTCCTCCAGACACAGAGGATGTCCCCTTATCACAGTCCTAGGGACAAATAGATGATGGGATAGATCTCTGTACTGACCCCTGATATATTTATACATAGTAATTAGATCTCCCCTATTCTAAAGTGAATAACCCTAATTTTGATAATCTTTAAGGGAAATGTAGTTGCCCCATTCCAGTTATTACTTTAGTTGCCCTCCTCTGGACCCTCTCCAGCTCTACTAAGTCTACCTTGTTCACAGGAGCCCAGAACTGTACACAGTACTCCATGTGTGGTCTGACAGTGATTTGTAAAGTGGTAGGACTATGTTCTCATCACGGGAATCTATGCCCCTGCTGATGCAACCCATTATCTTATTGGCCTTGGCAGCAGCTGCCTGACACTGTTTTTTGCAGCTTAGTTTGCTGTTTATTAAAATTCCTAGATCCTTTTCCATGTCAGTGTTACCGAGTGTTTTACCACTTAGTATGTACGGGTGACTTGCATTATTCCTCCCCATGTGCATAACTTTACATTTGTCAGTGTTAAACCTCATCTGCCACTTATCTGCCCAAGCGTCCAATCTATCCAGATCCCTCTGTAGTAGTGCTGTCCTCTTCAGTGTTAATTACTTTACACAGTTTAGTGTCATCTGCGAAAATTGATATTTTACTGTGCAAGCCTTCTACAAGATCATTAATAAATATATTGAAGAGAATAGGGCCCAATACTGACCCCTGAGGTACTCCACTAGTGACAGTGACCTAATCTGAGTATGCACCATTAATAACCACCATCTGTTTTCTATCACTGAGCCAGTTACTTACCCACTTACAGACGTTTTCTCCCAGTCCGAGCATTCTCATTTTATATACTAACCTTTTATGTGGTACAGTGTCAAATGCTTTGTAGAAGTCCAGATATACGACATCCATTGATTCGCCGCTGTCAAGTCTAGAACTAACCTCCTCATAGAAACGGATTAAATTAGTTTGACATGACCGATCCCTCATGAAGCCATGCCGATATGACGTTATTTGCTTATTTCCATTGAGATGCTCTAAGATAGCATCCCTCAGAAAACCTTCAAACAGTTTACCCACAACAGATGTTAAACTTACCGGCCTATAGTTTCCAGGCTCTGTTTTTGGACCCTTTTTGAATATTGGCACCACATTTGCTATGCGCCAACCCTGTCAGTATAGAATCTGCAAATATCAGAAATAAGGGTTTGGCTATGACATTACCTAATTCCCTTAGGATACGGGGGTGTATGCCATCCGGTCCTGGCGAATTATAGCACACTTTCTGTAAATCCAATAAACTTTATTTCACTTCTCAAATATCACTGTGTGTGTCTCCTATATGATATATTTAACTGACATTTTCTATCGTAACAACCAGTGATTTATACAGGAAAGTCATGACGATTAACAAGGTTGCCCAAACTTTCGCATCCCACTGTATTTATTTATTTTTTACCCTACACCTGTGATGACTGTCTGCTGTAAAAAATACAGGTTTTGCTCAAATTAATACAAAATAAATAAAAAAAAATGTAGCTGCCACTGCACTAAATAAAGAATACGCAGTTAATTGTCAGTTTTCTTTTGCACAGATAGATTGTGTGCTTGACAGTGTAAATTACTCCCTCCCTGAACACACTATATTTTCACTATCCCTGAATCTATCCAGCTATTACTTAAATAAATATTCGCTTGTAATCACACACTAAATTTCTCACACTATCAACACCACTCACTTGGATTGTGGGTAAAATTTCAGGATGAACCTAAAATGCACATGTCCAACTGTTCAGTGTTTCAGGACTTTTTGCACAACTTTCTGTTATCTAACAAGGAGCTTAACAGCAAAATTCATAACAGGTGTTTGACCCATGAATCACGCAAAAAAATATCCTGGTTCAATAAGAATTGGTATTTAAACAGTCTCCCTCATCGTGCTGTTCACATTTTACCATCATGAGACCAAGACGACACCTAACAATTGATCAGCAGTACTTCGCCATTTCAAGCAGGATGTTCTCAGATGGAAGTGGCCACTGAGCTTAGAGTGTCATCAGCAGGTTGTATCAGAGAGACTGGAAGAGTCACAGAAAGGCAGAGAAGTGGACATCCTTTGGCCACATCCCATACTGATAACCACTTTATTGTGACTAATGCCCTGTGGAACAGGATGATGAATGCCACACAACTCCAGGCACAAGGGAGGTGAGAGGCACCCAAGTGTCACGTCAGAACATTCCAAACCGTTCACATCAGCGCGGTATGCGTGCTCGACGATCTGCAAGGGTAACTGACCACTCCACAAGGCACAGAAGTCATAGTCTTGCATGGGCCAGGGAGCATCTATGCTGGACAAGGGACCAGTGGGCCTCAGCGCTGTTCACTGTTGAAAGTTGATTAACGCTGAGCAGAAATGATGGCCGCAAACGCTGTTGAAAATGTCAAGGAGAGCGCTATGCATCAGCCACTGTTGTCACCAGATAAGCTTTTGGTGATGGTGTTGTTACAGCGTGGGCAGATAGAACCTCCCTACACTTTGTGAATGGCCCATAGTACTTGAAGAACATCATTAATCCAGTCATTGTGCCTCTGCAGGAACAACACAGGCCTAATGTCATCTTCATGGAGGACGATGCACCAGCTAATCGAGGCCCATCATTAGGGAATGGCTGCTGGAGACTGGGGGACCGGGTAGAGGCTTGTACCCCAGAACCTCAATGACCTGAGGGCCGCTCTTCAAGAAGAGTGGGATGCCATGCCTCAGCAGACAATAAGTCGACTTGCAAACAGCAGGAGATGTAGTTGTCAAGCTGTAGTTAATGCTTAAGGCCACATGACAAGTTCTGGAGACACTGACATTTTGTGGAGGTATACCGACCACTAGTGTTGGCTTTTGTTTCAATAAATTGTTTGACATGAGGAAATTACTATTGCATGCTTCTACTTAACCCCTTCAGGACCAGGCCATTTTTTGCAAATCTGACTGTCACGGGTGAAGTTTGCAGATAGCTGGAACTTATGAATAAACAAGCAACTGGCTTGATCCCAAACTAAGGAGCTTATAGGTGAGCCCTATAAAACCCTAAGAGCTCTCCCTGACTGCTATGCACATGCAAGGGTCTCGATGGTAGACGATTGCATGCCCACGTACCCAAGTCTGTGTGACACCTGAAAACCCTATAATAGTGAGGGGACACGACCACCGGTTCCCTGCACTTAATACGGATGGAGTCAGGGTCACCTAGAATCAAGCCAGCAAGGAAACACAATAAAGTAAAGGACCAGTTCAGTTATGAAGTCACTTTCTGGGGCTTACATATTAGAAACCACCCAAAAATTACCCTGTTTTATAAGCTATAGCCCTCAAGCTATTCAAAACTGATTTTACAAACTTAGTTAACCCTTTAGGTGTCCCACAAGAATTAAAGAAAAAAGGGAATGGAATTTCAAAATTTCACATTTTTTTTAGAAGATATTCAATTTTAATCCATTTTTCCTGCAACACATCAAGGGTTAACAGCCAAACAAAACTCATAATCTATTACCCTGATTTGGGAGTTTGTAGAAACAGCCCATATGTGCTCAAAAACTGATGTATGGGCGCACAGCAGGCTTCAGAGTAGAAGGAGCACCATATGGCTTTTGGAGAGCAGATTTAGCTGGAATGGTAATTGGGAGTTATGTCGCATACGAGACCCTAAGGTGGCCAAACAGTGCAAACCCACAAAAAGTGACCCCATTTTGGAAACTACACCCCTCAAGGAATCTTTCAAGGTGTGTAGTGAGCACTTTGACCTCAAAAGGTGTTTCCTAGAATAACTTAGCAGTGAAAATGAAAAATTGCACTCTTTTAACCAAAAAGTTGGTTTAACACCCACATTTTTCACTTTCCCAAAGAGTAACAGGACAAAATGTACCCCACATTTTGTTCCCCATTTCCCCCCCCCAAATACGTCAACACCCTATATGTGCTCAAAAACTAATGTATGGGTGCACAGCAGGGCTCTAGAGGCAAACAGCAAAATATGGATTTTGCTGGCCTGAATTGGCAGACATGGATTGTAGATGCCATGTCGCATTTAAAAAATCCCTGATGTCCTCAGAAATTAAAAACCCCAGGAAGTGACCCCATTTTGGAAAGTGCATCCCATATGAACATTTTAAGGGCTGGAAAGGGTAATTTTCAGCAAACAGGTGTCTCACAGAAGGCAGAAAAACTTCTCAAGGGATTTACAAGCACACAGCTGTGAAAATGAAAAATGACTCCCCATACATTTTTTATTTTTATATATACAGAGCTGTTTTTTACTAATTCCATATTATTTTTTGATTGCTTTTTATAAAAATTGTTGGGGAGGTGAAATGACAAAATAGTGACAAATCTGTGATTAGATTTTTTTTTCCCCATTATGCCATTCGCCGTGTATGTTTTTATATTTTAATAGTACAGGCGGTTTCACAAGCATTGATACCTGTTTCACATGCGTTGATGCGTTTTTTTTCCCCTTTTGTTACACTTTTTAATACTTGCCCCAGGTAACCTGAACCAGCAATCATTAGATTGTGTCTCTCATAGACTCCAATGCAAAGGCACGGTCTTCATGGGAACATACAGTGGATATAAAAAGTCTTTTTACACCTTTAACGTGACCTATAAACTGTACACCTCAATTAAAAAACAACCTGAAATCTTTTAGGTAGAGGGAAGAAAAAGTGTGCACACCCTTAAACTAATACTTTGTTGAAGCACCTTTTGATTTTTTTACAGCACTCAGTCTTTTTGGGTATGAGTCTATCAGCATGGCACATTTTGACATGGCAAAATTTGCCCACTCTTCTTTGCAAAAACACTACAAATCTGTCAGATTGCGAGGGCATCTCCTGTGCACAGCCCTCTTCAGATCACCCCACAGATTTTCAATCGGATTCAGGCCTGGGCTCTGGCTGGGCCTAGCGGAGAAGATATCAGACAGGGAAGACATGATAACTAGGATTGTATGGGATTGGGATTGTACGCTGAGGGTGAGGGGCTGCTGTGTGGGATTGTATGCTGGGGGGGCTGCTGTGTGAGATTGTATGGAGGAGGGGCTGCTGTGTGGGATTGTATGGAGGAGGGCTGCTGTTCTGTGTGGGTATGTATGGAGGAGGGGCTGCTGTGTGAGATTGTATGGAGGAGGGGCTGCTGTGTGGGATTGTATGGAGGAGGGCTGCTGTTCTGTGTGGGATTGTATGGAGGAGGGGCTGCTGTGCTGTGTGGGATTGTATGGAGGAGGGCTGCTGTGCTGTGTGGGATTGTATGGAGGAGGGGCTGCTGTGTGGGATTGTATGGAGGAGGGCTGCTGTTCTGTGTGGGTATGTATGGAGGAGGGGCTGCTGTGTGAGATTGTATGGAGGAGGGGCTGCTGTGTGGGATTGTATGGAGGAGGGCTGCTGTTCTGTGTGGGATTGTATGGAGGAGGGGCTGCTGTGCTGTGTGGGATTGTATGGAGGAGGGGCTGCTGTGAGGGATTGTATGGAGGAGAGCTGCTGTGCTGTGTGGGATTGTATGGAGGAGGGCTGCTGTGCTGTGTGGGATTGTATGGAGGAGGGGCTGCTGTGTGGGATTGTATGGAGGGGGGCTGCTGTGCTGTGTGGGATTGTATGGAGGAGGGGCTCCTGTGCTGTGTGGGATTGTATGGAGGAGGGGCTCCTGTGCTGTGTGGGATTGTATGGAGGAGGGGCTCCTGTGCTGTGTGGGATTGTATGGAGGAGGGGCTCCTGTGCTGTGTGGGATTGTATGGAGGAGGGGCTGCTGTGTGGGATTGTATGGAGGAGAGCTGCTGTGCTGTGTGGGATTGTATGGAGGAGGGCTGCTGTGCTGTGTGGGATTGTATGGAGGAGGGGCTGCTGTGTGGGATTGTATGGAGAAGGGGCTGCTGTGTGGGATTGTATGGAGAAGGGGCTGCTGTGCTGTGTGGGATTGTATGGAGGAGGGCTGCTGTGTGGGATTGTATGGAGGAGGGGCTGCTGTGTGGGATTGTATGGAGGAGGGCTGCTGTGCTGTGTGGGATTGTATGGAGGAGGGGCTGCTGTGCTGTGTGGGATTGTATGGAGGAGGGCTGCTGTGCTGTGTGGGATTGTATGGAGGAGGGGCTGCTGTGCTGTGTGGGATTGTATGGAGGAGGGCTGCTGTGTGGGATTGTATGGAGGAGGGGCTGCTGTGTGGGATTGTATGGAGGAGGGCTGCTGTGCTGTGTGGGATTGTATGGAGGAGGGGCTGCTGTGTGGGATTGTATGGAGGAGGGGCTGCTGTGTGGGATTGTATGGAGGAGGGGCTGCTGTGTGGGATTGTATGGAGAAGGGGCTGCTGTGCTGTGTGGGATTGTATGGAGGAGGGCTGCTGTGTGGGATTGTATGGAGGAGGGCTGCTGTGCTGTGTGGGATTGTATGGAGGAGGGGCTGCTGTGCTTTGTGGGATTGTATGGAGGAGGGTCTACTGTGCTTTGTGGGATTGTATGGAGGAGGGGCTGCTGTGTGGGATTGTATGGAGGAGGGCAGCTGTGTGGGATTGAATGGAGGAGGGCTGATGTGCTGTGTGGGATTGTATGGAGGAGGGCTGCTGTGCTGGGTGGTATTGTATGGAGGAGGGGCTGCTGTGTGGGATTGTATGGAGGAGGGGCTGCTGTGTGGGATTGTATGGAGGAGGGGCTGCTGTGTGGGATTGTATGGAGGAGGGGCTGCTGTGTGGGATTGTATGGAGAAGGGGCTGATGTGCTGAGTGGGATTGAATGGAGGAGGGCTGCTGTGTGGGGATTGTATGGAGGAGGGGCTGCTGTGTGGGATTGTATGGAGGAGGGCTGCTGTGTGGGATTGTATGGAGGAGGGCTGCTGTGCTGTGTGGGATTGTATGGAGGAGGGGCTGCTGTGCTTTGTGGGATTGTATGGAGGAGGGTCTACTGTGCTTTGTGGGATTGTATGGAGGAGGGGCTGCTGTGTGGGATTGTATGGAGGAGGGCTGCTGTGTGGGATTGTATGGAGGAGGGCTGATGTGCTGTGTGGGATTGTATGGAGGAGGGCTGCTGTGCTGGGTGGAATTGTATGGAGGAGGGGCTTCTGTGCTGTGTGGGATTGTATGGAGGAGGGGCTGCTGTGCTGTGTGGGATTGTATGGAGGAGGGGCTCCTGTGCTGTGTGGGATTGTATGGAGGAGGGGCTTCTGTGCTGTGTGGGATTGTATGGAGGAGGGGCTCCTGTGCTGTGTGGGATTGTATGGAGGAGGGGCTTCTGTGCTGTGTGGGATTGTATGGAGGAGGGGCTGCTGTGTGGGATTGTATGGAGGAGAGCTGCTGTGCTGTGTGGGATTGTATGGAGGAGGGCTGCTGTGCTGTGTGGGATTGTATGGAGGAGGGGCTGCTGTGTGGGATTGTATGGAGGAGGGCTGCTGTGTGGGATTGTATGGAGAAGGGGCTGCTGTGCTGTGTGGGATTGTATGGAGGAGGGCTGCTGTGTGGGATTGTATGGAGGAGGGGCTGCTGTGTGGGATTGTATGGAGGAGGGCTGCTGTGCTGTGTGGGATTGTATGGAGGAGGGGCTGCTGTGCTGTGTGGGATTGTATGGAGGAGGGGCTGCTGTGTGGGATTGTATGGAGGAGGGGCTGCTGTGTGGGATTGTATGGAGAAGGGGCTGCTGTGCTGTGTGGGATTGTATGGAGGAGGGCTGCTGTGTGGGATTGTATGGAGGAGGGCTGCTGTGCTGTGTGGGATTGTATGGAGGAGGGGCTGCTGTGCTTTGTGGGATTGTATGGAGGAGGGTCTACTGTGCTTTGTGGGATTGTATGGAGGAGGGGCTGCTGTGTGGGATTGTATGGAGGAGGGCTGCTGTGTGGGATTGTATGGAGGAGGGCTGATGTGCTGTGTGGGATTGTATGGAGGAGGGCTGCTGTGCTGGGTGGAATTGTATGGAGGAGGGGCTTCTGTGCTGTGTGGGATTGTATGGAGGAGGGGCTGCTGTGCTGTGTGGGATTGTATGGAGGAGGGGCTCCTGTGCTGTGTGGGATTGTATGGAGGAGGGGCTTCTGTGCTGTGTGGGATTGTATGGAGGAGGGGCTCCTGTGCTGTGTGGGATTGTATGGAGGAGGGGCTTCTGTGCTGTGTGGGATTGTATGGAGGAGGGGCTGCTGTGTGGGATTGTATGGAGGAGAGCTGCTGTTCTGTGTGGGATTGTATGGAGGAGGGCTGCTGTGCTGTGTGGGATTGTATGGAGGAGGGGCTGCTGTGTGGGATTGTATGGAGGAGGGCTGCTGTGTGGGATTGTATGGAGAAGGGGCTGCTGTGCTGTGTGGGATTGTATGGAGGAGGGCTGCTGTGTGGGATTGTATGGAGGAGGGGCTGCTGTGTGGGATTGTATGGAGGAGGGCTGCTGTGCTGTGTGGGATTGTATGGAGGAGGGGCTGCTGTGTGGGATTGTATGGAGGAGGGGCTGCTGTGTGGGATTGTATGGAGGAGGGGCTGCTGTGTGGGATTGTATGGAGGAGGGGCTGCTGTGCTGTGTGGGATTGTATGGAGGAGGGCTGCTGTGTGGGATTGTATGGAGGAGGGGCTGCTGTGTGGGATTGTATGGAGGAGGGCTGCTGTGTGGGATTGTATGGAGGAGGGCTGCTGTGCTGTGTGGGATTGTATGGAGGAGGGGCTGCTGTGCTTTGTGGGATTGTATGGAGGAGGGTTTACTGTGCTTTGTGGGATTGTATGGAGGAGGGGCTGCTGTGTGGGATTGTATGGAGGAGGGCTGCTGTGTGGGATTGTATGGAGGAGGGCTGATGTGCTGTGTGGGATTGTATGGAGGAGGGCTGCTGTGCTGGGTGGAATTGTATGGAGGAGGGGCTGCTGTGTGGGATTGTATGGAGGAGGGCTGCTGTGTGGGATTGTATGGAGGAAGGGCTGCTGTGCTGTGTGGGATTGTATGGAGGAGGGCTGCTGTGTGGGATTATATACTGGGGGGCTGCTGTGTGAGATTACATACGGGGGGAGGGGGCTGCTGTGTGAGATTATATACTGGGGGGCTACTGTGCTGTGTGAGATTATATACTGGGGGGCTGCTGTATGAGATTACATACGGGGGGGGGCTGCTGTGTGAGATTATATACTGGGGGCTGCATAGGGGGGGGGCTGCTGTGTGAGATTACATAGGGGGGGGGTGCTGTGTGAGATTACATACGGGGGGGGGGGGGTGCTGTGTGAGATTACATACGGGGGGGGGCTGCTGTGTGAGATTATCTCACACAGCAGCCCCCCAGTATATTATCTCGCACAGCAGCCCCCCAGTATATTATCTCACACAGCAGCCCCCCAGTATATTATCTCACACAGCAGCCCCCCCAGTATATTATCTCACACAGCAGCCCCCCCAGTATATTATCTCACACAGCAGCCCCCCAGTATATTATCTCGCACAGCAGCCCCCCAGTATATTATCTCACACAGCAGCCCCCCAGTATATTATCTCACACAGCAGCCCCCCCAGTATATTATCTCACAACAGCAGCCCCCCCAGTATATTATCTCACAACAGCAGCCCCCCCAGTATATTATCTCACACAGCAGCCCCCCCAGTATATTATCTCACACAGCAGCCCCCCCAGTATATTATCTCGCACAGCAGCCCCCCAGTATATTATCTCGCACAGCAGCCCCCCAGTATATTATCTCGCACAGCAGCCCCCCAGTATATTATCTCGCACAGCAGCCCCCCAGTATATTATCTCACACAGCAGCCCCCCAGTATATTATCTCACACAGCAGCCCCCCCAGTATATTATCTCGCACAGCAGCCCCACAGTATTATCTCGCACAGCAGCCCCCCCCAGTATATTATCTCGCACAGCAGCCCCCCAGTATATTATCTCACACACAGCAGCCCCCCAGTATATAATCTCACACACAGCAGCCCTCCAGTATATTATCTCACACAGCAGCCCCCCCAGTATATTATCTCACACACAGCAGCCCCCCAGTATATAATCTCACACACAGCAGCCCTCCAGTATATTATCTCACACAGCAGCCCCCCCAGTATATTATCTCACACACAGCAGCCCCCCAGTATATAATCTCACACACAGCAGCCCCCCAGTATATTATCTCACACAGCAGCCCCCCCAGTATATTATCTCGCACAGCAGCCCCCCAGTATATTATCTCGCACAGCAGCCCCCCAGTATATTATCTCACACAGCAGCCCCCCAGTATATTATCTCACACAGCAGCCCCCCCAGTATATTATCTCACACAGCAGCCCCCCCAGTATATTATCTCACACAGCAGCCCCCCAGTATATTATCTCACACAGCAGCCCCCCAGTATATTATCTCGCACAGCAGCCCCCCAGTATATTATCTCACACAGCAGCCCCCCAGTATATTATCTCACACAGCAGCCCCCCCCAGTATATTATCTCACACAGCAGCCCCCCCAGTATATTATCTCACACAGCAGCCCCCCAGTATATTATCTCGCACAGCAGCCCCCCAGTATATTATCTCACACAGCAGCCCCCCAGTATATTATCTCACAAAGCAGCCCCCCCAGTATATTATCTCACAACAGCAGCCCCCCCAGTATATTATCTCACACAGCAGCCCCCCCCAGTATATTATCTCACACAGCAGCCCCCCCAGTATATTATCTCGCACAGCAGCCCCCCAGTATATTATCTCGCACAGCAGCCCCCCAGTATATTATCTCGCACAGCAGCCCCCCAGTATATTATCTCGCACAGCAGCCCCCCAGTATATTATCTCACACAGCAGCCCCCCAGTATATTATCTCACACAGCAGCCCCCCCAGTATATTATCTCGCACAGCAGCCCCACAGTATTATCTCGCACAGCAGCCCCCCCCAGTATATTATCTCGCACAGCAGCCCCCCAGTATATTATCTCACACACAGCAGCCCCCCAGTATATAATCTCACACACAGCAGCCCTCCAGTATATTATCTCACACAGCAGCCCCCCCAGTATATTATCTCACACACAACAGCCCCCCAGTATATAATCTCACACACAGCAGCCCCCCAGTATATTATCTCGCACAGCAGCCCCCCAGTATATTATCTCGCACAGCAGCCCCCCAGTATATTATCTCGCACAGCAGCCCCCCAGTATATTATCTCGCACAGCAGCCCCCCAGTATATTATCTCACACACAGCAGCCCCCCAGTATATAATCTCACACACAGCAGCCCTCCAGTATATTATCTCACACAGCAGCCCCCCCAGTATACATACAATTCTCAGCCCCTCCCCCCAGTATACATACAATTCCCAGCTCCTCCCCAGTAGTCACATCCACCCCCCCAGTAGTCACACTCTCTCCCCTCTCAGTGCCACAGACGCTGCTGGGCAGCCATCCCTGTCCTTCCTCCTAGCAGAGCGCACCGGCCGCCGACCCACGTGACCCAGGCATGTCACCTAATATCGTGACGTTTCCTGTGAATTCCTCCCACTCCCCGGTCTATCCCTTCCCCTGGGCGCTGCGGGGCTCCGCCTTTGCTGAGTAAAGACGAGGACTCGGCCCAGCCTCTCCTTATATGGCCGAGGACTGACGGCAGCAGTGTGGAGGCTGGTCTAGGGAAGGGAAGCCCACCTTACATTGTTACTATCCCCTGCCTGGAATGTGATGTTTGAGCCCTGCACTGCAGGGAAGGGAAGAGAAGGGGGAGAGAGGATCTGAGCAAAGGAAATCGCTTCTCTCAGGGACTTTACACTTTCTGCATGGCGAGGTAAGGATCGGGGATCTCTGAGGGCTTGTGCTGGATCACATGTGGTCACCCCTGTGGAAGTTTACTGTGCGGATCACATAACTTTACTTTGTCAATGGGCTGGATCTCTTCGGATCCATTAGAGCCGCATTATTCCTTTGTGGTTGGTGTGAAGGAATGTGATGGATCCTGTGGTATGTGCAGAGGTTAGTAGGGGGAGATCAGGTGGCTGCCTGTCCCCATGGCAGGGGACCTCATTGTCCATGGAGGAATTTAAGGCATTTCATGGGAAATCTATCTATAACTGTGAACCGTAGTGGGACTGAGGCATTGTAGGGGTTAAACCCGTCGAACCAGCCATTATGAATTCCTTATGCCGGCTTTTGGCAACCTCGAAGACCGAACCTCCTATGGACGATTACAAAGTCACTTCCGTGTCAGTTTATTTTATATATAATTTTTTTGGCTTATTTTTACCGTGGGGCTAGATGGGAACCGTGGTGTACGGCTGATATATCCGCTGCCTTTCTTTGTGCGGTCGTCGACGAGTTGGTTTCATTTGCCGCAATAATGTTCTGGGTTTAGACTTGTGCGCTCGGCTTGAATCCTCCGTCTGCAATGTGATGAGCGCTCGTTGCCTGCAGTGGAGCCTGAAGGAAAAAGTTCAAGAATGAAGGTGTGCACCAAGACCTTCTCCTCTCTGGCTAATCCATTACGCTGCATTTAAGGCCTATTTTGTTAAACGAGTAGGGACGCTGCGGCGGATTCGCCCCCCCTCCCCAAGGACGTGTAGGTATGGGCTGCCTATACCTATCAATGGATGGGTGGTGAAACTTAGTTTTTTTGATTTGTCCTTTTTAGAAAACATCTTCCTTACCAGAAACGGCATCAAGGTCACTTTCTCGTTTACGCCTGCTGCAAGCTTCAGCAGAAAAATAATTACAAGGAACGGGTGGTCACGAGTGGATCTGTAGCTCTGTTTCCTGCTATCTCCAGAGAAATCGGAGTTTTCAGATAATTTATTGATGCTTTCAGCTGGAATTTGGATATTAATCCGGCACGTCTACCTTTTTTTAATCTCCTGCTTATGTGAATTCTGTCAGTGTGTCGCTCGCTGAGCACTAATCTGCAGGTCCAAGACGTTGGTGCAGAGGAAACGTGATGGAGGGCCTTGATTTCGTATGACGCATGCTGGCCGTACTGAAGGAACATGGGTATACAAACGCAAGGGGCATGAGATATGAGGCAGCTAGTGATATATATTCAAGAAGTATTCTGTGTCTATAGGCCAGTGAGATGGTCTCTCCTGTCAAACCCTAAAGGTGGCCACACACGATGGACATTTTCAACCAAAAAGAACGTTTGTCACTTGAAAATTTAACAACCGACTGATCAGACCAACATCTGAAAAGAAGTCGGCCATGGTTAATATTTTCATCCAGTAGTCAGATGAAAGATCTTTCCTTCAAAGAAAGGTTGTTCATGGATGAAAGCTCTTCCTTTGATAGAACGTTCCCAGAAAGATCTTTCGTCCATTGAACATGAATGGGCAGTAAAATATATGGATGTGTCTGTGAACGGTCACCTGGTTGTTTCTGTCTGATGTGTATGGTCAGTTTCTTGGAAAGTTTGATAACATCCAGTTTGGTCCCAGCTACAGCTTCAAGAGTGGTGGTCGTCCAAATCTAAGTATCCCGAAAGGTTAATGTGGCTTTGTTTTTCAGCAATATAGGGATGTATTACTGCAAAACTAGACAGCAGTGGTGTACGTAGAGAAGGGCCCCATAGCAAGGATCAAACCAGGCCTCCCACACAGGACAGAAGGGTTTCCACCTAAACCCCTTTCAGTGACCCTTGGGCCATTTTTCCACTGCCTCCTTTGCTAAAAGTTGTTCCTTTTAGAAGGTAGAGTTCTGACCAAGTTTTCACCTCCAGTAGAAGAGTTAATCCCAGCTGGGCCCCCTCTTGCCCTGGGCCCCATAGCAGTCGCATGGTCTGCCGCTATGGTAGTTACGCCCCTGCTAGACAGGATGCCATCCAGGACTCTGAGAAAACGGGATAACAGCTCTTTGGAGAACCCTATTAGTTTCCATACAGCTGAATAAGATCACATAATGATAGAAGACAATTACAGTTGAGCCGGACAAAATGGTTCAGTATGCTTTAATGGAATCTGTGGTGTGACGTCAGTGTGACCTTAGCCAAATTCAAACTCTGTCAGGCCGAGGTTACAAGGCATTGTGGATCTGCATTTGTATTCCCAAAGGAAGTGCTGTGTTGCCATCTTCCAAACCCTACGCAGGTCTATGTAACAAACACCCCACAGGGCATGCGTTTTATTGTACTTTTCATGCAGGACTTGCCCGTAAAAATTACTTTTTATGCATTTTTCATAAAAAAGATAAAATGTATGGCATCCACATGGGGGAAAAACAAGAGCTTGGCAGAATTATAGAAAACACTGAAGCAAAACTGAAGAAAAAATGGTAGTTCTTCATTGACAGAACTCGTGTGAGTTTTATATCGTCTGTGTGCACAAGCCCTTACACCTTTTAGGCCTCTTTTACACTTGCGTTGTCCTGATCCGGCGTGTACTCCACTTGCCGGAATTACACGCCGGATCTGGAAAAAACGCAAGTGTACTGAAAGCATTTGAAGACGGATCCGTCTTCAAAATGCGTTCAGTGTTACTATGGCAGCCAGGACGCTATTAAAGTCCTGGTTGCCATAGTAGTAGTGGGGAACGGGGGAGCGGTATACTTACAGTCCGCACGGCTCCCGGGGCGCACCAGAATGACGTCAGATCACCCCATGCGCATGGATGACGTGCCATGTGATCACGTCATCCATGCGCGTGGGGCGCCCTGACGTCACTCTGGAGCGCCCCGGGAGCCGCACGGACGGTAAGTATACTGCTCCCCATAACACTTTACCATGGCTGCCAGGACTTTAGCGTCCCGGCAACCATGGTAACCATTCAGAAAAAGCTAAACGTCGGATCCGGCAATGCGCCGAAACGACGTTTAGCTTAAGGCCGGATCCGGATTAATGCCTTTCAATGGGCATTAATTCCGGATCCGGCCTTGTGGCAAGTCTTCAGGATTTTTGGCTGAAGCAAAAAGCGCAGCATGCTGCGGTATTTTCTCCGGCCAAAAAACGTTCCGTTCCGGAACTGAAGACTTCCTGAACGGATTTCTCTCCATTCAGAATGCATTAGGATAAAACTGATCAGGATTCTTCCGGCATAGAGCCCCGACGAAGGAACTCTATGCCGGAAGAAAAGAACTCAAGTGTGAAAGAGCCCTTATCTGGTTTTGTCTTAAAAACGCTTGTGTGTGAAAATGGCCTTAATTTGCCCATACACGTTCAATAACTGTCGGCCAAATGCTTGTTCAGCCAGCGACTATCTCTCCAGACCTGCTGTATGCACATACGTGTTCCTCTGGGCCAAGCGTGTAGGCTTTCAGTGGGAAAGGGGAAATCCTCTACCGGACAGGAATGCTGCCAGTGGACCATTTCATGTGTCCTATGCTTTCCAATTAAGGCTACATTCACACAACCGTATTTTTGACTCCGCATCCATTCTGCAATTTTGCAGAAAGGGTGCGGACCCATTTATTTCAATGGGGCCGCAAAAGATGCGGACAGCACAGAATGTGCTGTCCACATCCGTAGATCCATTCCACAGCCCCGCAGGCCTTCCCACCACTCCTAATCTTAGGGCATATGCACACGACTGTGCCCTTTTTTTTTTTTTTTTGCGATCCGCAAAAAACTGATGCGACCGGTGTGCCTTCCGCAATTTGTGGAACGGAACAGGAGGCCCATTGTAGAAAATGCCTATTCAAAACGGACAGGAATAGGACATGCCTCATAATTTTTGCGGGCCACGGAACGGAGTAACGGATGCGGACAGCCTTTACATGCAGCAGATGTTGCAGAAAACTGGTTCCTTTCACCTGATGGGACTTGTAGAAATCCATGTGCTTGCTGCTCCAGATGAATGGAAATGACGGTCAGAGAAAGTTTCTGCAGCATGTAAAGCAGGCATGCTCAACCTGCTGCCCTCCAGCTGTTGCAAAACTACAACTCCCAGCATGCCCGAACAGCTTACAGCTATCAGCCTACAGCAGGGCATGGCGGGAGCTGTAGTTTTACAACAGCTGGAGGGCTGCAGGTTGAACATCCCTGGTGTAAAGGCACCCTCATAGTGTTTTATGATGGCATATCAAATACTGATTGGGGAGGTCCCACCTCACTGCTGGTGGCAAGCAGGGCACACATGAAAGGTTGCTCTGCATTGAAATGGGGAGACTTGTGGTAAAACCACTTGTTGTAGATGCGGTTTTTAAATCGACAATGTATGGTGCAGTGCTCCAGACAAAAAAAAAATAGCTAGTAGCCATTGGCTCCTGAACTGAAAAATTTAGGGGCCAAATTAAGTTTTTAGTCGCCAAATCGAAACCAAATCAAAATTTGGGTATCAGATCGGCGTAGGGTTGTTTCGATACCAAAATTTTGATTTGCTTTCCTCACCATAAAAAGTATTGCGATACTCAATACCACGCAAAAAATTAATTAAAAAAACACCAAAAAAAGCTGCGTGCATTTTGCACTTTATGAAACGTTCGGCCCATAATAGAAACAGTCCGATCCTATTTTTTGGGGTGACAAGGTGACAAAAAAATAGCTTATCGCATGTTTTTTACGGTGCTGGCCGCATAGGAGATATTTTTTAATAATTTAATAGTTTGGACTTTTCGGACACAGCGCTATGTAATATGTTTATTTATTGTTTATATATTTTATATGTAAAATTGGGGATATCCCCATGCATTCTGAACGGAGAGCAATCCGTTCAGGATGTCTTAAGTTCAGTCTTTTTGACTCATCAAGCAAAAGATAAAACCGCAGCATGTTATGGTTTTATCTCCAGCAAAAAAAAACTTGCCTGAATGCCGGATCCGGCATTTTTCCCCATAGGAATGTATTAGTGCCAGATCCGGCATTCAAAATACCGGATCCGTCCTTCTGGTCTGCGCATGCAGTAAACCCCTCAGGTACCGCACCTGAAGGGTTAACTGCCGCTGATTGCAGCTCCCTGTCATAGAGGTTAGATAGCACATTAGATAGCTGTTGGCTGAATTCTGCACAGCCGAGCATGCATGTGTTCTCTATGGGAAAGTGCAGAAAGAGTCCCTGAGAACAAAAAGATTGGGTTGTTGATCTTTGGGGTCCTTTAGGCTCCCCTTCCTTCCGTCTGCGTTATTCATGACTTACATTGAAAGTCAATGGGGGACGGATCAGTTTTCAATTGCACCATATTGTGTCAGTAAAAATGGATCCGTCCTGACTTACAATGTAAGTCAATGGGGACGGATCCGTTTTTACTGACACAATATGGTGCAATTGAAAACTGATCCGTCCCCCATTGACTTTCAATGTAAGTCATGAATAACGCAGACGGAAGGAAGGGGAGCCTAAAGGACCCCAAAGATCAACAACCCAATCTTTTTGTTCTCAGGGACTCTTTCTGCACTTTCCCATAGAGAACACATGCATGCTCGGCTGTGCAGAATTCAGCCAACAGCTATCTAATGTGCTATCTAACCTCTATGACAGGGACTCATCGTCATGCGTACACCAAAACGCTGCAAGCTGCCTTTTAGCGTCCGCCTCAAAAGCGTAACGGAGCCCAAAGGCGGCCAAATTGATGCATTCTGAACGGATCCTTATCCATTCAGAATGCATTGGGGCTGAACTGATCCGTTTTGGGCCGCTTGTGAGAGCCCAGAAACGGATCTCACAGGCGGACCCAGAAACTGCAGTGTGAAAGTAGCCTTAGGCTAGGTCTACACAACGACATTTGTCGCGCGACATTTTGTTGCACCAATGTCGCGCGACAATTTTTATAATGGCAGTCTATGGTGTCGCACTGCAACATGCGACATGCTGCGACTGTCGCAGAAAATCCATTCAAGATGGATTTTTCTGCGACCGTCGCAACATGTCGCATGTTGCAGTACGACACCATAGACTGCCATTATAAAAATTGTCGCGCGACATTGGTGCAACAAAATGTTGCGCGACAAATGTCGTTGTGTAGACCTAGCCTTAAACTGGTGTTACGCTGGGTGTGGAGTGAGGCAGCGAAGAACAGGTAAGTATGATTCCCTCCAAAGGTGCGGCCATGTGTGTGTGGGGAGGGGGTCTGCCCAAAAGAATCCCATTAAGACTAGATGTAAAAAACATTGTAGTTTGTACAGTTGGTCTGAGTGGCAGTCCTCTGTCAGCCTTTAGAGTAAGCTGAGAAAACCGAGATCATTGATTCGGGATGTTCCGGACACAACCCTGCAGCCAATATGTTACTTCGGCCTCACGCTGTATTACCTGTAGAACCCTATTCATCCCCATGGACCAGTCATCTAGGCTTACTCTCAAAGGGTATGTTACCTGGCTGACCCCTTTGTTTTACCGCTTTTCCTAAGACCTCCTAGTAAAGAAGGGACTGTACTGACTCAATGGCCGTTTTGAGAGGTTGAAAGCTTTTTTGTTCTGTGTTAGAATCCTGTACAGTTACCCATTTTCTCCCCTTTTAGGAACTTTTTTTTTTGCCCTTTTTGCTATATCATCTTGTTGGTTACAGTATTGGTTTATGTACTATTCTTGCAACTATAATTGGCACATAGAACGGTAGCTGTAAATAGCTAACACCACCCTAGATGAACGTTGGGGGTGTCTGGCAGATGTGGGGGAAGGTGTTTGGCAGCAGCGTAGGGTACTTTCACACTTGCGTTTTTCTTTTCCGGCATAGAGTTCCGTCATTGGGCTCTATACCGGAAAATAACTGATCAGGCATATCCCCATGCATTCTCAATGGAGAGTAATCCGTTCAGGATGTCTTCAGTTCAGTCGTTTTGACTGATTGGGCAAAAGATAAAACCGCAGCAAATAAATTGAAGACTTGCCTGAATGCCGGATCCGGCATTTTTCCCCATAGGAATGTATTCGTTCCGAATCCGGCATTCAAAATCCCGGATCTTCGCAGACCGGTAAAAATGTGAAAAAAGATAGACGCATGACAAGCGGAGAGACTGATCCATTCTTGCAATGCATTTGTGAGATGGATCCGCATCCAGATCCGTCTCACAAATGCTTTCAGTCACATCCAGATCAGCGGATCCGGCAGGCAGTTCCGACGACGGAACTGCCTGCCGGATCACACTGCCGCAAGTGTGAAAGTAGCCTAATTTGCCCCCCTCGAATGAGAACACCTGACTCTTAGGCCCCTTTCACACGGGTGAGTATTCCGTGCGGGTGCAATGCGTCATGTGAACGCATTGCACCCGCACTGAATCCTGACCCATTCATTTCTATGGGGCTGTGCACATGAGCGGTGATTTTTCACGCATCACTTGTGCCTTGCGTGAAAATCGCAGCATGTTCTATATTGTGCGTTTTCCACTCAACGCAGGCCCCATAGAAGTGAATAGGGCTGTGGGAAAATCGCAAGCAAGTGCGGATGCGGTGCGATTTTTCACGCACGGTTGCTAGGAGATGATCGGGATGGAGACCCGATCATTTAATTATTTTTCCTTATAACATGGTTATAAGGAAAAATAAAAGCATTCTGAATACAGAATGCTTAGTACAATAGTGCTGGAGGGGTTAAAAAATAAATAAAAAATTAACTCCCCTTAGTCCACTTGCTCGCGCAGCCGACATCTTTTCTGTCTCTTTCTTTGCTGATTGCAGTCAAAGGACCTGTGGTGACGTCACTCCGTCATCACATGATCCATCACCATGGTAAAAGATCATGTGATGACCGGAGTAACGTCACCACAGGTCCTTTGACTGCAATCAGCAAAGAAAGAGACAGAAAAGATGCCGGCTGTGCGAGCAAGTGGACTAAGGTGAGTTACGTTTATTTTATTTTTTTAACCCCTCCAGCGCTATTGTACTATGCATTCTGTATTCAGAATGCTATTGTTTTCCCTTATAACCATGTTATAAGGGAAAATCTACAGAACACCTAACCCAAACCCGAACTTCTGTGAAGAATTTCGGGTACTAAACATGCCGATTTATTTTATTTTTTTATTTTCTCACGCGCGTGCAAAACGCATTACAATGTTTTGCACCCGCGTGGAAAAATCGCGCATGTTCCCATTGCAACGCACCTGCTCCTTTTCCCGCAACGCTCGTCTGAAAGAGGCCTTATACCCACTAGACTTTCATTTGAAATTGGTAGGTTCATCTGCCATTTAAGGACCTTAAGGCGTTTTTTTTTTTTTTGTTTTGTTTTTTTCCTCTGCTAGTCCCTAAGACCCTGGCTCCTGGTTAGATAAGAGGCTACATTACTGTCAAGCAGTGTCTGGCCAGACTTCTCCTGGACCAGGCACTCTACAGCAAGTGTCTGACCCATAAAGCAGGTTTTGTAGGGACAGTGCTTCCTGTATGTTCTTATATACTGAGCTGCATTGAATGAATTTTTATTTAATATTGCGTGCACACAGATTAAAACTCAGGACTGATATAGTTAGGTATTCCACCTTTTGTATACACACCCTGTGCCTTCAGTAAAAAAAAAAATGTGTATGTTCTAGGGTGTAACAGCATTGACTCAGAGATGCAATTGCTATGGAGCTTATTTGCTTCACTGGTTCTATTACTTTTGCTTAGTTTATCAAAGTTTCTTTAGGGTATGGCGACAATGGTTGCACGACAGGATCGCAGGAGCATCTCAGTATAGCGTCGATCCTATAGAAATGAACGGGGTTGCATGCGAGTTACCCCTGAATTGCAAAAATTCGAGCATAGTTGTATTTTCTTTGCGATTCAAGGGCCACATTCGTGGCGCACATGCGACTTGCACTGCGACTCCTTTCATTTCTACAGTGTAGCTGTACACTTAGGCCCCTTTCACATGAGCGAGTTTTCCGCGCCACTGAATCCGGACCCATTCATTTCTATGGGGCTGTGCACACGAGCAGTTTTTCACGCAACGCAGGCCCCATAGAAGTGAATGGGGCTGCGTGAAAATCGCAAGCATCCCGTAAGCAAGTGCGGATGTGGTGCGATTTTCCCGCACGGTTTCTAGGAGACGATCGGGATGGGGACCTGATCATTATTATTTTCCCTTATAACATGGTTATAAGGGAAAATAGCATTCTTAATACAGAATGCTTAGTACAATAGGGCTGGAGGGGTTAAAAAAATAATATAACTCGCCTTAATCCATTTGATCGCGCAGCCCGGCTTCTCTTCTGTCTTCTTCTTTGCTGTGCACAGGAAAAGGATCTTTGATGACGTCATTGCGCTCATCACATGGTCCATCACCATGGTAAAAGATCATGTGATGGACCATGTGATGAGCGCAGTGATGTCATCAAAGGTCCTATTCATCAAAGAACAAGACAGAAGAGATGCCGGCTGCGCGAACAAGTGGATTAAGGTGAGTTATATAAAAAAATGTAACCCCTCCAGCCCTATTGTATTATTTCCCCTTATAACATGGTTATAAGGGAAAATAATAGCATTCTGAATACAGAATGCATAGTACAATCTACACAACCTTGAACCCAAACCTGAACTTCTGTGAAGAAGTTCGGGTCTGTGTACCACATTCAGTTTTTTATCGCGCGCGTGCAAAACACATTGCACCTGCGCGATAAAAACTGAACAATGGAACGCAATCGCCGTCAAAACTGACTGCAATTGCGTACCTATTCGTGCAGGTTTGCCGCAACACATCCGGACCTTATCCGGACACGCTCGTCTGCAAGGGGCCTTACTTGGCTTTTTAACCATGGACGTCTGTGTCTCAGAAAATCAGAATTTGGAAGGCAGAAAGATGGATGCCAACAAATTAGTGGTGAATTTGCTATTGAGATGGCAGGGCTGTTTGGAAATACGCTAGTCCTATGGCTATGACAGCTTTAAGTTGCAGAGGGTATCTTTTTAATGGTAAATGTGGGATCAATTGTCATGTCTTGGCACAAAACTTTCAGCTTTGTGGCCATCTTTACAGCCCTCCAAATATCTCTTGAACCTGCCATTTTCTGTGGGACCAGATGACCATCTTATGTGTATGAGGGCTACCTGACTGTAGATGTTAGGGCGGCCCTATAACACCAGAAGATAATCTCTAAGATCATTGCTACCAAGCGTTCGTAGGACCGTTTATTAGCGATGAACAAGCATCATCAGGTAATCGGTGTCTTCGATGTTTTAAAAATCATCTTTTGCCGGCGGCTGTGTAATCGGCACTCTGCTGCTGGCAAACAATGATTTAATATGGGCATTAGCGCTAACTCAACCTCATACTGAGGAGAAGATTGCTGCATGTAATAACAATGGTCTCCTCCTCTGCTACAGAGCAGGCGACTGCCGGGAAGTAACGCCTGCTCTAGTGTTTGAGCGATTGGGAGTCAAAACCAAGCGGTGGGCCAAAAACCCAGAACAGATCTTTCCATTACACTTATCTCTGTGTAGCCTCCACTCCTAGTTTTGGCTCCCAATCGTGGATGGAAATCACTGATGGTGTGAAGAACATTGACTTATAGGATAGCTGCCTTACATCTGGTGGCATTAGAGGCAGAGCTTGTTAAGAGCTCATTTGCATCCCTTTCTTTCCAAAGTGGCCTTAGAAACTATATAGCTTCTGACGTTTTGGGGTGGGGGAGGGCGTAATATTAAGCATCATGCTGTATGTATTTTCACATTAAGAAAGTGCACGAAGACTTCTAATCCTGTCAGACAGGTTCCTACAATGGCAGGAAAGGTTAGTTTCTTAAAGCACGAACACGATTGCTGCTTTATTACTCATCAGACTTCTTAAAGCCTGATTTGTCCTAGATATAATGAAATGGGTGGAAAAATTATTAAGGATTAAAAGGTGAACCTTATGCCTTAGGCAGTTTGCTCCATCTTGTTTACATCTAGAGGACTCCTAGGGGTTTGCTTAGACTTCTAGCTCCACTCCACCTAGTACAGCAATCTACGTTGTTCATTTATCTGCTTAAAAGGGTTGTCCAAGCGTTTACAAGTGATCTGCCCTCAGGCTAGGCCATCACTATCTGATCAGTGGGGTGTACCTCTGCTGAACAGCTCTGTTGCCAGAACGACCATCCTTTGTGTAGTGGACAGAGCTGGTTACCATAGCCTGCTCTCATTTGCTTCAATGGGATTACTTCTGGAGCCCTAGCTACTGACAGGAAGGCCCCTACAGGGTTTTTAACCGATCTGTATATATCCATTCTGATATTTTTAGAACATGTCCGTTTTCACTGATCCAATCCACCCATTAAAGGGCTTCTGTCACCCCACTAAACCGTTTTTTTTTTTTTTTTGTTTACTTATAATCCCTATACTGCGATTTATGCCTACATAATCTAATTAATCATTTTGGTCCAGTGGATTGTGTTAAAAACGTGCTTTTAAAATATGCAAATTACCTTGTTACCAGCAAGTAGGGCGGCCACTTGCTGGTAGCAGCCGCATCCTCCGATCCTAAAGACGCCCCCTCCGCATGTTGATTGACAAGGCCAGGGAACGGAATTGTTCTCTGCTGGCCCTGTTTGCATTCAAAATCTCGCGTCTGCGCCGTACCTGTCTTCAATCGGCGCAGGCGCACTGAGAGGCGGACGCTCGCTCGGCCGCTCCATCCTCAATGCGCCTGCACCGGGTGTAGATGTGACGTCATGGGCGCATTGAGGATGGAGCGGCCGAGCGAGCGGCCGCCTCTCAGTGCGCCTGCGCCAACTGAATACCGTTACGGCGCAGGCGCGAGATCTTGATAGCAGACAGGGCCAGCAGAGGACGATCCCGTTCCCTGGCCCTGTCAATCAACATGAGGAGGGGGCGTCTTTAGGATCGGAGGATGCTGTTAGCAAGGTAATTTGTATATTTTAAAAGCACGTTTTTTAACAGAATCTACTGGACCAAAATGATTAATTAGATTATGTAGGCATAAATTGCAGTATAGGGATTATAAGTAAGCAAAAAAAAACGGTTTAGTGGGGTGACAGAAGCCCATTAAAGTCTGTAGGATCAGTGAAAAACTGAATACACTCTGATGCAAAAAAAACGATACGGGTTGGATAGAAAACCATAACTGTTGTGTGCAAGAGGCCTTAATAAAAAAAAATAAACCTTATCCATTTTAACCCCTGTTTGTATGGGTTATTTTGAGCATTCGTTGTGTCAGGTTTGAGATTTTTTTTGACCGAAGAAAAAGTCCTGCGTGTTGTACTTTTCTTCCGTGAAAAATGACTGAAACTGTAAAATAAAAGGGATCAGTTTTTTTTTATTTTATTTTTCTGTGTCTGACATAATTGGAAAACCCAGAGTTGATGAAGTCTGATTTTGGTTGGCACAGGTTTTCAGAAGAGAAGCTCTGCATGGAGCACTTGGAAACCCTTATCTCTTTGGCACTGCCCAGTTTTTGGATAGAAGAAATTTCAGAAAACGTCTCTGTCTCTGTCCAAAAAAAGTTTATTCACCCATACAGGCAATGCGACGTTTCGGCTCACTACTGGTGTCTTCCTCCTCTGCTTGAGGAAGGCACCAGTAGTGAGCCGAAACGTCGCATTGCCTGTATGGGTGAACAACATTTTATTTTTTACTTCATGGAGTGCTGCCCGTATATATATCTACCATATATCAATATTTTATTTTAACTTTTTTAATGCCTTCTAAGCACATAAAGGTGTAAGAACAGTGTAATTGCACAATATCAGGCAGATATGGGCCTTCATATGTAAAGCGTCATAACAGTGGTCGCAATAATGCCTGTTCAAGCGTAATAGCTGCCTGTACAGGCACTTTTACACTTGGAGAAAAATGTCATACGTATCAATATGCTTTCCCTGTACTCAATGAGGGCACTATGAATGGCCCGCACAGCAATACTGCTGGTGCCCGAAACATCCTGTAATAAAGCCCCACACTCCCAGGTTGTAGCCAAGGGTAGACCCTCTGTTGTGGTGGCAGTAATTCTTATATTTAGTGTATGATGTCAGTTGTGTGTTGTGTTATTTATTTTTTTGTGTCTAAATTTTGCTACTTATGCATGGAAGAGTAGACTAGTAATGGTTTTCCTGCATAAATGGCAACCTCTTAACATTATGTAGGCCTGTGTATTATGTTATTGAATTACTGCAACTTTTGTACTCCTCCTCAGCTGAAAATACTTCTCAAAAATATTAAGAAGAGTATTATTACTGTTCCGGAAATAATGTAGTGCGACCTCTGCATAATAATAACCAAATGTCTTTGTCTGATATAGAAGTGACTATGCTGTGGTCACCTCTGCTTGGCCCGTGCCTCCTAACCTCCCATAAGTGATTCCTAGAAGGCTCGCGATTTGCTCAGATATTCTGACTCCCTGATGAGTAATTACAATGGGAAACTGCTTTACAACAGAATTTCCATGTAAGACATCGGAGATGTCACTGTACTGCCATATGCTGCCCACAAAGAGGAAGACCTAGTGATTCGAGCCAATAAGCTGACAGCCTCAAGAGTTTCTCAGATACAAGCAGTCTAAGGGCTCAAGCACGTAACCGTATGTATTTTGCAGTCCGCAAAAAAAACAGATCCGCAAAAATTTCATCTGTGTGCATTCCGTATTTTGCGGAACTGAACAGTACTATCCTTGTCCGTAATGTGGACAGTAATAGGACATTTTTTTGCGGAACGGAAATACGGACGTACGGAAACGGAATGCACATCGAGTAACTTCCTTCCTTCCTTCCTTCCTTTTTTTTTTTTTTCTTTTTTTTTCATTGAAGTGAACGGTTCCTGTCTTAGGGCCTATTCAGACGTCCGTATGCTGTCTGCAAAAATTCGGATCTTTTTTATTTATTTATATTTTATTTTTGGGATTAGATGCAGACCCATACAGTTCTATGGGGCCCCTTTCTTTCGTCCAATGCTCCACAAAACAAGTAAAACGTCCTATAATTGTCAGTGAAAATCAGGATGTGGCCCAATTGAAGTCTATGGGTCCGCAAAAATGCGGAATGCAATCCGTTTTTTTTTTTGTTTTTTTTGCGGACATGCTGAACTGTCCGCAAAAAATGGATCTGCGTTTTTGCAGACAGCATACGGCCATCTGAATGACCTTAAAGGGGTTGTCTTACTGCAGAAAATGGCATTCATCATGTCTCCTTTGCTGGTTTGATTCATTTTTACATCCCACCACTGCTGCAGAGAGGCTGGCACTTTTTTCAATAGTGCTCAAGCACTGCCACCTCTGCTGGATTACAGGGTGGTCGTAACCATGACAGTGTAGAATGTGATAGAAAATGAATCAAGCCAGCAAAAGGAGGCAATATGGAGAATCGCAATACATTAGTGAGTGCCTTGTAATAACTTTCTCTACATGATAGATGCCACTTGCTGAAGACAACCCCTTTTAAGGCTAGTTTCACACTAGCGTTTACAGATCCGTCCGGCAGGCCGTTTACTGAATGGATACTGCCGGAATGGGGTCCGGCGGAGATCTGGCCGAAATCCGTCAAATATGCAGAGAATTGGCACGCAGTGTTTTTTGACCTGCCATTTCCTGGCATTCTATTCTGGAAGAGCCTGTCGGAATGCCCTAACGGCAGTGTGAAACAGGCCTAAGGCTCTCTTGCACGGACACATAACAGTAAAGCATAGGGGTAGGCAACCTCCAGCACTCCAGATGTTGTGAAACTACAACTCCAAGCATGCGTATTTGCTCTGCTTTTCAGAACTCTAATAGAAATAATTGGAGCATGCTGGGAATTGTAGTTTCAGTGCCGAAGGTTACTGGCCCCTGGCATAGCATCTCAATCAGCGCTCATTTAGTATATTAAAATGGAGAGATCATCTTTCAGGATGAGGCTGAACAATCGTCAGTACGGTCAGGCATCCCTACGCGGTTTGCCTATTGTTGGCAGCACATCTCCTGTTTTGATGAGGCGATGTGCTGCCAACAAATTATTTTTGTATGTTCATTTTTTATGAATGACATCTACAATGTGTACAAATTTTTATTTATTTTTTGTAGCCTCCATGTGACCGTATACAGTATAGTCTGCTCTGGGTGAAGTCCATCGGGTGAGCTCTATGTAGACTTTAGCTCTGATTCATAATGGATGTGATTTCAATAAAAAATTGAAGTCAAGGTATTCATAGCCTTTAACTGTGACTCCTTTCTGAATAAAGGGCCTGTTGGACAAGGCAATTATTACGTAAAATATTGTAATTTTGAGTAAAAGTTTGCAGTCCTTGACTGGTGTAAATATGTTCTGCTCACTTGGCACTGATCGAATCTTTTATGACCTACATAGTATAGTTTGTGGGTGTGATGTCTCTTTGTGTAAAAAGGCATCAGCTAGTGGTTAGTAGATAAGACCCGAGTGACTCCTCAAAGGAGGAAACACAGGCTCAGAAAACATCCAATTGTTGCATGTGAATGCATGTGCTTTGAGTGTTGACGTCTCTCTGTATTGTCAATCGGCGCTTGTTTTTGTCAGTTACATAAAAATAAAATACTGTATGTTTCACAGGTGCCGAAGCAAGTCCACAAAATTGCTTCTTTTGTCCACCAGCCGTTGTATCCAGGAATATTTATAAGCACACCAAGTTTTTTCCTTTGGGGTATTCCCATCTCGGGCATTAATGGCATATTGCTAAGACATGCCATCAAGGTCAGATAGATACGGGTCCCACCTCTGGGACCTGCTCCTAGTTCCATAACAGGCCCCCCAAAGTAAAGGAGAACACACTGCTCAAGCACTGCCACCGTCCATTCACTACTATGAGAGTTCTGAAGATTATTCGAGCAGTCCTATAACGGTGAATAGAGAGGTGGCCATGTAGGCACAGTGCATTCACAACAGAAAATAGTTGCTCGGCTGTTATTAGATCTCCAACAGCAGTGAATGGAGAGCACGCCACACATGTGGTATGCTGTCCATTCTAGAGAAAGGAGCAGGTCCCAGAGTTGAGACGCACACCTATCTGACATTGATGCCATATCTTAGCAATATGCGATTTAATGTATGAGAGGGGCTAATCCCTTTTAAATACAGTTCTACCTAGGTTAGGCTAGTTTCAGACTTGAAGCAGGGAAATTCAGAAGGCCAGTAGAAAACAGCCTGATGGAGTTCTCTGGATCTGGCATGGCTTGGTACTACTCCCTTCCTGCTGGACCCAGTTGACTATAATGGGAGATGTGACCTATTCGCAGCATTGTCTGCTGGCTGGAACACCTGGCTGCAGGTGTAAAAGATGCCTAAGACTACTAAAAAAAAAAAATAAGAAGAAAAGTTTAAAACCCCTTTTAAGCACCAACCATGAGTTGTAATGTCATCTCTCATGTGTGTCTTCTCAGAACACAGCCTCTTATGATCTTCCGTCTGGGTTTCCTCAGTTTTCATTGCCTACTGCAGTGATACGTTTTGTGCTGAGTTGTTGTATTTCTTTCCCCTCTGTATTCTTCGCTGCAGTAATTCTCTTTGCCTATTGCATTAATTATGAACCTGGTGCTCGAGTTCACAAGATACCATCCGTGGTTAGAGCTGAAAGTTCAGCCTGTGTTTTATGCTCGGTGTCTTTTACCATGGCAAAGGCATCATGTCTGCAATGTGAAAATGTACATCTGCTTATGGCGGGATTTGGCTTGAATTACTCAATTGAACTCTAGTTTTCGCCTGGCAGATGAAACACCATACTTAGGAGGATTTTTAAGTATAATAACATTAACCCCTTAAGGACCCTGAGATTTTCAATTTTTCCGTTTTCATTTTTCACTCCCCGCCTTCCCATAGTCCTAACTTTTTATTTTTCTATTCACATAACCTTATGAGGGCTTATTTTTTTTGTTGGACAAGTTGTACTTTCTAATGGCACCATTTACAGTTGCATACCATGTAGTAGGAAGCAGAAAAAAACAAACAAAAATGTAGCCCTTTTTTAAATCCTGTCGTAGTATCTGCCATTAGTACATCTCGGAGACAGGTTTTCCACAGTTTGACTACTCTAACGGTATTCTATGGCATCATCTTCTTTCCCATGCTGTCAGGTTATCTCACTGAGTTTTAAGTATCCTTAAAAGCTTTGTGTCGTTGTCAAAAACTGGCACTTCACTATGTCTTGTCAACCAGGTCATTGGTAAAGGTATTATAAAGGTCTGGGCCTACCCTGCTGTGAACTTTAGCCCATTTTGAGTATATACCATTTACAACTAATAATTTTATTCAGTACTTAATATTCTTTGTCCATGGTCATGTGATGGATATAGACGTCCTCAGCTTGTCACGTGAGACACAGTTCTGATATAAAGAATATAACAAGACATGTACTCATGTGGCTATCATATAGCCAGAACAGACTGTTATCCACTGGAATTAAATGGAATGACAGCAAGCAGAGATGTAGAAAACTGTGAGGATGGCGACAATGTTATATAGGAAAACTGTTTAACTTCTTCATTATACAAAGGATACCATTTATCTTTGCTGAGATTGGAATACCCCTTTAGGTAGTCTGGGCCAGCTGAGAGACCGTAAAGGTCACTAGATCAGTTGTCAACCAGGTCTTCGGAAGAGTTATTTCACTTTCGAAAAACGTTTGAGATGTCATGACTTATTAATACAGCAGAGATTTGGTAGGGGCTCAAATGCTGAGACTCCCACCAATGGCTAAAATGAGAACGTAGATGTACTTAGCTGAGCACAGTCTCTCCTCACTGCTAGAGATGGCTTGAAGACCTCCTCAGTGGAATGTGTATGAGACCATCTTCAGCAGCCAGGAGAGACGTCTTTGTTTTAGCGATCACAGAGGGTCTCGGCACTCAGTCCTCACTGATCAAAACCTTTGGAATGTCCCTGAAAGTGTAGTTATTTTTAACAGGACCGTGACATGAATTTTTGAATAAACCCTGGTGGCCCTCATCAAGTAAAGTAAACGGTTAGGTTGCCATTGAGGGCAGGTTACTCTGTTCTGGACTTTAAAAGCACAAGGTGGACAAAAAAATGTGTCTCAATTGCTTGTGCATGCCTTTGTAAAGGTGCAGTAATGATGTTATATGCAGAGGAATGTGCTATTTAAGGTACCTGTGAAGGTGAAGATTCCCTGGCGGTTACCAGATGGTTTTCTAAGCCGTACACTATTCCAGACAAACCATTAGATTCTTGTGGTTCATAAAGCAGTGAAATCTCCCTCCGGGCAGGGACGGTTTGTTTCTCTAGTTGACTCGGAGGAATGTGTCCATTATTTGAAGTTGAAAGCAAGTCGTTTAAGAATTATGTTTTAGGTGTCACCCGAAGAATGTTTTACAGCCTTTCATTTAGTCTGAAGTATGTAACAGATACATAGGAGCCTACAAATAAGAGATATCTATGGTAGACTTTCTCTTTTCAGTCTCATTGCAGGAGGTTAACTAATCCTTTCTGAAATGTAGACCATGTAAACTTAAGCTGCCCATGCACATTTAATAGCTGTCTGCCATCAGCTATCTCTCTAGTCTCCCTCCTGGTTTCCCCAAACACATGCGTGGTCGGCGTGGCTGAACGTGTTTGTGTATGCTATGGGGAGAGTGGAGAAAGCGGCTGTCAGACACTTCAGGTGGCACCTTATCTTCTGGGAGAACAAAAGGATCGGGCGAAAATATTCATTTTCATTGTCTGCCGGACAGAACACCTAGTAGCAGGTGTGAAAGAAGCTTTATGTTAAGGAAGTGTGACTGACTATGAAATCGCAGGGATAAGGTGACTGAGGGCCCTTTTACACGTAGAGATGAACTGTCAAATTATCAGAAACTAAAGCTACTTTCACACTAGCGTTTTTCTTTTCCGGCACTGAGATCCGTCAAAAGGGCTCAATGCCGGCAAAGAACTGATCAGTCATATGCCCATGCATTCTGAATGGAGAGCAATCCATTCAGGATACATCAGGATATCTTCAGTTCAGTCATTTTGACTGATCAGGCAAAAGAGAAAACCGTAGCATGCTATACATTCCTATGGGGAATCAGGCATTCAGGCAAGTCTTCAGTTTTCTTCGCCGGAGATAAATCCGTAGCAGGTTTTACCGATATTATCGGCTGGTATTCAGGATTTTGACCGGTATCGGTATCTATTTTGCCGATATTCCGATAGCTTATGGGGAACACAGATTGCGCTGCTGTCAGCGCGATCCGTGTTCCCTCAGCAGCACAGGGGAGAAGGAAGCAGTGTCTCCCTCCCCCTGTGCTGCTGCTGCCGCTGCCAAGGGGCGGGGCTGTGGCCACTGCGCCACCAATGAAGAGAAATCTCTTATTCATTCAAATTAAAAAGGAGGCGGGAGCTGGCTGCAGAATCACATAGCCGGCTCCCGACCTCTGAGCTGTAGCTGTGATCTGCGGTAGTTAACCCCTCAGGTGCCACAGATCGCAGCTACCGCTCATAGAGGTCGGGAGCCGGCTATGTGATTCTGCAGCCAGCTTCCGCCTCCTGTATATGAATAAATGAGAGATTTCTCTTCTTTGGTGGCGCAGTCCCCCCCCCCCCCCCCTCCCCCAGTATTAATCATTGGTGGCAGTGGCCACAGGATCCCCTCTCCCCTGCTCCTCCGATCGGAGCCCCAGCAGTGTAATGCTGGGGCTCCGATCGGTTACCATGGCAGCCAGGACGCTATTGAAGCCCTGGCTGCCATGGTAAGCTTCATGCTGCTGTGTGCACAGAGCAGCAGAGACAGTGTGAGCTCCTATTCTATCAGGGTGAATAGGACAAGGGTTCTAGTCCCTAATGGGGCTAAAAGTTAGTAAAAAAAAAAAAGTTAAAAAAATTAAAAATAAAACACCAAAATATTAAGTATAAATGAAAAAGAAAGATTTACAAAAAAAACTACACATGAACAATAAACATTAATTTTCAGCAGATTTGTGTAGGAATTTAATTTAATTTTTTTCAAAAATGAAAATTCCCTGAATATCGGTATAAATTATCGGCTATCGGCCTGAAAGTTCACAAATTATTGGTATCTGCCCTAAAAAAATCTATCGGTCGATCCCTAAACTGGAGACATCCTGAACGGATTACTCTCCATTCAGAATGCATGGGGATATGCCTGATCAGTTCTTTTCCGGTATAGAGCCCTTGTGACGGAACTCTATGCCGGAAAAGAAAAACAATAGTGTGAAAGTACCCCATCTCCGGTGAAAAAAAAACTGAAGTCTTGCCTGAATGCCGGATCTGGATTTTTTTTTTCCATAGGAATGTATTAGTGCCGTATCTGGCATTCAAAATACCGGAATGGCGGATCCGTCCTTCTGATCTGCGCAGACCGAAAAAAATGTGAAAAAAAATAAATGCCAGATCTGTTTTGCCGGATGACACCGAAAAGACTGATCTGGCATTTCAATGCATTTTTTTAAGACTGATCAGGATCCTGATCAGTCTTACTAATGCCATCAGTTGGCATACGTTTTGCCGGATCCGGCAGGCAGTTCCGTCGACGGATCACTCTGCCGCAAGTGTGAAAGTAGCCTAAGAAGATGCTCCTGATCATCAGTGGAGATGAGGGCTGCAATCACCTCCGCTGTATGGGGACTAGTGATCTATACAGCTGTCTCTTATCCCCATAGAAAATCATTGTTCCAGCAGATTCCTGTGTAGACAGTGATTATAATTTTTTTGGGGCTGCCTGAACCCCACCATCACCTGATGAACAAGCGTTTGCTCAGTGATAGCTGGCGCCTTTTACACTGGCAGATTATCATGAACTAGTGTTTAGACATATGTTCTTCCCCTATAATTTGACATATCATTGGTCCATCTATAAGGACCCTAACTCTGGCTCTGTATTATGGAACGTAAGGCTTTGTTCACATGAGTTTCCTTGATTTGCCCTGTTATAGGAGCACAAACGGCTCCTGAAGGACGCCATTGACTATAATAGGGCCTGATGGGCGTCCGTCATGTAGTACTGCATGCAATTCTGTCTGGCATTGACTTAATCTGTGATGGGGGCTCCTAATACCGCCACCAAGGCTGAACAGATTTCCGCCTGACCACGACTGACCGCCTTTGCCATGACACAATGAGCACTTTTTTTCAGTGCCTACTGGGAAAGCAAGTGGTTGGAAATGTTGTGCAGTTGCAATACTGCAATCCAAAAGGCTAATGGTCACCGAAGCAGATTAAATTTTTAATTACCGTGCACAGAATGATTGCCATTACTAATCATCAAATCATTTGGGTGGCGCACAATAATGACCTTGTCAATGGCAAGTAACTAGTTTGTACTTCATATTCCGCATTCTGCTCATAATGGTCCTACAAGGCTCATCATCGCATCCCTCTGAAATGTAGGCAATCGCATTCTATTCCAGTGGTATTTATGACTCTGTAAATATCAGGCTGAAGTGCACCAGAGTCAATAATTCATCTGCCTGACCTCTGAATCTTGGAACTAAACTGTTTAGGCTCTTCGTCTATAGTTAAGAACACTGCTTGCAGTGATGACCTTATGTTTATATACAGTGTATTTAATTAGTCTATCATTGAATATAACAGCCCAAAATTGCTTCCATAGTATACAGGATGGTAATCGCTTTCTAAAGATGTAAGTTAATAAAATGAGTCTTGAAGCATAATGGTAAAAAAAATAAGTTTATAAAGTAGCACCCTACCTATGAATAGTCATGGGTCAGGCCTCCTTATCGGGTGAGAAAGAAATGGTGTGCAATATGCAATAAACATGGCGTGATGTTTTTAAGCCAGTATTAGCAGTAGTTATTTTGCCCCGGTGTATCCATTTTTCAGTGTCCTAAATATTTCTAGCCCTAACACATGTATATTATGGCTGCTGGTAGACTAAGGTTATACTCCGATGTCCGCAGCAATTTAGAGTATGACTTGCAAACCCCATTCACAGGAGCTAGAAAAGAGAAAATCTGCTTGGAAATGTTCTAATCCTTAGTAGTCTCGTTCTTTTGCAGAAAAGCCATAGCATGGCACGGCATACATAGAGTGAAAATCCACCACTTAATCAGCGTGTAACACTTGTAGATTTTCAGGAAAATTCTGTGCAGAAATTGTCGGCCACTTCTCAATTTAGCCTTAGACAGCTTCTGTAGCAACTGTGAATGTTTTTTCTTTTTCCTTCAACCTGTGCCTATCTTTTCTGTAAATTTACACGCATTTCCAACTGTGGTGTTGCTCAACGCGTCCTTATGACGTGTGACAGCGTTGTATTGCCAAGCACATATCTCTTTAAGTGACCTGTCATATCTGTGATGAATATGCTGGAAATGGTTTTTGAATGAGGAGAGTTAATGACTTGCATATCAGCAGGTGACAATGTCCATACCTTTTTTTTTTTTCTTCTTCTCCTGCTTCAACAAGAACATGGCGTTTTTGGTATACAGAGGACAAGTATCTGTGCCTTCATACAAAACCTTGACAGAGCCCAATGCCTGTGGGGTACCAACCACCTCTGCTGTGTACATCAAAAGCTGTCACTGCTGCTGAAAGCATGGGTACGATCTACAGCATAATATATAAAACTGGAAACTCTTTCCTTGTTGAAGGGGTTGTCTAGTGAGATAAAGTTCTTCGGTTGGTGTCAAAATGTAAAATTAAAGAACTCCCTTTTATACTTTACCTAAAGGGGTTCTTTGGCCTGTCTTGAAAATCTTGCCGTGTGCTGACCTGTGGAGGGAAGGTTCTTGCCCCTCTGTCTCGCCATTTTTACTGCACTTACAAGACTGCCAGGACTGGATGCAGACTCCATTCCCGACCGGATATGTTCCTGAGTCTTTCTGTTCACTTGTACTGGAACAGGAAGATTCAGGTACACATCTGGTCGAGACCTGAGCGGAGGGTCGCGCATAAATTCCTGCCGATTCAACGCAAGCACAGTGGAATCGGTGGCGAGTGGTAAGTACTGAGCTGACTATCCTCTCTGCACAGGTCAGCACACAGCTAGATTTTCAAGAAAGCTTGGAGAACTCCTTTGAACACATGTATAAACATATCTTTTGTTACCTAAAAGGCGAATTTTACACTGCATTGGCGATCAGAAATGTTCCTTCCTGATAATTACCTCCTCGTTAGTGTAGGTGAAGAGCTGCATGTACATGGAGAGATCACCTCCACTGTATGAGGGTTACTGCTATCACTCATACTAATTTATTTTTTCTGGGCCACAGAGTGGTGTATATGTGGCACCTTTACATGGGCAAATTATCTGGAACGAGCATCATGCAAACATAGGGCCATGTAAGGCTACTTTCAGACTAGCGGCACGGACCTCCGGGAGGCTGTTCCGTTGGGTGAACAGCCTGTCGGATCAGTCTTGCCGCTAGTGACCATGTGCCTCCGTACTGCCGATCTATCCCCATTGACTATAATGGAGGCGGGGGGGGGGGAGTTCCGGCACGGCAAAAGGCTGCCGGAATAAATGTCAGACATGTCGTAGTTTTATTCCGGAGGTCCGTGCCGCTAGTGTGAAAGTAGCCTAAACCCGCTATTAGACTTTCAGAGAAAACACATTTTATTCCCGAATGCAAGTGAACTCACAAGTTACTAGCGAGGTGGTCCACAACACCTTCCCCATTGGTGCTGATTGATTCCGTCCTCGTTGTGTTATACTGTGCAGTACTGGAAGGAGTTGAGTGGAGCGCAAGCACCTACTGGGCTTGGGGCCGCCTGCTAGGCACTTGTGAGCTCATTTGCCTTTGGGAATGAGGTTGACTGAAAACTAACTATCAAAGGTACGTTTCTACAAGTCTCTTAAGGTTTCTTTACATGGGACAATGTACAAGCAGATTGTCACGAAGGGAGCATTCCTTCCTAACAATCTGCTGATCACCAGCGGAGGAGTCGGGTGCATTTAGCGATCACTAATTCCATTGCTCTTCCCCATACTGTCTCGTTGTTTCCCGGCAGCAGATGAAGTTTACACAGCACGATCTGCCACTGGAAAACAAGGATTTTTGTGCTGCACTAACCATCCAATTGCGCTATGAACAAGCATTTTGCTCATTCATCGGGTAATCGGCGGTGCATTTACACTGCCAGATCATCGCTAACAAGCGTTTCTATGTGGTTTTTAACTATTATCTTTTCAGTTCTCGACCCTGTACCCACTGCTATAATTCCTTTTTATTTAGCATAATTAAATTAAAAAACTCCTATTAATGTCTGGGTTCCACTTAGTGGCTGTGGGGTGGTAATGGACCGCCCAGCGAACTGCCATGGGTTCTTCACAAGTTCACCTCTCTGTGACCGCTATGTGGAAACCTGGACTATAGGGCCTGTCTGCAACTTGTTAAATTACTGTCAAACTTTCTTGGTGCTGGTGGTCCCAGTGACGTTCCTGTCCATAGATGATAGAAGCCTCATTAGAGCAGTTATTATTTATTCTTTTTGTCAGACTCTGGAATGTAAATTCCAGCTGGGATCCATACCAGGAGACAAACGGGGCAAACAAAGTTATGTAACTGAGCTGTTATAGATGACCTTTTCATTCATACATTAGATGGGAAATTACAGATTTATTTTATTTAATTAAATGGTGGCTTATTAGTCATTCCTATTTACAGAAATATGCAGCCACTATTTTCAGAGTAAATAAAACGAGTCTAGACCGTTTTCCCCCCCTCGATATTAGTGTTGTGTTTTTTTGTTTTTTTTTTTGTCTTTTTTGAATCAAGTCACACAAACATGCTTTACCATTGGGTGCAATCCAACCGGAAGTGGGCAAAAATAGTCCAAAGTGTAACTTTCCAAAGCAACGTATTTAGAAATAATTTTTGATTTATTTTTCATTTCTCATGTCAATATCTACACTTTAAATTAAAAAAAAATACATAAAATGTTGCAGTTTTTTCACCCTGGCTACTAACCCTAATAGGCCTGTACAGACCAAGCACTTCTTGTGGAGTCAGCCAGAGACTCCTTCTTTTTATTACGCTCGCACTCCTTCATAATTGGCCAATAATTTAGTAGTAACCAATTTCCTGTAGTAAAACAGGAACCTTGGGCTCTTTCTTACCATGTAATTAGGCTACTTAAAACTAGAGATCAGCGAATTTCATGTTATTCAAAATATAAAATTCGCTCATCTCTACCTAGAACGTAAACCATATTTATTGGAAGACAGTTTCTGAAATTCCTGATATTTTCTAAATTCCTGTAAGTAAATATGCAATGCACTATGCATTTAATAACTGGAAAGCACTGTTATACACTTAATAATTAGAAAAAAATCTATGAATTTGTCGTCAGAAAAGCTGTCTGTCCTGGAGTTGCAGAGCATTATGCAAGTCTAAATGGGAACGAAAGAAACATGTAAAAAGTGCAGCTGCTATATTCATTGCTGGTCATAAAAGGCTTGTCTGGTAATGTGTAACGTTTCACCGGTGCCGCCTGCCTCCACTGTGTAAGGCCTCTTGCACACGAACGTTTTTTTCCGTTCCGTTTTTTTTTTTTTTGTTCCGTATATGGACCGTATACAGAACTATTCATTTCAATGGATCTGCAAAAAAAAAAAACGGAAGGTACTCCGTATGCCTTCTATTTCTGTTTTTCCTTTTCATTTCAAAGATGGAACATATCCTTTTATTGTCCATATAACAGGCAAAAATAGTACTGTTATATCAGGGGCCAGCTGTTCCCTTCCGCAAAAAAACGGAATGCACACGGACGTCATCAGTATTTTTTTGCGGATCTGTTTTTTCCGGACCGCAAAATACTGAAAAAGCCATACAGTTGTGTGCAATAGGCCTAAGAGATTCCTACTCCCCTGCCCCCTGAAGCTTCGGTCCTGGGCATTGGTTCCCATGTGTTTATATTCTCGTGAGCATCTGCACTGCTGCAGCCAATGACTGGATTCAGCAGGGATGTGCCCACAGGAGCGACCCATGCCTGGAACACAGGGGTGGATAAAATTGTACATATTTCGCCAACTTTGGAGAGCTGCTGCCTGCTAGCTTTTTGTCTTTTATGTCTTTGTCCTCTTTTTCTTGTTTCTTAGGTGCACTACCGAAAGTGTTTTTCAGTTCTTAATGAGTTAAGTTGTTTCTAGCCATCAAACAAAAAAAAAGTCTTGTTTTAACATGTTTAGTTCAAGTATTTCTACTGCCAACCTGTGCACAAGTAATTATTCAGAATATTTAAAGGAGTGTTGCATGTTCCAACACAGATTGTTCTGTTAGCACACATTTTTTTCAGATTACTTTCAGCTATGCACTACAACGTACCAATCTAATTATCTTTCTTTTCTTAGAATTGGTGAAACTGATTTAAAAAAAAAAAATGATTAAGTCCAAACATGATGGAAATTTTGATTCTTAAAGAGGAGCTTTCATGGGTCCAGACATTATGAAATGAGTAGCAGGATATGTAGGGCAAGAGCGCTTACTATATATTTTTTTCTGGGCTCTGCTCTGTTCGCCCGCTGTGCCGCTGTTAAATTCTCCCGTCTGATATGCTAATGAATAGCATCTGTACAGGGAGGAGGAGACTGCCCTGTTTCTCAATGGGCGTCTCCTTCTCCCTGGCTGTAGCGCTGTCCAATCACAAAGGAGAGCGTCACAGCCAGAGAGAAAATGATTATTTTTTTGGAACCTTTGTGTTGAATCTCTGCCGATCCAATATTGATTACTTAAAGGGGTTATCCATGATTAATGCCCCAAAAAAGAAAAAAATCATATAGTACATGACAACCTCTGTATTGTCAATTCTCTTTTTATAAATTTTCATTTTCAAATTAAGGTATCACAAGGGGAGGACACCTCGGGATGCAGCCCAAGAGAGTTGCCTCCATAAGACATGAGTGATACAATAGAAAACACATAAAGTGCTATAAAAGTAAACATAAAATATGTAACAGAAAAGCACCAAGGAAAATTGAATGGCAAATATGCAATGCCAGCATATGCCGGGCGATATCTGGGTATTCTGTCGGTAAAGGTGCAGCCCAGTAAACAATAAACTTCAGGTAGTTCACAGGGGGGAAGGAAAAACCAGGTTAAGTGGGGAAGGGAGGCGAGGGGAGGAGAAGGGGGGGGGGGGGGGGAGCGGGAGAGACAGAAATAGAAAGGTAAAAGCCCAGAAAGAGCAAAAAAGGAAAGGAGGGCCAAGAGATGCACAAGAGCCTCATAGCCTATGCAGCGAGAAGAAGTTTATAGTCGTGGGTAGTTTGAAATGTCATCCAGCCTTTTCACGTCTTAAGAAACTTATTTTCGGTGTTCATTAGTGAAGCGGTTAGATCCTCCATTCTCATTATTTCCTGAATTTTACCCAGCCACAGAGACATCGTAAGCACAGTCGTCTGCTTCCAAAGGCAAGGGATACATGCCCGAGCAGCGTTAACCAAATGTCGTATCACAGATATAAGTCGCCATGGATAGGTCGCACTGGTGGGACAACCTCTTTCTAACAAAGCTAGAACCAGCCCTGTACCTGACATGGATCCAGAGATCTCCCCATTCATTGCTCTGCTAGATTTAGATCAGGCTGGGGGAGTGTCTTTTCTGCTGCAGCTCAGGAGGCAGTTAAAGGATGAAACTGAGCATGTGCGGCCATTCTCAGTGAGCAGGTCAAAGAAATAAGAGAAAGAACATACAACTGTTAACATAGTATATAAGGCCAAAAAAAGACATTTGTCCATCCAGCTCGGCCTAGTTATCCTGTAAGTTGATCCAGAGGAAGGCAAAAAAAAATAAAATAAACTGTGAGGTAGAAGCCATTTTTCCCCACTTAAAGGGGTTTTTCCCATCTCAGACAATAGGAGCATATCGCTAAGCTATTCCCCCATTGTTTAATTGGTGCTAGGACCCGCACCTACAATGAGAACGGAGCGGGGAAATGAATGGAGGATGCACTGGGCATGCGCAGCTGACCTCCATTTATTTCTATTTCCGTCTGCCCATAGAGATGAATGGGAGCAGGGGCCGTGCGTGCGCTCCCATTCACTTCTATGGGAGCAGCGCTTGGTGGTGGACGGACCCCGGGAAATCCAGGGTCCTGCAGCCACAGCTCTCCCCGCTTCATTCTCGTTGTAGCTGCGGGTCCCAAAGATGGGACCCGCACCTATCGGACTATGGGGGCATAGGCTATCGATATGCCCCCATTGTTTGAGATGGGATTACCCTTTTAAGGGGAAAAAAAATTCCTTCCCGACTCCAATCAGAATAAATCCCTGGATCAACGATCTCTCTCTCTAGTAGCTATAGCCTGTAATATTTTTACGCTCCAGAAATACATCCAGGCCCCTCTTGAATTCCTTTATTGTACTCACCATCACCACCTCCTCCGGCAGAGAGTTCCATAGTCTCACTGCTCTTACCGTAAAGAATCCTCTTCTATGTTTGTGTACAAGCCTTCTTTCCTCCAGACGCAGAGGATGTTCCCTCGTCACAGTCACAGTCCTGGGGACTAATAGATGAAGGGAGAGATCTCTGTACTGACTCCTGATATATTTATACATAGTAATTAGATCTCCCGTCAGTCGTCTTTTTTCTAAAGTGAATAACCCTAATGTTGATAATCTTTCAGGGCACAGTATACTGTTACAGATGTATATGGATAGATTGGAGGCTTGGGCAGATGAGGTTTAACACTGACAAATGTAAGGTTATGTTCATTGGAACCCATACATACTAAATGGTAAAACACTGGGTAGGGGCTCGTTCACACGACTATGCTGTTTTTGTGGTCCGCAAAACGCGTTGCCCGTGTGCCTTCCGCAATTTGCGGAACAGAACAGGAGGCCTAATATAGAAATGCCTATTCTTGTCCACAAAACAGACTAGAATAGGACCAGACTAATTTTTGCGGGGCCACGGAACGGAGCAACGGATACGGACCGCACACTGAGTGCTGTCCGCATCTTTTCCGCACCCATTGAAATTATTAGTTCGTTATAAGGACTATATGCAGAACGCGCAAAACGGTTCATATACGGCACGCAAAATAAGTTCGTGTGAACGAGCCCTAACCCTAAGTTCAGACCTGAGCGTTTTACAGCGCGTTCCTACGCGCTGTAAAACGCTCAACACAGAGAAACCAATGATTCCCTATGGGAATGGTTCTCACCTGGGCGTTTTACAGCGCGTACGATCGCGCTGTAAAACGCCCGACGCTCAACAAGTACAGGAGCTTTTTTGGGCGCGTTTGACGCGCGTTTGGGCCATAGACTCTTTGGACAACACTGCTGTCAATCACCCAAACGCGCGTCAAACGCACGTTCACTATTAAAAAAACGCGCATAAAAACGCACGACAAAAACGCGCGTTTGAGAAACGCCTAGGTGTGAAACCAGAGTAAATCTGACATGGGAAAAGGACCTAGGAATTTTAATAAACATCAAACTAAGCTGCAAAAACCAGTGTCAGGCAGCTGCTGCCAAGGCCAATAAGATAATGGGTTGCATCAAATGGGGCATAGATGCCCGTGATAAGAACATAGTCCTACCACTTTACAAATCGCTAGTCAGACCACACATGGAGTACTGTGTACAGTTCTGGGCTCCTGTGAACAAGGCAGACATAAAATGGTTTTCCCAACCCAAACCCAACTATCTTTTCCTTACATTTCCAGTAATGTAGTGATTGGCTACTGCTGCGTTTTAGTGTGGCAGCAGTCACATCATCACTAGAGTTTGGTGAGGGACCAGGGAAGCGTCTGCACAGGAGCTGTAGAGGATTGGTAAGAGTAGTATATCTCCCTCTTTCTTTCTTATTTCAAAAAAAAATTCCTTGGGTCTGGAAAACCACTTTTTTAATTACATTTGGAAATGTATTGGAGTAAAAGCAGTATTATACACAGCCAGTTGAAGTCTAGCTGAACTGCCCATTGCTCTGAAGTCCTTTTATGCAGTTACCGTTCAGTTCACATCTCATTCCGTTTCTGTATAGCCTTCTTATTCAGAAGCAAGAATTGTTTGTTGTATCGGAGAGTGCGATGAGGGGTGTTATTATTATTATTATTATTATTATTATTATTATTATTATCTAGATGTGGATATAATGTATATAAATTTCCTGGATTGTCAATAATACTTTTTTCCCATTTATGGCAGTTATAGTTTTAAGCCCCCTTTATAACGGGCATACTTTAGGACATGAAGTGCCCTTGCAGAGGTGACTGTCACCAGAACCTTTCTTCAATTTAAAATAAATATGGCAAAAATGCCCTTCAAATAGCAATTGCAATATTAAATTATGCTTCCTGAAATCTGCCTGTCTGGTTTTCATGTGGATTGGATTGACGGCATAAGCTCTTGATCCTTGGGGCTATATTATTATGCTTTAATAAGTAATTGCACTGTGTTTTTCCATGAACTAAAACGTCAAATATGTGGCTTTTGTCCGCAGTGGTTAGGCAAAATCTGCATGTTAAATGAATTCTAGTAAATGGATGAAAGTTAAAAATGCCATTGGAATTATTAAAGCCTGAACCGGAAGTCTCAGATTTTTTAAGTTTGGACTTCGACTACACTTTCAAATACTCTTTTGGCCAACAGGTAAAAACCCTCTTTCCTGACCCCAAAAACATGTATTGGCCTAGCCGAGTGTGTGTCTGACTGGTGAGAGAAGAGTAGTTCGCCGCCAGACACCACTTGCGTACTGCACTTTTTTGGGCAAGTGAGCCATTCCTGTACATTTTTGCTGCTGTTGGGGGAGACCAGTGCTGTGGTTTGTTGTAGACCTAGAGCTGCCTCAGATGTGTGACTTGTGACCCTATGCTGGTTTACATGCAGCATTTATTATTATTCTTTTTTTGTATAATGGTAAAGGGTTTCCCCAATACCTCTGAGCTGGGTAGTTCTGCCACCTACTTCCAGTGCTACTCATGGGAGTACAATCAGATATTGATGACCTATTCTGAGGATAGAAGAAGTGGACAGCCACTTTAAAGGGGGTATTCAGGTAGGTAATGACCACACGCGTGTGACTGGCCGCTCTATTCATTTCTATGGCAGTTCCGCAGAGTGCAGCGCTCGCCTATCTCCAGTACTCCCATAGAAATGAAAGGAGCAGCCCCACGCATGTGCGACCGGCCGCTCCGGGCATTTCAGAGGAGCAGCAGGTGGTACGGGGCCCCCATTCTCGTGATTGGAGGAGGGTCTCGCCGATCTGATAGTTATATTCTATTCTTGGGTCAGGTTTTTATGCTCATATCAGAAGTGGGTTAGTGAGAACTATTAAGGAAAAACACTGTCTTCCCCTTCCTGAAGGGTCCTCTTCTAGGTTCGAATCAAAACACCCTTTTTGTGACATTGCCCGCATATAAAAATCGCCATTCACATGACATATCTAACATGCAATGATTGCTATGATTTCCTTTCAATGAACCCAGTCGTTAACTGTAATTTACAAATGACGAGTCTCACTAGATGTGCCTGTATGAGAAATCCGGTTCCATTAACGCAGCCTTAAAGATGCTTTTTTTTATTTCCAGACAGATATATCTTCAGGGTACTGTCACTCAACAGCCAGCATACCGTAACTCCTTGCAGTATGTTAATGACCACGCAGTTTACCGAAAACAAATTAACAAACCGCAATGGGTTACCACATCTTCATTAACAATTACTAAGGACCTGCAGCAACTGGCAGCATGGGAGCGGTACATGTGACGGCACACTTCCATCTTAATATTTATTTCCTCCTTTTCTCTTAGGGTATATTCACATGCATGTAGCAGTTGAGTTGTGGTTAAAACCATATGCAAACCACAGGCAGTTTTGCTGTGGCACTGCTATTAGTTAACTGTTGCGTGTGAGAGATTTTCCGAGCTAAAGATATTCCTCTAGCCTCAGGATAGATCATTGGTGTCGGATCACTGGGGGTTTTGACGCTTTGGCACCCCTGCTGTTTGGGTGGCAGCGGTGCTGGAAACTACTCGCCTAAAGAATTATTAGGAACACCATACTAATACGTAGGGGTGGGCGATATGGCCTAAAATCTATATTGTGATATAATTTTAGCCTCCTTAAGGGCTAGAACCCTTGTCATATTCACCCTAATAGAGCTCTATTAGGGTGAATAGGACTTTACACTCTCCCTGCTGCCCTGTGCATAGTGCACACAACAGCAGGGAGCTGATCCCCCTCCCCTAAATGGTGCAATCCACAGATCCCCCTCCCCTAAACAGTGACACCCACAGATCCCCCTCCCCGACGCTCACAGAAGCACATTTATAAACTAAACAGTAACTTTAACTTTAATCAGCGACTCTTTACTTGTATACCTTATTCTGTCTTAGCTCCGGTAACAGCAGGCAGTGCGGGTGGGCGGCGCTCACTCACTGACGTCACACTCCTGCGCCGCCTAGTGGGAGGAGCAGCCGCGTGACGTCAGTGAGTGAGCGCCGCCCGCCCGCACTGCCTGCTGTTACCGGAGCTAAGACAGAGTACGGTATAGAAGTAAAGAGTCGCTGATTAAAGTTACTGTTTAGTTTATAAATGTGCTCCTGTGAGCGGCGTGGCCCTGTATATTGTAACCCCCAGGCAAGCGTCCCGGTCACCATGGGAACGCCTGGGGGTTAGAATATACCATCGGATTTGAGTTTTCACGCTCTCACTGAGATCGTGAAAACTCAATGATTTACTGTCAGTTCCTCCTCCTCCCTCCCCCGGTGCGCACAGAGCGCGATCATATCGCGGTCCGGCGATATGCTCAAAATGCATATTGTGGCACAAATTTATATCGCATATCGCCCACCCCTACTAATACGGTGTTGGACTTCCTTTTGCCTTCAGAACTGCCTGAATTCTACGTGGCATTGATTCAACAAGGTGCTGATAGCATTCTTTAGAAATGTTGGCCCATATTGATAGGATAGCATCTTGCAGTTGATGGAGATTTGAGGGATGCACATCCAGGGCACGAAGCTCCCGTTCCACCACATCCCAAAGATGCTCTATTGGGTCGAGATCTGGTGACTGTGGGGGCCATTTTAGTACAGTGAACTCATTGTCATGTTCAAGAAACCAATTTGAAATGATTCGAGCTTTGTGACATGGTACATTATCCTGCTGGAAGGAGCCATCAGAGGATAGGTACATGGTGGTCATGAAGGGATGGACATGGTCAGAAACAATGCTCAGGTAGCTCGTGGCATTTAAACGATGGCCAATTGGCACTAAGGGGCCTAAAGTGTGCCCAGAAAACATCCCCCACACATTACACCACCACCACCAGCCTGCACAGTGGTAACAAGGCATGATGGATACATGTTCTCATTCTGTTTACGCCAAATTCGGACTCTACCATTATAATGTCTCAACAGAAATCGAGACTCGTCAGACCAGGCAATATTTTTTCCTCTTTTTCCTATTTGTAGTGGAGAGGAGTGGTACCCGGTGGGGTCTTTTGCTGTTGTAGCCCACCTTTATTTCCCATTCTGACATTCAGTTTGGAGTTCAGGAGATTGTCTTGACCAGGACCACAACCCTACATGCATTGAAGCAACTGCCATGTGATTGGTTGACTAGATAATCGCATTGATGAGAAATAGAACAGGTGTTCCTAATAATTCTTTAGGTGAGTGTATACAGTGCATGGAGCACAAGTTTGCATACACATTTGAATATTATATTATTTTTTTGCGTAAAATTTCGGCGCAACAATTTAAATGTACTGTAAATGACTATAATAAAACGGAGGTTGTGCAAATTCAGCATACCACTTCACTGCATGGCAGTCCCGGGGCGCACCGATAGACCGGGAGTCCAGCCTTGTACACAATAGAAGTAGTCCAGTGCCACACAGGAGTCCCATAAAACCTTTCCAGCTTATTTTCGATGCATTTTAAAAAGCTACGCATTTCTCGAAGCCTCTGGACATGTGTTGAAAATAATGCTCTTATGGGACTCCTGTGTGGCGCTGGACTTCTTCTTCTGTTGTCCCAACTTACTATAATGGGAAATTGGGCATTTTGCATACTTGTACAGCTGACACCCCACTTATTTTTTTTTCGCCACTGCCAACCTCTTCATAGCAGTGTGTAAGCTCTGCTACATTTTTCAGACCGGCCATTGTTAGATGGTTGGCTAATCACCTCCTTATTATTTAAAGGGAACCTGTGACATTGCCATCCAGTATCCCAGCAGCACGATATAGAGCAGGAGTAGCAGAGTAGGTTGATGTATAGATGTGTAATTCAGTCTAACTATTGATAGAAGGCCCTGCTCTTTCAATGCTTGGGAGTCCAGTGGGTGGTCCTAGATAATGACTGACCTCTGTAGTCACACCTATACAGGGACAGCTGTTAATCAATGAGCAGGACCACCTACTGGACTTCTAGGCATAGAATGAGCAGGGATTTTGGTCAATAAGGTATAAGTTATACTTTATACCGAATCATTTCCTATAACACTATACATCAGTCTACCAGTCTTGGCTCTTTCTGCTCCATAACATGCTGGTAGATTGAACAGCATTTAAATGGTAGGTTCTCTGTAAGGCCTCATGCACACGACCGTATGTAGTTTACGGTCCGCAAAAAACGGATCGGCAAAAAATACGGATGACATCCGTGTGCATTCCGTATTTTGCGGAACGGAACAGCTGGCCCCTAATAGAACAGTCCTATCCTTGTCCGTAATGCGGACAATAATAGGACATGTTCTTTATTTTTTTGCAGAACGGAAATACGGACATACGGAAACAGAATGCACACGGAGTAACTTCAGGTTTTTTTGTGGACCCATTGAAATGAATGGTTCTGTATACGGTCCGCAAAAAAACCCCGGAACTGACACTGAAAGAATATATGTTCATGTGCATGAGGCCTAAGCCAGCTTAGAGCAGCCACACCTTCCCTGATCGGCAAGGTCTTTTGTATCCTGCTCATTTGTGACCTGGACTGTTTCCTAACTCTGCCTTGGAATTGCTGCCTGTCCTGACCTGTTTCTGTCTTATCATGGTGCCCAAAATCTGCCTGCCATAACCACAGACTAATATACGTCTGCTTCTGGTCATCGATTCTGACACCTCACTTCAGAAATGCCAAAAGTCTATACTCCCACAAGGGACATTTTTAAGGTGAACATTTCTAAATAACTTTGACACCGCCATCCATTTTAGCTCTCGCTGATTCCAGTAGTGACCTATTAGGTCCACATGTCTGTCCAGATGCCTGACAACGACACTTATTAATGCTTAATATGTAATATCGGGGTCATATTAATTCTTATGACTGAAGACGTTGTTCTCTGGATTTTATTGTGTTCGCTTTTATAGCTACTGAAAAGCGATGACCTTCCCGGAGTGGATTTTCCATGTACAAGTAATATATTCTTGAGTAATTTTTTGAAATGGAGAGCTGTAGATCGTTCAAGGTAACATAGTTTACATACCCAGAGTAAAAAAAACTGGAACCCGCTAGAAAAAGTAGAGTAAAGTATTTGGCGAGAGCTTACAGTTTACATTTAACATGTGGCTTTTATGTTAACACTGTGGTAGGAAAAGTGAGGACTTATCTAGAACATATCAAAAATGTGGTTATTTACATAGTTCCTAAAGTGTCTTTATTCCTTTAACAGGCACTTCCCTCAACTGTCAAGACCACGTTTCGCCTTTGATCTCTGATATCCATCATTGGGTTCTGTCTTGATCATTGGATAGATTAAATATTACTCAGTGATAAATAAAACAAATGACCTTTTTGAAGTACATAGTCAGGCTTCAGTGTGCACCGCTTCAGGAAATAACCAGTGTCTATATTGTAAACCTCACGGTCGGGATGGAATGGAAAGTATGCTTTAGATGGGATTCTTGCATCCCCTTAAGAATCACAGTTCAGCAATAAGTCAAGTTCATTATGTTATGCTATAGAGTATAATGTGAAAGCTTTTGACTTTCTGGGGGGTTCTCCTGGTTTGTTACAATGGCTGCTCCATCCTTAGTTCTTTTATATCTCCATCTTGGCCTTCCTATAGTAGATTTAGGCAGACTGCATCTTATATGGTCATTTTCTGAATTATTAGGACTCTAACAGCTGTCTTAATGTAATTTTGGCCCCTCAATGCATTTGCAAAGTTTTGCTTGCCCCTGGAGCTTTATTTATACCAGACAGCGTCTTTAACATTATTATAGAGGGACAAATATCTTAATCCTTTTCTAAGTGATGGCCTATCCTCAGGATAGGCCCTCACTAGCTGATCATCAGGGGTCCGACATCCAGCACCTCTGCCAATCAGCTGTTTGGGTGTAGCTCCATGGCGGAACTACACCGCCCTGTCAACATTTTATAGATGGCACTTGTTGAAGTCAGTAGGACCAGCACTGCAGTAATGACCGCTGTCCATTGCAATGTTGACAGTGTTGTGTGGTTCTGGCAACAGAGCTACACTTGAACAGCTGACGGATTGTGGGGCATCATCACCCTGCCAATCGGCTGGTGGTGACCTATCCTGAGGATAGGCTATCACTTATAAAAGGCTTGACAAAAATGCTAGTTCATTTGCAACGTGTAGTTAATCTACAAACTCATTTTCTTTGTGACTGATTGTCCTTTGTATTGAGTGGCTATGTCCTGGTCTCCTAGATTCTAGGACTCCTAAGATGTACACTTGCTTGGCTGTTCTCAGAACTCTATAGAAATTAATGGCGCATGCTGGGAGCAGTAGTTTCACCACAGCTGGAGTGCTGGAGGTTACCTATCACTAAAACATGTGGGTGACATTCTACAAGTCCACAGACCATCGTTTGTGTACTGAATGGAGATTTGGGACCACACTTTTGCCCACACATGTATAGTAGGAAATCTATATGGAGTTTGATTTGAAATGCGCCAGCCTTGATGGTCACGTACTTGCAATGTCAGGATTGGTATCTTCTTATTTAGTTGTATTTTAGCATTGAATAATTGGCAGGTCGATACGGGCCTTGTGTCACACACAGGGTGGTGGTCCACACAGGATTTTGTGGCTAAGTGTGGATCCAGCAGGAAGGAGAAGTAGAATTCCTTCCTCCTATATTTCTGTAAAAAAAACATTTGAGCATTTTCCTCAAGCACAGGATAAGGCAAAACTCGGCAATAACTTCTGAAATGTAGTTTGAGAATGCCTAAAGGGTCATCCTAGGTAGTGGGTGCTGAATTCATGGCACATGTTGGAATATCCCTGCCATATTATGATTTCCGGAAGGTCTGTTCTATTGAGTGCCGTCCTGCCATCACTTACTGTTGCATTCGCACAGTTTTCCAGGGTTAACAGTCTTCCACCCCCTCGGGGTACTCTTTCATTACCACTGGGTGCACTGTGGTTGTAACTGTCTTTTGGCAAGTGATTCATATCTATCATTTAGGTTTTGGCTACTACTGTAATTTGTGTAAAAGTGTAGCTGAAAGTTTAGACCGTTCACTGCTCATAAGGGTGCCTGAAACTCCCCACCCCTCCATGAAGGAATAAATGGTGTTTCCTGACCCTGAATTTGTGTATGTCCCCCCCCCCCCCCCCCCACCTTGTTTTGGTACCTGGACACTTAAAGGGATTCTGTCACCTCCCCTAACCCAAAAAACGATTTAAAGCAGCCATGAAGCACAGCTTACCTTGATTAGGCTGTGCTCTTTTATCTTGTAATCCGTCCAGCAGTTTCTGCAAAAAACGACTTTTATTGATCTGCAAATGAGTCCTGAATGTGCCCAGAGGGGCGTTTTGTTCCCCTTAGAGAGCCCAGTACCGCCCCTCTTACAGTGCCCAGCCCGCCTTCCTTGCACTGTCTAACCGCCCCCAGCCTGCCACAGCCTCTCCTCCCCCTCCCTCACGCCGAACGAACTCTCGCACAGGCGCAGTACCCACTGAGGGCTGCGCCTGTGCGATCAGCAGGAGACTGAGGGCAGGAGCTTCATCCTCATCACTGGGCATGCGCCGAGCCCAGTGACGTCCGATGCTCGCTCTTCCCTGCTGACTGAGGGAAGAGCGAGCATCGGACGTCACTGGGCTCGGCGCATGCCCAGTGATGAGGATGAAGCTCCTGCCCTCAGTCTCCTGCTGATCGCACAGGCGCAGCCCTCAGTGGGTACTGCGCCTGTGCGAGAGTTCGTTCGGCCGTGAGGGAGGGGGAGGAGAGGGAGGAGAGGCTGTGGCAGGCTGGGGGCGGCGGTTAGACAGTACAAGGAAGGCGGGCTAGGCACTGTAAGAGGGGCGGTACTGGGCTCTCTAAGAGGAACAAAACGCCCCTCTGGGCACATTCAGGACTCATTTGCAGATCAATAAGTCGTTTTTTGCAGAAACTGCTGGACGAATTACAAGATAAAAGAGCACAGCCTAATCAAGGTAAGCTGTGCTTCATGGCTGCTTTAAAATCGTTTTTTGGGTTAGGGGAGGTGACAGAATCCCTTTAATGGGAAGGTGTGGCACCACCGACCTAGGTCTTTTTATAGCCTTGTAGTCTTATAATCTGGTGGTGGAAGTTTTTTTTTTTTTTTTTTTTTTTTTTTTTTTACGTGTCTCTCTGGAATTGGGGAATAAGCAGATGTTTAAGAAGAACATGTTTCTGGTTATGATGCTTCTGCGGGATGCCTAGGAATGCACAGATTTTCCATTGCTTAATATTTGTACAGAGGACATTTTATGTAGATCTGTCCAACGACTTGCATTGTAAGAATCTTGCTGGACGACACTGTAGTACTAGTTTAGTTTCTCCAACTATATATTTGAAATAGTGGTGTTTCTAGTATAGTTTTTTTCGCTGCTTTACGTCTCCCTTTCTGAATAATGGCTATGGAGGCCAGAAATGTGCTCGGAGAAGCTTCAGTTTTCCTTTTACTACAGCTGCAATAAAATGCATATTTTTTTTTGTTTCCGTTCCGTGCATTGTGGACAGCAATTTGCAGCGTCCGTGCGGGAGCCGGGACGGATCCATACCTATTTAACTTAAATGGGTCCGTGATCCATCCGTTCCGCAAAAAGAGACAACAAGTTCTGTGTTTTTTTTTTTTTTGTTTTTTTTTTTGCGGAACGGAAGCACAGATCGGAAGCACTCCATAGGGTTCAATTCCATGCTTCCGTTCGCACCACACCTCCGGATTTGCGGACTCATTCAAGTGAATGGGTCTGCATTCGTGATGCGGAATTCACGCGGCCGGTGCCCCGTGTATTGCGGCCACGGGAGCACAACAGCCGTGTGAAAAAAGCCTTAGGATGAGAAGATCCAACTCATGATGATGATCCAGTCTAGTTAAAAAGGTATTTCAGTACAAAGAAAATGCTGTTGGGTGGCCATGACCCGCCTCAGCCAGTGCATGTGTCAAGACGTCGGCAGGAAATGGAGCACAGTAGGGACATGGGCACTCTCAGAATGACAGCGGTGGGGGACCGGCTAAAGGAGTACAAGTTTTCTTTTTTTATCCAACATTATATTTTTTTTTATACTGGAATAATCCTTGAAACCTAATATATCTTAGGCCTCATGCACACAGCACTTGAATGGGTCTGTGGGAGCTGTGGTGCGGAGGCATGGAACCCCACAGAAGCACTACAGAGTGCTTCCGTGGTGTTTCTGCCCGTGCCTCCGCACCACAAAAAAAATAGAACCGGTCACGGACCCAATCAAGTTGAATGGGTCTGGATCTGTCACGGCTGCCGCACGGATGGGGCCCGTGCATTGGAGACTGCAAATTGCGGTCCCCAATGCATGGGACGGCCGTGTGCAAGAGGCCTTATGCTGCATACATACTTGTGTTCAGGAGTTCCCATCTTCCTGGACAGGAGAGAAACTTTCTCAAAAACTTCCTTTGTGAAGCTTAGGGTTCTTTCACATGAGCATATAATATAATAATTATGTCGGGGGAGCTGTCCAGGCCTCTTTAAGGATATCCTAATTCTATTTGCGGAACTGGTTATTTTCCAGCCCACCTTTGTATAGACCAAACTTTCCCTATGAAGTAAGGCTGAGCAATTTTGCAAAAAAAAAAAAAAATCTTGATTAATTTCATATTAACAAAGATTTATATTTTTTATTCTGGCTTTAATGTTTATTTTTCAGTGACTGGTAACATACAGTAATCACATGCTCAAAACTTTAACACATTTGTGTGCAGGATTAATCAATAAAACTACAGTTTTAAGACCAATGTGTTCATCTAGTATAGTACAGGAACTAAAACTACGGATGAGGCCTCTCTAGAGAAGGTAAAGGCCAGGCCTCTGACACTGATAGCCGACTGTGGTGCAGCTGGTGACTCTGCCGACAAGGTGCACCTGATGCCACTGGTCACCACATGCTGCATCTATCCTCACAGCAGTGCTCCCATACCTCAGGAGCTGAGACGCCATTCTTTAGGCCTTTTCCCACCTGTCCGAGAGCAGCACACCCTGCTAATTGCCTCTCCTCGGCCTAGAGCTTCTGCATCTTGCGTATCGTGACTGTCAGAGAAGATCAATCCCGGCTCTAAGCACCTTGCTGCATACAGTGCCCTCAAGCTGCTAGGACCTTCTGCTGCACATGTGCACAACCTTAGGCTACTTTCACACTTGCGGCAGAGAGATCCGACAAGCAGTTCCATCGCCGGAACTGCCTGCCGGATCCGGAAAAAACGTATGCCAACTGATGGCATTTGTAAGACTGATCAGGATCCGAATCATTTGGAAAAATGCATTGAAATGCCGGATCCGTCTTTTCGGTGTCATCCGGCAAAACTGATCCAGCATTTATATTTTTCACCTTTCTTTTTTCTTTTCGGTCACGGATCCGGCATTCAGGCAAGTCTTAAGTTTTTTTTGGGCCGGAGATAAAACCGTAGCATGCTGCAGTTATCTTTTTCAAAATGACTGAACTGAAGACATCCTGATGCATCCTGAACAGATTGCTCTCCATTCAGAATGCATGGGGATAAAACTGATCAGTTCTTTTCCGGTATTGAGCCCTAGGACGGAACTCTATGCCGGAAAAGTAAAACCCTTAGGCTACTTTCACACTAGCGTTGTTTAAATCCGGCGTTCAATTCCAACCCGGGAACTGCCCGCCGGATCCGGAAAAACGTGTGAAAACGGATTACATTTGAATCCTGATCAGGAAAAAATGCATTGGAAAAAACGGATCCGCCATTTATGGACTTTAACTTTTTTTTTTCACATTTTTCGGGTTTAACATGCAAAAACCGGATCCGGTTTGACTGAACACACGGCGCCGGATCAGGCGTTAATGCAAGTCAATAGGGAAAAAAGCCTGATCAGGCGTTCAGTCAAAGTGTTCAGGATTTTTGGCCGAAGGTAAAAATACAACATGCTACGGTTTTCTGAAAAGCCTGATCAGTCAAAAAGACTGAACAGAAGACATCCTGATGCATCCCGAACGGATTGCTCTCCATTCAGAATGCATGGGGATAAAACTGATCAGTTATTTTCCGGATTTGAGCCCCCTAGGGACGGAACTCAGCGCCGGAAAAGAAAAACGCTAGTGTGAAAGTACCCTTACTCCCGACACCAGTGGTAACTCTCAATCTACAGCGAAAGACGTCAATTCGAATGTAAAGGGAATTTTGTAAATTATTACAATACAGCGCTGTAGAAGGAAAAAAAATCAATGTGACAATTTTAAAAAAATCTATATCATCAGGCACTAAAAGGGCGAATTAGTCCAATTAATTAGATTAATTGCCGGGCACTACTGTAAAAGATGGCAGTTTTATTAGGACGTTTTATTAGTGGAAATACGTTACAAGTGCTGGCAAGGGAGCGTTCCAATTCCTAAAATATTTAACATACTCAGGACTCCATAGTTTCCATTCCTTCTGGCTGTAAGGTGCAGACTTGACACATGATACCGTGAAATCCACATGGGTCTCCTCTGTTTGCTTTTCTCAGTTATGTTAGCGTCTGTTTGCTGTTAACGTCTCCTTGTGCTGCCACATCATTCTTCAAGGTATTAGAGTCCATGTTTACTAAACAGTCTCGCTGGATGTGTGGAGGGTTGGCGTCACCTACTTACCTCCTGCTGCTGACTTTTCTTACACCCGTCTAAAAATAGAGGACTTAAATGGTTCATTATTGATGAGGGAAGCTGGATCTGAAGTCTGAGGACTTTCCTTACCTGTTGCTAATCAGTAGACTCCTCCATGCACTACATAGTAGGTACGCTCAGATGCAGCTCTGAGCCGCGTGGGTCCTTTGTTTTCTGTTATTGGGCCAGCATGCATCTAGGTTTCAAAAACCCAAATAATGGCCACTTTAACACCAGCTTATAATTTCCGTCAGTATTTGAAATCCACAGCATGTCTGAGTTTTCAGCATATCTATGCAGGGAGGAAGGAATACGCATGTAAATCCTGATGAAATCTTGAAGCAATATGGATGACAATACTGATGGCATATCATCTGGAATCCATGGTTATACGGATATGACATTCAGTGTAAACAATAATGCAAGCTATACAGGGATGAACGATTGGGACGATGGTTGCTCCATGCCATATCGCTGCTCTGCACTTGTTACACACATATCTGCCCATAGAAGTGTCCAGCAGTACAGGTACATAACTTCCATGTCCAGTATGGCTAACCATATGTGCCTAATGACCACTGAAAACCTTAAAGCTTCATAAATGGCAAGCATTGCAGTTGTGTATATTACTGGAGATAAGCAAATTTCATATTTTGAAATTCGTTCACGCTTCGTTTGGTGGTAAAAGCAGAATTGCGTTATGGATTCAGTTACGGCCTCATGCACACAACCGTTGTTCGGGTCCGCATCCGAGCCGCAGTTTTTACAGCTCGGGTGTGGACCCATTCACTTCAATGGGTCCGCAAAAGATGCAGACAGAACTTCGTGTGCTGTCCGCATCCGTTGCTCTGTTCGGTTGCACCGCAAAAAAAATATAACCTGTCCTATTCTTGTCCGTTTTGCGGACAAGAATAGGCATGTCTACAGTGTGCCACCCGTTCCGTTCCACAAATTGCAACTTCCGTGTTTTGCGGACGGCCTTTAGAGGCATTTTGTTATTAATTCCGTCATAATAGAAGTCTGTGGGCTGCAAAACGGATCCGTCTCATTTCCGTTATGCAGGGGAGTCCTCTCCTGCATAACTTAACCCAGACGGATCCATTTTGCAGGCCATAGACGTCTATTATGACGGAATGCCTCTAAAGGCATTCCATTATGCATTCCGTCATAGAATTGCGTTATAGTCCGTGGTAACGGAATCCATTACGCAATTCTGCTTTTACTACCAAACGGAGAGTGAACGAATTTAATAACATGAAATTCGCTCATCTCTATATATTGCTTTTAGAAACTGGTGAATATATTAAGCTCTAAGTTGACTCTTCCAAAATTACCTAAAAGGTGAGAAATTGTGAAAAACAATTGCGCCGAACAGTGATCATCTGATTTTTATTTTTTTTATTTTTTTTATCAAACCATTGATGATTCGCCATCCACTTTCTTCCGAAGGATCCATCTACAGTAGTTATGTAGAAGGGAGTATCTCTCCATAGTCCTATTCCAGGTCTGCTAGTTTGAGACTAGGCTCGTCGGCCTACAACCTTTCGCTTGGGTCAGCTGTTTACTGTCACAGCCTTGTCTCTGTGTAATTTGCTTGTAAAATATTCTCTGTAGCCATATTAACTTCCTTTTAGGTATTAATAGAAGCTAATCCACTCATTATATGAGTCAACCCCTCATCTCGACTAATATAACTTCATCCCAGGTGCTCAAGTGCTAATTTACGTCTTCAGTACTCATTATCCGGATGGGCTCCAAACTATACCTGTGCTCTAGTCCGCCGTCTTGCCATGCCGGGTTTGTATAATAGAAGTGGGATATAAGAGCCAGTTCCCTTCTTTTTTTTTTTTTTCCCTGTAAAAATGTATGAAATGAAGAGCTAAACCAAACCCCCAAAACACAAAGGAGGTCTGGACTTTGTCTGGCTCCGTCTGAATATTCACTTTGTTTTCATTCAGATAAACTGTTCTATTTTGGTCTGTGAAAAAGGAAATGTCTTGATTTGGTTGCCGGCTTTGAGAGCAGAATTCAATTTGCTGCCCTCTTTCTCCACAGCAGTAAATTTTTGTCACTTTACGTGTCTGTCTGAATTTGAGGAAAAGGATATCAAAGTTCTAGAAAACTTTTCTACGTTGTTAATAATGTGGCTGCGAACATGTCACGGAAAGGTTTGTCCTTGTGTTTTCACGCTATTTGCAGCACATCCTATTGTCTGCTGAGTCACTGCCCACCCCCACCTTCTGGTCGTTAAAGATTAGCCTGCAACGCTGTCATATATGAAGATCTTGTAGGTCCAAGTACATCAGTAGATAATGTCTTTTGGTTATTGCCATGCCATAAACAAGAAGGATTGTTCAGATAACGATAAAATAATGCAGCTCTGTTCACCACCTGGCTCCTACTTCCTGTGGCCACACAGATTGCAGGTCTAGTTCCTATTAAATGTTAGGTTTCTATGTAGGCCTACTTGGTCTAGTATTACTGGTATACACCTGTGGACCACAGTTAAACCTGATATCCAAGCAATGAGCTCTGCCCACCCAGGCTTTTATATGATGGTGTTCTGCCATAGAAATGCTTAGTCTTCTGGTGTCTACATTGTGCTAGGATCTGCCCACCTTTGAGCCCTATATTTGGCATATATGCCAAAAATGGCTCTTAGCATAAATACCAAATATATCCATTCACTTGATGGAGGCACAAAATGGTGCCCTTTTTGGCTGTCCAACACACAATATGTACTGCTCCATGTAACTGTTGTACACATACGTTGGAGCCTTCCATCGGAGGTATCCTGCTTGAAGACATCTAGCCGTTGACAGTCAGTGGCTATTGTCCGTGCAGAAGTTGACAGATGGGAACTGAAGGCCTGTGAAGAGTGTCAGGAAGCCGAGGCGAAGAATATAGATTCCTCACAGGTATTTCAGACTGGGATGCAAATGAGAAAAAAAATCTTGGACAACCTCTAAGCCTTCATATAGAAACAAATATTCTCACTTCTAAATCATTATGGGCCTGCTCCACAATACATGTTACTGTACCATGAAGGGGTCTGATAGTGGAGTGCACGAGATCATTACAATTATTACCCATAGGCATTACACTAAGGTAATCTTAAAGGCGTTACATATTGATGACCTGTCCTCTGGATAGGTAATCAATGTCAGATCGGTGGGAGTCCAATTTCAGGCAGTGGTGCTCATGTGAGCATTGCTTCCTGTTCGGGATTAGACTGCGCGTCGTCTCAGGCTCGTCTGTATAGTGCTCGTCCCGTTCAGGCCTGTTTACATATTCTGTGAACGCATATGACCTATTCTGAACATCTCTATAGGGCTCCATGCACCCAGTGTCTCGGAATATCCTCCACCGGTATATGCATATAAAAATGAATCACTTATACCAATAGGATAGTAGTCAGTGCATGATGTATACCACTGTATGTGGCTCTGCCTTAGTGGAAACCAAGTTGGCCATACACCTTAAATAGCTCTCTGGCCATCTTTTTTGAGAATCTAGTGTCCTTAGAAGAAATTCAGATTACTGCAAACATTACACCAATCAGTTTAGATTTGATGGCTGCTAATGAGGACACCATCACTTTCTTAATTTTTATTATACTCCATATAATACTTCATTTCAAATTTTATTTTTCTAGCATTTACACCACTTGGAACCGAACCTGAGTTCGGGTAATTGTTTTATACAGTCTAAATCAATTTCTAAAGTTATTGTGCGAAGTCTTGCGAGAATTCGCGAAGTAATAACTTCGGCTCATCGGAGCCAATACATTCTAATACTGTACGAAGCGCTTGCTCCGTACAGTATTGAAAGAAAGTTTTATGCAAATTGAATTTGGAGGTTTCATCCGAAGTCGATTCCCTCATCCCTACTCCAGATGTTGGCTAAAGAAATAGGAAATGCAAGACACACACGTGGTGTTTTTTATTTTATTTTTTCCCCTCTACTACTGGTGTTTTTGTAAATTTTTTTTTTTTTTTTTTTTTTTTTTTTTTTTTTTTTCGGACTGTACACGGAACCATCCATTTCAATGGATCCGGAAAAAAAAAAAGGAAGGTACATGTGCATTCCATTTCCGTATTTCTGTTCCACAAAAAAATAGAACCTATCCTATTTTATTGTACAGACAAGGATAGTACTGTTATATTAGGAACCAGCTGTTCTTTTCCGCAAAAGACGTCATCCGTATTTTTTGCAGATCCATTTTATGCAGACCGCAAAATACATACAGTCGTGTGCAAGAGGCCTAAAGATGGCATAAGCTTAGACTGGCTATCTAGATCTGCACCAGATGTATCACAGGGGCTCAGGCTGAATGCTAAATGACTCTTTATGTCAGAATCGTGGCACATCTTTTGCACAACCTCTTTTCTGTTAAGCTCTGTCCACTTTCCACAAAACCCTGTCCTCTTTTCGAGCTTGTCGGGAAGGGGGGGGGGGGGGGTGTATTGAAACCCTAAATGTGCTAAATTGTGCCACTGTGTATTTAAAAAAAAAAATAAAAAAAGTTGTTTTCTTTATGCCTTTTTTCCGGATTTTATTTATATAAAAAAAAAAAAAAAAAAAAAGTACAATGAACATAGTGGTATTTGTCCTGCCAAATCTCAGCATATTTGCCGAGAAGAGGACTGATCTCCACCAGAATCCATTGTAGTCCGGCTGGCGGGCATTCTGGTAATATCCAGACCCAGAGAGCTCCTCCGGCAGGCTGTTCTGTGCCAGAACTAATGCCGGCAGTGTGCAACAGACCTTAGCTTGGGTGTGCCAACAAATATTTAATGACCTTCTGCAGTACAATATGCTTTGGCCGTCTGGTTTCTTTACTGAAAGCTCTCCATTATGGCATCCATTTTTCTGGTCTGTTTCAAAAATGTAATGTTGTGTTGGTGTGAACAGTTTGAAACAAAAATGTAATTGGTGAAGCTTCAGTATTTAGTAGAACCTGACCGAGTGGCCCAAAAATGACGTTTATTAAATAAGTTTGTATTTGCTATAGCGATTGTGCATTATTAACCTAAATTATTGCTATTTGTGATTTGCTAGGGCACAGAGCACAGCGTGGCTAAAGGTTTTGTTGGTAATAGGGTGGAAAAACTTTAATATTGAAGGAATGCAAAGGTTAGGCCTCATGCACACAGCCGTGCCGTTTTTTGCGGTCCGCAAACCGCGGATCCGCCAAAAACGGAAGCCGCCCGTGATGCCTTCCGCAACCTTCGAAACGGAATGGGCGCCAGCAATATAAATGCCTATTCTTGTCCGCAAACCGCGGACAAGAATAGGACAGGTTATATTTTTTTTTCTTGTGCGGATTTCACCCTTTTCTAACGAATGGCAGGATCTGCGGAAAATCCACATCAAATCCGCACCAAAAATGCAACAAATGGTGCAGATTTGTGTGTGTGTGTGTGTGTGGGGTTTGGGTGCAGATTTTCTGCACACACCCTTGAAGTCAGGTCCGTTGTCAGACATGTGTTTCACCTCTCATTACATCACACTGGGTATGTAAGGTGTAAGGACAGAGGAGCAGATAACACAACAATGCTGTCATGAAGGTGTGAAGGAATGACTCCACTCCTCATTATCCTGTGACGCACTGTTTTTCTAATGAAACTGTTAAATTAAAACCATACACAGTTACTTGTTTTTCACTTCATGTCTGTGCAAACAATGAGTCTTGGGAGTGGTCAGACTTCCTCTGCCCCACAGCCGATGTCTGTCTACACGCTAAGAACCATTCTGCTATGGGAATAGGTGAACTGGCCTGTGTCATGTTATCCTGCCAAGGGCGTGGCGGGTGGGTAGTTATTACTGTTCACAGGGCAAGGCTTAGAAGGAACCAGCCTCCTCTTGCTGTGGTGCCAAACGTAGATGGCATGCAGAATGCTGATGTCTCTGTTCTAACAGCAAATGCCTAGTTCCCTGTCTGCCTCTCCCCGTTCAGTGCCGCGGTGGTGGGCCCTTTATTTTCTCTTTCTACCTGCTATCCATTGTCTTTCATTTTATCAGATCAAAGGCTTGTCGTCAGATTATCTAGCCATCTAGGGCAGGGGTAAACAAGCAACCCTTGCCTTCAGATAATTGGCATTAAACGGACACTAAACCTGGAAATGAAGGATAAGTCGCCAGGAGATGGTTTTGCCTCCACTATTGCAGTCTGCAGGATTTTCTGAGGGTTGGGTTCTCCTAAAGTGAATAGGGCTTAAAGGGGATGACCATTATAGGTCTATTTCTGGGAACAGCAGTTGAGGTGAGACTTTTTTTTTTTTTTTTTAAACCGGCACAGTCTATGTATGTTCCATGCTTGCTCCTCTCCGATCCCAAAATGGCTGCTCATGGAGGGTCATGTGACCAGTCTGTCCATCAGTGGCCTCCATTGACTAACACTGTGTGCACAGCATTGCACACGCGCTGTTCAGGGATCAGCAACCTTCAGCACTCCAGCTGCTGAGAAACTACAACTCCCAGCATGCAAGCTTACTTGGCTGTTCTTGTAACTCCCACAGAAGTGAAAGGAGGATTCTGGGATTTGTAGTTTCCGAACAGCTGTAGGTTGCTAATCCCTAGTTTCTAACCCCATGCACAGTGTTGGTCAATAGGGGCTACCTATGGATGGGACCGGTCACAGGACCCTGTATGTCAGTGGCCATTTTGGGACTAGACCAGCAGGCTGTAAGCAATAATGAGTGCCTTTAAGTGCAAAAATAAGTATGGAGGCCAGTTCTTTTATACTGTTTATGTCCTACTGCCAACAGGGCACCACGTTTGTGGGGAGGCTCCTTTTGCAGCCAGTTTTCTTAAAGCCTGACGTAATATATCAAATATTCCCAACAATATGACATTGTACATGATATTCACATTGGTATAGCCAAACGCATTGCATCCTAGCCACCTGCAAACTGGTAAGATGCAGTGTTGACTGTGACACGATGGGCCGGAGTAGTCCCTTTTTTGTCCCGTGGTATCAGTGACAATGGACTTTTCATTGCTTGTAGACGTGGGATTTCGTGATCTGCTCCACTAAAGCTCAGGCACCTCTAATAGAACATAGTTCAGATTTGAGCAATATGTGTTTTGCAGCACACTGCCTGTCTTTATGATCCCATTATCTTTTACTTGCCTGACTAGCCTTGCAAGTGTTAATATAATGCATTTAGTTCTTTCAAAGGAAATTAATCACTTCTAGAACAAAGCTTAGTAGCTGGAAAACTATGCAGACAAATCGTTCTGACCAGACCTCGAAACTTCCTGTACTGCCAAGTCTCCTCCGAAGATATTGAAATGGCTTGTTAACAAATGGACAAAAAAGGAATTGGGGGAAGTATGTGAATCATGAACGTAAACTTCTATGTCACAAGCTATAATGGGACGTGTGGGATATTTCTGCTCCATTAGAAGAGAGGGCTAGGTAAATGCAGTGTAAATTCAGATATTTGTGAGGTGGGTAGCTGCATTAAAATCCACTATTGCTTAAAAGGGTTTTCCAAGCTTCTGATATCGGATCGGTTGTGGCCCATCACTAGGGATCGTGCTGATCAGCTGTTTGAGGGGTCCGCCGCTCTATGGTGTGTGCCTTGGCAGCTTTCCATGCACAGTGCCATCCATTGGATAGTGGCCGTACTTGGTATTGCAGCTCAGCCTTTTCCACTTGATTGTAATGGAGTAGTGATGAGCAAAGCGAACTTCAGATCCTAGATCCAAAGTCGATTTGCTCAAAACTCTGGATTAAAGGTGTGGTCTCATCTCTCCGTAGGGTTGGGCGATATACCGGTATCACGATATACCGCGGTATTAAAAAAACGGCGATATGGCGATATCGCCGTTTCCTAAATATCGCGGTATTTCGTGATGTCATAGAAGCGGTCATGTTCGCTGACCGCTTCTAAATCCGCGGCCGCCCGCCCCAGCGTGAAGTACCGTACGGCACATTTACAGAGTACTTGCGGCGCTCTTATCCATTCGGCCGGCGTGAGGGAGGGAAGGAATACTGTGACTCGCATTCCCGGCACCCGACCTCTGAGAGGACTCTGTGATCCGCGCAATTAATCCCAGCGCGGTGATCACAGCGTCCTCTGAGGTCGGGTGCCGGGAATGTTCTTAAGTCCCTGCATTGGTGGCAGCAGTGGGCAGTTCCGATCAAAGCCCCAGCAGTGTAATGCTGGGGCTCCGATCGGTTACCATGGCAGCCAGGAAGCTACTGAAGCACTGGCTGCTATGGTATGTTAGTGAGCGGCATTATACTCACGTGCGCAGTGGCCGCCGGGCGCTTCTTTTTCTCATAGGTCTGTGCGGCGCATTGCTAATGCTATAAGCATTAGCAATGCGCCGCACAGACAGAAGAAGGAGCGCCCGGCGGCCACGGCGCACGTGAGTATAATGCTGCTTACTAACATACCATAGCAGCCAGGGTTTCAGTAGCTTCCTGGCTGCCATGGTAACCGATCGGAGCCCCAGCATTACACTGCTGGGACTCCGATCAGAACTACCCACTGCCACCAATGATGGGGGGATGACCCTGTGGCCTCCAATGATTAATACTGGGGAGGGAGGGGGGCCAACTGCCACCAATGATGGGAGGGGGACCCTGTGGCCAATAATACAATTAACGTCTCCTTGTGGCTGCCCGGCTGCCCCCATACAGTGTAACGTCTCCTTGTGGCTGCCCCCATACAGTGTAACGTCTCCTTGTGGCTGCCCCCATACAGTGTAACGTCTCCTTGTGGCTGCCCCCATACAGTGTAACGTCTCCTTGTGGCTGCCCCCATACAGTGTAACGTCTCCTTGTGGCTGCCCCCATACAGTGTAACGTCTCCTTGTGGCTGCCCCCATACAGTGTAACGTCTCCTTGTGGCTGCCCCCATACAGTGTAACGTCTCCTTGTGGCTGCCCCCATACAGTGTAACGTCTCCTTGTGGCTGCCCCCATACAGTGTAACGTCTCCTTGTGGCTGCCCCCATACAGTGTAATGTCTCCCTGTGGCTGCCTGGCTGCCCCCATACAGTGTAACGTCTCCTTGTGGCCCCAAGTGTTTTTTTCTTCTAAATGGGCATTTATCGCGATATATATCGTTATCGCGATAAATTTCTTAATATCGTTATCGTGGGTATATTTTTGATATCGTCCAACCCTATCTCTCCGTTACGAAGTCGAGATGAGACACAGTTTCGACCACCTCCAGGCCGGGAAACAACTCGTTGCCATGCATGAGAGCTACTGAAACAGCGTAGCACAAGTTGGGGAGACGGCATAGCTTACTGTTCTACACTGTCTCTGTAGGTCTTGTGCACGGCAATGAGATCTACTGAAACGGCAGAACGCCAGAGCGCTCTGCTGTTTTACGGCCTGGAGGTGGTCGTAACTGTGTTTTCGTGACTGCGAGATGAGGCAACCCCTTTAACGCTGTACGGCCTGCTATGAGGCAAAGCCAAAGTCTCGCGAGACTTCAGTGAATAACTTCGGTATGTGATTTTTATTTTTTAACTGGAAAACCACTTTAAAACTTGGATCCAATCTCTGCTTCGGTTCCGACTGGTACCTCGGAACCGAAGCAGAGTTTGGATCTAAGAATACACATACAATTTTGGCCAAGTGTATGAGAAAGCCGACTGGGAGGCAGAAGAGAGCTGCCGGCCGAACAATAATTTGGCCAACAGCTATTGAATGTGTATGGACAGCGTAAGGCCTGTATTAGACCTGCAGATAGTTGGGCAGATCGATGTTGTGTGTTTGTATGAACTCTTTTTAGCAGTGATCTGCCTGTGTAATACTGCCGCTAATTACCCAGTGAATGAGCAAACGCTTGTTCATCGGGTAATCGCAATTTTTAAGCAGGCTGAAAAATTATTGTTTGCTGGCGGAACATTGTGACGTCTAATCACGGCCCGCTGTCGGCAAACAATGATTCTCTACGGGGACAAGTGGTGGCATTAGCGTTCACTCCCCTGCATACTGTGGAGGAGATCATTGCATGTAATGGCATTTTGAAATCCAGCTGTCCAATCCTTCTCTCCACAACAGGGAGATTCAGGAGGTCCCCGTGTATATGTTAGATGGTTTGCAGCTTCAGCCAATATTAATATGTATGGCCAGCTTTAGCCATCATTCAGAATGTTTCAAATTCCCAAATACATGTCAAAATTCTGATAGGACTCAAAATGGCTTTAAGGGAATCTGTCAGCAGTTTTTTATGGTGTCCTAACTAAGGGCAACACAGTGACAAGTCTCCTTAGCAAAATGCTGGGCCTTTATTTATTAATTTTTTTTTTTTTAAGTTGTTCCAGCCATTTTGCCAAAATCTTGTGTTTAACAGCTCCAGTACATAATGATGAGTACCAAATATTCATGAGCTCCTGGCTTTCCTCACACACCTGCTGCTAATTCATCAGTCAGAGGCAGGTGGGCGGGGAGAGCCGTGAGCGCATTAATATGAGGACTCATTAGCTTGGGCTGGAGCTGTTAGGCCCCTTTCACACGGGGGTCCCGGATTTGCTCCGGAAGCGTTGTGTGTGACTGCGATTGCGTTGTTCAGTTTTTATCACGCGGGTGCAATGCATTTTGCACGCACGTGAAAAACGAAATGTGGTACCCAGACCCGAACCCAGACTACTTCACTGAAGTTCGAGTTTGGGTTAAGTGTTCTGTAACATGGTTATAAGGGAAAATAATAGCATTCTTAATACAGAATGCTTACTAAAATGTCGATTGAGGGGTTAAAAGATAAAAAATAAATTACCCCCCTTATACACTTGATCGCGCAGCCGACATGGTCTTCTTTCAGGACCTACAAAAGGAGCTTTGATGACGTAATCGTGCTCAACACGTGGTGACGTCAGCGCAGGTCCTGCTGAAGGAAGATAGAAGGATCACGTGGTGAGCGCGATTACGTCAAAGGTCCTTTTGCAGGTTCCGAAAGAAGACTATGCCGGCTGCGCGATCAAATGGATAAGGTGAGTTAATTTTATTTTATTTTTTTAACCCCTCAATCGACATTTTAGTAAGCATTCTGTATTAAAGAGGACCTTTCATCTGGCAAAACATTTGTGAACTAAGTGTCATGATCTGGATCTCACTGCACTTACTATTATCCCTGGGTGCCGCTCCGTTCTCCTGCTATGCCCTCCGGTATGTTCGGTCACTGGGTTATAGTAGGAGGAGACCTTGTTCTCCTGGGCGTCTTTTTCTCCCAGGCTGTGAGCTCTGCGCTGCGATTGGCCAGTGCTACAGCCTGGGAGAAAAAGACTTGCAGCAGAACAAGGGTAGTCTCCTCCTACTATAAACAAGCACTGCATTAGCACTTGCTTGCGATTTTTCTTGCAGCCTCATTCTGTTTTATGGGGCCTGCGTTGCGTGAAAAACGCAGAATATAGAACATGCTGTGATTATTTTTTTTATTTTTTTACGCAACACACAAGTGATGCATGAAAATTACCGCTCATCAGCACAGCCCCATTGAAAGTGCGGGTGCAATGTGTTCACCTCACACATTGCATCCGCGCAGAAAACTCGCCCGTGTGAAAGGGGCCTTAGGGTTTGAAAGTGAGGGCTGCAGAAAACTGCTGACAGATTCCCTTTAGGGTCCATTCACACGTCCGCAAAATGGATCCGCATCCGTTCCGCAATTTTGGGGAACGGGTGCAGACCCATTCATTTTCAATGGGGCTGGAATGTGCTGTCCGCATCCACATTTGCGGATCCGCACTTCCGCATCCGTGCTTCCGTTTCCGCAAAAAAATAGAACAAGTCCTATTCTTGTCCGCAATTTCGGACAAGAACAGGCATATTCTATTAGTGCCGGCAATGTGCGGAACGCACATTGCCGCTTTCCGTGTTTTGCGGATCCGTGGCTCCGTGTATCCGCAAAACACATTGCGGACGTGTGAATGGAGCCTTAGTGTTCTCTGATACTAATGGCACACTACTGTGATGCTGAACCATATTCTGACTTTGCATACCTGGACTTGTAGATCACAGCTTGGAAACAAAAGCCTATCTTCTCTAGACCATTTACTTCTAACATGCAGTGACTGGAAGAGGGGATGCGATATCTTTAGATGACTCACATGTTATATATGAATTACTTCCACATCTCCACCCTCTTATTCAATGGATCTGAACTGATTGTGACACAAAGTTATGAAATATGGGAGTAAAAGAGTGACCCAGACGTCAGTAGGTAGAGAAGGAGACTCCTCTTGCCTGCTATGAGGTAATAGGTTCTGCCTTGAAGTTCAAATGTGGTCAACGTTACTGCAGCAGTGCTGTGACACTGGTGTTTTAAGGGCCGCCTTGTTGAAAATGTCTGTTCGTGGCATCAGATCTTCTTGGTGCTAATGTATAGGATGGGGGCTAAATGTATGCAGTTCCGAGTATTAGGATATTGGGCTGCTCCCTATGTCTTACCACACAAAACATTTGGGAAGCAGTTTTATTTCTGGACACTTGGACCTAAAGCAAAATTATCTTAATTTAGGCTGTTTAAATAAAAAATCAGGTTTTAAGTTGGTATTTGGCCTCCTATATACATGTAAGTGTAAAAGGAAAATAAGTTTTGTAGGACCATAATGCACTGGTGTACATGAGCTACGTTCGGCCATTATTTTATTCTACCAGACTGTTTCGAGCAGTGCACATATTCTGCTTGTCTGCACAAACCAATTGCGTGGTAGTGGCGAATATAGTGTTAGGCAGGATACTTTTCGTTAATAAAGTAAATAATTACAAGTGGTGTTCTCATTTAAAACAGAGTCCGTCGAAGAAATTGGGAGAGAGTGCAAAATGGCCTTCATATATTTTTTGTAAAAAAAATTAAAATAAAATAAATGTGGCATAAGACTGAATGCTGCAAACACCGTTATTCAGTTTTGAAGCCAAAACGTATGCAAGTAAAACGGCGTCTCATAAGAGTAGTAAATGCTGAGGCCGTTTTTGGACAGGATAAAATTCTAGATGGAAAAGTTCCCGCATTGCATCTTTTTCATTTGCGAAGAAACGTAACCTATTTAAGGCGAGTTTAGATGGGAAGATGGAGCCGCCAGTTGTCAGGATGGAAGGGTTCCTTCCCGCTGCTCGCTCAGTGAAGGAGACCACTGCATTTACATGCAGCGATCTCCTTCACAGTATGAGGACGAGGGATCGCTCTTGCGATCTCTCGTCCTCATACAGAAGCATTGTTTATGGGCAGCAGATCGCTGTTTAGGCAGCACGATCTGCTTCCCAGAAATGATGATTGGTGGTGACAACAACAGGATCACCCCATGAACGAGCGTTTTGCTTCTTTATCAGGTTTTTTTAATTCTGTTTCCTGAACATGATTATGGAGTCGCCATCATTCCTGAACTGTTCTTAACAGCACTTAGAGGTATACTTCGTAGCAGCCACCATGGGCTATAGATTCAATGACTTAGGCCTAGCTCACACGATCATAATTTTTTTTTTTGCGAGTGTACGGGACGTTTTTTTGGTGTTCCGTATACAGTCCGTATATGTAACCATTCATTTCAATGGTTCCACATTAAAAACGGAATGTGTTCCGTAAGCATTCCGTTTCCGTTCCGTTGAAAGATAGAACATGTCCTATTATTGCCCGCAAATCACGTTCCGTGGCTCCATTCAAGTCAATGGGTCTGCAAAAAAAACTGAACACATACGGAAATGCATCTGTATGTCTTCCATATCCGTTCCGTTTTTGCGGAACCATCTATTGAAAATGTTATGCCCAGCCCAATTTTTGCTATGTAATTACTGTATACTGTATATGCCATACTGAAAAAGGAACGGAAAAACTGAACTGAAACGGAAACACAACGGAACTCAAACGGAACAACGGATCCGTGAAAAACAGACCGTAAAAAACTATAAAAGCCATACGTTCGTGTGAATATGGGAGAGTTTTCTAAACATGCTCTGTGACCCGTGCGTTCCCTGCTGGCAATCGCCTGCCTGCTTGCTGAGGAGACAGCTGTTATTACATGCAGCGATCTCCTCAGCAACATGGGGAGGAGTGATTGCTATGCCATTGCTCATCCCCATACTGTACAGTGGTTTGCCAGCGACAGATCATAATTAGACAGCACAATCTGTCGCCGGCGAATCCTGATCTTTCAGCATGCTGAATGATCTGGATTGCCCGATGAACGACCTTTTGCTCATTCATTGTGCAGTCGGCGGCAGTATTGCACTGCAAGATTTCTAACAAGCGTTCATACAAATCTGCCCGTCTAAGAGTACTTTCACACTAGCGTCGCTGGATTCCGGTAGGCAGTTCTGTCCGGCAATCTGTATGCAAACGATACCATTTGTAGACTGATCCGGATGCGGATCCATCTCACAAATGTATTGCAATACCGGATCCGTCTCTCTGGTTGTCATCCCGAAAAAACGGATCCCGTATTTATCTTTTTCACACTTTTAAAGGTCTGCACATGTGTAGACCACAACACCAAATCCGTTTTCAGAACATTTAGGGCTAGATCCGGCATTAATGCATTTCAATGTAAAAAAAAATGCCAGATCTGGTATTTCGGCAAGTGTTCCGGAATTTTGGACAGAGAAAAAACTGCAGCATGCTGCGGTATTTTCTTCATCCAAAAACCGTACAGTGACTCTCCATTCAGAATGCATTAGGATAAAACTGGTATTGAGCCTCTAGGACGGAACTCGACACCGGAAAAGAATAACGCTAGTGCGAAAGTACCCTAGTGCACCCTGTACTGATGGGGAACTTAGATTGTGAGCCCCACTAGGGGCAGTGAGGGATGATGTCTGTAAAGCGCTGAGGAATGTGTCAATGCTATATAAGTGAGTGAGTAAAATAAATTCTCCTGGTCAGTACAGTTACAGATTCGTTTTTTTCTTAAGTTTTAATACTTTGGAAAAAATCTAGTTTTTTTTTTTTTTTTCTTTGCATCTCCATATTCTGACCCCTATAACTTTTCATATTTACGTCTTTGGTGTTGTGTGAGGGCTTATTTATTGCGGAGTGATCTGCAATTTGTATTGATGCCATTTTGCAGTGTGTGGAGGTGAAGCAACAAAAAAAATGGCAAATTTTTTTGCCATTAACTGCGTTCACTGTACAGGTTAAATACATCTATATTTTAATAGTTCAAGCACTTTGGGACATGGTGATGCATATCATGTGTTTTGTTTTTTTTTTTATATGGGGGAAGAAGGGAGGGCTCCGTAAGAACTTCACTGTGGCAAGCCTCAGATCCTGCCATAGTAACTAAACGGCTCCCCCGATCTCAGTGCAGAGGGAGCCATTGGGGCAGCACCTTTAATGTAAGACCTTAAAGATACCATGGTCGCAATTGAGTAGTTAAAGTCTGTAATCGGCTGCTGGGAGGGTAATATATTGAAAGTCCCTACATCTGCTGTAAATGTATGTCAAGTGTTAGAAAGGGGTTAAATAATAGTTTTTTTTTTTTTCTAATGACACAATTTTGAACTGTATGGTCTCAGTGAAACACGAATGACACATGGAGAGCAAAAAATGAACGCACAGATGTAATCCGTGATAAGATGGTCAGTGATTCATCGTGGACATGTGAATGCGGCTTTAGAGTACAAAAAGGAGGGGCCAAACAAGTGTGCGGAAGATTGCCTCCTAACATGTAGAATGGATCTATGTGGGATGTTTGATGCAAGTGTTCAACCCTTCTTTTGTTTTAAAGGGGTTGTCCATCCCCAAGTTCCCATCAGTTATTGTCCATAAAGTGTTTACAAGAAAGGAAAGCTGCTCGCCAGCACTGAGGGTCCCAAACTTGCTGCTTCTGCTTCCCTGTGGCCCTGAAATGTGACCTCAACAGTGACTTGTTCCTAAGCGGATCATGACTGCTAAAGAAACAGAAGCGCCATCACCGGACATCACACTTCTGGTCCCGGGAGGTTGTGTGTGCTATTTAACGAGATTAAAAATATTGGCACCAGTTGCAATAATGCCTGTACAGGCAACTTTACTCTTTACAAAAAGTCCCAAGCATATTTCTACGCAGGGCGGGCTGTGTTCAGACCCTGCCCACACCATTAATCCTGGTGCAGGCGGCAGGCACCCTGATACAGCTCTCTGGATCACTGCAGAAGCCCAACACAGAAGCTGAATTCCTGCTGTAATGGTCAGCATTAATGCCAAGGCCAGTTGCTTAACTCCCTAGATGCTGTGGTCAGTAGTGACTGCGGCATCTAGGCAATTAGATAGAGAGGACTTCCTCTGCCACCATTAGCCATGGCAGCCGGGGGCCTAACAGCCCCCATGCCTGATATTAGTGTATGTCTGTTAGACTGCCCAGCAGACACAGCTTAACACACTGCCTGTCACTGTTACAATCCTAGGCATAATGCATTGTTATGCAAGGTAAACCACTGCATTATAAAAGCAATCCTCCCTAGTGAGAGTTAAAAAAAAAATAAGGGTAAATAATTTATTTTATTTTTTTATATAAAAAAAAAACTTTTTGGGTGAAAATCATTTTGTATTGTGAAAGTGGTAAAAACCACAACCTGTGTAATAATAAAGATAACCTGTTATTTAGACCTCCCTGTGAACAATAAAAAAAAAACTCATATGTAACGGTCTTCCTATTCATCCCAACTCCAAAAATGAATAAATATTTATACAAGTACCAATGAAAACTTCTCACCCCACAAAAAACAAGCCCTGATATGGCTGCAACAGAGCAAAAATGAGTGGGTTCAGGCTCTCCAAATGAGGCAGCATAATGAGACGAGCTGTTGTTGTGCAAAAGTAGTAAAAACACACAGAACTATACTTATTTTGTATCACTGTACTGACCCATAGAATAACAATACACTGGTTGCGCTGCACAAGGCAAAAAACTATGTGCAACAGTTTTTTTCCCATTACTACCTAAAAAAAAAAGTTTAAAAAAGAAAAGTTCATAAGTTTTATATGTACCCCAAAATGGTGTTTCTAAAAAATACAATTCGCCCTGCGAAACAAGCCTTCATACAGCCACTTCAACAGAAATAGTTATCGCCCAAAAAAACAGCTGCCAAGCGTCTTATTTCATACTCCTCCCAAAAAATAAAAAATAAAATACTGGAGGATTTTTACTTTTCTGGAAAAATGTAGCGTGACCCCTGATTGGGGTCTTTCTTGTTTCCACTGTCCCCACACAGTGTCATGAATAAAACGGAAGGGCTCGTAGCTTGGCCATACTGCTATCGGAATATCTAATGTTTTTTATTTTGCGGATACTTCCAGAGGCAATAATGATGTGCGGTGTAACTGTTAGAAGCTTTGTCTACATGGTGTCGGCGCCCGGTGCTGTATATTTGACCTATGCTTCATTTCTCTTCTGCAGATAGAGGTACAGAGAACTGATGTATACTGGCCACGCTCTTACCCGGAATGTGGAACGCTTGACTGGTATGTACCCTTTGGTGTTTTTAGATTTGCTCGTCAACCTTTTTTATGCCTCGAACCATTGAAACAAATTTGAAGTATTTTATATATGTTCATTGCTATGTACCCGTCCTTGCATGATTCAGCACCTGCCATAGTTCTATATTCACTACTAAATCTGTAGTCCCTGACAAATGTAAGGTATTGGCATTTGCTTATTTTCCATTAGCCTTTGGCTACTATTTTACCTTGCTTGAGACGTGTCCTTTTCTACTGTGTAAAACTTCACTTTTATTAGTAACAGATCACCAATGTGAGAGCTAATCCAACTTCTAAATACCTAGCTTGCTGCCGCCATCTCCTTTCTGAATGGAGTGGTGAAGTAACGCCATCCTATTGTGCTTACTGGTTATGTCACATCATCAGGCACGTGGTGCAAGATGTACGAGCATGGCCTTTGGCCGGCTCTCCTGTACAAGGATAGAGTTAATTGGACGTCACTCCTCGGTTCTTCAGTGCGGTGCTCGATGGTATTTGTGATAAATATAGTGAGAATCAACCATGGCACTCGTTATTTAAAGTTGATTCAATTATGCTTTTGTTAATTAAAACTAACTAACCAACGTTTCGGTCTTATCACAAGACCTTGCTCATGGCCTTCCATGCCATCCAACACACAGTATGTCTCCTAAACTAAGGACGTGATCAAGGTCTTGTGAGAAGACCGAAACGTTGGCCAGTTTTCATAATTCATTTCTGGATGGATAAAAAATAGCATAATTAATTCAACTTTAAATAACGAGTGCTGTGGTTGATTCTCACTCCTGTACAGGGAGGCCTGGCCCGGCCATTCTGGCAACTGGACGCCAGTGGCGCAGATTTGGAACATATGGTATATTGGGCCACCATAGTGGGCAGTACTGTACCCAATACTTACTCTTTACTACCTAATGTTGGCGTTTACCAATGTTTCTTAAAAGGACTACTGTTATATACATGTACTTTTTATATTTTTTTTGGGGGGGGGGGGGGGGGGTTGTGCTTGCATAACGAAGCAAAGAATTTTGGAAGATCCTGGCCTATGTCCATTCATTGAAAGCTGCTGAGCTCCATGTTGTTCTCTGCAATTCAAGAGTTGAAAATTAGTTTTCTGGGATTATCATCAATATGAGATTGTTTGGGGTACCATGACCCCGCCATTCATTTGAGGAGACTGTAGCGCTCAGGTGAGTGCTGCTGCCTCCTCGCTGCTTACCAAGCACAGCCCTGTCCATTTGATAGCGGATGTACTTGGTATCTCAGCTCAGTCCATTCACTTGAATGGGACTCAGCTGCATTTAGGCCATGTGACTGATGATGAACGTGAGATCACATGGCCCAGGAAGAAACCTAAGCGCTCAGCGAGCGCCGCAGCGTCTTCATACAGCTGATGGGAGGGGGTCCTGGGAGTCGGACCCCTATTGATTTCACCTTGATCACCGATCCTGAGCACAGGTTATCAATATGATAAACCCCCGAAAACTCCTTTAAAACATCAGCATAGCTTAAATTTTTTCCAGAACCTTAATGAGTATAGCCTTAGATATGACTGCATCAGAGAAGTCTATGGGAAAAATGCCTGAAGAACCGCACACCTGGAGCATTTTGCAGTGCCAAGGGACCAGAAAAATGATAGGGAACGGTCACTACAAGAAACACAAGATTTATGCTATATAATTTCCTATAGACCAACATGAAAAAACACCCCACACCTCCACTGATCAGCTGTTCTCAAGAGCTCTGACGCCGGAATAGGTGCTGGAATTGCACAGCGCCATCCATTGTGCAGTGGACAGAGCTGGTAACTGCAGTGCATTTCTCTGCAGTAACCAGTAAATGGATGAGTTGTGTAGTGCTGGAGCTACCCAGGAACAGCTGTGCCAGCACCCAGACCAGGAAGCCTGCCAGCAGTTTGTGTAGATAGTGGTAACACATACATATATTCCTGCTTTTAATAACTAATGCTGAGAGATGAACCTTTCACCACTTTATACTTTATTAAATCAATACCTCAGGCTGTAACTTGTGATTAGTAGACGACACCTCAGTATTTTTTTTTTTTTTTTATATATATATTTTTTTTTTTCACTGTTGCGCCTCTGTGTTTGTTTCTGTGTCCGTTCCGTTTTTTTTTTTTGGCGGCTAGGATGCGGACCTTTCAATGGGTCCGAAAATGCAGACAGCACACCGTGTGCTGTCCGCATCAATATATCCGTTCCGTAGCCCCAACATGTCCTATTCTTGTCCGTTTTAGGTATTGTTAGAATGGATCCACACAAAAAAAATGGATGGCATACAGATGTCGTCCATTTTTTTAATTTATTTTTTGTGGACTGCAAAACACATATGGTCGTGTGCACATAGCCTTAATATGAGTGATGGAGGAGGTGCGTAGGCGGTCAGCCGACAAGCTCACACAGGCTTGTGTGTGAGCTGGAAAATGCGCACTGGTCAGCAGCACATCTCCGATCATTCATCTACTATTCACTTTTCATTGGCCTGTGTAAAGTCGCCAAGCAAGTGCTTTTAGGTGTCAATCGGTGCTCATTGTGGCCTATAATCTAGCCGTATGAAAGGTACTTTAGGCTGTAATCGTGAAAACCCAATCCTGCCAATAGTGCTGTCAGCAGAAGCCTGCAGATGATGAATTTACATCCACTGGCACATTAATGGGTTAATGAACGAAGGGCCTAGCAGTTGTATTAAAGGATATTGGAAATAGTTATATGATGTTTTTTTTGCCTGTAAAAACACTTTTCTGCAATTTGCTATCAACCTGATGGTCTTCCTGATATTTGTGTAGGAAGGAATAATGTTGTGAGCCCTTTGATTAGTTATTACAAACAGGTTCAACTTCATGAATTCAACGTGTGATGCAAATAGCTGGTATGAGATAATTAATGTTGTGTTCTGACGAATAAACGCTGCCGCCGGTTCGTGCTGCCCTCACGAGATGAGAGCTCCGCGTACAGGTAATGGGGATTACTCACCAGCACATCAGTGATGAACGCATGGCACAAACTTGTGGAGTGGCTGAAAAAATATTGAGGGCACAACTGCACCAAATGTGCCGTTCCCTGTACTATCTATCTATGTAATATCTACCTCATATCTATCTATGTAATATCTACCTCATATCTATCTATGTAATATCTACCTCATATCTAGCTATGTAATATCTACCGCATATCTATCTATGTAATATCTACCGCATATCTATCTATGTAATATCTACCGCATATCTATCTATGTAATATCTACCTCATATCTATCTATGTAATATCTACCTCATATCTAGCTATGTAATATCTACCGCATATCTATCTATGTAATATCTACCGCATATCTATCTATGTAATATCTACCTCATATCTATCTATGTAATATCTACCTCATATCTAGCTATGTAATATCTACCGCATATCTAGCTATGTAATATCTACCGCATATCTAGCTATGTAATATCTACCGCATATCTAGCTATGTAATATCTACCGTATATCTAGCTATGTAATATCTACCGCATATCTATCTATGTAATATCTACCGCATATCTATCTATGTAATATCTACCGCATATCTATCTATGTAATATCTACCGCATATCTATGTATCTACCGCATATCTATTGAGGGCACAACTGCACCAAATGTGCCGTTGCCTCTATCTATGTATCTATCTATACAGGTCCTTCTCAAAAAGTTAGCATATTGTGATAAAGTTCATTATTTTCTGTAATGTACTGATAAACATTAGACTTTCATATATTTTAGATTCATTACACACCAACTGAAGTAGTTCAAGCCTTTTATTGTTTTAATATTGATGATTTTGGCATACAGCTCATGAAAACCCAAATTTCCTATCTAAAAAAATTAGCATATTTTATCCGACCAATAAAAGAAAAGTGTTTTTAATACAAAAAAAAGTCAACCTTTAAATAATTATGTTCAGTTATGCACTCAATACTTGGTTGGGAATCCTTTTGCAGAAATGACTGCTTCAATGCGGCGTGGCATGGAGGCAATCAGCCTGTGGCACTGCTGCGGTGTTATGGAGGCCCAGGATGCTTCGATAGCGGCCTTAAGCTCATCCAGAGTGTTGGGTCTTGCGTCTCAACTTTCTCTTCCCAATATCCCACAGATTCTCTATGGGGTTCAGGTCAGGAGAGTTGGCAGGCCAATTGAGCCCAGTAATACCATGGTCAGTAAACCATTTACCAGTGGTTTTGGCACTGTGAGCAGGTGCCAGGTCGTGCTGAAAAATGAAATCTTCATCTCCATAAAGCTTTTCAGCAGGTGGAAGCATGAAGTGCTCCAAAATCTCCTGATAGCTAGCTGCATTGACCCTGCCCTTGATAAAACACAGTGGACCAACACCAGCAGCTGACATGGCACCCCAGACCATCACTGACTGTGGGTACTTGACACTGGACTTCAGGCATTTTGGCATTTCCCTCTCCCCAGTCTTCCTCCAGACTCTGGCACCTTGATTTCCGAATGACATGCAACAGTCCAGTGCTGCTTCTCTGTAGCCCAGGTCAGGCGCTTCTGCCGCTGTTTCTGGTTCAAAAGTGGCTTGACCTGGGGAATGCGGCACCTGTAGCCCATTTCCTGCACACGCCTGTACACGGTGGCTCTGGATGTTTCTACTCCAGACTCAGTCCACTGCTTCCGCAGGTCCCCCAAGGTCTGGAATCGGTCCTTCTCCACAATCTTCCTCAGGGTCCGGTCACCTCTTCTCGTTGTGCAGCGTTTTCTGCCACACTTTTTCCTTCCCACAGACTTCCCACTGAGGTGCCTTGATACAGCACTCTGGGAACAGCCTATTCGTTCAGAAATTTCTTTGTGTCTTACCCTCTTGCTTGAGGGTGTCAATGATGGCCTTCTGGACAGCAGTCAGGTCGGCAGTCTTACCCATGATTGCGGTTTTGAGTAATGAACCAGGCTGGGAGTTTTTAAAAGCCTCAGGAATCTTTTGCAAGTGTTTAGAGTTAATTAGTCGATTCAGATGATTAGGTTAATAGCTCGTTTAGAGAACCTTTTCATGATATGCAATATTTTTTAGATAGGAATTTTGGGTTTTCATGAGCTGTATGCCAAAATCATCAATATTAAAACAATAAAAGGCTTGAACTACTTCAGTTGTGTGTAATGAATCTAAAATAATGTTTATCAGTACATTACAGAAAATAATGAACTTTATCACAATATGCTAATTTTTTTAGAAGGACCTGTATATCTATGTATCTAAAACCTACTGGCCCTATTTTCACATCTTGATTATTATAAAGATAAAAATTCTGTGCTATGAAATATATATATATATATATATATATATATATATATATATATATATTATATATTTATTAGATGACATCTTTTTTGCTTCTTCAAGAACTTTAAAGGGGTTATCCAGGAAAAGATATTAATGACTTATCCTCAGGATAGGTCATGATTATCAGATCTGCGGGGGTTGCGGAGTTCCGATCGGAGTCCCAGTTTAATCGCTGGGGCTCCGATCGGTAACCATGGCAACCAGTACGCTACTGCAGTCCTGGTTGCCATGGTTACTTAGCATTAGTACAATAATAGAAGCATCATACTTACCTGCTGGCTGCTGCGATGTTAGTGTCCGGCCGGGAGCTCCTCCTACTGGTAAGTGGCAGGTCTGTGCGGCGCATTGCTAAATGAACTGTCACTTACCAGTAGGAGGAGCTCCCGGCCGGTCACAGACATCGCAGCAGCCAGCAGGTAAGTATGATGCTTCTACTATTGTACTATTGCTAAGTAACCATGGCAACCAGGGCTGCAGTAGCGTCCTGGTTGCCATGGTTACCGACCGGAGCCCCAGCGATTAAACTGGGACTCCGATCGGAACTCCGCTGCCACCAATGACCGGGGGGGGGGGGGGGGAGATGGGAGGCCGCACACTGGCCACCAATGTTGTTAATGCTGTGGAGGGAGGGAGGGGGGGCCGATGGGGGGGCGCACACTGTGCCACCAACGAATTATTACAATAGGGGGGGGGGGGGCACTGGCCACCAATGATATTCAAACTGGGGGGGGGGGCTGCCCCCTGCTGCCTGGCAGCCCTGATCTCTTACAGGGGGATATGATAGTACAATTAACCCCTTCAGGTGCGGCACCTGAGGAGTTAATTGTGCTGATCATGGCCCCCTGTAAGAGATCGGGTGCTGCCAGGCAGCAGGGGGCAGTCTTGTACACAGTTTGTAGTATATTCTAACTAGAAGCGTCCCCATCACCATGGGAACACCTCTGTGTTAGAATATACTGTCGGAAATGAGTTTTCACGCTCTAACTCATATCCGACAGTATATTCTAACATAGAGGCGTTCCCATGGTGATGGGGACGCTTCAAGTTAAAATATACCATCGGATTGGAGAAAACTCCGATCCGATGGTATAAAAGGGACTCCAGACTTTACATTGAAAGTCAATGGGGACGGATCCGTTTGAAATGGCACCATATTGTGTCAACGTCAAACGGATCCGTCCCCATTGACTTGCATTGTAATTCAGGACGGATCCGTTTGGCTCCGCACGGCCAGGCGGACACCAAAACGACTTTTTTTTTCATGTCCGTGGATCCTCCAAAAATCAAGGAAGACCCACGGACGAAAAAACGGTCACGGATGACGAACCTACGGACCCCGTTTTTGCGGACCGTGAAAAAATACTGTCGTGTGCATGAAGCCTTACCGGTAATTTTTGATTTTTCTATAACCCATGACCGCACCCTTTTTTATGGAAACTGTCTTTTTTGCTTTCACTTGTACGTGTTTCAAAAAAATATGTATAAATCTAATTGTTAAATAATCTCTAATTATGAGAATGCATTTGTAGGAATGCAGGTCTACTTTGGAATACTTTTGAAGGAAGAAGTGTGTGTTGCCTTTCTAATTGCTCTAAGGCTTCCTATTCAGCTGTGGGGGCAGCTATCTCGCTCTGGCGCTGTCATGGGTTGTGTAAAAGCAAATTACCAGTACTTCTTTTTTTTTTTTTTTTTTTTGTAAACATGAGTTTTTTATGAAATACCATCAAGTATACATAAGCCAACATGTGATTTACGGGTATCATGGTATTAGTTTCAGCTATATAGATTACATCAAAATGCAATGGAAATAAAAAGGCATAGAAAACTGTCTAATAACCTAATGGCTATTAGTTAGCAAAGACTACTATTTATGTAAGAACTGATGTCTCGATTCCCACTTTTTCAGTACAAGATATAGTAAATTAAAAATATCTAAGAAAAAATGAGTCCACATATGGCTTTGTGAAGTGAAAAGTAAAAAATAAAATAAAATAATAATAAAAAAGCTTTTGGAAGGGATTTTTTTTTTTTTTTTTAAATGGCCTGGTCCCCAAATACAGTCTATAGCTACTAAGATGGTAAAATGTGTTTTATACTCTATATATTGTATGTAATTATATTTTTATTTTTTCATGTTTTGATAACTCTTATTCGAATCTGTCTTGCATCGGACGCCTTCTGTTTGGTTTGAACAAGTTTTTTTGTAAAGAAAAAAGGCTATCATATTTATGCCTATATCTAAGCATCAGCTATTTTTTTATTTTTATTTTTTTTCTCCTTTCTTTTTCATCTCCTCAGCAGCAGTCTAACAGATGGGGTTTACTGTGTCATATAATTGCTGATTCAGGTCATGCAGTCATCTGCGTTTATTTGCTTGAGCACTAAGAATTCTGATTACTTAACAAAATGTACATTTGTAGGCAGAGTCAATAAAAATACAATTTTGGGTAGCATATATATTTACGCCAAATGTTTTGTTTGGAAAAGACATACGGTATCGGATACTGTGGAATATTTATCAAACTGGTGCAAAGTAGAACTGATTTAGTTGTCCATAGCAACCAATCGCCTTTCATTTTTCACAGCTCCTTTGGAAAATGAAAGGTGGAGTCTGATTGGTTGCTATAGGCACCTAAGCCAGTTCTACTTTACACCAGTTTGATAAATCTCAAGTTCCCACCGTATTTTCCACTTTATAAGACACCACTTTTTTTTTTTTTTTTTTTTTAAGAAAGAAAAAATCCTGCTAAAAGGTTCCTGTAGTTTTATAAATGGCAGTAAGGGAGATGACCTGATCCAGCTGAGAGCAGCTGGGATTGGTGAGATAGCTTTGCATCTGCACTCATCTCTCTTCCAGCCGACACTGAGCAGGAGAATGCTGCATTCGGCACATGGGGGAAAAAGGTCCTGCGCTGTACTGAAAGGAGATTAGAACTCAAAGTACAGCTTAAGGACCTTCTGATGTCGTCAATGGGAGGAGCCAGAACAGAAGAACTATACAGCTGGCACTATTGCAGGGAAATATGAGTTTTTATTAAAGGGTAACTCATATTATTTTTTTTTTTTTTTTTTTTTTTTTTTTTTTAATGTAATTGGATTGGTCTGACTAAGTTTACCTTAGTTCCCTAGTTAATACTTTTGTATAGGTATTGCATTACCTAGTACTTGCAGCATGTCCTTTCCTCCCCCAGGCATTTCAGTGGTGCGGATAAAACGGCGTTGCCAGGTGTCCTCTGTCTCCTATCTTCTATATACTGAAGACGGGCAGTCCTGAACGCTGCGTGCGCACACTCATTGGATCAGGATAGTGCTGATATTTGCGATAAAAATTGATCAACTACTCAGGCGGAAGAGGGTGTGTCTAAGGCTCCATTCACACGTCCGCAATGTGTTTTGCGGATGCACGGAGACACGGATCCGCAAAACACGGAAAGCGGCAATGTGTGTTCCGCATTTTGCGGACCGCACATTGCCGACATAATAGAATATGCCTGTTCTTGTCCGCAATTGCGGACAAGAATAGGACATGTTCTATTTTTTTGCGGAAATGGAAGTACGGATGCGGAAGTGCGGATCCGCAAATGTGGATGCGGACAGCACATTCCGTCCCCATAGAGAATGAATGGGTCCGCACCCTTTCCGCAAAATTGCAGAAAGGATGCGGACCCATTTTGCGGACGTGTGAATGGAGCCTAAGTCTGGAGAAAGTCGATTGGTTGGGGTGAGGCTGCATGTTCCCGAGATGCGCCAAATGAATTCTGGGTAGTTAGAGAGGGAAGTCTTAGCCTCAGGGTTAGGGCATTGGCGGCCATCTTGAGAAGATAGTCAGAAGTCTTGTGAGGAGCGTTGCTATGGACGGAATCTTATTAAACAAGTGGTATGTGAACACAATAATTAGTGATTAGGGATTATCACCACAGCAGCAACACCCTATATGAAAATTTTATTTTGAGTGAAAATATGAGTTATTTTTTAAAGATAAGTATGTGCATAGGTGTAGCAGGCTTGTATCTGTGTGTAGTAGGGCTTTATCTGTGTTTAGCAAAGCTGTGTGTGTACCAGAACTCTGTGTGTGTCCCAGACAAATACTTAAAAATAATCTAGCTGAACAAGAAGCATGGCAGGACACAACAAAGCAATGACAGGAGACACATTTATTTGGATAGCTACTTTTAATGAGGTGACCACATGCACCATTGCTGGTTGTTACAATGGTCAGCAGATGACCCACTTGCAGGAGCTGACCAAAACTATAACCCCCCCCCCCCTTTCCTTGGTACACACTAAAGTCACTGACCTTGAACCCTCAACTTCAGTAAACCACATTTCCTTCAAAGGGGACCTATGAAATATAATTTCTAATTTTCTGTTTTCTAAACCTCGGGTACGTCTTTTATAGACTCGGTACACCTTATAAAGTGAAAAATACGGTACATATATGAATTTTTACTAATTTTCTTCAGGTTTCTTACAGTTCAAGACATTTTACTCATGGCCTGCAAAAGACATTGTATTTGTATAAAATCCTTGTTGATTGTGAGTAAACTTGTACATTATTGCACATAAACATCATAGTCCACTCAGAGCCCCCTCACCCTACAGGAGCCATAGTGGCGCAACTGCAGAGAGCCAGTGGCAGAATCGGCATAATTATTTGAAAGGGTGCAGCATAAATATATTTAACTTTTTAAAATAAATATTTTACATGCCATGTTAATATTTGTATAATTGGTTATATGATACCACACAACACATATTGTTTTTTTTTTTTTTTTTTATATGATTCTGAATTAAGTAAAGTAACATAGCTTTTTCTACTTTGTACTGCAGATTAAGATGGTCACTGGATGTCCTACAGAGTGTGCTCATCAAGAAGAAAAATGATAATTTTGGAACTAGTGGCACCTCAACTAATTTGTTGAACTTCTTAAAGATTCTTTCAAGAGTCTCAATTCTTGTTGAGGAAATAAAATGGAGCATTCAAGTCGTCATCTACGTTTTAAACTGCAAAGTCTTAGTCGACGTTTGGATGATTTGGAAGAAGCAACGAGAAATTTACAAAAAGCTGAGGATGAAGTTCTCGACCTCCAGGATAAAATTATACAGGCAGAGGGGAGTAATTCTAGCATGTTAGCAGATGTGGAAGCTTTGAGAAAAAGAGTGCTAAAGATTGAGGGGAAAGATGAAGAAGTGAAGAAAGCAGAAGATTTATGTAGACTGATAAAAGAAAAGTTGGAAAATGAGGAAAATATTACTCGAGAACTCAAACTGGAAATTGAGCAGCTCCAAAAAAGAATGGGTGAGCTTGAGAAGCTAGAGGAGGCTTTCAACAAGAGCAAAAGTGATTGTACTCAACTAAGCCTAAGTTTGAATGAAGAAAAAAATATGTCTAAGAAGTTATCTTCTGAACTGGAAGTACTTAAAACCAGAGTTAAAGAACTGGAATCTTCTGAAAGCAAATTGGACAAAGCTGAACAGTTTTTAACAAGTGAGCTGGAGAAAATAAAATCTTTGAGCCTTAGTTTTGCTAATGAAAAGAAGCTATTTTTAGAAAGAGAAAAGCAAAATGAAAAATTAATTTTGGAACTTAAAGAACAATTGGAATTGAAAGGGAAAATTACAGGAGAGCAAAGTAGAAATGAATCCAATGCCTTGGAGAGATCTCCTGATCAACATGTAGACCATAACAAGTTAAGAATTGAAAACCGCCTAACTTCTAAATCATTGCAAAGAGTTGGATTTGATTACATTATGCAGTCTGAGATTCAGACAAGCAGCAACAACGAAAATGAGAAAAACAAGTACCAAGAAGACAATAAAATAAAAGAACTTAACCAAGAAATTGAGAAACTTAAAAATCAGCTCAAACACTTTGAGGGACTTGAGCAAGAATTAAAACGGCTTAAAGAAAAACACAGTGAATTACAAGAGACCTATATTGGTGAACAGAATAAAAACAAATTGGTTAATGAATTACAGACTTCACAAAGGCAAATTGGTCAGTATAAAGAGATTGAAAATGGGACTCTTGAAAGTGAAGACCTAATTCCACGAAGTAGAATTAAAAACGACAGAACAAGAGGTAAAGTTGCATCTACTGATTCTCCCATTTCGAAATATACTTCTCAAGATTTATCACCTCAACAGATGAGGAATGAAAGGGTTCGACATTCAGATCTTAGGAGACAACTTTCAAACTCTAGTTCAAACAGTAGAAAATCAAGGTCAACTCTTGATACAACTGGAAATCTGAAGAAAGAGGACAAATTACTGCCATCTAATTTTTTAACTGGTAAGGATTTTAGCATAGTGCGTAATGACACTAAAAAATCTAAAGATCAGCCATCAGTTTTAAGTCGATATCCACCAGCTGTTCAAGAACAATCCCCACAAAAGTCCTGGAAAGGTTCTACATCAAAGCCGATTTTTGGTGAGGATTATTCTGTTAAAGCTTACCCAAAAAAGGAGATTTCATTGGAAAGTGAAGTTGAAAAGGGAACTACTTGTGACACTTCAGAGGACAGCATGCTAACCTTAGCAGTGCACCCAGAAATGCATAACCTCAGCGCAGAACTTAATAATGCTCAAGAAAACCCTGATATGGTAGTTGACTCAAACCTGCAGATGAATGCAAGAGATGTGGAAAAAACATCCTCCTATGATAGACTGTCCAAATATGGAGGTGTTTTAGAACGTGAGGATAGTGTCATAAATGTTATTGTTGAACAAAACCCTAAACCTATTTCAAATCATGAGGAAATCGATCCACAAACAAGTCAGAACTCAAGTACACACAGATCTTACTATAGTAGGGATAAAACGAGAGCTAGAGCCTCAAAACCACAAATTCCCGAAAAACCTCATATTTTAGAAATGCCAGACCACAAAGATCCTGAGAAAAGGACTAGGCTTTTAGGACTGCACACCAAAAGACAGTCAAGTTCTCAAGAAAAAATGTTCAGTCTAGATAATACCAGGTATTCCTCTTTTGAGAATCAAAGTTCCTCCAGTGAAAAGGAGACTAGACGTTCTAGGAAAATATCTTCTGATAGTCTAGAAAACACAGAAACAAATTCTCACGCTGCAGTGCCACCAAGATCATGCAGTCCACGAGAGGCATTACAGTCCACTGTGGTTATTAAGCCCATTATAATTGAAAAAGAAGTGAAAGAAATTATGAGTGACTATAGAGGAAGGTCAGGCTCCGATGTGAACAGAACATCTAACAAAGTGAGTAGTATAAAAATTTACCCATCTGAAACGTCTTCTCGTAAGAACACAGATGAGATCACAAAAGAAAGACATACTTCCACAAGTAATATTAGATTGTCTGCAAATGATCAGCCACTGCTAAAAAACAGCATCAGTATCCCACTTGAAATCTCCTTAAACAAAGATGATCTGATTTTAAAGGTGGCAGATAAGGATATGGCATTAAATCACAGGGAAGTGAGTAAGAATCTGGACCAAAGCTATAAAAACGAGAAATTCAAGGAAAAAGATGTAAGTATAGACACCTTCGCCTGGAAAAGTCATGAAATTGGAGGAGCAAACCATTTTGATAGTAAGAGTGTAACGAATAGAAGCTCTTGGAGGAAAGAAGGTTTTGGTTCCACTGAGGAACTTGACAGACTTGGTAATGAAATGGATGACATGGATTCCAAGACTAGACGAAAATCATGTTTTGATGAAGAAAATCCTTCAAGATCACGTGCTAGTGAGTTTTATTCAAGAAATAAAAGTTCAAGTAGAAACAGTCATACTACTACCCCCGAATTTATCTCTAAAAGGAGCCAAAGTAGTTTAAGTGCAGCAGAAATTTTAACAAGAAGAAACAGTCCAAATGTATCTGTAACTACAAGACCAGCTTCTTGGACTCGTTCTAATTTTGAGGTAGGTGGTGGTGTTGTTTTTTTGTTATTGTGGTTGAAAGTAGTTTTCACACATTTCTAAAATAAGAGATATTAACAGGCACTCAATCACTCGGAACTGCGTTAAGAATTTATAATTTAATGCAACAATAAACAATAAAAACAAAACAATTAGTAGGATTAAAATTGTAAAAAAAAAATAATATAAAAACACTGAGGTCAATTATCACAGTAGATAAAGCTATTCCAGCAAAAATAATTAATCAGTTGTCATATGTATATATAAACACATTTCCTAATCAAGCGCATATCAACATAATCAATGTTTAGAATAACAATAAATGGTCATTGATGTTACTTGATCCAAATTATCCCATTCAAAAACAAATGTTCATGATTATCATCCCCCAATTCAAAACACGTGTCGTCCCATGTGTTTTGACACCTTCGCCTGTCCTCCGGTGTAGCGCGCTGTTTTGCAAGCTGTATCACGTGTTATGTCCAGTGATTTGGGATTGCACTTGTATATCTTGGCTGTATCAGGGGATTCACGTGGGATGCCAAGGGAAAGGCAACTTGTATTGGCTGACAAACGGGAAGCCAGGGGACTTAACTGTAAGCGCGAAGCACCGCTAACGAGGGAGGCCTGTCCCAGTGAAGACGTCGATTTGGTAAAGTTAAGCTACTGGCAGTAAAAGCCACATATAATAAATATATTATATTGATAATACTCATTTTGAAGAGGGGGATGATAATCATGAACATTGATTTTTGAATGGGATAATTTGGATCAAGTAACATCACTGACCATTTATTGTTATTCTAATCATGAACTTTGATTATTGGAGGATGTGGTGAAATTGAGCCGTTATCAGCAAAAGAAAAGTTGTATATGTGCACAACCATATTTATAAAGATAATATTTATCCCAAAGGAATTTCCATCTATAATGTCATGAGGAAATTTTTTTTATATATATGTATGTATGTATATGTATGCACTTTAATAGGGGAAGGATAATCATGAACATTTATTCTTGAATGAAATAATCTGGATCAAGTGACATCATCAACCATCTATTGTTATCCTAAATATGAACATTGATTATCAGATGAATTATGAACAACATCATCTATCAATTATCTGGATCAACTAACACGATTAATTTCCCCTAACAATACTAATCATTTGAATACCTGGATTATATTAATATTGATTTTGTAAATATTTTATATTTTTATTTTATTTATGCTATATAAATCATGTTGACATGTGCCTGATTAGGAAATGTTTATATATACATATGACAATTGATTATTTCTGCTGTGATAGTTATATCTACTGTGATAATTGTCCTCTGGGTGATTTGAGTGCCTGTTAATATCTCTTATTTTAGAAATTATTAAAAGGCAGTGGGGTAAGCCTACAACAGTGCACCTATAACTAGAGACTGGTGAGCCGCTATACTTCTTTTTTTTTTTTTTTTTTTTTTTTTCTTTTCTCCACACATTGTATGCATTACCAGCATCATGTTGGTTTAAGATGAGTGATGTTTGTTCTTGACTTTATTTTTTTAACTAGCGTATATTCCCGTTGTTGGCCAGGTGTACATATATCTATATAAATATTTTCTAATGCTTACCTAGAAATACTCAGTGTTTTATTTGGTCAAGTTAGAGAGATAAATAAAACCTACACCATTTTTTAAATAAGTTATGTTTTTTTTCTTAACCCCTTAATGTATAATGCCGAACATGTACAGCATCATGCGCCTGCAATTATATGGAGCAGGCTGCTGCAATGACTGGGAACAGCGATGGTGCCGAACCTTGTCATTTAACCCTTCAGATGCTGCGTTCAACACTGATCGTGGCATCTGTGAGGTAAGGCAGAGGGATGCGGCTCCCTCTGCCTTCCGATCAGAGTCTCTGCAGTGAAATCGTGGGGCTCCGATTGGTTACCATGGCAGCCTGGACGCTTCTAAAGCCTGCCATGGTAGGCTCCCTGCTGAACTATGCATGAGGCACAGCTCAGCAGGAAGCGTATCAAAATCCTATTCACCCTAATATTTTATAGAGTGGGGGGTCGTCTTATACGCCGGGTATGGCGGGCGCTGCAGTGCCGGGACGCCCGAATTATCAACAGAGAGAGCCCGGGCTATTGCCTTGTATCCCCAGCAGCTGAGAGCTGCGATGTAACCCACGGCATATGCCCCCCCTGCGCTGTACCTTGTATACCGCCCCCTGCTCTGTACCTTGTATGCCTCCCCCTGCTCTGTACCTTGTATGCTCCTTGTACCGCCATCCTCCCGGCCGCTCGCATCTCGCTCCTACGCATGTGCGAGATTTCATGCGGCGAGCGTGGATACACTAGATCCTCACGGCCGCTCGCATCTCGCTCCTGCGCATGTGCGAGATCTCCGTGCGGCGTATCTAAGTGCGGCGCATATGTGCATATGTGAATATGAAGAATAACATAACAAAAACATGTTCAGGGTATAGGTGAAACATGTTTAGGGTCTGGGAGGCAGGGAGGGAGGACAAGGAAGGTGGTGGGATGCAGGGATGGTGGTGATACCATGGGATGGCGGTGGGATGCAGGGATGGCAGTGGTATCTAGGGATGGTGGTGATACCATGGGATGGCGGTGGTACCTGGGGATGGCGGTGGTATCTAGGGATGGCAGTGGTATCTAGGGATGGTGGTGGGGTGCAGGGATGGTGGTGGGGTGCAGGGATGGCAGTGGTACCCAGGGATGGTGGTGGGATTCAGGGATGGCAGAGGTACCCAGGGATGGTGGTGGGATGCAGTAATGTACTGCTGTGTGTTGAAAAAGGGGTAGTCTTATACGGCGAGTATATCCCAAACTCTATATTTTCAGTGTAAAAGTTGGGGGTAGTCTTATACGCCCAGTCGTCTTATACGCCGGCATATACGGTAGTTAGTTAGTTCAGCGTGCCGAGGATTCAGCAGGATCACTTGTCTCATCTAAGTGTACATATTCAGTTCAGTAGGGAAAAGTAGATTGCCAGCTACCCCCAGCAGCAGTTCTTTCCAGGATGAAGAAAAAGATCAGGCATGTTGAAATGCTTAGATCACCAATGTACCATGTATGAGAATCCAACTCATGGCATCCCTCCAATCAGCTGATTAACCCTTTTAACCCGGAGGTTTTTTCATTTTTTGGTGCTCCCTACCTTCCCAGAGCCATAACTTTTTTTTTTTTTTTTTTTTTTTTTTTTTTTTCTGTTCACATAGCTGTATGAGGGCTTGTTTTTTGTGGGTCAAGTTGTACTTTCCAATTACACAATTTAATATTCCAGACGATATAGTGGGAAGCAGGAAAAAATTCCAAATGGGGTAAAAAAAAAGAAAGCAATTCTGCCACAGTTTTACAGGTATTTTTTATTTAAGAGGTTCGATATACGATAAAACTGTCCAGTTAGTTTCATTCTCCCGGTCAGTACAAATCCAGCAATACCTTTTTTTATGTGTAGTTTTTCTTGCGTTTTGATGATAAAATAATGAAAACCTTGAAAACAATCCGTTTTATTTTTTCGGCACCAGTATTCTGACCCCTATAACTTCTTTGTAGTGTGTGTATGTCGCTGTGTGAGGGCCTATTTTTATGCAGGGCGATCTGTACTTTTCATTGATGCCATTGTGTACGACTTTTTGATCACTTTTATTTAAAGAGGACCTTTCACCTCTCCTGACATTCCTGTTTTAATAGCTTCATGTATTCCCCATGTAATAACAATTCTGGACATCTGTTCTTATGGCTCTATGTTTAAGAATTGCTAGCAGTCTGCAGTAAGGGTATAGAGGGGCGGTAACCAGTTGGGGATGTGTACCTGCACAGTCTGACACCAGCAGTGCTAATTGGATAGAGTGAGTCTGTGCAGGGACACACCCCAAATCTGTTACCACCCCTCTATACCCTTACTGCGGACTGCTAGCAATTCATTCACAACTTCTAAAAGAAATAATAAAGGAGCGGCACAACATAGAGCAATAAGAATAGATGCTCCAGATTTGTTGTTCAATGGGGAATGCATGAAACTATTAAAACAGGCATGTCAGGAGTGGTTACCGGTCCTCTTTAACCGCCTCCGGACCGCCTAACGCAGATGTGCGGTCCGGAGGCGGCAGCCCTGCGCACGATGACGCATATACGCGTCCTCTCACGAGGGCCGGGATTTCCTGTGAACGCGCGCACACAGGCGCGCGCGCTCACAGGAAAAGAAGGTAAGCGAGTGGATCTCCAGCCTGCCAGCGGCGATCGCTCGCTGGCAGGCTGGAGATCCGAATTTTTTAACCCCTAACAGGTATATTAGACGCTGTTTTGATAACTGCGTCTAATATACCTGCTACCTGGTCCTCTGGTGGTCCCTTTTGTTAGGATCGACCACCAGAGGACACAGGCAGCTCAGTACAGTCGCACTAAACACCACACTACACACCCCCCCCCCCCCGTCACTTATTAACCCCTTATAAACCCCTGATCACCCCATATAAACTCCCTGATCACCCCCCTGTCATTGATCACCCCCCTGTCAGGCTCCGTTCAGACGTCCGTATGATTTTTACGGATACATGGATCGGATCCGCAAAACACATGCGGATGTCTGAATGGAGCCTTACAGGGGGGTGATCAATGACAGGCGGGTGATCACCCATATACACTCCCTGATCACCCCCTGTCATTGATCACCCCCCTGTAAGGCTCCATTCAGACGTCCGTATGATTTTTACAGATCCATGGATACATGGATCGGATCCGCAAAACCCATGCGGACGTCTGAATGGAGCCTTACAGGGGGGGGGTGATCAATGACAGGGGGGTGATCACCCTGATCACCCCCTGTCATTGATCACCCCCCTGTAAGGCTCCATTCAGACGTCCGCATGTGTTTTGCGGATCCGATCCATGTATCAGTGGATCCGTAAAAATCATACGGACGTCTGAATGGAGCCTTACCAGGGGGGTGATCAATGACAGGGGGATGATCAGGGAGTCTATATGGGTGATCACCCCCCCCCCCCCCCCTGTCATTGATCACCCCCCCCCCCCCCCCCTCACATGAACTCACCATACCCCTCACGGAATCCAAATGCGTAAACATTTTTAGACCTTTATATTCCAGACTTCTTCTCACGCTTTAGGGCCCCTAAAAAGCCAGGGCAGTATAAATACCCCACATGTGACCCCATTTCGGAAAGAAGACACCCCAAGGTATTCCGTGAGGGGCATATTGAGTCCATGAAAGATTGAAATTTTTGTCCTAAGTTAGCGGAAAGTGAGACTTTGTGAGAAAAAAACAAAAAAAAAATCAATTTCCGCTAACTTATGCAAAAAAAATAAAAATTTCTATGAACTCGCCATGCCCCTCATTGAATACCTTGGGGTGTCTTCTTTCCAAAGTAGGGTCACATGTGGGGTATTTATACTGCCCTGGCTTTTTAGGGGCCCGAAAGTGTGAGAAGAAGTCTGGAATATAAATGTCTAAAAATGCCCTCCTAAAAGGAATTTGGGCACCTTTGCGCATCTAGGCTGCAAAAAAGTGTCACACATCTGGTATCGCCGTACACTTTTTTGCAGCCAAGGTGAGCAAAGGGGCACACATTCCAAAGTGCACCTTTCGGATTTCACAGGCCATTTTTTACAGATTTTGATTGCAAGGTAATTCTCACACATTTGGGCCCCTAAATTGCCAGGGCAGTATAACTACGCCACAAGTGACCCCATTTTGGAAAGAAGACACCCCAAGGTATTCCGTGAGGGGCACGGCGAGTTCCTAGAATTTTTTATTTTTTGTCACAAGTTAGCGGAAAATGATGATTTTTTTTTTTCTAGGAACTCGCCATGCCCCTCACGGAATACCTTGGGGTGTCTTCTTTCCAAAATGGGGTCACTTGTGGCGTAGTTATACTGCCCTGGCAATTTAGGGGCCCAAATGTATGAGAAGAACTTTGCAATCAAAATGTGTAAAAAATGGCCGGCGAAATCCGAAAGGTGCACTTTGGAATATGTGCCCCTTTGCCCACCTTGGCTGCAAAAAAGTGTCACACATGTGGTATCGCCGTACTCAGGAGAAGTTGGGGAATGTGTTTTGGGGTGTCATTTTACATATACCCATGCTGGGTGAGAAAAATATCTTGGTCAAATGCCAACTTTGTATAAAAAAATGGGAAAAGTTGTCTTTTGCCAAGATATTTCTCTCACCCAGCATGGGTATATGTAAAATGACACCCCAAAACACATTCCCCAACTTCTCCTGAGTACGGCGATACCAGATGTGTGACACTTTTTTGCAGCCAAGGTGGGCAAAGGGGCACATATTCCAAAGTGCACCTTTCGGATTTCGCAGGCCATTTTTTACACATTTTGATTGCAAAGTACTTCTCACACATTTGGGCCCCTAAATTGCCAGGGCAGTATAACTACGCCACAAGTGACCCCATTTTGGAAAGAAGACACCCCAAGGTATTCCGTGAGGGGCCTGGTGAGTTCCTAGAATTTTTTATTTTTTGTCGCAAGTTAGTGGAATATGAGACTTTGTAAGAAAAAAAAAAATTTAACTAAAAATCATCATTTTCCGCTAACTTGTGACAAAAAATAAAAAGTTCTATGAACTCACTATGCCCATCAGCGAATACCTTAGGGTGTCTACTTTCCGAAATGGGGTCATTTGTGGGGGTTTTCTACTGTTTGGGCATTGTAGAACCTCAGGAATCATGACAGGTGCTCAGAAAGTCAGAGCTGCTTCAAAAAGCGGAAATTCACATTTTTGTACCATAGTTTGTAAACGCTATAACTTTTACCCAAACCATTTTTTTTTTTTTTGCCCAAACATTTTTTTTTTTATCAAAGACATGTAGAACAATAAATTTAGCGCAAAATTTATATATGGATGTCGTTTTTTTGGCATCATTTTACAGCTGAAAGTGAAAAATTTCATTTTTTTGCAAAAAAATCGTTACATTTCGATTAATAACAAAAAATGTCAGCAGCAATGAAATACCACCAAAGAAAGCTCTATTAGTGAAAAGAAAAGGAGGTAAAATTCATTTGGGTGGTAAGTTGCATGACCGAGCAATAAACGGTGAAAGTAGTGTAGTGCAGAAGTGTAAAAAGTGCTCTGGTCATGAAGGGGGTTTTAGCTAGCGGGGCTGAAGTGGTTAAAGGGGTATTTCCATCACAGACAATGGGGGGCATATCGCTACGATATGCCCCCATTGTCTGATAGGTGCGGGTCCCACCTCTGGGACCTGCACCTACAACGAGAACGGAGTGGGGAGAACTGTGGCTTGAGGACCCCAGATTTCCCACGCGCGGCCCCTGCTCCCATTAATTTCTATGGGGCAGACGGAATAGCTGAGCCAGCGCTCAGCTATTTTCAGCAGCCCCATAGAAATGAATGGAGGGTGCATGCACAGTGCGCCCTCCATTCATTTCCCCGCTTTGTTCGCATTGAAGGTGCGGGTCCCAGAGGTGGGACCCGCACCTATTAGACAATGAGGGCATATATAGGGTATATATATATTTTTTATACTTTGCATTAGCATTTTTAGCATTGTAGTCTGAGAAATGTACTAGTTTCTTTATGGAGCCCTGTTACAGACAGAAGCTCCATAGGAAACACTATGCAGCAGCGTCCTGTCATTCTCATTGGCAGTGGCTGATGCAAACACACTCCAGCTCCTCCGATCGTTGCCAGTGGGAGCCGGTGCAGTTTTCTCATGCTCTGATGCTGTGGTCAGGATTGACCACAGTATCCGAAGTGTTAAATGTCCTGACATGAGCTACGGGTGCTGTATGAAACAGCAACCATTTTAGGAAAACCTTATTCTTTACCACAAAGCGCAAAGAAATTTGGCTTCGTTGTGAAACTTCTGACCGAATTCCGCTTCGCTCAACACCCCTCCTTTTGCTGTTTTTCTAATGGTGCTTTCTTTCTCCACCCAGGATGATAATTTCAATTCCAGAAGAAAATATTCCAGTGAAAAGATGTATAGATCAGACTCCACAGGATGGAAGCAAAGTGCAAGTACAAACCAGAGGCATCAAAGGAGCATGGTGGAGGAACGGATCCGGCAGTTAGAGCACTAAATTGTCAGTGTATACTGGAATAATAAGGTATACAACGCCAGCACAGTAAATGTTAGGGTATACTTAGACTGTCGTCCCAGCCTATGTATAAACTGTAATGTCTGCCAAGACCTGTAAGCTATATTGTTAAATGAACTGGCTGACCAGCATTTTTGCCATGATATTGTGAATAGAATGGAATTCTTCCTCTGGTCTTTTATGTAACCCTTTCGCTGCCAGGACAGTTTTCAACTGGATTCTGAAATAGAAAAATTATAATATCCCTACTCCCCCATAAGGTTACTTTTTTCAGAGTAGATGCCTTCATGCAGTTTTGTATCAAAGCATAACATTGTGTAAAATTCATGTTAGTGGCTAAAAGACTGACCTAAGCAGTGCCTGAGACACACAGATCGCCCTAAAAATAAAAGCTCAGGGTGTGCAGAGTTCATACATGCTACTTATGTCAATATTCACCTGCACGTATCTTTATATCCAGAACTCAGTGGGACAACCAGAGGGGGCACACATACGTCTTCTTTGTTGGGGGGGGGGGGGGGGGGGGATGATAACATAAAGAGAATTTTACAAGGAGAGAGATGCTGTACCCAAATATTGCACCTACATTTTTTAAGGCATCGTTTGACATGCGTCCTTGGTAGTGAAATGGTTAGCCCCAAATTAGTATAACTCAGAGTATTGAAGCTGACTGCAGGCTCCCTGCGCTAAAAGAATAATGAAGAATGTTATCTACCTGTGGTACCCCAAAAAAATAGTAAATCGCTTAATATACCTAGTATGGCTTTAAGAAATGACGTGTCTATGAGGTTAACTTTCATCATGGTCAAGAATAATCGGCAACACCTTTTAAATGGGCAAATTATCGCTAGCAAACCTTTCTACGAATGCTCATTAGCGATAATCTGCTAGAACATCGGGCACTCTAAAGGGGCCTTAAAGAGGACCTTTCATGGGTCCAGCCATTATGAAATAACTAGCGGGTTATGTAGGGCATAGTGCAGGGATGTAATATCACTTACTAGTTTGTCCCGCCTGGTATGGTAATGAATAGCATCGGTACAAGGAGGAGGAGACTGCCCTGTTTCTCAATAGGCGTCTCCTTCTCCCTGGCTGTAGCGCTGTCCAATCACAGCGGAGAGCGTCACAGTCAGGGAGGAAAAAAAACTCAGCTTCTCCCTAGCTGTGATGCTCTCCTGTGATTGGACAGCGCTACAGCCAGGGAGAAGGAGACGCCCATTTAGAAACAGGGCAGTCTCCTCCTACCTGTACAGATGCTATTAATTAGCATACCAGGCGGGAAAAGTGAATAGGGGGCCCAGGGGGCAAACGGAGCGGCGCCCAGACAAATTAGTAAGCGATATTACATCCCTGCACTATGCCCTACATAACCTGCTACTTTTTTCATTATGTCTGGACCCATGAAAGGTCCTCTTTAAGCCTTTTTTGAAGCAATCAACCATCCTTGCTGCAACCAGATACCAAAAGAGACAATTCCACAAAATCACAGTTCTTATGGTGAAGAAGCCTTGTCGCCTCTGGAGATTGAACCTTTTTTCTCTACAGATGAATGCAGTGCCCCCCCTTGTCTTTTGAGGGGAGGTGAAGCTTTTCACTGTATACTTTTGTCCCTCCCCTTAGATCCCACTTTCCAAGACTAATCTTTCTTCTTTACAAAGATCTTTGCTCCTTATCAGTTTAACTGGTCGTCTTTGTACTTTCTAACTCAAGGGCTTCTTTTTCATCAAACCAGAAAAGAACTACATGACTGCATTCAAATAATTGAGATTGTATGCTGTTATTTAGTCTATGATCTACAAGGACAACCAAATCCTTCTCTACAACTAACCTTTCCAGTGGTACTCCCCCTAGGACATATGATGCACAGACATTATTACTACCAAGATGCGTAATTTTACATTTATCCACATTGTGTTTGAACCTTGTTTGCCAAGTGGAGCATTCAAAGCACCTGTAACATCTGAGTGTCATCCATAGGCTGCACAGTACTATATGGCCTGGTGTCATCTAAAGCCGAAACAGTGCTATTTATCCATCCAGCGTATCCTTAATAAATGTTAAACCTTGGGGTACACCACTTGTCACTGGGGACCATTCAGTGTATGAATTATTTACCTCAATTCTCAGGATAAAGTCATTAAGCCTGTTTTCAATCCACTTACAAACAAATCTTTAAACCTACAGTGGATATAAAAAGTCTACACACCCCTGTTAAAATGTCAGCTTTCTATGATGTAAAAAAATTATACAAAGATAAATCATTTCAGAACTTTTTCCACCTTTAATGTGACCTATAAACTGTACACCTCAATTGAAAAACAAACTGAAATATTTTAGGTGGAGGGAAGTAAAAATAAAGAAATAAATAATGTGGTTGCATAAGTGTGCAACTGGGGATGTAGCTGTATTCAGAATTAAAGGGGTTGTCCAGGTTCAGAGCTGAACCTGGACATCCCTCCATTTTCACCCCGGCAGCCCCCCTGACATGAGCATCGGAGCAGTTCATGCTCCGATGCTCTCCTTTGCCCTGCGCTAAATCGCACAGGGCAAAGGCATTTTTCTGAGTTCCGGTGACGTACCGGGCTCTCTATGGGGCTGACAGGAACCCCGGTGACGTCACCGGCACTGATGGGCGGGATTTGGCTCTTCCCTAGCCAGTAAAACGGCTAGGGCAGAGCTAAAGCCCGCCCCTCAGAGCGGTGACGTCACCGAACACACTGCTGGGCGGAAGTTACCGCCCGGCAGTGTGTTATTGAAAACACAAGAGCCTGTGCCCTGCGCGATCTAGCGCAGGGCACGGGAGCGCATCGGAGCATGAGATGCTCCGATGCCAGGCTCAGGAGGGCTGCCGGGGTGAAAATAAGGGTATGTCCGGGTTCAGCTCTGAACCCGGACAACCCCTTTAAGCAATCATATTCAAAATCATGTTAGATAGGAGTCGGCATACACCTGCCATTATTTAAAGTCCCTCTGATTAACCCCAAATAAAGTTCAGCTGCTCTAGTTGGTCTTTCCTGAAATTTTCTTAGTCACATCCCACAGCAAAAGCCATGGCCCACAGAGAGCTCCAAAGCATCAGAGGGATCTCATTGTTAAAAGGTATCAGTCAGGAGAAGGGTACAAAAGAATTTCCAAGGCATTAGATATACCATGGAACACAGTGAAGTCATCATCAAGTGGAGAAAATATGGCACAACAGTGACATCACCAAGAACTGGACGTGCTGTAATAAAATCAAAAGGTGCTTCAACAAAGTATTAGTTTAGGGGTGTGCACACTTGTACAACCATATTTTATTGTTATATTTTTTTTCTTCCCTTCTTCCCTCCACCTAAAAGATTTCAGTTTGTTTTTGAATTGAGTTGTACAGTTTATAGGTCACATTAAAGGTGGAAAAAGTTCTAAAATGATTTTTGTCTAATTTTTTTACAGCACAGAAACCTGACATTTTAACAGGGATGTGTAGACGTGTTATATCCACTGTATAGACCTTAAAGGGACTGTGTGAGACTGAGTGAAACATGCAGGGTGGCTAGAGAGGATTTGGAGTCAGAAAAAAATAATCACTTATTGAAATTGAGCATTTTACGCCAGGCACTTGGCACTGTACCATTCATTAAAAAAAATCGATAAATATTATGAACAGGGTCACAGCAATAACTGAACAGAGTTGATTTTTGGGTGTAATCCATCTGTACCTGGAGCCTTGTATACATTTACTTCAACCTAAGGGCTTTTTCACACTTGCGTTCTTTTCTTCCGGCATAGAGTTCCGTCGTCGGGGCTCTATGCCGGAAGAATCCTGATCAGTTTTATCCTAATGCATTCTGAATGGAGAGAAATCCGTTCAGGATGCATCAGGATGTCTTCAGTTCCGGACCGGAACGTTTTTTGGTCGGAGAAAATACCGCAGCATGCTGCGCTTTTTGCTCCGACCAAAAATCCTGAAGACTTGCCACAAGGCCGAATCCAGAATTAATGCCAATTGATCCTGCCTTAAGCTAAACGTCGTTTCGGCGCATTGACGGATCCGACGTTTAGCTTTTTCTGAATGGTTACCATGGCTGCCGGGACGCTAAAGTCCTGGCAGCCATGGTAAAGTGTAGTGGGGAGCGGGGCAGCATGGCACGTCATCCATGCGTGCCATGCTGCGCATGGGGCGCTCTGACGTCATTCTGGAGCGCCCCGGGAGCCGCACGGACTGTAAGTATACTGCTCCCCCGCTCCCCACTACTACTATGGCAACCAGGACTTTAATAGCGTCCTGGCTGCCATAGGAACACTGAACGCATTTTGAAGACTGATCCGTCTTCAAATGCTTTCAGTTCACTTGTGTTTTTCCGGATCCGGCGTGTAATTCCGGCAAGTGGAGTACACGCCGGATCCGGACAACGCAAGTGTGAAAGAGCCCTAAGCCGGGTTGACATAAGCGTTGTGAACTCCAGTAGTCTGTTCCAGTAGAAAAACAGACTGCCAGAGTGAACTATATCTGGCACAGCTGAATGCTGCCGTGCACCATCAGATCCCATTGACTATAATGTGATTTGAATAGGGATCCGGTATAAATGCCGGCTTTCAGCTGATCAAAAAATACTGCGTGTACTATTTTTGGCCAGCATTTATGCTGGAATGTGGCCAGATCCCCATTTTGATCCCTTTTTATAGTCAATGGTATCCAGTGGTGCACGGCAGTATCCGGCTATGCCTATACGGTGAACTCCAGTAGTCTGTTCCTTTACCAGAGTTCACAACTCATATGTGAACCCAGCCTTAGCTTCAGCCACATCTACATTCAGCCAATTAACTATGTTACTGGTTAACAGCACTGGCACCACCTTCATCAGCTCATCAGCTACTCTCTTCTGTAAAGAACATATTTAGTAGCTCAGCTTTCACTTGAACCCCAGCAACCAACTCCTCATTACCATTATCTAGGAGGTCCTAGATCAGTGGTGGCAAACCTATTTAGCATTTACATACTTTTTTTGGGATAGGTTGTGCTTTCTTTGTCTACCTGCCATACATTTTGTATTTTAGCCGATTTATTACCTTTTTGTGGTAATTTTCCAAAGCTAAAGATGGCTGCTCAGATTTATATTCCAAAATTCCCTTTTTTGGTATTTATTGCCATTTACAACAGTAGCTGTAAGGCTTGTTGGGGTGTACTTGTTACCTAGAAGAACATACAATATAATTGATTTAAAACTCTCCCATTTGGCATTTGTGTCGCTGTTTGACATGTATCTTTCAGTCATTAAAAAAGCAATGTGAGTAGACTAGTTTTGGTTAATCGGTGAAAGAGCTTTACTAGTGCCTACCTACTGATTGGCACTTTGAGGGTTGTTTATCCGGTGCAGTTACGAAAGAAATTACACCAATGTGGTCTATGAAGTTGTCTATCTAGGGATTTGTTGCCAGAAACAGGTTATCCTCTGGGTTACATTGGTTATCGGAGTGGACAGTCCCCCTATTTGAAACCTATATCCACTAGCCAGACTGGAGAACTGCTGCAAATGCACTGCAAGGGAAATGAGACACTGCCCGATTCCCCTGATGGTTCTGAAAATCGAATTATTGATGACCATGAATGATTGATTTATAGAAATCCGTTTTATTTTGGTATCCTTTTGCTATGATTGAACAGACTTTCAAGGAAAAAATGTATTCTGCCCATAGCAAGAAACCTGCCTACCCTTCCTGAGTTGGGTTGACAGTGGGCCAGTGGTCATGCACATGGTAGACAATGAGTATTATGTACAGTTGCACTCTGAAAGGTCTCATCTAACCCTTCCCATCTTATGATTTCAGGTCGGTGTTCTAGAAGAAAATGGACTTTGTCAGAAATTCTGAAGATGACACTGTGTATGCCTGTTGGGGTTCCCGTCAATGTGCACTTCCTAGTACTAAGAAAGGACCTCAGCCATCTTGTTTGCTTGTGCCCTCCCTCCTCTTTATTTTTTTAGTTTTATCAATGAAATTGGCAAGGGAATGCATGCATGATCTCAGGGTAAAAACAAGGGCACATATACTGCAGCTGTATATAATACTAAGTAGTGAAATAGCTTTTTTGTGGGATATATAAATATATATATATATAAAGAGAGAGATTTTTATATATTGGAAAACTGGCTTGCATGGCTACTGCTTCTAATTATGTAGGTACTGAGAGTACAATGTTATAAAATCCACTTTAACTTATAATATGTGCAGGACAAGTAGGAAATTGTGCGAGCATATTGTCTGTACAGTCTGGTTGTGTAAGTGAACGCTAAGCATGTAACTTTGTATAAATGACCAGTAAATAGATTGTTTCTTGCAGCGCATTGTGTATGTATATAGGAGCATGTGAACACCCTTGTATTTGTTCCACATCCAGCGTTTTTGCATTTGTCAATAGATGCGGTCCTATTGTCGGCAAAGGTTTTTAAAAACAGATTTTTTCTTTGTTTTTAAACATGGTTTTATTTTTATTAAAATTCAAAATTGTATACAAGACTACTAAATAAAATGTATTGTGTCTTATGTACTAATATTTAAGATTATCGCAGTGGGAAGAGAAACCAAAGGAATCAAATGATTTTGCATCATATGCACTTAGAAATTGTGACTTATATTAAAAGTGGTATATTTTTATTTTTTACCTACTAGTCACCTGCACATATTCGGTATTGGCAAGCAGTTTTGTGGCTGGTAAACATTCATATATTAAAGTCCCCATGATGTCACTGGTTCCATACATCCTCATGAATGTAGATATGAAATCCATATTTTTCAGACATGTAGCTGATGGATGAGTCGTCTTGTACAAAGGCCAGCAAAGACTTGTCCCTTACACCAGCAGATAGCGTTGAGTGTCATTTACATACTTTTTTGCTAAAAAATATATATATGCAGTATTTATTTGTACATTATCAATTCTATTAACTGTATTAAATATAGATTGGCAACTTCATATTTGAGTCCTATCAAAATTGCTTTCTAAAGCTTCATTTTTAGCACTGGCTTATATTTAGCAATGCAATATCGGACTGGTCGACTTGTTCTTACTACAGATGTTAGATGACTTCTTAAGGAGAACAAGTGACAGGATGTCCCTATGAAGGAGGACTTTTGGCTGGTATACCTGTCGTGTTGCCGCTAATTCTCTTCTTTCGTTATCCATAACTGTAATCATAATTTTAAAGTTATAATTACAGATTCCAATTAAAAGGCAGCAGGGTATAACGCTGGCAGTGGCAAGCCTTCTTGCCCCATCTCGCCTCTCATCGCAGTGCCATTGCTCCTTGAATTGAGACAGTCTGGTTACTAGGGATGCTTAGACAGTGTCTGCTTAGCAACCAGTCTGTCTCAAATGACCCAAAGCAAGATTGAGGATAATCCCTTATGTGTTCCCCTTGGAAACGTGAAAGGTGTAAAATATTCAGGAGCGGTTGCGGTGACCGATTCCCTTATGTGACCAAGTCACTACCTGATGACTTAAACTCTATCCTGTGCCACCAAACGATTGGCTCTCGCAGATGTTTCTGAAGCTTACAGTATATTGTTTGGCCGATCTGTTTGTGAGTCCTTTAGACTATTAACATCAAATGGTATGGGGTGAACTACATGGGGGTTTGTGACCGTGGAGTAGTAATGTAGCATGCATGAATCGGTGTTGCTTGCATTTTCTGCTATGCCCAACATTAAACATAATCTATTTCGCATAAGAACTGTGCATTCCGAATGTTGTAATGTCTTAATGTCAACCCTTTATATTGTATAGAAGTATAATTTATCTCCAGCTGTAACCAGAACTGGGGGGGTTGGGGAATCTTCCCCGATCATATTTGAGGGGTTTGACCCCTTCAGCTGACCGTGTTACATGCTGTACCGCTGCTTTATAATGTCAGGGCAGTAGTTTATTTTTTGTGAGTCTGGATATGGAAGCTACAGTCTACTCTGTACATATAGAACAGTTGTATCTCCACTATATTTTTATAAGGACTATAGAAACTAGCAGATTTCTTTAAAAGAAAGAGGGAAGACACTGCAGCAGTGGAAGCTGCGAGAAACCTGTGAACGCAGTGGAAAATCACAATAATGTTAACACTTTGCTTAAGAATGGCTTTTAAATGGTTACATTGTGCATGAATGTAATTCGGACCAGGAAAATGACTGCACAACAATAGCATCTGTGTCACAAACTGTTGCAGTACATTATTCTGCCACTATGCGGCGTTCCTTAAAATAATGGTTGTCTGCTTAAACGGTCATGCTACTGGTTGGCACACAGCATTTGAGCAATGTAACCACATCATTCCTGTTCTTGCACATGATCTCTGATCCATAAAAGTATTATGGACTAAGCGGCGTACTGCACACTTAATCTGTGGTTCGCCACTAACCGTTACCGAAGGAGACCTAAAAGTTGCCTTCTTGGACTTAATGCACAATATGTCTGGTTATGCTTCACATCAAACTATTGCCAACTGGTTTGTATCTAAGCATCGACTAGGAAACTTTATCTCCATGGATAAAAAATAAATAAAAATCCTCTTTTGACTTCACATGCACTCATAGTTTGATCCAAGTGCATCCTGGAGCTCAATGTTGGGATGGCCATATGTATAACGTAGGAAAAAATAAAACTCTATTTTCATATAAGATGTCTAATAACCTGTGTTGTTGCTCTGCCTATCATTTGTTTCACTTGAATTTGCCTGTACAGTTGTCCATTATCAATCTTTGATAATAAAAAAATGTTTTTACATATGTATGTTTTTGTCTATTTTGTATGGTATAAATGACTTTAAGGAAGTCAGCAGTTTTGACCATGCCAAACTGCTGACAGCATTAGGTAGGGGCTCTGAGGGCAGGACTAAAATAGCTTTTTGTTTATTATCGGGAGTAGTATGAGTATTCGGCCTTATTCTGCCAGCGGGTGATCCTGCTAGTGCCCAGTAGGTGGTACTCCGCTGTGAAGTGCTTTCCGCATTGAACTGACACACAGCCCCTCCCCTCCTCTCTGAGTGACAGCTGTAACATCCAACCAGGAGATCAATACAACTGTTACTCAGAGCGGCTGTGAAGCTGCTTTAATGCAGAGAGCACTACATAGTAAAAATCGGCCTCTTGTGCACCAAGAAGAACCTGACAGAATAAAAATACACTATCCTGATGACAAAAGCTCCACAAACGTTATATATTTATCCAGCTCTCACAAGGCCCTACATAGTGCTGTCAGCAGTTTAGCACAGTCAAAACTGCTGACAGGCTCTCTTTAACATGTCAATAGTTTTGTAGATTATTTTTGTTTGCTTCTGTGTAAAATAGTAATAAGTGATTTATATTTATGATGATTGAATCCTAATTACAGCTGGTGCATGAGGCCTAAGGCTCCATGTACATGACATTTATAGATGCATTAGGTACTAATCCATAAGATCGCGCCCATACTATACTACCACATGGCTTCAATTTTCAGGTTTCTTTCACATCTTGAGATTGTGTAAACACAAGTGTCTAAAACACGTAATGAATTTAGCTCAATTTACTATACATGGCAACTCTTCACCACTGAGTGAAACTGCCCTTTTGTAGCATTTTGAACCTGTGATCAACAGGAAGCGTCTCCGAAGCCGTCTAAAACAACCGGCACTGATTTCCTTGTGAGCTTGTGTTACATGTCTATTTGTATAAAATGCTAATCTTAAAGGGGTCTTACGATACTTTTACAATGAAGACCTATCCTCTGCATAGCTAATCGGTATCTGATCAATGGGGGTCAGACACCGATGACCCCTAATATACAGCCGTTTACGAAGGTATCAGCGCTCGTGCCTTATCAAACAGCTGATCGGCGGTGTTCCCAGGTCGGACTCCTACTGATCGGATACTGTTCACCTATCCAGAGAAATGGTGGGTAAGCATCACCTATAGATAAAGCCTTGCATAGAATTTTGAACTACCTTGAGAAATTGCCATAATTATAGCACAAGTTAGCAAAAAAAAAAAGTGATATACTAGTCATGTACCACATTTGTGTTTTGGGCAATGTTATGCCTCACTAGACATATTTGAAAAGGGTCTAAAAATGTATCTAAGAATGTGGGTGTCTAAGAAGAATTGTAAATTGCTCTAGATTTATTAATTGTGTTTACCATTATTTTCACCCAAAATGTTGATGTGCATTAGAGGCCGCAAATTATGGTGCACTCTAAATTTGTGCATAAACTAAGAGTGAGGGGCAAGGCCTATCACAGCCTGCTGGATTTACTATAATTTTTGCCAGAAACTGGCATAAGTTATAGCTCAAGTTTACACCAGACCCAGGCTGGCGTAGATTTGAGTTGCTGGCATCTGCCTCTTAATAAATTAGACGTCTTTGTGAATAAAGATTGGCGCATGTGAATGTTCAACACTGTCTTAATATATGCAGAAAAGTGCACCAAATTTATCTTACAGCGTGCACCACTGTGATAAATTTGATGCAGTTTCTGCCTGTCTAGTTTTATTCTGCTAACTTTACATTATTAAAAAAGTGGTTTCTTAAAAAAGAAATAACTTATTTTAAGATGTAGATTTTAAATTCACAAAAATTGTGCAGAAGTTCTTTTCTTGGGCTTTATCGACATGTAGCATAATTCACTGTTTTTTATTTTTAAAAAAAATTACACATTTTTTTTTTTTTCAATAAACTATTCCAAAAATGGCATGCATCGTCACAACCAAAGAAATACTGCAGCTTTTATATATATTACTCACAAAAAGTTTGAGATATTTGGTTGTCACGCTACAGTGATATTATATCACGAAAGTCAGGCTTTACGTAAAGCATGCAATGGTGATTTCCTCATCTCAATTTATTGAAACTAAAGCAAACAGTGGCGGGTATACCCCCACAAAACATGTCAATGTCTCAATAACTTGTCATTTGGCCTTGAGTAACAATTACAGCTTGACAACGATGTCTCATGCTGTTCTCAAATCGACTTATTGTCTGCTGAGGCATGGCATCCCACTCTTCTTGAAGGGCGGCCCTCAGGTCATTGAGGTTCTGGGGTTCAGAGTTACGAGCCTCTATACGGCGACTCAGCTGATCCCATAGGTTTTCAGGCCACTCCATTTGAGGTACCTCAGTCTCCAGCAGCCATTCCCTCATGATGTAACCTCGATGAGCTGGCACTTTGTCGACCATGAAGATGAAATTAGGCCTGTGTTGTTCATGTAGCGGCACAATGATGTTATTCAAGTAGTATGGGCTTGCCACTGCACCATTCATAAAGGGTCTTTCTGATCAGCATGAATTGACTTTAACCAGTGAACAGCAGTGTTTTAATACCAATTCTAATTGAACCAGGAAATGTATTGGGCGTTTCATGGATCAAACACCTATTGGGAATTTTGCCATTAAGCTCCCTGTTAGAGAACAGCAAGTTGTGCAAAAAGTAGTGAAACACTGAACAGTTAGACATGTGCATTAAAGAGTTTAGAGAAAGTCACATTAAGTTCACCTGTAAAGGTAAGAGTGCATTTTAGGTTCATCCTGAAATTTCACCCACAAGCCAAATATCCCTAACTTTTGTGAGTAGTGTGTGTGTATATATAATATCCTGTCGCGGAACAGCTGGCCCCTAATAGAACAGTACCATCCTTGCGAAATGTGGACAATAATGGGACATGTTCTATTTATTTTTATTTTTTTTGCAGAGCGCAAATACGGACATACGGAAACGGAATGCACATGGAGTAACTTCAGTTTTTTTTTTTTTTTTGCGGACCCATTGAAGTTAATGGTTCCATATATATGAAAAAAAAACAGAATGGACACGGAAAAAGAAAATGTTTTTTAACCACCTCCGGACCGCCTAACGCACATGTGCGTTCCGGAGGTGGCAGGCTGGTGCACAGTCACGCATATATGCGTCATCTCGCGAGACGCGAGATTTCCTGTGAACGCGCGCACACAGGCGCGCGCGCTCACAGGATCGGAAGGTAAGCGAGTGGATCTCCAGCATGCCAGCGGCGATCGTTCGCTGGCAGGCTGGAGATCCGAATTTTTTAACCCCTAACAGGTATATTAGACGCTGTTTTCATAACAGCGTCTAATATACCTCCTACCTGGTCCTCTGGTGGTCCCTTTTGTTAGGATCGACCACCAGAGGACTCAGGTAGGTCAGTACAGTCGCACCAAACACCACACTACACTACACCCCCCCCCCCCGTCACTTATTAACCCCTTATAAACCCCTGATCACCCCATATAAACTCCCTGATCACCGCCCTGTCATTGATCACCCCCCTGTCAGGCTCCGTTCAGACGTCCGTATGATTTTTATGGATCCACGGATACATGGATCGGATCCGCAAAAAGCATACGGACGTCTGATTGGAGCCTTACAGGGGGGTGATCAATGACAGGCGGGTGATCACCCATATACACTCCCTGATCACCCCCTGTCATTGATCACTCCCCTGTAAGGCTCCATTCAGACGTCCGCATGATTTTTACGGATACATGGATCGGATCCGCAAAACACATGCGGACGTCTGAATGGAGCCTTACAGGGGGTGATCAATGACAGGCGGGTGATCACCCATATACACTCCCTGATCACCCCCCTGTCATTGATAACCCCCCTGTAAGGCTCCATTCAGACGTCCACATGCGTTTTGTGGATCCGATCCATGGATCCGTAAAAAATCATGCGGATGTCTGAATGGAGCCTTACAGGGGGGGTGATCAGTGACAGGGGGGTGATTACCCTGATCACCCCCTGTCATTGATAACCCCCCTGTAAGGCTCCATTCAGACGTCCGCATGCGTTTTGTGGATCCGATCCATGGATCCGTAAAAAATCATGCGGATGTCTGAATGGAGCCTTACAGGGGGGGTGATCAATGACAGGGGGGTGATCAGGGAGTCTATATGGGTGATCACCCCCCTGTCATTGATCACCCCCCTGTCATTGATCACCACCCCCCCCCCCCCCTCCCCCGGTAAGGCTCCATTCAGACATTTTTTTGGGCACAAGTTAGCGGAAATTTTTTGTTTTTTTTTGTTTTTGTTTTTTCTTACTAAGTCTCATTCCACTAACTTGTGTCAAAAAATAAAATCTCACGTGAACTCACCATACCCCTCACGGAATCCAAATGCGTAAACATTTTTAGACATTTATATTTCAGACTTCTTCTCACGCTTTAGGGCCCCTAAAAAGCCAGGGCAGTATAAATACCCCACATGTGACCCCATTTCGGAAAGAAGACACCCCAAGGTATTCCGTGAGGGGCATATTGAGTCCATGAAAGATTGAAATTTTTGTCCTAAGTTAGCGGAAAGTGAGACTTTGTGAGAAAAAAACAAAAAAAAATCAATATCCGCTAACTTATGCAAAAAAAATAAAAAATCTAGGAACTCGCCAGGCCCCTCATTGAATACCTTGGGGTGTCTTCTTTCCAAAGTGGGGTCACATGTGGGGTATTTATACTGCCCTGGCTTTTTAGGGGCCCGAAAGTGTGAGAAGAAGTCTGGGATCCAAATGTCTAAAAATGCCCTCCTAAAAGGAATTTGGGCCCCTTTGCGCATCTAGGCTGCAAAAAGGTGTCACACATCTGGTATCGCCGTACTCAGGAGAAGTTGGGGAATGTGTTTTGGGGTGTCATTTTACATATACCCATGCTGGGTGAGAAAAATATCTTGGTCAAATGCCAACTTTGTATACAAAAAATGGGAAAAGTTGTCTTTTGCCAAGATATTTCTCTCATCCAGCATGGGTATATGTAAAATGACACCCCAAAACACATTGCCCAACTTCTCCTGAGTACGGCGATACCAGATGTGTCACACTTTTTTGCAGCCAAGGTGGGCAAAGGGGCACATATTCCAAAGTGCACCTTTTGGATTTCGCAGGCCATTTTTTACACATTTTGATTGCAAGGTACTTCTTACACATTTGGGCCCCTAAATTGCCAGGGCAGTATAACTACGCCACAAGTGACCCCATTTTGGAAAGAAGACACCCCAAGGTATTCCGTGAGGGGCACGGCGAGTTCCTAGAATTTTTTATTTTTTGGCACAAGTTAGCAGAAAATGATGATTTTTCTTTTTTTTTCTTTTTTCCTTACAAAGTCTCATATTCCACTAACTTGCGACAAAAAAAAAAAATTCTAGGAACTCGCCGTGCCCCTCACGGAATACCTTGGGGTGTCTTCTTTCCAAAATGGGGTCACTTGTGGCGTAGTTATACTGCCCTGGCAATTTAGGGGCCCAAATGTGTGAGAAGAACTTTGCAATCAAAATGTGTAAAAAATGCCCTGCAAAATCCGAAAGGTGCACTTTGGAATATGTGCCCCTTTGCCCACCTTTGCAGCAAAAAAGTGTGACACATCTGGTATCGCCGTACTCAGGAGAAGTTGGGGAATGTGTTTTGGGGTGTCATTTTACATATACCCATGCTGGGTGAGAAAAATATCTTGGTCAAATGCCAACTTTGTATAAAAAAATGGGAAAAGTTGTCTTTTGCCAAGATATTTCTCTCACCCAGCATGGTTATATGTAAAATGGCACCCCAAAACACATTCCCCAACTTCTCCTGAGTACGGCGATACCCCATGTCTCACACTTTTTTGCTGCCAAGGTGGGCAAAGGGGCACATATTCCAAAGTGCACCTTTCGGATTTCACCGGTCATTTTTTACACATTTTGATTGCAAAGTTCTTCTCACACATTTGGGCCCCTAAATTGCCAGGGCAGTATAACTACGCCACAAGTGACCCCATTTTGGAAAGAAGACACCCCAAGGTATTCCGTAAGGGGCATGGCGAGTTCCTAGAATTTTTTATTTTTTGTCGCAAGTTAGTGGAATATGAGACTTTGTAAGAAAAAAAGAAAAATCATCATTTTCCGCTAACTTGTGACAAAAAATAAAAAGTTCTATGAACTCACTATGCCCATCAGCGAATACCTTAGGGTGTCTACTTTCCGAAATGGGGTCATTTGTGGGGGTTTTCTACTGTTTGGGCATTGTAGAACCTCAGGAATCATGACAGGTGCTCAGAAAGTCAGAGCTGCTTCAAAAAGCGGAAATTCACATTTTTGTACCATAGTTTGTAAATGCTATAACTTTTACCCAAACCATTTTTTTTTTTGCCCAAACATTTTTTTTTATCAAAGACATGTAGAACAATAAATTTGGCAAAAAATTTATATATGGATGTCGTTTTTTTTTGCAAAATTTTACAGCTGAAAGTGAAAAATTTCATTTTTTTGCAAAAAAATCGTTACATTTTGATTAATAACAAAAAAGTAAAAATGTCAGCAGCAATAAAATACCACCAAATGAAAGCTCTATTAGTGAGAAGAAAAGGAGGTAAAATTCATTTGGGTGGTAAGTTGCATGACCGAGCGATAAACGGTGAAAGTAGTGTAGTGCCGAAGTGTAAAAAGTGCTCTGGTCATGAAGGGGGTTTCACCTAGCGGGGCTGAAGTGGTTAATACGTGCATAAGGCCTAAAATGGTCTCCGTTAGATCTTAGTCTAATTAACTTTTGTATCCCAGAATAGACATACATGCACTAGGGCTAATATTGTAGCAATTAAATTAAAGGGATTTTGCAGGTATACACTCCATCCTGATCTGACATTTTGGCAACTGCACATTAGATGGTAACATTACCAAGGCAACTAAAAGCCTAGCAAATCTTTTGCACAGGTCCTATAAATTGGAATAGGACCCATGCACAATACTCAATAGGCATTGGGAGGGTTGCCTCAGCAACCAAACCTCCCAACATTGTTGCATTTCTCCACTCCCGATGTCGCATTATGGGGAAGAGTGCGCGCACACAACCGCTTTAAAGGGGTTTGCCAGGACTTAGTGATAGGTCATCAATATCAGATCTGTTGGGGTCCCGGGATGGTCTATTCTGCTATCATGGAGTGACATGATGTCATGACACCTCTTATATTAAAAAATCTTTCAAATTAATTGTACTTACCTGCTTCAAAGGTGGAAATGGTCGGCTCCAAGGTAACTGCAATATTTGGCAGGAGGCTGAATAAAGAAACTTGATTGGATGAATTTATAACGGCTGTTCAGGACCTATAAAAGAGAAGAGGCAATGGTAAATGCGCATTCACATAAGTGTATTTCACAAAGACCTGCGCTAACCTTCAGGATGGAAGAACTTCTTAAACAGCTGATTCTCAAAGCAGAATCACAAGGAGGTGAAGCATGGCTCTGCAGCTGCCTCCAACTCAGTCTGGAAACAGAAGAGATGAATCTGCAAGCAACTAATCCAGTCCACTGCGCAGTCCCCAGCGCGAGCCCAGAGATCATCGATCTTTGTTCTGTCACCGGCGCACGCTTGCACTGTGACACTGAAGATACTTTGCCACCTAGGAAACGCCGTAGAAAAGATAGTTATTCTCAGTCTTAATTTACCACAAATCCACATGGGAAGAAGAACAAAGTAATTTCTACAGCCACATCTGCGACAGAACATATCGTTAATCAACAGTCCAGCAAAAAAGATGTCATCACAGCTTTTAACAGTCACTTCTCCAACGGTAACCCCTGCTCTAGGTGACATATCATATGTTAAATCAAAGTGACTGTATCCCACAGTGCACTGTTACAGATCATATTGCCATTGATAATGACTCTTATTAGACAAAAACCTTTTTTACACTTTTACCTTCAGCTAGAGAAAATTTTAAGGATTGATTCAGAAAAGAGAAAAAAACAGATTAAGATAAAAAGAAACCCACAAAAGTCAACTTTTAACTTGATGCAAGCATTTTGCATACATGCAGCCGTAGGGGAAAAACAATCTGTGTACTGGGTTGTTTTTTCACGTAGACACAATTTTAAAAACCTACAAAAATTTTGGAGGATATGAATGGTTTCTTTACGATGAATTATTCAGACAAAAATTATCGGTTTACAAAAATCTAAATTGGGGTAGTAAAGATGTAGGACCTTGGCTAAATGTGATGCTACCACAGAGGAGTCATTCCTTTCGCTAACAATTACAACACATTCAGAAAAGGAATCTGCTTTGCATTTAATGACAATTTTTGCAAATGGTAGAATAGCTGCAGATACAGACATGAATGCTCATACTGTTCTGGAGCACATCCAGCTTCAAAATGTTTCAGAAAACAAGGCATTAACTTTTCTTATTTATTTAAAGAACAGCAATCAAATAAGCAAGGTGACTCCTCAATACTTTAAGAATAATTCAGTGGCTAAAAATGTACCCAAACAGATGTCCACTCTATTAATTGATGGGTTTTCCAATGATTTCTACATACCCGAATATTCGGGTCCAGGCTACACTATGGTAGACAATCTTCTTTTTGTAAGAAACAGTTTAGACACAGTAAAATAAAAAATACAATCAAATACATGCCGGCAGAATGGCAGGCCCATTTAATACACCACCATTAAAAAATTTCAGGATATCACCACTTGGATTAGTGCCGAAAAAGGAACAAAATTTCTTTCAGACTAATTCACAACTTATCTTACCCAAAAAATAATTCCTTAAATGATTTGATAGTTAAGAAAAAAAAGCAAGCGTAAAATATGCTTCATTTGATCAAGCATTGTCCTACCTTCAACAGGCAGGGAAAAATGCTCTCCTTGCCAAAGCCGACATCAAATCTGCTTTTCAGACTTTTACCAATTAACCCAATTCCTTACAACTCTTTTAGGTTTTCAAATTTTAGGTAAGTTATTTTATGATATGGCACTTCCCATGGGTTTCACCTTTTCTTGCCACTACTTTTGAGGCATTCTCAACATTTTCACATTGGATGTTGGAATTGCATTCAAATGAAGGTTATATACTACATTACTTGGATGACTTCTTGTTCATAGGTCAAAAGGAATCTAATACTTGTTTAGCACTGCTAAATAATTTTTTTAATATAGCAAAATTCTTTAATATTCTACTGGCCATGGACAAGACAGTTTATCCAACTGCACAGTTGAAATTTCTGGGTATTCATATAAACACTGTCACCATGGAATTCAGCATTCCTGATAAAAAAAAATCTTCAAACTATTAAAGAAAAAAAACAGCACTCAGAAAACTTCAATCACTACTAGGTTCTTTACATTTTATTACAAGGGTGATTTCCATGGGGAGAGTTTTTTTCTAAAAGAATGTATTCAGCTACAGCCGGCAATTCTCACATCAGATTAACAAAACATATAAAAAAACTACATCAGTATTTGGCCCAATTTCTTAAAAGAATGGACACACAATATGGCAAAAAGAATTCATCTATTCTGATACACTATCTTTATACACAGACGCAGCAGAAGCTACAGGTTATGGGACCTTTTACAATTATAATTGGTCAGCTGAAAACTGCCCTACAGATTGGATCAACAACAATTACACCCAAAATGTAGTTTTCATCGAATTATTTCCAGTATTAGTTTCACTATTTATCTGGTCTCATGAATTCCAAAATAGAAGAATTCTCCTACACTCCGACAATTTGGGTGTAGTATATGCTATTAACTGTCTTTCTTCCAAATCCGACATAGTAAACTATTAGGTAAATTGGTTTTAATTTGTTTACAAAATAACATCTGGATTCCGGGGAAATATAATATAGTTATTCTTTATCTCTACAGCGTTTCAAAGAGTTCTTTGCGATGGTACCTCAATCCCCGAAAATTGGAATACCATGCCTTGTTCAACTATGGAATCTGACAGAAAATTAACTAATAAATTAATAAAAAATGTATTAGCTGTAAATACATGGGCTTCATATTCAGCCGCATGGCTAGAATGGAGATCTTTTTTTGCAAAAATCAAAAAAAAATCGACAATTCTGTTCCCAAAACAGATCAAATTATATCTTTTATTTTATATCTTTCCAGAAAAAGTTTACAAGCTGGTGCCATTTTGAAAAAATTATCAGGCATTTAATTATTTATTTTTTTAAGTTAGAAGGTTTCAATTCTTTAATTAAAGGATAACTGTCACACTTAGACCCTAATTTCAATTTTCATATGTAGTTACTAATAACATGATATTCCAGAATCCGTTACTATTAGACTGACTTACCCCATATTTAATAAGATTCAGCCCTTAGCAACCAGTCTGCATAAAACTGCAATTTCACTATTCAGTTAAGATGGCCGCCACTGCCCTCACCCTGAGGCTAATCCCACCTGCCCTCACTAGCCAGTAACAATAGCCCCCCAAAAGTGTCAGTAACCAGAGCCCTCCCCCCCTAAAGGGTTAATCTCCTGCAGCACAAAGGGGTCCTCTTACCACATGTTGCTTTCATTTATACACTGAGCAGATGGCAGATCTCCCTTCCCTGCTCTGCGCTGCTTCCACTCTGCATTGTCCCAGTCTGCTGAGTGAGGGAGCATCTGTCAAGCACAGGGACAGGGAGAAGTGCACACAGCCCAGGCACTGTTATCAGCTGCTGGGGAGGACCTGGCTTTAATCATTTACTTACAGTCCCTGGCTGTCAGTAATCTGACCTTGCATGCTGCGTGCTTCTGCGTCCTCCGTCCTTCAACACATAGACGGACCATGCCTAGCAACCTGATTTTAAGCAGAGGTAAAAGTAGGCAGTACAGGGAACAAGAATGTGGAATTAAGGGGTAATTGAGTACACAGTGAAAAGTTGAAATAGGGCCACCAAGGAGATATTAATCGCCACAATCCAATACTTGAAAAAAAAAAAAGATGACAGTTATACTTTAACAATTGCAAAATAAAACAGATTATAAAAGGTATCAGTAAAAAAAATCAGTGAGAAGGGAAAAAACCAGGCCTAGTTCTATAGAACTATTAAAAAAAAAATTAAATTACCTATAGTTTGTCATTCCAAACGTACCTTTTTTTTCTTCGACCTATTCTCTAGCCTTTTTGCAGTTCTTAGAGTAAGCGAATTGGCTGCAAAAAAACTCACCTTTATTCATTTCTGATGTTAATTGTAACAATACTTTTATATAAAAAAAAGTCCAAAACTGATCAAATGGGTAAAGGAACTTTTATTCATCTTAATAAGTTCCATATTAAATCAGTTTGCTTAGTAGAAAACATTACTTTTAATTAGAACATCAATAGTCCCCTATTCATTCATTTGGATGGGATGCCAATGACAATATCAATTTAATTATGTTCTCAAAATGTGTTTGAAAAATATCGGCCTTAATGAACTCAAAATAACAGCACATTCTTTCCGGATTGGAGCTGCTACCTACGCTGTACAAATTGGATTAGATCATAGCGTTATAAAAAAAATTACAGTAGGTAGATGGAAATCCAAATTTTAAGCTTTACATTCGTCCTAATTTAATTGTTCATTAAATTGTAGGAACAAAGAAAATAATTTGGATCCTGGGAAACCAAGCAGTATAATTGGCATAAGGAAGATCAACAGTCAGAAAATTATCAATAAATTTGGGTTTTCCAGACAACTATTCCATTTTATGGAGATCGGTTCAAGGTTTAAAGGGCTTCTGTCAGCCCACTAAACGTGTTTTTTTTTTTTTTGTTTACTTATAATCCCTATAGTGCAATTTCTGCATACATAAGCTAAATAATCATTTCGGTTCAGTAGAATTTGTTAAAAACGTAATTTTAAAATATGCAAATTACCTTGCTACCAGCAAGTAGGGCGGCTACTTGCTGGTAGCAGCCGCATCCTCCGATCCTAAAGACGCCCCCTCCGCATGTTGATTGACAGGGCCAGGGAACGGGATCGTCCTCTGCTGGCCCTGTCTGCTATCAAGATCTCGCGCCTGCGCCGTAACTGTATTCAGCAGGCGCATTGAGAGGCGGCCGCTCGCTCGTCCGCTCCATCCTCAATGCGCCTCCGCCGATGACGTCACATCTACACCCAGCGCAGGCGCATTGAGGATAGAGCGGCCGCCTCAGTGCGCCTGCGGCCATTGAAGACAGGTACGGCGCAGGCGCGAGATTTTGAATTCAAACAGGGCCAGCAGAGGACGATCCCGTTCCCTGGCCCTGTCAATCAATATGCGGAGGGGGCGTCTTTAGGATCGGAGGATGCGGCTGCTACCAGCAAGTAGCCGCCCTACTTGCTGGTAGCAAGGTAATTTGCATATTTTAAAATTACGTTTTTAACAAATTCTACTGAACCGAAATGATTATTTAGCTTATGTATGCAGAAATTGCACTATAGGGATTATAAGTAAACAAAAAAACAGTTTTAGTGGGGTGACAGAAGCCCTTTAAAAAGTATCAACTTATTAGCTGAATGCAAAATCCTATCGTCTAGATCTAATTTTAGTTATCTTGCAGTTTGGTTAAAATGAAATGGGAAAAATCAAAACACCTGAAATAATATTTGAGCTAAAAGAAAATATTATTCAAGTTCGTAAATTACTTGGAAATCCTAAAGTAATTTTTTCTGATCTTATACCAAAATTTGCATGGTCTTACAAAGATCTTGCATTCATGGAAAAAAATACGCAAAAGAATAAATAAACAAATGAAAAAATTCATGTTTAGTATTAGGGAAAATTCTTACAGGCACTGGGAATTGAATGGATTCACCAGAGGTCTTTACCACCCGTTGAAAGATCAGTTATCTGATATAGGTTACAACATATTTAATTCAGATATTCAAAATATGATTGAAAAAGCTTTCAATTATATTTATTTTTAGGCTTTGCGATTTGGCGGTGGGGGTTAGGTCACTCTGTTAAAGTTAGAAGTTTGTTGAAAATGGATGATATATTGATATTTAAAGTAATGGATTTGGATATTTTGTGAATTAATATAGGTAACATAATAAGCATCGCGGCCTATATATCCCAACATTTAATATTAAAGAATTGAATTAAACTTAATTGAGTTGTGTTTGAATTTTATTTTATAATATGGAGAATATGACATCATGGAGCGACACATATTGTGTATACAATGAGGGGAGCCATGATGTCATGACACCTCTCATTGTATTAAAAAATATTTCAAATTAATTGTACTTACCTGCTTCAAAGGTAACTGCAATAATTGGCAGGAGGCTGAATAAAGAAACCTGATTGGATGAATTTATAACTGCTGTTCAGGACCTATAAAAGAGAAGAGGCAATGGTAAATGCGCATTCACGTAAGTATATTTTACAAATTTCCCTTCCCTCCCTAACAGTTCTAAAATGTCGCCTTGCTTATTGATGGGGGTTAAGTCACTCCGTTGAGTGGACTTTAAGTTAGAAGTTTGTTGAAAATGGATGATATATTGATATTTAAGGCTACTTACACACTTGCGGCAGAGGAATCCGGCAGGCAGTTCCGTCCCCGGCAAAACGCATGCAAACTGATTGCATTTTAAGACTACTGAGGATCCTGATCCATCTTAAAAATGCATTGCAAGAACGGATCTGTCTGTCTGTTTGAATTTAAGCAGTGCTGTAGTGACCAGGCACAGCCAATAAACCGTGCATGGAGGTGTGTCTTTCCGATGCTGAAGTATCTGAAAATGGCTGCCCAGCAGGAGTGTGGGAGTTGGATCTCTGCCTATCTGATATTGATGAACTATCCTAAGGATATGTCCTAAGTAAGGAAGTCCTGGAAAACTCCTTTGAAATTAGTCTGTCGCCAGGAAGTTTACTATGAGGGCTCGTCGCCCGATAGTAGCACTGTTGCATGACATTTTTCTAATCATAATCAATGGTGTCACACTGCGACACAACAGTTGGACGAAAATCCTATTATTGCGTGAGAAATGTCGCTGTGTAGCCATGCCCTTAAAGAGGAGCTGTCACCACAAAATGCAATCTGCAAGCAACATGTTATAGAGCAGGAAAAGCTCAGCAGACTTATATATAGTTTTGTGGGAAAAGATTCAGCAAAACTTGTAATTTAAAGGGGTTTCACTTCAGCAAATAGCATTATGTAGAGGAGGATAATACAAGCCACTTACTAATGTATTGTGATTATCCATATTGCCTCCTTTGCTGGCTGGATTCATTTTTCCATCATATTATACACTGATCATAGAAACGTTTCCATGATACAATCCATCAGTGGTGGTCATGCTTGCACACTATAAGAAAAAGCACTAGCTTGTGTGTGCTACCACTGTCCTGGTCACCAGATAGGCCAGCACTTTTTCCTATAATGTGCAAGCACGACCACCACTGATGAATTTCAAGTTGGTCGTAACCTTGGAAACCATCTGTGTATAATGTGATGGAAAAATGAATCCAGTCAGCAAAGGATGCAATATGGACAATCACAATACATTAGTAAGTTTCTTGTATTAGCATTTATTATGTAGAGGAAGATAATTGCTGAAGTGACACAACCGCTTTAAGACAGACTTATGCACAGCTATCGGTCACTAATAACCTCTCTCCCACGTACAGCTATCAGTGACTGACAGCTATCTATGTATACACACTTACACAGAGAATGCTATCAATTACTGATAACACCTCCCCTGTGTACAACTATTAGTGACTAATGGCTATCTTTCTATAGATAATTACACAGAGAATGATCTCAATTAGAGATTAGCGAATTTTTTGATCCGAATATATTCGTGGCGAATTACGTTAAACGTCTATTTCCTGGCTGCTAAGAGCCTTTATAGTGATGTAGAACACTGTGCCTTGTAGTAACATGAATAGGGAGTCTGCTGTGGTAGTGAAATAATACTGTGAGTCCGTATGACATGCAGATGACATGTCATACGGACTGTATACTTCACTTATTTGGGCAGACACGAGGCCAAAACTGACCAAATATCTATGAACTCAATCTTACAGGTTGATATTGGTGCCAAGAAGACGCGCGCTCCTTTTACACTGTCACCAGCTGATTCCACATCGATGTTATTAGAACCTGTTCTATTAAACGCTTATACAAGTAGAGCCCCCCCCCCCCCCCCCCCAACAGCATGGAGAGGGTGTCAGCAGTAAGTTTGTGTTGACGTCACTGATTAATTTGCCCTCCCTCTTATCCGTCAGAACAATAACCCACAAAAAACTAATCCTGTCTGTGGAGCATACGCCTTCACTCGGTCAGCATTTGCTTAATAATCCATCAGTATTGCTAATGCCAAATAAAAAAGGACTGGATCTAAAACGGAGATGACACGTGAATGAAATATTTGCATGTCTTCTGTGTTTTGTACCCACTCTTGCTTTTGGCTACCAAATCATAAGCCAATTCTGATGGGACTATACAGGCCTTACAGCTGCTACACAGACAGGATCCGATGTGCGTCTCAATTTTCCTTCTTTCTGACAGATCAGAAGAAGGGTCAAACAAATGATGATGTCAGCCAGGCAGAAAGGCATGAGGGGGTCAGAGAGTGGCACGACGACGAGAGATTGTGGAGGTGGCAGCAGCATGAGAAGGCCACTTTGTCTATTTATTTATAGGGAATATGGAACAGAAGGTTAAAATTTCTCAACTTTATAAAGTGTTGCTTAAAACACGATTTAATAATACACGTTCTCCGGCAGAAAAGGCTTGGCAAATTGATTGTCCTCAAAGATTGGGATAATATATTGGCGAATTTAAGTTTACTTATAATTTTAATCAAGTTTTGGTTCAATTTAATATTCAATATCTAAATTTTTATTTAAGTGTTGCCTAAGACAGGAGAGAATCCGCCAGTCTTCTGTTTATTCAACGACATGGTTATGATGGAGAAAACATTCCAAAAAACTGTTTCTCTCCACCTGGAGACGAATCCTGTCAAGATTGATGCAAGTGCAGTATCTGCTGCTCATTGACCCAGATACTTCTGGGGGAACCTGCCTGGCATGAACAGACCTCTAGTAGCTACAGACAATGAGAAGACAAAGCGTCAAGATAGCTTTGAGCCCGGAAGAGTCGCGAAGTTCATCAAGATACATCACTAAAGATTTTACTACATAAAACCGCAGCACTGACGGCTGAATACATTTTGTTTGTCGACAGAAATACTTCAATGAAGATTTTACTGCATATAACCACAGCGCTGAACGCTAAATAAAATTAGTTTTTCGAACCGAAATACGTCAATAAAGATTTTGTCGCATATAACTGCAGCGCTGAACACTGAATAAAATTAGTTTTCCGACCAAAGTACGTCCCAAAAGGTTTTACCACGTATAACTTCGACCGAGATACGTCAGTAAAGATTTTACAACATCTAACGGAGCACGGAAATGGAGAGGGTCTTCAGATTCTCCCCACACTATATGTATGTCTTAGAAAGGAACCGCTGCTCCCAAAAGCAGCTCCTGGGAAGGTCACGTAGCGTCCCGGTCATCCGGCATCTATTCGCCCCGCTGAAGGATTATTTTGAAAGTGTGTAGAAGCCACACTGGACCCCCACGCTGCAGATTTATCATGGAGATTTTACCGCATATAACCGCAGCGCTGACCGCTGAATAAATTTAGTTTTTTGACTGAAATACATCACTAAAGGTTTTGCCACATATAACAAACAGTAAACGCTGAATATATATATTTTTTTCTACCGAAATAAGTCACTAAAGGTTTTACACATATAACTGAAAATGCTGAATATATTTTGTTTTTGTACTTAAATAATAACTGCAGAAGTGAAATGTGTATATATTTTTCTTTTTGTACTGGAAAAGGCCAGTAAATGCTTTTAGCAGAAATAAATGCACCAGTGAAGTGCATATAATTTTTCCTTTTTGTACTGAAATAGGACACTGAACACTTTCACCACATACAGTTGCAAGAAAAAGTATGTGAACCCTTTGGAATTATATGGATTTCTGCACAAATTGGTCATAAAATGTGATCTGATCTTCATTTAAGTCACAACAATAGACAATCACAGTCTGCTTAAACTAATAAAACACAAATAATTAAATGTTACCATGTTTTTATTGAACACACCATGTAAACATTCACAGTGCAGGTGGAAAAAGTATGTGAACCTCTAGACTAATGACATCTCCAAGAGCAAATTGGAGTGAGGTGTCAGCCAACTGGAGTCCAATCAATGAGATGAGATTGGAGGTGTTGGTTACAGTTGCCCTGCCCAATAAAAAACACATCACCAGTTCTGGGTTTGCTTTTCACAAGAAGCATTGCCTGATGTGAATGATGCCTCGCACAAAAGAGCGCTCAGAAGACCTACGATTAAGAATTGTTGACTTGCATAAAGCTGGAAAGGGTTATAAAAGTATCTCCAAAATCTTTGCTGTTCAGTCCACGGTAAGACAAATTGTCTATAAATGGAGAAAGTTCAGCAATGCTGCTACTCTCCCTAGGAGTGACCGTCCTGTAAAGATGACTGCAAGAGCACAGCGCAGACTGCTCAATGAGGTAAGGAAGAATCCTAGAGTGTCAGCTAAAGACTTACAAAAGTCTCTGGCATATGCTAACATCCCTGTTAGCGAATCTATGATACGTAAAACACTAGACAAGAATGGATTTCATGGGAGGATACCACAGAAGAAGCCACTGTTGTCCCAAAAAAAAAACATTGCTGCACATTTACAGTTTGTACAAGAGCACCTGGATGTTCCACAGCAGTACTGGCAAAATATTCTGTGGACAGATAAAACCAAAGTTGAGTTGTTTGGAAGAAACACACAACACTATGTGTGGAGAAAAAGAGGCACAGCACACCAACATCAAAACCTCATCCCAACTGTGAAGTATGGTGGTGGGGGCAACATGGTTTGGGGCTGCTTTGCTGCGTCAGGGCCTGGACGGATTGCTATCATCGGAGGAAAAATGAATTCCCAAGTTTAACAAGACATTTTGCAGGAGAACTTAAGGCCATCTGTCCACCAGCTGAAGCTCAACAGAAGATGGGTGTTGCAACAGGACAACGACCCAAAGCATAGAAGTAAATCAACAACAAAATGGCTTAACCACTTAAGGACCACAGGTTTATACCCCCCTAGTGACCAGGCCCTTTTTTACAAATCGGCACTCCACAACTTTAGCGGTTTATTGCACGGTCATGCAACTTACCACCCAAATGAATTTTACCTCCTTTTCTTCTCACTAATGGAGCTTTCATTTGGTGGTATTTTATTGCCGCTGACATTTTTACTTTTTTTGTTATTAATCGAAATTTAACGATTTTTTTGCAAAAAAATGACATTTTTCACTTTCAGCTGTAAAATTTTGCAAAAAAAACGACATCCATATATACATTTTTCGCCAAATTTATTGTTCTACATGTCTTTGATAAAAAAAAAATGTTTGGGCAAAAAAAAAAATGGTTTGGGTAAAAGTTATAGCATTTGCAAACTATGGTACAAAAATGTGAATTTCCGCTTTTTGAAACAGCTCTGACTTTCTGAGCACCTGTCATGTTTCCTGAGGTTCTACAATGCCCAAACAGTAGAAAACCCCCACAAATGACCCCATTTCGGAAAGTAGACACCCTAAGGTATTCGCTGATGGGCATAGTGAGTTCATAGAACTTTTTATTTTTTGTCACAAGTTAGCGGAAAATGATGATGATTTTTATTTTTATTTTTTTTCTTACAAAGTCTCATATTCCACTAACTTGCGACAAAAAATAAAAAATTCTAAAAACTTGCCATGCCCCTCACGGAATACCTTGGGGTGTCTTCTTTCCAAAATGGGGTCACTTGTGGGGTAGTTATACTGCCCTGGCAATTTAGGGGCCCAAATGTGTGAGAAGAACTTTGCAATCAAAATGTGTAAAAAATGACCGGTGAAATCCAAAAGGTGCACTTTGGAATATGTGCCCCTTTGCCCACCTTGGCTGCAAAAAAGTGTCACACATCTGGTATCGCCGTACTCAGGAGAAGTTGGGGAATGTGTTTTGGGGTGTCATTTTACATATACCCATGCTGGGTGACAAAAATATCTTGGTCAAATGCCAACTTTGTATAAAAAAATGGGAAAAGTTGTCTTTTGCCAAGATATTTCTCTCACCCAGCATGGGTATATGTAAAATGACACCCCAAAACACATTCCCCAACTTCTCCTGAGTACGGCGATACCAGATGTGTCACACTTTTTTGCAGCCAAGGTGGGCAAAGGGGCACATATTCCAAAGTGCACCTTTCAGATTTTGCAGGCCATTTTTTACACATTTTGATTGCAAGGTACTTCTCACACATTTGGGCCCCTAAATTGCCAGGGCAGTATAACTACGCCACAAGTGACCCAATTTTGGAAAGAAGACACCCCAAGGTATTCCGTGAGGGGCATGGCGAGTTCCTAGAATTTTTTATTTTTTGTCGCAAGTTAGTGGAATATGAGACTTTGTAAGGAAAAAAGAAAAAAAAAGAAAAATCATCATTTTCCGCTAACTTGTGACAAAAAATAAAAAATTCTAGGAACTCGCCGTGCCCCTCACGGAATACCTTGGGGTGTCTTCTTTCCAAAATGGGGTCACTTGTGGCGTAGTTATACTGCCCTGGCAATTTAGGGGCCCAAATGTGTAAGAAGTACCTTGCAATCAAAATCTGTAAAAAATGGCCGGTGAAATCCGAAAGGTGCACTTTGCAATATGTGCCCCTTTGCCCACCTTGGCAGCAAAAAAGTGTCACACATGTGGTATCGCCGTACTCAGGAGAAGTTGGGGAATGTGTTTTGGGGTGTCATTTTACATATACCCATGCTGGGTGAGAGAAATATCTTGGCAAAAGACAACTTTTCCCATTTTTTTATACAAAGTTGGCATTTGACCAAGATATTTTTCTCACCCAGCATGGGTATATGTAAAATGACACCCCAAAACACATTGCCCAACTTCTCCTGAGTACGGCGATACCACATGTGTGACACTTTTTTGCAGCCTAGATGCGCAAAGGGGCCCAAATTCCTTTTAGGAGGGCATTTTTAGACATTTGGATCCCAGACTTCTTCTCACACTTTCGGGCCCCTAAAAAGCCAGGGCAGTATAAATACCCCACATGTGACCCCACTTTGGAAAGAAGACACCCCAAGGTATTCAATGAGGGGCCTGGCGAGTTCCTAGAATTTTTTTTTTTTTTGCATAAGTTAGCGGATATTGATTTTTTTTTGTTTTTTTCCTCACAAAGTCTCACTTTCCGCTAACTTAGGACAAAAATTTCAATCTTTCATGGACTCAATATGCCCCTCACGGAATACCTTGGGGTGTCTTCTTTCCGAAATGGGGTCACATGTGGGGTATTTATACTGCCCTGGCTTTTTAGGGGCCCTAAAGCGTGAGAAGAAGTCTGGAATATAAATGTCTAAAAATGTTTACGCATTTGGATTCCGTGAGGGGTATGGTGCGTCCATGTGAGATTTTATTTTTTGACACAAGTTAGTGGAATATGAGACTTTGTAAGAAAAAACAAAAACAAACAAAAAATTTCCGCTAACTTGTGCCAAAAAAAATGTCTGAATGGAGCCTTACCAGGGGGGGGGGGGGGGGGTGATCAATGACAGGGGGGTGATCAATGACAGGGGGGTGATCACCCATATAGACTCCCTGATCACCCCCCTGTCACTGATCACCCCCCCTGTAAGGCTCCATTCAGACATCCGCATGATTTTTTACGGATACATGGATACATGTATCGGATCCACAGAACGCATGCGGACGTCTGAATGGAGCCTTACAGGGGGGTTATCAATGACAGGGGGTGATCAGGGTAATCAGGGTGATCACCCCCCTGTCACTGATCACCCCCCCTGTAAAGCTCCATTCAGACATCCGCATGATTTTTTACGGATCCATGGATACATGGATCGGATCCACAGAACGCATGCGGACGTCTGAATGGAGCCTTACAGGGGGGTTATCAATGACAGGGGGTGATCAGGGTAATCAGGGTGATCACCCCCCTGTCACTGATCACCCCCCCTGTAAGGCTCCATTCAGACATCCGCATGATTTTTTACGGATCCATGTATACATGGATCGGATCCACAAAACGCATGCGGACGTCTGAATGGAGCCTTACAGGGGGGTTATCAATGACAGGGGGTGATCAGGGTAATCAGGGTGATCACCCCCCTGTCACTGATCACCCCCCCTGTAAAGCTCCATTCAGACATCCGCATGATTTTTTACGGATCCATGGATACATGTATCGGATCCACAGAACGCATGCGGACGTCTGAATGGAGCCTTACAGGGGGGTTATCAATGACAGGGGGTGATCAGGGTAATCAGGGTGATCACCCCCCTGTCACTGATCACCCCCCCTGTAAGGCTCCATTCAGACATCCGCATGATTTTTTACGGATCCATGGATACATGGATCGGATCCACAAAACGCATGCGGACGTCTGAATGGAGCCTTACAGGGGGGTTATCAATGACAGGGGGTGATCAGGGTAATCAGGGTGATCACCCCCCTGTCACTGATCACCCCCCCTGTAAGGCTCCATTCAGACATCCGCATGTGTTTTGTGGATCCGATCCATGTATCCATGGATCCGTAAAAAATCATGCGGATGTCTGAATGGAGCCTTACAGGGGGGGTGATCAATGACAGGGGGTGATCAGGGAGTGTATATGGGTGATCACCCGCCTGTCATTGATCACCCCCCTGTCATTGATCACCCCCCTGTAAGGCTCCATTCAGACATCCGCATGATTTTTTACGGATCCATGGATCGGATGCACAAAACGCATGCTGACGTCTGAATGGAGCCTTACAGGGGGGTTATCAATGACAGGGGGTGATCAGGGTAATCACCCCCCTGTCACTGATCACCCCCCCTGTAAGGCTCCATTCAGACATCCGCATGATTTTTTACGGATCCATGGATCGGATCCACAAAACGCATGCTGACGTCTGAATGGAGCCTTACAGGGGGGTTATCAATGACAGGGGGTGATCAGGGTAATCACCCCCCTGTCACTGATCACCCCCCCTGTAAGGCTCCATTCAGACATCCGCATGATTTTTTACGGATCCATGGATCGGATCCACAAAACGCATGCGGACGTCTGAATGGAGCCTTACAGGGGGGTTATCAATGACAGGGGGTGATCAGGGTAATCAGGGTGATCACCCCCCTGTCACTGATCACCCCCCCTGTAAGGCTCCATTCAGACATCCGCATGATTTTTTACGGATCCATGGATACATGGATCGGATCCACAAAACGCATGCTGACGTCTGAATGGAGCCTTACAGGGGGGTTATCAATGACAGGGGGTGATCAGGGTAATCACCCCCCTGTCACTGATCACCCCCCCTGTAAGGCTCCATTCAGACATCCGCATGATTTTTTACGGATCCATGGATCGGATCCACAAAACGCATGCGGACGTCTGAATGGAGCCTTACAGGGGGGTTATCAATGACAGGGGGGTGATCAGGGAGTGTATATGGGTGATCACCCGCCTGTCATTGATCACCCCCTGTAAGGCTCCATTCAGACGTCCGCATGTGTTTTGCGGATCCGATCCATGTATCCATGGATCCGTAAAAATCATGCGGACGTCTGAATGGAGCCTTACAGGGAAGTGATCAATGACAGGGGGTGATCAGGGAGTGTATATGGGTGATCACCCGCCTGTCATTGATCACCCCCCTGTAAGGCTCCATTCAGACGTCCGTATGCTTTTTGCGGATCCGATCCATGTATCCGTGGATCCGTAAAAATCATACGGACGTCTGAACGGAGCCTGACAGGGGGGGTGATCAATGACAGGGCGGTGATCAATGACAGGGGGGTGATCAGGGAGTTTATATGGGGTGATCAGGGGTTTATAAGGGGTTAATAAGTGACGGGGGGGGGGGGTGTAGTGTAGTGTTTGGTGCGACTGTACTGACCTACCTGAGTCCTCTGGTGGTCGATCCTAACAAAAGGGACCACCAGAGGACCAGGTAGGAGGTATATTAGACGCTGTTATGAAAACAGCGTCTAATATACCTGTTAGGGGTTAAAAAATTCGGATCTCCAGCCTGCCAGCGAACGATCGCCGCTGGCATGCTGGAGATCCACTCGCTTACCTTCCGTTCCTGTGAGCGCGCGCGCCTGTGTGCGCGCGTTCACAGGAAATCTCGGCTCACGCGAGATGACGCCAATCGGCGTTAGTGTGACCTGGCAGCGCCGCAGCATTGACGCCTTTCGGCGTTAGTGTGACGGCAGAAGGTTAAACAGAAGAAAATACACCTTCTGGAGATGCCCAGTCAGAGTCCTGACCTCAACCTGATTCAGATGCTGTGGCATGACCTCAAGAAAGCGATTCACACCAGACATCCCAAGAATATTGCTGAACTGAAACAGTTCTGTAAAGGGGAATGGTCAAGAATTACTCCTGACCGTTGTGCACGTCTGATCTGCAACTACAGGAAACGTTTGGTTGAAGTTTTTGCTGCCAAAGGAGGTTCAACCAGTTATTAAATCCAAGGGTTCACATACTTTTTCCACCTGCACTGTGAATGTTTACATGGTGTGTTCAATAAAAACATGGTAACATTTAATTCTTTGTGTTATTAGTTTAAGCAGACTGTGATTGTCTATTGTTGTGAATTAGATGAAGATCAGATCACAATTTATGACTAATTTGTGCAGAAATTCATATCATTCCAAAGGGTTCACATACTTTTTCTTGCAACTGTATGTATACACACTTACACAGGGAATACCATCAATCACTGATAACACCTCCCCCCATGTACAACTATCAGTGACGACAGTTATCTATGTATACACACTTACACAGAGAATGCTATCAATCACTGATAACACCTTTCCCATGTCCAGCAATCAGTGACTGACAACTATCTTTGTATACAGACTTAGGCTACATTCACACGACCATTGTGTTTTGTGGATCCGCAAAACACAGATACCGGCCCATGTGCATTCCGCAATTTGCAGACTGGACATGCCGCCTCTGTAATAGAAAATGCTAATTGCGGACAAGAATAGGACATGTTCTATTTATTTTATTTTTTTGCGGGGCTGCATAACAGAACTACGGATGTGGACAGCACACTGTGTGCTGTCCGCATCTTTTGCAGCCCCATTGAAATTAATCGGTCCGCACCCGTTCCGCAAAATTGCAAAACTGATGCGGACTCGTTCATACGGTCGTGTGAATGTAGTCTTACATTCACACAGAGAATGCTATCGCTGAAAACACCTCCCCTGTATCCAGCGATCAGTGAGTGATAACTATCTCTGTATACACACTTACACAGAGAATGCTACCAATCACTGATAACACCTCCACTGTGTACAGCTATCAGTGACTGACGGCTATCTTTGTATACACAATTACACAGAGAATGTTATCAATTACTGATAACACTTCCACTGTGTACATCTATCAGTGACTGATGTCTATGTGTACACACTTAGGGCTCATGCACACAAACATATTTTTTGTGCATGTCTGTTGTGTTTTGTTTTTTTTTGGTAGTTTTTTTTTTGCGGCCCATATGCAGAATCATTTACTTCAATGGGGCTGGAAAAAAAACAGAAATGACTCGTGTGCATTCCTTGTCCGCATGTCTGTTCCGCAGAAAAGGAAAGGAAGTTGCTGGCAGAGGAAGCAGGAGGAGCAAGAGTGCTTAGAGTGGCTCACACCTATCCTCAGTTCAGTTAACTCATTTGCATATGGATAAAAAGTACTTTTCTCCATGAAGCAATGGATCACTAAAGAATAGATATTATATAGGTATTGTAGTTTAACAGTGAATTTCTTGGATAAGCCCACTAATGGTGTAAAACAAAAAATGTTATGCATATTCCTTTCTCCAGCGCCTTAAGTTCGGTCCTCCTGCTGCTTCCACATGGCATGTGATCGCTGCAGCCAACCACTGTCCTAAGTGGTCTACCGCTGATTACAAACCGGCAACTCCATTTTTGCTGTGGGTTTTCTCCACACCATATGGTTACATTTCTTAGGCCTCATGCACACGACCATTGTTTGTCTCCACGTCCGTTCTGCCGATTTGAGCGTTTCAGATGCGGACCCATTCATTTCTATGGAGACGTTGAAAATGCGGATAGTGCACCGTTTGCCATCCGCGCCCGTGATCCGTGGTTCCAGTCCGTCAAAAAAATATAACCTGTCCTATTCTTGTCTGCGGGGAAACGGTTTGCGGACCCATTCAAGTCAATGGGACCGCTAAAAAACGCAGAGGCACACAAGATTGTCGTCCGCATCCGTTTCATTCCTATCATTTGCATGGCAAACCTGTCTTAGACTCTTTTTTACCTTCCTTTATGTCTGGTGGTCCTCCAAAAATAAAGGAAGACACATGGAAACAAAAACGGATCACGGAACCCCATTTTGCGGAACGGAACACAACGGTCGTGTGCATGAGGCCTTAAACTTTCAAAAACTTTGCTGGTACTTTACAACAGTGGATTAGCCACATGTGGATATACCCTTATGCTACCGGAACATGGTGTCGAATATGCAAGGATTTTCTGCGCACATTTTTTGCGTGAAAAATGTGCAAGTAATACTGCACCAGCTAAGTAGATAAGACTTTCCGAATGCCATCTGTGAAAATTTTCTGTGCATAAAATTCTGCAGCTTGTCACAGCTTTATATCACAGATCTGGAGCGGATTTAGGGGCACATATATTAGGATCGGCATTTTAGAAGCCGGTCTTAATAAACCCCTAAGCGGGCGGTAATTCAGCTGAAGTTATGAAGAGTCGCAAAAGGTGAAATCTGTACAAAAAATTGTCAGAATTGACAGGCTGTAGATTTCAAAATGCACACGGCAGGTCAATTTCTGCATGGGGGTGGGGGGAGGAGTGCACACCAGATTTGTCAATCACTGCCTCTTCCCAGGCCATGTGTCATCACTGTACGTCGGTCACATGAACTAGGGGCAGTTCAGCCACATTCAAGTCAATGGGACTGAGCTGTAATACTAAGCACTGCCACTATACGATGTATGCTGTGCTTGGTGGAGGCCGCAGCTTCCTGAAATAGCTGATAATATAATATTGTCCTGTGGATAGGTCATTATTATTATTTTCTGGATAACCCCTTTAAGAGTGGAACTTTGAGCTGACGTGGAATAAAGTTCAGAAGTTACTCAGCTGTATGGAATGTCATGTTCGGGCAAAACCTAGCCTTCTGTCTGTAAGCATGTCTGAACAGGTAATAGAGAAGTTGCACTATGTTACTAAGATGCTAGATCTTGTATTTTTCACATCTGCTGTGGAGATTCGTCAGCAGAGTTCGGGCAGTTGGCTTTTAAAAAAAAAAATGTTCAGCAAGATTTTAATTACTAGCTATATAGCAGAGCTGGCAGAGGGCTGGGGACTGCGGGCTTTAAAGAAACATAAATATACAGAGGATGTTCTACACATCCTGCTTTATAACTTCTAATGTTTCACCTCCTCGCGGAGTCATCTGTTTGAGAAAAAAAAGTGCAACATGTAAAAATAAACTAATCCTAAGAAAAATTTGCAAAACTATTCTTGATTCCCTCTATTATTGCAATCTCTGACACTAAATGCTTTCTGGAAGATAAAGGACATGTACTTTTCCTAAAAAGTGTCTGCGCTGCCGGCCTTTGTCAGTAAAAAGTCTCAATTTGTCACAGACTGGTATGGAAATTTGTTGTAAATATCACACTTATTTAAGCCCTCTGAAGCTTAAAGGGGTTTTCTGAGGATTTTAATATTGATGACCTATTCTCAGGATAGGTCATTAATATCAGATTGGTGGGGGTCCCACACCCAGCACCCCTGCCGATCAGCTGGTTGAAGGAAAGGCCACGCTCCGTGTGAGCGCAGCCTTTCCCTTCATTGTTTACCTGCTCGCCGTCGACAGCGCAGTAATGAACAGATGTACTGTAACTACAAGCTGTCCTATTCACTTCCATGGGACTGCTCGGTCCTATACACTTGAATAGGAATGAGCCGTCCCATTGAAGTGAATGGAATGGCTTGTAATTACGCCTGCTCACCTCTGTGCTGTTGATGGTGAGCAGGTAAACAATGAAGGGAAGGCTGCGCTCGCACTGAGGGCAGCCTTCCCTTCAACCAGCTGATTAGCGGGGGTGCCGGTTGTTAGACTCCCACCGATTTTGATATTGATGATCTATCCTGAGGATAGGTCATCAATATAAAAATCCTGGAAAACCTGGTGCACAATATACAATACATGTACTGTATATACAGTACAGACCAAAAGTTTGGACACACCTTCTCATTCAAAGAGTTTTCTTTATTTTCATGACTATGAAAATTGTAGATTCACACTGAAGGCATCAAAACTATGAATTAACACATGTGGAATTATATACATAACAAAAAAGTGTGAAACAACTGAAAATATGTCATATTCTAGGTTCTTCAAAGTAGCCACCTTTTGCTTTGATTACTGCTTTGCAAACTCTTGGCATTCTCTTTATGAGCTTCAAGAGGTAGTCACCTGAAATGGTTTTCACTTCACAGGTGTGCCCTGTCAGGTTTAATAAGTGGGATTTCTTGCCTTATAAATGGGGTTGGGACCATCAGTTGCGTTGTGGAGAAGTCAGGTGGATACACAGCTGATAGTCCTACTGAATAGACTGTTAGAATTTGTATTATGGCAAGAAAAAAAGCAGCTAAGTATAGAAAAACGAGTGGCCATCGTTACTTTAAGAAATGAAGGTCAGTCAGTCCGAAAAATTGGGAAAACTTTGAAAGTGTCCCCAAGTGCAGTCACAAAAACCATCAAGCGCTACAAAGAAACTGGCTCACATGCGGACTGCCCCAGGAAAGGAAGACCAAGAGTCACCTCTGCTGCGGAGGATAAGTTCATCCGAGTCACCAGCCTCAGAAATCGCAGGTTAACAGCAGCTCAGATTAGAGACCAGGTCAATGCCACACAGAGTTCTAGCAGCAGACACATCTCTAGAACAACTGTTAAGAGGAGACTGTGTGAATCAGGCCTTCATGGTAGAATATCTGCTAGGAAACCACTGCTAAGGACAGGCAACAAGCAGAAGAGACTTGCTTGGGCTAAAGAACACAAGGAATGGACATTTGACCAGTGGAAATCTGTGCTTTGGTCGGATGAGTCCAAATTTGAGATCTTTGGTTCCAACCACCGTGTCTTTGTGCGACGCAGAAAAGGTGAACGGATGGACTCTACATGCCTGGTTCCCACTGTGAAGCATGGAGGAGGAGGTGTGATGGTGTGGGGGTGCTTTGCTGGTGACACTGTTGGGGATTTATTCAAAATTGAAGGCATACTGAACCAGCATGGCTACCACAGCATCTTGCAGCGGCATGCTATTCCATCCGGTTTGCGTTTAGTTGGACCATCATTTATTTTTCAACAGGACAATGACCCCAAACATACCTCCAGGCTGTGTAAGGGCTATTTGACCATGAAGAAGAGTGGTGGGGTGCTGTGCCAGATGACCTGGCCTCCACAGTCACCGGACCTGAACCCAATCGAGATGGTTTGGGGTGAGCTGGACCGCAGAGTGAAGGCAAAAGGGCCAACAAGTGCTAAGCATCTTTGGGAACTCCTTCAAGACTGCTGGAAGACCATTTCAGGTGACTACCTCTTGAAGCTCATCAAGAGAATGCCAAGAGTGTGCAAAGCAGTAATCAAAGCAAAAGGTGGCTACTTTGAAGAACCTAGAATATGACATATTTTCAGTTGTTTCACAATTTTTTGTTATGTATAAAATTCCACATGTGTTAATTCATAGTTTTGATGCCTTCAGTGTGAATCTACAATTTTCATAGTCATGAAAATAAAGAAAACTCTTTGAATGAGAAGGTGTGTCCAAACTTTTGGTCTGTACTGTATGCAATATACAGGAAATTGTTTTTGGACCTGTACCCTTGAGAAAATGAAATCAGTTCACCTTTATTAAAAGGCATCATACTTTATAAACTCAGAGAGCCCATATAAGATTTCTACATGGAACCACAGTGGTCTGAAAATCTATTTTAGGCCTCATGCACACGACCGTACTCCGTATGCATTCCGTTTCCATATTTCTGTTCCGTTGAAAGATAGGACATGTTCTATCATTGCCCGCAAATCATGTTCCGTGGCTCCATTCAAGTCAATGGGTCCGCAAAAAAAACGGAACACATATGGAAATGCATCCGTATGTCTTCTGTATCCGTTCTGTTTTTGCAGAACCATCTATTTAAAATGTTATGCCCAGCCCAATTTTTTCTATGTAATTACTGTATACTGTATATGCCATACAGAAAAACCGAACAGAAACGGAAACACAAGAAACAAAAAACAGAACAACGGATCCTGTGAAAAACAGACCGCAAAACACTGAAAAAGCCATACGGTCGTGTGCAATAGGCCTTATACTGTGGCAGGAGCGGGCTGGGAACTTAAAAGTTGGCCCTTTTTGTAGTTGGGTCCAAAGTGACAGAAGGCAGTACCAATACAAGTTGACGGAGCTAGCAATACCATGTTGCAGCACATTACACCACCTCAGTAGAGCCAAATATCACAGTAGATCACAAAATATTGCCCCAGCAGCACAAAATACCTCCCCAAAAACTGCAACTCGGTGGTTGCAAGCACCAGCTGCCAAGTTCTGGCCTAGTCCAGTTGCCTCAGGATGGCAATACAGTTGAACGTCAGATCATTACTTGCCTGGTTGAAGGCCGTGAGGAGGGCTCAGACAGCTCCCAGGGAAGATGCTCTGCAAGGTCTATGGTGAGTCCGCCCCTGTGCTCTGAACTTTGTATTTTGTTGTATCCATATTCTTTCCATATAGAATAAGTTATTAGTGAGCTAATTTTATTCCATGAAGCTTCCCAGAGAGAATAATGTAATACTGACACAAGTCTGAGCTAAAGACAGACAAAATGATTTCCATCCCAATGAATACAAGTCACATAATCGAATGACCTCCAAAGAACTACACACCTCTAGAGTCTGCAGAGGACTGTTTGAGTGCAAAACAAGAAAGCCTTAACCCCCCCCCCCCCCCCTTTTTATTATGTTAATACATTATGTCACGGTGCTAAGAATGGGGTTAAGTTATTCTTCGAGTGGACTAGGTTGTTGTGGTTAAGTTATTAATATTTATTGGATGTGGGTTTATTTTAATTGGTTAGTTATATTAATATAATCGGTAATATTAAGCACCGTGGCTAGAGTTGAGCGAACACCTGGATGTTCGGGTTCGAGAAGTTCGGCCGAACATCCCGGAAATGTTCGGGTTCGGGATCCGAACCCGATCCGAACTTCGTCCCGAACCCCATTGAAGTCAATGGGGACCCGAACTTTTCGGCACTAAAAAGGCTGTAAAACAGCCCAGGAAAGAGCTAGAGGGCTGCAAAAGGCAGCAACATGTAGGTAAATCCCCTGCAAACAAATGTGGATAGGGAAATGAATTAAATTAAAAATTAAATAAATAAAAATTAACCAAAATCAATTGGAGAGAGGTTCCATAGCAGAGAATCTGGCTTCCCGTCACCCACCACTGGAACAGTCCATTCTCAGATATTTAGGCCCCGGCACCCAGGCAGAGGAGAGAGGTCCCGTAACAGAGAATCTGTCTTCATGTCAGCAGAGAATTAGTCTGCATGTCATAGCAGAGAATGAGGCTTCACGTCAGCCACCACTGCAACAGTCCATTGGCATATATTTAGGCCCAGCACACACACAGGCAGAGGAGAGAGGTCCCGTAACAGAGAATCTGTCTTCATGTCAGCAGAGAATTAGTCTGCATGTCATAGCAGAGAATGAGGCTTCACGTCAGCCACCACTGCAACAGTCCATTGGCATATATTTAGGCCCAGCACACACACAGGCAGAGGAGAGAGGTCCCGTAACAGAGAATCTGGCTTCATGTCAGCAGAGAATCAGTCTGCATGTCATAGCAGAGAATGAGGCTTCACGTCAGCCACCACTGCAACAGTCCATTGGCATATATTTAGGCCCAGCACACACACAGGCAGAGGAGAGAGGTCCCGTAACAGAGGATCTGGCTTCATGTCAGCAGAGAATCAGTCTGCATGTCATAGCAGAGAATCAGGCTTCACGTCAGCCACCACTGCAACAGTCCATTGTCATAAATTTAGGCCCAGCACCCAGGCAGAGGAGAGAGGTCCCGTAACAGACAATCTGGCTTCATGTCAGCAGAGAATTAGTCTGCATGTCATAGCAGAGAATGAGGCTTCACGTCAGCCACCACTGCAACAGTCCATTGGCATATATTTAGGCCTAGCACACAGGCAGAGGAGAGAGGTCCCGTAACAGACAATCTGGCTTCATGTCAGCAGAGAATCAGTCTGCATGTCATAGCAGAGAATGAGGCTTCACGTCAGCCACCACTGCAACAGTCCATTGTCATAAATTTAGGCCCAGCACCCAGGCAGAGGAGAGAGGTCCCGTAACAGACAATCTGGCTTCATGTCAGCAGAGAATTAGTCTGCATGTCATAGCAGAGAATCAGGCTTCATGTCAGCCACCACTGCAACAGTCCATTGGCATATATTTAGGCCTAGCACACAGGCAGAGGAGAGGTTCATTCAACTTTGGGTAGCATCGCAATATAATGGTAAAATGAAAATAAAAATAGGATTGAATGAGGAAGTGCCCTGGAGTCCAATAATATATGGTTATGGGGAGGTAGTTAATGTCTAATCTGGACAAGGGACGGACAGGTCCTGTGGGATCCATGCCTGGTTCATTTTTATGAACGTCAGCTTGTCCACATTGGCTGTAGACAGGCGGCTGCGTTTGTCTGTAATGACGCCCCCTGCCGTGCTGAATACACGTTCAGACAAAACGCTGGCTGCCGGGCAGGCCAGCACCTCCAAGGCATAAAAGGCTAGCTCTGGCCACGTGGACAATTTAGAGACCCAGAAGTTGAATGGGGCCGAACCATCAGTCAGTACGTGGAGGGGTGTGCACACGTACTGTTCCACCATGTTAGTGAAATGTTGCCTCCTGCTAACACGTTGCGTATCAGGTGGTGGTGCAGTTAGCTGTGGCGTGTTGACAAAAGTTTTCCACATCTCTGCCATGCTAACCCTGCCCTCAGAGGAGCTGGCCGTGACACAGCTGCCTTGGCGACCTCTTGCTCCTCCTCTGCCTTGGCCTTGGGCTTCCACTTGTTCCCCTGTGACATTTGGGAATGCTCTCAGTAGCGCGTCTACCAACGTGCGCTTGTACTCGCGCATCTTCCTATCACGCTCCAGTGCAGGAAGTAAGGTGGGCACATTGTCTTTGTAGCGTGGATCCAGCAGGGTGGCAACCCAGTAGTCCGCACAGGTTAAAATGTGGGCAACTCTGCTGTCGTTGCGCAGGCACTGCAGCATGTAGTCGCTCATGTGTGCCAGGCTGCCCAGGGATAAGGACAAGCTGTCCTCTGTGGGAGGCGTATCGTCATCGTCCTGCCTTTCCCCCCAGCCACGCACCAGTGATGGACCCGAGCTGCGTTGGGTGCCACCCCGCTGTGACCATGCTTCATCCTCATCCTCCTCCACCTCCTCCTCATCCTCGTCCTCCTCGTCCTCCAGTAGTGGGCCCTGGCTGGCCACATTTGTACCTGGCCTCTGCTGTTGCCAAAAACCTCCCTCTGAGTCACTTCGAAGAGACTGGCCTGAAAGTGCTAAAAATGACCCCTCTTCCTCCTCCTCCTCCTCCTCCTCCTGGGCCACCTCCTCTTCCATCATCGCCCTAAGTGTTTTCTCAAGGAGACATAGAAGTGGTATTGTAACGCTGATAACGGTGTCATCGCCACTGGCCATGTTGGTGGAGTACTCGAAACAGCGCAACAGGGCACACAGGTCTCGCATGGAGGCCCAGTCATTGGTGGTGAAGTGGTGCTGTTCTGTAGTGCGACTGACCCGTGCGTGCTGCAGCTGAAACTCCACTATGGCCTGCTGCTGCTCGCACAGTCTGTCCAGCATGTGCAAGGTGGAGTTCCACCTGGTGGGCACGTCGCATATGAGGCGGTGAGCGGGAAGGCCGAAGTTACGCTGTAGCGCAGACAGGCGAGCAGCAGCAGGATGTGAACGCCGGAAGCGCGAACAGACGGCCCGCACTTTATGCAGCAGCTCTGACATGTCGGGGTAGTTGTGAATGAACTTCTGCACCACCAAATTCAGCACATGCGCCAAGCAAGGGATGTGCGTCAAATTGGCTAGTCCCAGAGCTGCAACGAGATTTCGCCCATTATCACACACCACCAGGCCGGGCTTGAGGCTCACCGGCAGCAACCACTCGTCGGTCTGTTGTTCTATACCCCGCCACAACTCCTGTGCGGTGTGGGGCCTGTCCCCCAAACATATGAGTTTCAGAATGGCCTGCTGACGTTTACCCCGGGCTGTGCTGAAGTTGGTGGTGAAGGTGTGTGGCTGACTGGATGAGCAGGTGGAAGAAGAGGAGGAGGAAGCCGAGAAGGAGGAGGTGGCAACAGGAGGCAAAGAATGTTGCCCTGCGATCCTTGGCGGCGGAAGGACGTGCGCCAAACAGCTCTCCGCCTGGGGCCCAGCTGCCACTACATTTACCCAGTGTGCAGTTAGGGAGATATAGCGTCCCTGGCCGTGCTTACTGGTCCACGTATCTGTGGTTAGGTGGACCTTGCCACAGATGGCGTTGCGCAGTGCACACTTGATTTTATCGGATACTTGGTTGTGCAGGGAAGGCACGGCTCTCTTGGAGAAGTAGTGCCGGCTGGGAACAACATACTGTGGGACAGCAAGCGACATGAGCTGTTTGAAGCTGTCTGTGTCCACCAGCCTAAATGACAGCATTTCATAGGCCAGTAGTTTAGAAATGCTGGCATTCAGGGCCAGGGATCGAGGGTGGCTAGGTGGGAATTTACGCTTTCTATCAAATGTTTGTGAGATGGAGAGCTGAACGCTGGCGTGTGACATGGTTGAGACGCTTGGTGACGGAGGTGGTGGTGGTGGTGTTGGTGGTACATCCCCTGTTTGCTGGGCGGCAGGTGCCAACGTTCCTCCAGAGGCGGAGGAAGAGGCCGAGGCGGCAGCAGCAGAATAGGCCGAGGCGGCAGCAGCAGAAGAGGTAGCAGGGGGAGCCTGAGTGACTTCCTTGGTTTTAAGGTGTTTACTCCACTGCAGTTCATGCTTTGCATGCAGGTGCCTGGTCATGCAGGTTGTGCTCAGGTTCAGAACGTTAATGCCTCGCTTCAGGCTCTGATGGCACAGCGTGCAAACCACTCGGGTCTTGTCGTCAGCACATTGTTTGAAGAAGTGCCATGCCAGGGAACTCCTTGAAGCTGCCTTTGGGGTGCTCGGTCCCAGATGGCGGCGGTCAGTAGCAGGCGGAGTCTCTTGGCGGCGGGTGTTCTGCTTTTGCCCACTGCTCCCTCTTTTGCTACGCTGTTGGCTCGGTCTCACCACTGCCTCTTCCTCCGAACTGTGAAAGTCAGTGGCACGACCTTCATTCCATGTGGGGTCTAGGACCTCATCGTCCCCTGCATCGTCTTCCACCCAGTCTTGATCCCTGACCTCCTGTTCAGTCTGCACACTGCAGAAAGACGCAGCAGTTGGCACCTGTGTTTCGTCATCATCAGAGACATGCTGAGGTGGTATTCCCATGTCCTCATCATCAGGAAACATAAGTGGTTGTGCGTCAGTGCATTCTATGTCTTTCACCGCTGGGGAAGGGCTAGGTGGATGCCCTTGGGAAACCCTGCCAGCGGAGTCTTCAAACAGCATAAGAGACTGCTGCATAACTTGAGGCTGAGACAGTTTCCCTGGTATGCATGGGGGTGATGTGACAGACTGATGGGGTTGGTTTTCAGGCGCCATCTGTGCGCTTTCTGCAGAAGACTGGGTGGGAGATAATGTGAACGTGCTGGATCCACTGTCGGCCACCCAATTGACTAATGCCTGTACCTGCTCAGGCCTTACCATCCTTAGAACGGCATTGGGCCCCACCATATATCGCTGTAAATTCTGGCGGCTACTGGGACCTGAGGTAGTTGGTACACTAGGACGTGTGGATGTGGCAGAACGGCCACGTCCTCTCCCAGCACCAGAGGGTCCACTAACACCACCACGACCATGTCCACGTCCGCGTCCCTTACTAGATGTTTTTCTCATTGTTATGGTTCACCACAACAACAAATATATTATTTGGCCCAATGTATTGTATTCAAATTCAGCGGGATATAAATTTGAGGCCTAGTATTTAGGCGCTGGGTGACCGGTATGGATTTAGTGACAGAATTAGACTTGGAAATGCACAGAAGCGTGTGTGTGAAGTTATTCTGAATGACCCTATGTGCACCTTCAATATGATCTACCCTTTTAGGGATAGATTTCAAATAGCTCTGATATAGCAGAAACGACTAAATTATGAAATTGCTAAATTGGGAATTGTATTTCAACCCAGAACAAAAAATGTGCTTTGACGGACACTAAATAACTTTCCCAGCCACAACAGGACAGCGGTAACGAGAGATTTAGCGGGATATAAATTTGAGGCCTAGTATTTAGGCGCTGGGTGACAGGTATGGGTTTAGTGACAGAATTAGATTTGGAAATGCACAGTAGCGGGTGTGTGAAGTTATTCTGAATGACCCTATGTGCACCTTGAATATTATATACCCTTTTAGGGATAGATTTCAAATAGCTCTGATATAGCAGAAACCACTAAATTATGAAATTGCTAAATTGGGAATTGTATTTCAACCCAGAACAAGAAATGTGCTTGAACGGACACTAAATAACTCGCCCAGCTACAGCACTAGGGACAGATTTAGCTGGATATAAATTTGAGGCCTAGTATTTAGGCGCTGGGTGACCGGTATGGATTTAGTGACAGAATTAGACTTGGAAATGCACAGAAGCGTGTGTGTGAAGTTATTCTGAATGACCCTATGTGCACCTTGAATATTATATACCCTTTTAGGGATAGATTTCAAATAGCTCTGATATAGCAGAAACCACTAAATTATGAAATTGCTAAATTGGGAATTGTATTTCAACCCAGAACAAGAAATGTGCTTGAACGGACACTAAATAACTCGCCCAGCTACAGCACTAAGGACAGATTTAGCGGGATATAAATTTGAGGCCTAGTATTTAGGCGCTGGGTGACAGGTATGGGTTTAGTGCCAGAATTAGACTTGGAAATACACAGTAGCGGGTGTGTGTGAAGTTATTCTGAATGACCCAATGTGCACCTTGAATATTATATACCCTTTTAGGGATAGATTTCAAATAGCTCTGATATAGCAGAAACCACTAAATTATGAAATTGCTAAATTGGGAATTGTATTTCAACCCAGAACAAGAAATGTGCTTGAACGGACACTAAATAACTCGCCCAGCTACAGCACTAAGGACAGATTTAGCGGGATATAAATTTGAGGCCTAGTATTTAGGCGCTGGGTGACAGGTATGGGTTTAGTGCCAGAATTAGACTTGGAAATACACAGTAGCGGGTGTGTGTGAAGTTATTCTGAATGACCCAATGTGCACCTTGAATATTATATACCCTTTTAGGGATAGATTTCAAATAGCTCTGATATAGCAGAAACCACTAAATTATGAAATTGCTAAATTGGGAATTGTATTTCAACCCAGAACAAGAAATGTGCTTGAACGGACACTAAATAACTCGCCCAGCTACAGCACTAAGGACAGATTTAGCGGGATATAAATTTGAGGCCTAGTATTGAGGCGCTGGGTGACAGGTATGGGTTTAGTGCCAGAATTAGACTTGGAAATACACAGTAGCGGGTGTGTGTGAAGTTATTCTGAATGACCCAATGTGCACCTTGAATATTATATACCCTTTTAGGGATAGATTTCAAATAGCTCTGATATAGCAGAAACCACTAAATTATGAAATTGCTAAATTGGGAATTGTATTTCAACCCAGAACAAGAAATGTGCTTGAACGGACACTAAATAACTCGCCCAGCTACAGCACTAAGGACAGATTTAGCGGGATATAAATTTGAGGCCTAGTATTTAGGCGCTGGGTGACAGGTATGGGTTTAGTGCCAGAATTAGACTTGGAAATACACAGTAGCGGGTGTGTGTGAAGTTATTCTGAATGACCCAATGTGCACCTTGAATATTATATACCCTTTTAGGGATAGATTTCAAATAGCTCTGATATAGCAGAAACCACTAAATTATGAAATTGCTAAATTGGGAATTGTATTTCAACCCAGAACAAGAAATGTGCTTGAACGGACACTAAATAACTCGCCCAGCTACAGCACTAGGGACAGATTTAGCTGGATATAAATTTGAGGCCTAGTATTTAGGCGCTGCGTGACAGGTATGGGTTTAGTGACAGAATTAGACTTGGAAATACACAGTAGCGGGTGTGTGTGAAGTTATTCTGAATGACCCAATGTGCACCTTGAATATTATATACCCTTTTAGGGATAGATTTCAAATAGCTCTGATATAGCAGAAACCACTAAATTATGAAATTGCTAAATTGGGAATTGTATTTCAACCCAGAACAAGAAATGTGCTTGAACGGACACTAAATAACTCGCCCAGCTACAGCACTAGGGACAGATTTAGCTGGATATAAATTTGAGGCCTAGTATTTAGGCGCTGGGTGACCGGTATGGATTTAGTGACAGAATTAGACTGGGATATGGCCAAAAAATAAACAGACTATTGCTGGTTAAATGCACTTGGTGTGACAGCTTCACCCTGATGTAGGCTTTAGCCAAAAAACAACCACACCATTGAGGGTTAAATGCACTTGGTGACAGGCGCAGCTTGCCCCTGATTTAGTATATGGCCAAAAAATGAACAGACTATTGCTGGTTAAATGCACTTGGTGTGACAGCTTCACCCTGATGTAGGCTTTAGCCAAAAAACAACCACACCATTGAGGGTTAAATGCACTTGGTGACAGGCGCAGCTTGCCCCTGATTTTGTATATGGCCAAAAAATGAACAGACTATTGCTGGTTAAATGCACTTGGTGTGACAGCTTCACCCTGATGTAGGCTTTAGCCAAAAAACAACCACACCATTGAGGGTTAAATGCACTTGGTCGCAGCTTGTGCTGGCGCACCACAAGACACAAAATGGCCGCCGATCACCCCAGAAAAATGTGACTGACAAACGGTCTGTGCAGCCTAAAAACAGTGAGCAATTGAGGATCAGCAGCTCAATGATCCACAGCTGCAGATCGATCAGTTAATCAAGTCCTTTGGAGGAGTTAATCTGCCTAATCTCGCCCTACTGTCGCAGCCGCAACCTCTCCCTACGCTAATCAGAGCAGAGTGACGGGCGGCGCTATGTGACTCCAGCTTAAATAGAGGCTGGGTCACATGGTGCTCTGGCCAATCACAGCCATGCCAATAGTAGGCATGGCTGTGATGGCCTCTTGGGGCAAGTAGTATGACGCTTGTTGATTGGCTGCTTTGCAGCCTTTCAAAAAGCGCCAAGAAAGCGTCACAAAAGCGCGAAGAAAGCGACGAACACCGAACCCGAACCCGGACTTTTACGAAAATGTCCGGGTTCGGGTCCGTGTCACGGACACCCCAAAATTCGGTACGAACCCGAACTATACAGTTCGAGTTCGCTCATCCCTAACCGTGGCCAATATTTTTCCACTAATAGTGGATATTTAACATTTTAAGGTGTTTAATCTTTATTTACTAACAGTTAATAACTTATAATCACAATTGGGATCTATGACACCATGAAATTAACATGGGAGGTGGGTAAGTGTACTGGATGTAAATAACTTTATGGCCTCATTCACATGTACATTTTTCACGTATGTGTGCTATCCACATTTTCTGCTGATAGCACACATACCCATTGATTTTAATGTGTTTGCTCACACAGTAGTTTCTCCACTCACAGTGGGTCAGTGAAAAAATCACAGAGATCTGCACTACTTTAGTTCCTGATATGAACAAAACACACCCATTGGTATCCGTGCTTGGTCTGACCACTGATAGCAGATGCTCTGGATATGTTCAGCTTGAGCAGTGTCCGTGAAACACAGATGAGACACTAAGGCCAAAAACGGACATGCGAACCAAGCAGGGTCATTCTGATGTGAGCCTGGCTTTATAGTGGTTATGGCTAGGAACAAGAACATTAACCCTGAAAGTAGTGAACTGTGATTGGTTACAAACCTTGCCTCTTGATAGTTTTTAATGATGCACTCATTAGGATCTCGGCCTTAGGGCTCATGCACACTTTGCTGTCTGCAAATTGCGGATCTGCAAAACATGGATACCAGCTGTGCTTGTTCTGCATTTTGTGAAATGGAGCATCCTGGCATCTATAACAGTCCTTTCCTTGTCCATAAAACAGATAAGTATAGGACATGTTCTATCCACGGACATATGGATGCAGACTGCACACAATGTGCTGTCCGCATCTTTTGGACCTACACCAGCGTATGGGTGATACTTGTTATACACTTGGATAGTTACTGTAGAGAGCATACACTGTGATGGAACAAAGCTGTAGAACGGCTGTTTGCTGGGATTTATTTTGGCATACAAGAACAATCGCCCAAGGATAATGTCACATCAAGAGTAATCAAGCAGACTTCCTTTCTTCATGTCGCCAGGCTCTTCTGACTAAAGATAGTGGATCAAAAGCAACACTAAGAATATTTCACTTGATAATCTTCAAAAAGAAGCAGGAATGAGGTCAATCTATGCAAAGTAGTTCTAGAGAGAAGGCAGAAAATGTTCTCCCACCTTCTGGGGGAGATTGATTTTGCATACTTTTCCCAGTGTGGCCTTAAAATCTCTATACTTTTTGCGTGCAGAAAATCAGTAACCCAGTGAAAATGAGGTGAATGTAATAAAAGCAGGCCTGGTTATCTTCCATGTGTTGCTGCCATCTTCTGGAATAATTCCGCATCAACATGCTATGTGCGATTTTTATTTTTTGGAGTTTACTTGCTTTTTTATATACATGTATGTCAAGAAGAAAAGTACGTTAATTTAAAGTTGAAAAAAATAAATATCTTGCCCCTAGCTGTGTGTACAGGGCTCATTTTAAGTTAAGTGTGATCTAAAATGTCATGATAATGGATGACTGATGAAATGAAAAATAAGATTGTTAAAGATAATTATAAGGTAGGGGCTACACAGTGATCTTGGCTGTGACACACAACATGTAGCAGTGTAGCCACTGAACTGCTTTGGTACCCCAGAATCACAGACAAAAATCCATCAGTGTTGATTTTTATTTTTTTTGCAATTTTGGGATCACAGTCAGGACAATCCGCAAATTGCACTGCCACCCCATTCAGTTCAATGGCTGCACTGCTCCATAGTCTTTTTTGGTTGTGTGATGGGTAGTCCCAGCCTTAGGCCTCATGCACACGAGCATGTGTGCCCCGTGCAGGCTCAGACTGGCCCACAGGCGAACAGGGGAAACCCCCCGGTGGGCCCCCTGAGAAAGGTGGGCCCACTGTCCACCAGCACAGCATCTCAAATAACCTATATCAATATAAAAAACTGGGAAGACAATACAGTCTATTATTATAGATGCATCAGATGGTTAAGATGGCCTCTAGGAATAGAGGCAAGCCAGCCAGAATCCTCTCTTCCCTGGGACCCACCTTTTGAAGCTGTTGCAGAGACCCCCATAATTAATTAGCTTCTAGTGTCATGCAGGTAATATTTACATGTCGCTGTACAGTGGGCCCCCAGAATTAATTTTACTGGTGGGCCCTAGACATTCCAGTCCGACACTGGCCCTGTGCCCGTATTGTGGACCACAAACAGCTTGACTTGAATGGATCCGCAAGATACGGAGAGAAGTGGAGACACTGATTGGAAGCACTATGAAGTGTTTCCGTGGGATTTCGGTCCATGACACCACACCGCAAAAGAGTAGAACATGTCCTATTTTTTGCGGTGCAAACAGTCTCCTGCGGATCATGGACCCATTCAAGTCAGTGGGTCCGCCTCTGCAAACAGCGTGAACACAGACAGTGCCCGTGCATTGTAGACCACTATTTGTGCTCCGCAGCATGGGCACGAGGCACACACACTCGTGTGCATGAGCCCTTAGGGTCACTATGCAGTAAGTCGGATTGGGACTAATGCACACTGGCACAATATTAATAGTTTTTAGTTTGTGACGCCAATTGCAATGTGCGCAGGTTATAGTCTCAGGGCCCTTCAAGGTGTAATAACTCACGTACCAGGTGAGGAATGCCAGAGGGGGGATGATGTCGCTGTGTAGTAGGTATAGTAGTGTCAACGGTGTCTCCTACCTTGGTACGGCTGGACTCCTGGATCCTGGCTCACTTGCAATAAAATAAGTCTTGTTAATAGGAGTAACTGAGGAACTTTGGTAATAAGGAATGAGATCCAAACAGGTCATATAATCCAACTTGTCTTTACTGGATGGCAACAGAAATCCATAAGAGTTACAGCAATAGTCTTGGGTCCCAGCAGGTTTTGGCAATATGTGGCAGGGATCAATATCTCTTCTGCTCCTATACTATATGCCTGGAGAATCTGGCAGGTATTTATCTTCTGCTCTGTGTGTCTTCTGCTTAGTACGGGCCTGACTAGCTGAGGAGGAATTTGGCTTCTCCTGGACTCTGGATAAGTACTCACAGGACTGCTCGCAGGGAATGAGTCTTCCTGGAGATCTGTAGTTCTGGAGGTGTTGCTTGCTTGTCACCAGCTGAGGTAGATGACTCAGGCTGGGAAGAGTGATCCTTGGCCTCAACCGAGGCTGGATCCTAGGTTGGGATCCGGTTTCTGGGAGCTCCTACCAACACAGCCTTCCCAAAGCCGGGGGGCTGATACACTAACTAGAACTTTCTTTCCTCCCCATGAGGCAGGAAGTGGGAACATTTCACACCTCCTCAAAGAGGGGGGGAGCTAGATTGGAATGAACTATTCCAGTCTAGTTATGCTAAACTGAACTAAACACATTGCTGCCACCTGCTGGTGTACATGGGAATGACAGCAATTATATTTAACAAAGGTTTGTAATGCACATTTGTGAGAATATGATGTTAAATTACACAGGATGACAATGCACACACACCTAACATGTTGTAGCAGGGAGAAAGAGTTTAGTGACATACTCTGGGATGTTACAACTATACCACTGGATTTTATGCTTGGTAGGTAAAGCGAGAGGTGATTTTCACTCCTCAATCCTATCCATGTAAATATTTTTTTTTAATCTTATGTAAGTTGGACCTAAAATAAATTGTTACAGCCCCTTAAGGCCTTCTTTGCACATCTTAAAAATAAAAAAAACACTTCCAACCTTGAAACATGAAGTTGTAGTTTTTAGGATATCTTCTAAAAAGTCTCGACAGCAGTAAAAAAGAGACTTTGCTTAAAATAAGCAAAATGGTTCCTGATTTACTAACCTTCACATGTGAACACACAATATTTCAGCTCTAAACGAAGCCAAAAGCCACTGTCAGTATTTAGCCAGTATTAGGGCGCATTCACATGACCGCGCAGTGTTTTGCGGCCCGCAAATTGCAGATCTGCAAAACATGGATGCCGTCCGTGTGCATTCTGCAATTTGCAGAACGGAATGTGCAGCCCATTATAGAAATGCCTATTCTTTTCCGCGATTGCAGACAAGAATAGGACCTGCTGTATATTTTTTGCAGGGCCGCGGAACGGAACAACGGATGCGGACAGTATAAAATGAATGAGTTTGCATCCTTTCCACAAAAGAAATGTGAAATAATCATAATAGATCCATTAGCCTATGTCATTAACTTATCTACAGTTAATGTAATGGTGTCCGTACATGTTACGAACGAGCCTCGGTAACCACATGCAGATTACTGCTGATTGCCATGCTGCAACTGTACTGGTCATAGTTTCAAGGTTGCATGAGGGTGCCATGTTGCGGCTGCAGCCCTCAACAAGAGACATAATTGTGATTACAAACCCCACAAGAGTGCCGTGATATCCAAAATGGTGTTTCTCATTGTCTACTGCACCTGCCTGAATAGATAATGTACTGCACAGGGTGACTGGATCTACAAATAACAAATCCCTTGCAAAACAAGGTTGCACATGCTTATAGAGCATCAGTATATTATGTCAGTATATTCAATGTTATATTCCACTGCACTTGCTCAAGCATAAACCACAGCACCACGACACAGTCTCTCATGGCCATCATAAACATTTATAGATCACTTTCTCATAGTTCCACTGCCAGGATTTAACTCTGCAGGGACACATAATCGGGCGGCTGGCCATGTTGCTGTCAGTACTAATTAAGGCACCAAATACCAGAACAGCGTGGACTGTTCCCTGGAGTCTGGATGCTAATTCAGAGTTAGGCTACATGCACATGACCATTGTGTGTTTTGCGGTCCGCAAATCGCGGATCCGCAAAACACGGATGGCATCCGTGCACGTTCCGCAATTTGCGGAACGGCACGGACAGCCTTTAATATAACTGCCTATTCTTGTCCGCAAAGCACGAATAGAACAGGTTATATTTTTTGGGCAGACCACTGAACGGAGAAACGGGTGCTGTCCACATCTTTTGCGGCCCCCCTGAAGTGAATGGGTCCGCATCCGAGCCGCAAAAACTGCGGCTCAGGTGCGGACCAAACAACGGCCGTGTGCATGAGGCCTCACTGAGAGTGGCCATAATTTATACTTCTGAGGCTCCCAGACTTGACATTCAGTCTAAGTGCTAGTGCTCTATTTAGATGTGCCACTTCCTAAACAAATAATTCATAAAGGCATGTTGGCAGGAGTCTGCATTGCCATACTTAGCGTCATATTAATCAGTTGCACGATGTTTGATAATTTTGGTGCATCTTTTAGGGCTCTGCTTTTTGATCAATAAGAAAAGCCATAGAAACCGCCTTTTTTCCCCTATATCTAATGTGGTTTTTATCGTGATGTTTTAGTAGGGAATTCTGTGATATTTTTTGTTCGGGCATTTTTCCCCTTAAAGAGAAGGGTATGAAAAAAATACCTGAAATACCAAGAAAAAGCTTCAACATGTTGCATAAAAAAATGGCAGGGAGACTAAAAAGCCACAAATTAAGGCCTCTTTCACACTTGCGTTGTCCGGATCCGGCGTGTACTCCACTTGCCGGAATTACACGCCGGATCCGGAAAAACGCGAGTGAACTGAAAGCATTTGATGACGGATCCGTCTTCAAAATGCGTTCAGTGTTACTATGGCAGCCAGGACGCTATTAAAGTCCTGGTTGCCGTAGTAGTAGTGGGGAGCAGTATACTTACAGTCCGTGCGGCTCCCGGGGCGCTCCAGAGTGACATCAGAGCGCCCCATGCGCATGGATGACGTGCCATGCGATCACGTCATCCATGCGCGTGGGGCGCCCTGACGTCACTCTGGAGCGCCCCGGGAGCCGCACGGACGGTAAGTATACTGCTCCCCGCTCCCCACTACACTTTACCATGGCTGCCAGGACTTTAGCGTCCCGGCAGCCAAGGTAAACATTCAGAAAAAGCTAAACGTCGGATCCGTCAATGCGCCGAAACGACGTTTAGCTTAAGGCCGGATCCGGATCAATGCCTTTCAATGGGCATTAATTCCGGATCCGGCCTTGCGGCAAGTGTTCAGGATTTTTGGCCGGAGCAAAAAGCGCAGCATGCTGCGGTATTTTCTCCGGCCAAAAAACGTTCCGGTCCTGAACTGAAGACATCCTGATGCATCCTGAACGGATTTCACTCCATTCAGAATGCATTAGGATAAAACTGATCAGGATTCTTCCGGCATAGAGCCCCGACGACGGAACTCTATGCCGGAAGAAAAGAACGCAAGTGTGAAAGAGCCCTAAAAGAAAAACAAGACACTAAGCATTAATACTTGTTTATCCTACATTTCCCACATCTCGAGCTGGACCCCCCCCAAAAAAAACAAAACACTAAAACCAACTAGTCAATAGGAGCAGTGCTGTAGTAAGGTTGATGGAGCTGAGTAGATCCAGCGCCGGCTTCTGGTAACAAAGCTACACCAGAACAAATGATCAGTCGAGGTACATGGTGTTGGACATCGCCGATCAGTTAGGCCTCTTTCACACGAACAATACCGATTGTGTCAGGATCTGTTCAGGAAAAAGCAGATGGTTTTGCACGCAAGTTCAGCCAGTCTTGTCTGCGATTGCGTTCAGTCTTTCACATGGGTGAAGCCTCATTCACTTCTATGGAACCAGAGCTGTGTGAAAAACCCAGAATATAGAACATGCTGCGATTTTTCCTGAACACGGAAATGATGAGTGAAAAACAACGCTCATGTACACAAACCCATTAAAATGAATGGGTCAGGATTCATTCCGGATGCTATGCGTTTGCTTCATGCATCGCACCTGGACAGAAAACTCACTTGTGTGAAAGGGACCTTAGTGATTGCCTATCTTGAGGATAGGCAATCACTTAAGAAAGGCTGAACAACCCCTTTCATTGTTGCATTGTTTGCTGCCATGTAATGTCTGATTTTGTCTGTACATGTACCCTCTGATTGTAAAGGGCTGCAGAATACGTTGGCGCTATATAAATAAAGATTATCATTATTATTGCTATGGCAGTCCAGGGGCTAGTGAAGGCTCCCAGGCCTGCCATAGTAAAGTTCCAATTAAGCCCTGGCCCTGGCTGAGTAGGATTTTACGATATACTGCAATACTACTTGATTGCAGTCTATGGTATAAGTGATCTAACAATAACATGTTTAACCCCTTAAGGACACAGCCTTTTTACACCTTAGGACCAGGCCATTTTTTGCAAATCTGACCAGAGTCACTTTAAGTGCTGATAACTTTAAAACGCTTTGACTTATCCAGGCCGTTCTGAGATTGTTTTTTTGTCACATATTGTACTTCATGACACTGGTAAAATGAAGTAAAAAAAAATTTTTGGTAAATTTCAAAGTTTCAGTTTCTCTACTTTTGTAATACATAGTAATACCCCTAAAAATTGTGATGCCTTTACATTCCCCATATGTCTACTTCATGTTTGAATTATTTTGGGAATGATATTTTATTTTTTGGGGATGTTACAAGGCTTAGAAGTTTAGAAGCAAATCTTGAAATTTTTCGGAAATTTACAAAAACCAAATTTTTAGGGACCACTACAGCTCTGAAGTCACTTTGCGAGGCTTACATAATAGAAACCACCCAAAAATGCCCCCATTCTATAAACTACACCCCTCAAGGTATTCAAAACTGATTTTACAAACTTCGTTAACCCTTTAGGTGTTGCACAAGAGTTATTGGCAAATGGGGATGAAATTTGAGAATTTCATTTTTTTGGCTAATTTTCCATTTTAACCCATTTTTTCCACTAACAAAGCAAGGGTTAACAGCCAAACAAGACTGTATCTTTATTGCCCTGACTCTGCCGTTTACAGAAACACCCTATATGTGGCCGTAAACTACTGTACGGCCACACAGCGGGGCGTAGAGTGAAAGGTGCGCCATACGGTTTTTGGAAGGCAGGTTTTGCTGGACTGTTTTTTTGACACCATGTCCCATTTGAAGCCCCCTGATGCACCCCTAGAGTAGAAACTCCATAAAAGTGACCCCATCTAAGAAACTACACCCCTCAAGGTATTCAAAACTGATTTTACAAACTTCATTAACCCTTTAGGTGTTGCACAAGAGTTATTGGCAAATGGGGATGAAATTTGAGAATTTCATTTTTTTGCCTAATTTTCCATTTTAACCAATTTTTTTCCACTAAAAAAGCAAGGGTTAACAGCCAAACAAGACTGTATCTTTATTGCCCTGACTCTGCCGTTTACAGAAACACCCAATATGTGGCCGTAAACTACTGTACGGCCACACAGCGGGGCGTAGAGTGAAAGGTGCGCCGTTTGGTTTTTGGAAGGCAGGTTTTGCTGGACAGTTTTTTTGACACCATGTCCCATTTGAAGCCCCCCTGATGCAACCCTAGAGTAGAAACTCCATAAAAGTGACCCCCATCTAAGAAACTACACCCCTCAAGGTATTCAAAACTGATTTTACAAAGTTTGTTAACCCTTTAGGTGTTGCACAAGATTTAATGGAAAATAGAGATACAATTTCAAAATTTCACTTTTTTGGCAGATTTTCCATTTTAATATTTTTTTTCCAGTTACAAAGCAAGGGTTAACAGCAAAACAAAACTCATTATTTATGGCCCTGATTCTGTAGTTTACAGAAACACCCCATATGTGGTCGTAAACTGCTGTATGGGCACACGGCAGGGCGCAGAAGGAAAGGAATGCCATACGGTTTTTGGAAGGCAGATTTTGCTGGACTGTTTTTTTTACACCATGTCCCATTTGAAGCCCCCTGATGCAACCCTAGAGTAGAAACTCCATAAAAGTGACCCCATCTAAGAAACTACACCCCTCAAGGTATTCAAAACTGATTTTACAAAGTTTGTTAACCCTTTAGGTGTTGCACAAGATTTAATGGAAAATAGAGATACAATTTCAAAATTTCACTTTTTTGGCAGATTTTCCATTTTAATATTTTTTTTCCAGTTACAAAGCAAGGGTTAACAGCAAAACAAAACTCATTATTTATGGCCCTGATTCTGTAGTTTACAGAAACACCCCATATGTGGTCGTAAACTGCTGTACGGGCACACGGCAGGGCGCAGAAGGAAAGGAATGCCATACGTTTTTTGGAAGGCAGATTTTGCTGGACTGGTTTTATTGACACCATGTCCCATTTGAAGCCCCCCTGATGCACCCCTAGAGTAGAAACTCCAAAAAAGTGACCCCATTTTAGAAACTACGGGATAAGGTGGCAGTTTTGTTGGTACTAGTTTAGGGTACATATGATTTTTGGTTGCTCTATATTACACTTTTTGTGCGGCAAGGTAACAAGAAATAGCTTTTTTGGCACCGTTTTTTTTTTTTGTTATTTACAACATTCATCTGACCGGTTAGATCATGTGGTAATTTTATAGAGCAGGTTGTCACGGATGCGGCGATACCTAATATGTATACAAATTTTTTTATTTATGTAAGTTTTACACAATGAATTAATTTTTAAAACAAAAAAAAGTTTTAGTGTCTCCATAGTCTAAGAGCCATAGTTTTTTCAGTTTTTGGGCGATTATCTCAAGTAGGGTCTCATTTTTTGCGGGATGAGATTACGGTTTTATTGGCACTATTTTGGGGTGCATATGACTTTTTGATCGCTTGCTGTTACACTTTTTGTGAAGTAAGATGACAAAAAATTGCTTTTTTTACACCGTTTTTTTTTTTTTTTTTTACGGTGGTCACCTGAGGGGTTAGATCATGTGATATTTTTATAGAGCCGGTCGATACGGACGCGGCGATACCTAATATGTATACTTTTTTTTATTTATGTAAGTTTTACACAATGATTTCATTTTTGAAACAAAAAAAATCATGTTTTAGTGTTTCCATAGTCTAAGAGCCATAGTTTTTTCAGTTTTGGGGCGATTATCTTGGGTAGGGTATGATTTTTGCGGGATGAGATGACGGTTTGATTGTTACAATTTTGGAGTACATACAACTTTTTTGATCACTTTTATTAACTTTTTTGGGAAGTAAGGTGGGCAAAATTTCAATTTCATCATAGTTTTTAATTTTTTATTTTTATGGCGTTCACCGTTTGGGTAAAGTAACATGACCGTTTTATAGATCAGGTCGTTACGGACGCGGCGATACCAAACATGTGTAGGGAATTTTTTTTTATTTTTTTTTAATCAGTGATAAATGTGTTTTTTGATTTTTACTTTATAATACAGTACAGTACAATATATAGTACTTTACTGTATTTTACACTTTATCTGAACAGATCTATGCCTTTCAGCACAGATCTGTTCAGCACCATGGACAGCAGGACGCCTGAGAGGCGTCCTGTTGCCATGGGAACCTTCCCCGTCTGCTCAGTTATGGTCAGAACTGCGCAGACGGGGAAGGGTAAGGAGGGGGCTCTGGGGGGGCTGCCTGGGAGCTCTCTCCCTCTCCATTCGGGGGGCTGCAAAGGCACAGCAGCCCCCCGATGGGAGAGGGAGGGAGCTCCCTGCGCTGTTAACCTTTTCCATACAGCGGTCCGTACGGACCGCGGTATGGAAAGGGTTAAACGGCTGACATCGCAGCACAGATGTCAGCCGTTTATACCAGGGTGCCAGCAATGTGCTGGCACCCTGGTATACCCACTAGAAACCAACGATTATTCAAGGGGAGGCGGGCGGGGGATCGCGATCCCGCCTACCGCACCGCCCGCCTCCCGCACCGCCCGCACCGCCCGCAACCCTCCCCCTGCACCTCCCACCGTGCTCAAATAACTTAGGGGTGCAGGGGGGAGGGATGCAGGAACATTTTTGGAATCCTAAAGTTTCTGATCCCCGCGGTCAGGGACCGCGGGGATCAGAAACTGCAGAAATCGCAGCAAACCGCAGGTCTGAATTGACCTGCGGTTTGCCGCGATCGCCGACATGGGGGGGTCACGGGACCCCCCCGCGCATTTAGCCTAGGTGCCTGCTCAATGATTTGAGCAGGCACCGGGTTCCGATCACTGCCAGCCGCACGGCAGTGATCAGAAATACACAGGGCGTACATGTACGCCCTGTGTCCTTAAGTACCAGGGCACAAGGGCGTACCTGTACGCCCTATGTCCTTAAGAGGTTAAGCCCCATAGGAGGGATAAAAATAAAGTAAAAAAAAGTTTTAAAAAATATAAGTAAACATTTAAATTACACCCATTTTACAAATTAGTTATAAAGAAGGATTGCGCTGCAGGAGAAAATTATTTTATATAAAAATAAAAATCTAATAAAAAGTTCCTTTAGTAGATCTTCAATCAACGTGGTCACAAGCCAACCTCACAAAATAACACTGGTATGGAAATCTGTTCTGAAATGAAAAAGCGCACTATGGTGTAGCAAATTCCAAAAACTTAGCACACCTGCGAATAGATTATACTCACAGGATTTCTTGCGAATAAATGCGTATAGAAGTAGATGGTATCTTCAGTAGAACTCTGTTAAAAAAGAGGACTATAGTGTAGCATGTAATTACACTTAAAACGCTTGCTGTAAGGTTGTACTCACAGGATATCCCTTATGAGATGCATGGAAGGGATCTGTGCAATCTTCACAGGCAGCTGGGCAGGTGGAGCAGGCAAGGATCAAGACACTCGGACAAGAAAATCCCAAATATCGATCCGACAGATGAAATACTTCTGCACCAAGATTGTAATTGACCTCAGATTCTCCGAAGAACTAGCAAGTGGAATGGATGTGCACCAAAGAGTCGGATAGAAATTATTTAATAAGAAATAAAATTACAGCTAAAACCACAAGACTAAAGTCTCTGAATTGCCCGACCCGGGTTTCGCCGTGATGCTTCGTCTGGGGCGTTGATTAGTGATTGGATTCCACAGAGTTTAAATTAGCAGGAGACCTCCCTTCTACCACGTCATAACATTTTTCACAGGAGTGCAAGGTAAGAACAATTATACATAAACAGACACACATGAACAAAAAATGTATATAAAATCCACATAAAAATATAAATATATAAAAATATAAAAAAGTATATATGGGACAAGGTACTAGAAAAAATGTGTTAGAAGAGACAGGCATTAACGTCACATTCTATATTCAACCCTTGGGGTTGCATAGTTCCTAAAAGGAACATCCACTCAACTTCTTTTTTATTTATTAAGGAGATAAAGTCCCCTCCACGAGTAGGTGTGCGCACAAGTTCTAATCCAAAAAAGCGCAGACCTCTAGGGTTTTTGTTATGACAGATTTTAAAATGTAACGAGACACTATGGGTCTCGAGACCTTTTTTTATATTTCGTATGTGCTCCTGCACTCGAGTTTTTAGGCTACGTGTAGTCCTGCCGACATACTGGAGGCCACAAGGGCACTCCAAAAGATAAATTACACCAGCGCTGTTACACGAAAATTGGCCCCTTATTTTCAAAGCAGTGTCTTTCATCTTATTGGTTTTAATGGTCTCCACAAACCTTTCTCGGTCTTTTTGGATGCGGTTTTTGCAGGGCAATCCTTCTTTATAACTTTACTTATCTGACTTTTCCCACATTGTCTCCGGATTTGCAGCGCTAGAGAAGACAAGTATATCTAACAGAGACTTTATTTTATTTATTTTTCTGAATCATTTTACAAATTAAACTAAATAAACAGGCAAAAAAAACATAATTGGTATCATGTCTGAACTATTAAAATATGAAAGTGTTTATCCTGTACAGTGAAAGCTGTAAGGGCAAAAAAAAATTTGGTCACTTAGCCTTCTAAAAAATAAACAAAAATGGAATAAATCGTTGTCAAAAAGCCATATTGTCACGGTCCCTCGGGTGACTGGTGTCCATCTGGGGAGGAATGGGTTGTCTCTGGTCCTAAACTTATTCGAGGGCCTTATAGGGAAATCAGGGCCTAGGTATCCTGCATATGAATATTCCTACCTTCAAGGTCTACTCATATTGATAGGTAGTCAGGGCCCGGATTAGGGTTGTCTAGGACAGTGTTTCCCAACCAGTGTGCCTCCAGCTGTTGCAAAACTACAACTCCCAGCATGCCTGGACAGCCTTTGGCTGTGCGGGCATGCTGGGAGTTCTAGTTTTGCAACAGCTGGAGGCACACTGGTTGGGAAACACTGGTCTTGGAGGTGACCTGTTTCTTCCTTAGTTTTCAGGCCCAGTTACTGTTCCACATTCCTCCTGTGTTCAGTGTGGAGTCCCCCCCCGTCCCCCCCCCCCCCCCACTGATTGTGACATCATCTACCACCATAAAAAACGCCATTTCGTTTAGGTCAGTGCAGCTATGGATCCTATGTCTGCACTGGTCGAACAACTGCAGGGACTGTCATTGGAGGTAGCTGACCTCCGTGCGACAGTCTTACAGATTCAGAGACCACGGACGGCTGGTTCCAATGGTGGGTACCAGGCCTGCCCTGAACCAAAGGTTTCCCTCCTGGACAGATTTTCTGGTGGTAGTGACAATTTCATTCGATTCAGAGAATCGTGTAAGTTGTACTTTAAGCTGCGTCCATACTCTTCTGGGGATGAGTGTCAACATGTGGGTATGATCATTGCTTAAAGGGGTTGTCCAAGTTATATTTCCTCAGGATAGGTCATCAATATCAGATCGGAGAGGGTCCGACACCCGGCACCCCCTCCGATCAGCTGTTTGAATAAAAGGCGTGCACGGTGTCAGCGCTGCCTCCTCTTCACTGTTTACCTTCTAGCCGTTGCATCTGCAGTGGTGAGCAGGTGTAATTACAACCAAGCCGCCCCATTCATTTCAATAGGAAGGCTTGGGTGTAATTACACCTGCTCACCACTGCAGATGCAACGGCTAGAAGGTAAACAGTGAAGAGGAGGCTGTGCTGACACCACGCACGCCTTCTCTTCAAACAGCTGATCGGAGGGGGTGTCGGACCCCCTCCGATCTGATATTGATGACCTATCCTGAGTATAGGTCATCAATAAATATAACTTGGACAACCCATTTAAGGATGATGCACAGTCTTGGGCTTTTTCTCTGCCGACCGGATCACCGTCCCTCCAGTCGGTAGATGAATTTTTTAGAGCCTTGGATCTTATTTATGATGACCCAGATCGGATCTCTCAGGCTGAGACCAAGTTACGTGGTTTACGGCAGGGAGAGCTCTCCGCAGAAATCTATTGCTCTGAATTGAGGAGATGGGCTTCGAATACCGAGTGGAATGATCCTGCTCTCCATAGCCAGTTCTGTCATGGTCTATCTGAGAGGCTACAGGACGGGTTGGCCTTTCATGAAAAACCTGAGTCATTGAAAGCAGCTATGTCCCTTGCTGTACGCCTGGATAGACGCCTGAGGGGAAAATCTAAGGGTCCTCACCCTCAGGACGCACTGTCAAATAAGGTGGCGGCTTCCTTCGACACTTATGGTAAAGAGACACCTGTGGTTACGCCTTGTGAGGAGCCTATGCAGTTGGGGGGAGCTACTCCTGGGACTGCTGGTAAGAGCTCTGGTCATATTAAGGGCGTCTGTTTTTGTTGTGGAAAAAAGGGACATTTTGTGAATATTTGTCAGTACATTCAGCCCCAAGGTGCAAACAACTTTTGTCATTTACTGGTAGTACCCGATTTCTCTTGTCTGCCGAGGTCGCGCTAGAGTCCAAAACGGTGGAAATCGAGGTATTTATCGACAGTGGGGCTGGGGTTAACCTGATTGATGGACAGTTTGTTCGTATTCATGGGTTGACTACTAGTGCACTAGAGAAAAGCATTTCTGTCTTTGCTATTGAGTCTGCACCTCTTACCCAAAAATGTCTGTCGCAGGTGGTAAATGACATCCATTTAAGAGTGGGTGATTTCTCTGATGGTTTTGGGTTTGCCAAAGTGTTCTCTAAATTGGATCCGAGGGGGGCATATCATTTGGTAAGGATCAAAGAGGGGGACGAATGGAAGACGGCCTTTAATACCCCTGAGGGTCATTTTGAAAATCTGGTCATGCCTTTTGGGCTAACCAATGCTCCAGCGGTTTTTCAACACTTTATCAATTACATCTTTCATCATCTGGTGGGGAGATTTGTTGTATATCTGGATGACATACTAATTTATTCAGTGCAATTCCTGGGTTACCTGCTCTCATCCTCTGGTTTTCGTATGGATCCCGAGAAAGTCTGTGTGGTGTTGGACTGGGATCGACCCGAAAATCTGAATGCATTTTTGGGGATTCACCAACTACTACCGTAAATTCATTTTGAACTATTCAACTTTGGTTAAACCTTTAACAGACATGACTAGGAAGGGGGTCGATTTTTCTCTGTTTGGTCTGAGGCGGCATTACAAGCCTTTTCTGCTGTTAGGAATGTTTTGCTTCAGCCCCTATTCTGGTGCAACCGGACGTGTCTCAGCCATTTATTGTAAATGTTGACGCATCTGAGGTAGGGGTGGGAGCAGTTTTGTCGCAAAGGTCCTTCACCTAGTAAATGGCGCCCATGTGCTTTTTTCTCTAAAAAAAACTCTTGACTGCTGAAAGAAATTATGATGTGGGTAATAGGGAATTGCTGGCCATTAAGTTGGCTTTTGAAGAATGGCGCCATTGGTTGGAAGGAGCAATTCATCCTATTACGGTAATTACTGATCACAAAAATCTGGCTTACCTTGAATCGGCTAAATGACTGAATCCAAGGCAGGCCAGATGGTCGCTGTTTTTCACCAGATTCAACTTCATTGTCATCTACCGCCCTGGGGTTAAGAACGTCAAGGCGGATGCTTTGTCGTGCAGCTTTCCGGGGGGGGGGGGGGGGGGTGATTCTAAAGATCCTAGTCCTATTTTGTCTGAAGGGGTAGTCATAGCTTCCCTATATCTTAATCTTGAGGCTAAGGTGTTGGAGGCCCAAGAGGATGCACCGGACTCTTGTGCTCCAGGGAAATTGTTTGTTCCTTCAGACTTGCATCACAAGGTATTTGAGAAACATCACTGTACTGTCTTGGCTGGACACCCCGGGATTAGAATTACTGTCGATCTGATCTCGCACAGATTTTGGTGGCCGGGGCTGCGTGTGTTGAGGACTGTGTCAGCCTGTTGTACCTGTGCTCGTGCTAAGGTGACACATACTTGGCCTTCTGGATCTCTTCTTCCGTAACCCATCCCGTCCAGACCTTGGACGCATTTGTCCATGGACTTTATCACGGATTTGCCGAATTCTTTGGGAAAAATAGTGATCCTGGTGGTAGTTGATCAGTTTAGCAAAATGGCGCATTTTATAGCATTGCCTGCTCTACCTAATGCCAAAACTCTTGCATAGGTGTTTGTAGATAACATTGTAAAACTACATGGCATTCCCTCTGATGTGGTGTCTGATCGGGGGACTCAGTATGTTTCCAGATTCTGGAAAGCATTCTGTACTCGACTGGGGGTACAATTGTCGTTTTCTTCAGCTTTTCATCCTCAGTCGAACGGACAGATGGAGTACTCCAATCAGAATCTGGATACTTACTTGAGATGTTTTGTTTCTGAGAATCAGGAGGAGTGGTCTTCATTCTTGTCATTAGGCGAATTTGCCATTAATAACCATAGACAGGAGTCCACTGATAAGTTTTTTGAGGCATATGGATTCCATCCGCAGTTTGGCACATTTTCTAAGATTTATAAGATCACTGCCATTGTTTACCCTGTAGCCTTCCGTATTGAACTTCCTCAGGCTTTGAAAATTCATAACATATTTCATAACTCGTTGTTGAAGAACCTGTTGAGCCGTCCTCCTTGCCTCCCGATCCTGTCATGGTGGACGGTAATTTATAATTTCAAATCAGCTGGCTTGTGGACTCCCGAGTTCTCCGTAGATCCCTTCAGTATCTCGTCCACTGGAAAGGTTACGGACCAAAGGAGAGGATGTGGGTTCCAGCAGCCAATGTTAATGCGAATCGTCTGGTGAAGGCCTTTCACAGAGCCCATCCTACCAAGGTCGGTCCTGGTTGCCCGGAGGTCACCCGTAGAAGTACTGGGTCGGGTACTGTCACGGTCCCTCAGGTGACTGGTGTCAGGAGATCAGAGAGACTGGCTGAGCGTGGAGGAATCTAACTGCCTCCTTGATTTCTCTTTATTCAGTGTTGATAGGGTTAATGACCACTTCCCTTTTCTCAGCAGTTGCTCAGTGGTCATAACCTCTACCCTTTATAGTCCTACCCCACCCTTCTGACTATGCGGTAGATAGAAAATAGGAAAATCTAGCTCACCCACTTGAATTCTAAATGATCCACCCTTGGTGCACGGTAATGTAGGTAAGACCTCAGCGAATATAAAGATAAAAGAATTCCAGCACCTGCAATCTTTGAGTCACGATTTCTTTATTCCAGCAGTGGGTAATAAAACATTGATGGCATAATCTTCACACATCCAGTTACAGTCAGTACGTTTCGAACAAATGTTCTTACTCATGACTTGCTTGCCCTCTGTCTGCAGTGCTCCACTTTCTTATAAACTTTGTGACTCACCATCCCCTATGTTCTGGGCGGGTGGTTAAGTTCAGGTGTATGCAATAAAGTGGATAATCGTAGGCAGAGAGGCCGTCCATTTTAAACCTCCAGTATAGAAAAAAACATATGGTGCAGATTAAAATTGAAAAAATTTAAAAGAATCATATAAGGAAGAGTTGCATAGGTACAATGAATGCTTCGACTGACACAATAACTATAAAAATTATTATCCCATGTTCATTAGAAAAATCGCAGTGTCTGAATTGTCATCTATAGCAAATACCTCATGTATGATACAATTAAAAACAAACATATAGAAACATGGCCATGTGTTGAATACCGGTTTGAAGGGTATTTGCTTCTCAATAAATATACATTAGATCTTTCCTTAAATTTAAACCCAAGTGAAATCTTGTGTTTAATTTCAAGATCCAAAAAGCTTCCCTTTGAAGAGTTAATTTTTGCAGATCACCTCCCCTTGATCGAAGAAAAATAAGTTTGATCGCATATGCAGAAAAAGTATGCAGACTTCTGTTGTGCGAAGTAATAAAATGTTTCGCAGCATTCGAAATGTTCACATATGCGCTGTTCGTGATATCATTTAAGTGTTCCAATAGTCTCGATTTAAATTTTCGAGTTGTACAACCCACATACAGAAGTCTACATTTCACACATTCGATTACGTAGACCACTCCAATGGAGTTACAGTTAATGTACGATTTGATAGGGAAGCTACTTTTGGCTGAAGAATCTTGAAAAATCTGACGTGTCATTTTATGTGGTGATAACTTTAAAATGCTTTTACTTATCCAGGCTATTCTGAGATTGTTTTCTCATCATGTATTGTACTTCATAACAGTGGTAAAATTTAGTAAAAAATTATAATTTTTATTTATAAAAAAAATCCAAATTTAGCAAATTTTTATTAAAAAAAATCCAAAATTCGCAAATTTCCAAATTTCAATTTCTTTACTTCAATAATAGATAGTAATACCTCCAAAATAGTTATTACTTTACATTCCCCATATGTCTACTTCATGTTTGAATAATTTTGTGAATGCCATTTTATTTTTGGAGGATGTTACAAGGCTTAGAAGTTTAGAAGCAAACCCACTTTTTCAGGACCAGATCAGGTCTGAAGTCACTTTGTCAGGCTTACATAATAGAAACCACACAAAAATGACCCCATTTTACAAACTAACACCCCTCAAGGTATTTAAAACTGATTCTACAAACCTTGTTAACCCTTTAGGTGTTCCACAATAATTAATGGAAAATAGAGATAAAATGTCAAAATTTCACCTTTTTGGCAGATTTTCCATTTTAATAAATTTTTTACAGTTGCAAAGCAAGGGTTAACAGCCAAACAAAACTCAATATTTATGACCCTGATTCTGTAGTTTACAGAAATGCCCCATATGTGGTCGTAAACTGCTGAACGGGCACATGGCATTGCGCAGAATGAAAGGAATGCCATGCGGTTTTTGGAAGGCAGATTTTGCTGGACTGGTTTTTTGACACTATGTCCCATTTGAAGCCCCCCTGATGCACCTAAAAAAGTGACCCCATTTTGGAAACTATGGGATAAGGTGGCAGTTTTGTTGGCACTATTTTAGGGTACATATGATTTTTGGTTGCTCTATATTACACTTTTTGTGAGGCAAGGTAACAAGAAATAGCTGTTTTGGCACCGTTTTTATTTTTTATTTACAACATTCATCTGACAGGTTAGATCATGTGGTATTTTTATAGAGCAGGTTGTCACGGACGCGACAATACCAAATATGCCAATTTTCTTTTAGTGTCTCCACATTCTGAAAGCCGTAGTTTTATATATTTTTTGGGCAACTGTCTTGTGTAGGGGCTAATTTTTTTCAGGATGAGATGACGGTTTGATTTGTACTTTTATAGGGAGCATATGACTTTTTGATCACTTGCTATTACACTTTTTGTGATGTAAGGTGACAAAAAAATGGCTTTTTTTTACACCGTTTTTATATTTTAAAAAAATTATGGTATTCACCTGAGGGGTTAGGTCATGTGATATTTTTATAGAGCAGGTTATTATGGACGCGGCGATACCTAATTTGTCTAGTTTTTTTTATTTTTTGGGCGATTGTCTTAGTTAGAGGCTCATTTTTTGCAGGATGAGGTGACGGTTAGTGGGTTGGATCTCACAGGTTTTCCACCGGAAGGCAGCCCCAATGCCTAAAGAAGGCATCGGGCTGCCTTCCATGCCATCGGGTCCCTGTCACAGCAGCACAGGGACCCGATGCCAGAGCCGATCCCCGCACGACATCGCACGTGACGGTTAATGTGCCGGCATCAGTGATTTCACCGATGCCGGAGCATGCAGCAGGGGTCCGGCTATCAGTGACAGCCGGACCCCTGCCGCTGATTGGGCGGGCACAGCTCCTGCACCCGCCCGATCCCCAGTACATGTACGTCATGGGTCTTTAAGTCCCACAAAGAAATGACGTACATGTAAGTCTTGGGTCCTTAAGGGGTTAATGTAAGAAGACTGTGGGTGACAGTGGGTGACAGAAGATCTGTCAGACTGGCAACACATGCTATTATCTGACAAGTTTCCTTGTGGATCAATAGACGTCTGTGTTGTTTCTGATACCCCTTCAGATGTTTCTATTGTGGTCATTTTATCTTTCCTTATTTATAGTTGCTTCTCCCACAAGGCTGTGCGGTTTATAGCTTCAATGGTATCTGTGGTCTGCTGGTGTTTGGTTCTCGGCTGAGTTCCTGTTGCTGCCATAGCTACTGGAAACTTAAGTGTTTCCTTTCCCTTTTGCATTTTGTTTTGGTTTATCTGTGTGTTGTTTTTCCCTGACCCTTTGTTGTAGGCCTGATGGAGACTCCTGGTCGTCCTTCCTTTTTGGAGGAACAGGTAGTCTCAGTCCTGTCACTATCGCCAGGGTATTATAGGGTGAGTTAGGATTCTAGGTACTCCTGCATATGAACTTACCTACCTTTGGGGTCTGTTCATACTGATAGGCAGTCAGGACTGTGACTAGGGATTTGACTAGGAGGTGTCCTTCTTTCTTCCCTTGCTTTCAGGCCTTGTTCCTTGTTCCCTCTCCTTCATTGTCTGGTGTGCTGTCTTCCTCCCACACACGAGCGTGACACATCAGCAGTACAGTATGGATATGGAAAGGATAATGTGTATAGGGGTAACACTGTCATGTGACAGCAATAGTAGCCTCATCTGTAGCAGCCCAGCTGTCACGGACGGTGTACAGGAAACAAGACAAAGCAACATGCATATATGACTCACTGGATCCAAAGCTAAGGAACCATAAGGGAGACCCCTGCACAAGACCTGAGACTTTCCCTGGCTGCTCAGCCTATGCAACGATCCCAGAGGTGGATGGTTGCATATCCACGTACCTCGACTATATAACCCCTGAACACCCTACAATAGTGAGGGGACACGACCACCGGCTCCCTACACCAGACACGGAGGGAGTCAGGGTCACCTGGGATCCAGCAAACAGAAAATAACAGATAAATGTTCAGCACTTAACTTTGTAGCAGACTGGAAAACAAGATCAGCATGCACACACACTCCAGGAAGTAGTATAAGCCGCCCAGTAATGCATTATGGGGCGGAATTTAAAGGGATGCAATCAGTCCAACCACATGACAGCTGAGAGAGGCTAACGAGATGAGGAACTGAACATCACAACAAAGAAACTCAAGGAGGAGGTTCTGAAAGGCTTCTGTCAGAGCTTCTCAGCTGTCTGGTTGTGACAGTACCCCTCCCTCTACGAGTGGACTCCGGACACTCAGAGCCCACCTTCTCAGGATGGGACCTATGGAAAGCCCTGATGAGACGAGAGGCCTTAATGTCCGTCACTGGGACCCACATCCTCTCCTCAGGACCATAACCCTCCCAATGAACAAGGTACTGGAGAGAACCGCGGACAAGCCGAGAATCCACAATCCTAGAGACCTGAAATTCAAGATTCCCATCAACCATAATCGGAGGAGGAGGCAAAGGCGAGGGTACAATGGGTTGAACATAAGGTTTCAATAAGGACTTATGAAAAACATTATGGATCTTCCAAGTCTGAGGAAGATCAAGACGGTAGGCAACAGGATTGATGACAGACAGGATTTTGTAAGGCCCAATAAACCTAGGACCCAACTTCCAGGAGGGAACCTTCAATTTGATATTCTTGGTAGACAACCACACCAGATCACCAACATTCAGGTCCGGACCAAGCACACGTCTCTTATCTGCCACACGCTTATATCTCTCACTCATGCTCTTTAGATTATCCTGAATCTTTTGCCAAATAGATGACAAAGACGAGGAGAATCTGTCCTCATCAGGTAAACCAGAAGACCCCTCTCCCGAGAAAGTCCCAAACTGCGGATGAAACCCATATGCACCAAAAAATGGTGACTTATCAGAGGACTCCTGACGACGGTTATTTAGAGCAAACTCAGCAAGGGACAAAAAATAACACCAATCCTCTTGATTCTCCGCCACAAAACAGCGCAGATATGTCTCCAGATTCTGATTGGCGCGCTCTGTCTGGCCATTCGACTGCGGGTGGAAAGCAGAAGAGAATGACAACCGAACCCCCAAGCGAGAACAGAAAGCCTTCCAGAATCTGGAAACAAACTGCGTGCCCCTATCAGAGACTATGTCTGAAGGAATACCGTGCAATTTGACAATGTGATCAATAAATGCCTGCGCCAGCGTCTTAGCATTGGGCAAACCAGGAAAAGGGATGAAATGCACCATTTTGCTAAAACGGTCCACCACCACCAGAATCACAGTCTTCCCTGAGGAACGAGGCAGGTCCGTTATGAAGTCCATGGACAGATGTGTCCAAGGACGGGAAGGAATGGGTAAGGGAAGGAGAGGACCTGATGGCCGTGAATGAGGGACTTTGGCACGAGCGCAAGTCTCGCAGGCTGCCACAAAACCCTCAACCGACTTACGAAGCGCAGGCCACCAGAATCTCCGAGCGATGAGATCCAGTGTGGCTCTTGCCCCCGGGTGCCCAGCAAGGACCGTATCGTGGTGTTCCTTAAAAATCTTGTGTCTTAAAGCGAGAGGCACAAACAACCTCCCAGGAGGACAAAGATCAGGAGCCTCTGACTGGGCTGCCTGCACCTCTGCCTCCAATTCAGAAAAAAGAGCAGAGACCACCACACCTTCAGCCAAAATGAGACCCGGGTCTTCAAAATTCCCGCCTCCCGGAAAACAACGTGACAGGGCATCTGCCTTCACATTCTTAACTCCAGGGCGGAACGTGACAACAAAATTAAACCTAGAAAAGAACAAAGACCATCTGGCCTGTCTCGGGTTCAGACGCTTGGCTGACTCCAAGTAGGCCAGATTTTTATGGTCAGTAAATACGGTAATAGGGTGTCTGGCTCCCTCTAGCCAATGGCGCCATTCCTCAAAAGCCAACTTGATGGCCAACAATTCCCTATCTCCCACATCGTAATTTCTCTCTGCGGAGGAGAGCTTTTTCGAGAAAAAGGCACACGGTCGCCATTTGGCTGGAGAGGAACCCTGAGACAAGACCGCCCCCACACCCACCTCAGAAGCATCAACCTCAACTATGAAGGGTAAAGAAATATCAGGTTGCACCAAGATGGGAGCGAAAGCAAAACTCTCCTTGATATTAGAAAAAGCCTTACGCGCCTCTACTGACCAAGAAGAAAAATCTACCCCCTTTCTGGTCATATTAGTGAGTGGTTTAACAATAGAGGAATAATTCAAAATAAACTTCCTGTAATAATTGGCAAAGCCCAAAAAACGCATCAGCGCCTTCTGATTCTCAGGAAGCTCCCACTCAAGCACAGCGCGGACCTTCTTGGGGTCCATGCGAAAACCAGAAGCGGAGAGAAGAAACCCCAGAAATTGAATTTCTGGAACCGCAAACACACATTTTTCCAGTTTTGCATATAATTTATTCTCCCGCAGGATGAGCAAGACCTGACGTAAATGTTCCTTATGAGTTTTGAAATCAGGAGAAAAAAATCAAAATGTCATCCAAATACACTAATACAAATTTTCCCATCAAATGATAAAAAATGCTGTTCACGAAATGCTGAAAAACGGCTGGGGCATTCATCAAACCAAAAGGCATAACCAAATTCTTAAAATGGCCCTCAGGGGTATTGAAGGCCGTCTTCCATTCGTCTCCTTCTCTGACCCTGACCAGGTTGTATGCCCCTCTTAGATCTAATTTGGAAAAGACTTTAGCCCCAACAACCTGGTTAAACAGGTCCGGGATCAGAGGAAGCGGATAAGGGTCACGAATAGTGATACTGTTCTGCTCCCTGAAATCCAGACAAGGTCTTAAAGAACCATCTTTTTTCTTAACAAAGAAAAAACCAGCGGCAACAGGTGACTTCGAGGGTCGTATGTGTCCTTTTCTCAGACTCTGAGATATAAGCACGCATAGCGATCCTCTCAGGTTGGGAAAGATTGTATAAACGAGATTTAGGCAGTTTGGCGCCTAGGATGAGATTAATAGGGCAATCGTACTCCCTGTGCGGGGGCAAATCCTGAACTCCACTCTCAGAGAAGACATCCGAAAATTCAGAGAGAAAATATGGCACAGTCTTAGTAGCAACCTTAGAAACAGATGTCGTGAGGCAATTCTCTCTGCAAAAGTCACTCCAACCATTTATTTGCCTCGCTTGCCAATCAATGGTGGGGTTATGTTTAGTGAGCCAGGGTAGCCCCAACACTAGAGGAGTAGGCAAACCGCTAAGGACGAAACATGACACATCCTCAACATGAGCATCACTCACAATTAAACGGATATTGTGAACTATGCCCTTTAATGATTTCTGAGAAAGTGGAGCGGAATCAATAGCAAAAACAGGAATATCCTTTCCCAAAGTGTGCACCTGGAAACCATGAGTTATTGCAAATTGATTATCAATGAGATTGACAGCTGCTCCACTATCCACAAAAATCTCACAAAAAATGTTCTTGCTCTCTAGCGCCACCCTAGCCGGCAGGACAAAACGGGAACTACAAGCAAACGGAAAACCTTCAATCTCCGCCTCAACCCTGCCAATAGTAACAGACGGAACATTTCTAAAAGATTTTTTTCTGTTTGTTTCTTTATTACTCCCAGAAAACTGCCTGAATCTCCTAGAAGGACAAACATTTGCCAAATGATTTATACCTCCACAACAAAAACAAACCCTCCCATGCGAGCTGAATCTTCTATTGTCAGAAGCAATCAACCCCAGCTGCATGGGCTCCTGCTCAGCAGGGGCTGACAGCGACCGAGACCCCTGCGCACAGAATGAGACCGCTGCACTGTCCTGGGACTGAGTATGACAGGAAGGGGACATCTCTCCTCTCTCTCTAAGACGCCTGTCAATACGAACGGCCTGAGACATAGCAGAGTCCAAAGAAATAGGCCTCTCATGAAAGGCAAATGCATCTTTCAATCCCTCTGAAAGACCATGGCAAAATTGACTTCGGAGTGCAGCATCATTCCAACCAGTATCAGCTGCCCATCTCTGAAATTCTGAGCAGTATATTTCTGCGGATTGTTTACCCTGGCATAATAGACGTAGTCTAGACTCAGCCAGAGCAATACGATCCGGATCATCATATATCTGACCCAGGGCTAAAAAGAATTCATCCACTGAACGGAGAGGCTGTGCCCCCTCTGGCAGCGAAAAGGCCCAAGACTGAGCGTTACCCCTGAGCAGCAATATAATGATCCCCACCCTCCGTTCCTCATCACCAGAGGAATGGGGAAAAAGGCGAAAATGGAGTTTGCAAGCCTCTCTAAAACGCACAAAATTCTCACTACCCCCGGAGAAGATCTTAGGCTCAGAACAAACTCCATGAACGCAAGCTGAACCGGTCACTTGAAGCTGAGAAAAAGTCTTACGGAGATCAGCTACCTCCAATGAAAGACCCTGGAAGCGTTCAGCCAAAAGTGAAACCGGATCCATGCTTGAGACGGTTTTGGCGGCTTATAATGTCACGGACGGTGTACAGGAAACAAGACAAAGCAACATGCATATATGACTCACTGGATCCAAAGCTAAGGAACCATAAGGGAGACCCCTGCACAAGACCTGAGACTTTCCCTGGCTGCTCAGCCTATGCAACGATCCCAGAGGTGGATGGTTGCATATCCACGTACCTCGACTATATAACCCCTGAACACCCTACAATAGTGAGGGGACACGACCACCGGCTCCCTACACCAGACACGGAGGGAGTCAGGGTCACCTGTGATCCAGCAAACAGAAAATAACAGATAAATGTTCAGCACTTAACTTTGTAGCAGACTGGAAAACAAGATCAGCATGCACACACACTCCAGGAAGTAGTATAAGCCGCCCAGTAATGCATTATGGGGCGGAATTTAAAGGGATGCAATCAGTCCAACCACATGACAGCTGAGAGAGGCTAACGAGATGAGGAACTGAACATCACAACAAAGAAACTCAAGGAGGAGGTTCTGAAAGGCTTCTGTCAGAGCTTCTCAGCTGTCTGGTTGTGACACCAGCATGGAACAGAAAAGGCAGTACAATGTGTGTGCAGCTGTGTTAGGGTAGTAGTAGTAGTAATAGTGACAGATGTGTAGGGGTAATGATGGTGGCAGTAAAGAGAGTAGCAGCTGCAAGGGCAGTAGTAGCAGCAACCACCATAGAGTACAGCAAATGATAGTAGTCAGGCAGAAGCAGCAGTGGCATGATCAGGCAAGCAATAAATAACCACCATCAGCCTCAGCTAGAGGTGTGTGAAAATCCTCACAGTTCCATGTCTCATTCCTTTTGATAAAAGTGATGTTTTGTACACTGACAACTTTGGGTGTGACAATGACAACTACTGCTCTAAAAACCCTCTGAGATTACATTGCAGGCTGAACAAGACTGTACGGCGAGCGCAAACGGACAGTTCCTGACACTTCCAATCTTTCTGCCTTGAATTCCATGGGTTCAGAGAACAAAGTGCCAGATAAAGGCCAAAGTCCAGATAGGACTGAATCTGATTGTTCAGAAGGGACATCTCTGTTTGCTGATGTGTGTCAGCCTGCCGTGGCACCTGAAAAAACTGCTCCATCATGTTCATGAGACTGAACTGACTGCTGTGGCTTCTGCGACTTGTGATAGCAGAGATGCTTGTAGGTTGTTGACTCAACGGGGGGCAGAGAGGAGTCTCCTGGTCAGACATGTGGAAGGCAGACATCTGCTCGCCAAAAGCTGTGGCAAGCTGTGCAGTGTATCCTGGTAATACCGCAATTTGGCCTCCCTTCCAGCAGCAGGAAAACATTCTGTCACGTGGTGCAATGGCAGATGGTTCTGATGCTGCAAGTCCAGGAGGGAGTTCCTCCACATAACAATGGCTGAAAGGCAAGGAGAGTCTCCTGGACACGGCCAGTACCTTCTGCAACCATGATGTTCCTGCCGTTTTCACGGACTATCTTACATAGTTGGACTTGGCTGGGAAACCGCCAGTGAGATGTTTGCTGCTTGGTGCCCTTCAGCAACTGGGTGGGTAGGGGAAGTTGAAAGCTTTGCCCTGTTTAAGTTAAGGATAGGAGGATGCCCATTGAGGAAAATATGGAGTAGGCACATAAACACCTAGTGTGGGAACCAGATCCACTTAAACGTGAAGGACCCAACCTTATTACTGTGGTGTTCAAAACATTGGCCAGTGGGCCGTGAAATTATATACTGTCCCTGCTTCAGATGCCCAAGGTGGCCTGCACCTTCACGAACATCGACAATTAACTACAGAGGTCTACGTTCTCTTCCTCGTGAAAGTACAAGACAGATATGTTTTTTTTTTTAAATAATGGCAGCTAGGTATCTATCGAGGCTGAGCGCACAACAACAATTCCTCAATGGCAGTGAAATCCATGAAATGGTCCGGCAGTGACTGCACCACCAGCAACTTGGCCAAGTGGGAGTTAAGCTTGCACATCATCGGATTTTATGGGCTTCAATTGTTTGCTGGCCACTCATTCTGTTATCAATGACTGATGACGGAGAAGTGTAGGAGGCATACTGATCATGACAAGGACATGTGGATGCAGCCTGACTACCGCAAAGTAGACCAGGAGGAGGACAGTCTTGTTACAATTACAGCTGGCCAGTTGTATTTTGCCACTGCATTTGGTGATGCCCATTGAATCTGGTGATGCTGCTCTATTTGCTACAATAAAGCTGTTTGTGTTGTGTGCTATTTGTGTTTGCATGACCACGGCTCATTTTCATCCTGTCATCCTGCAGATCTTGCACTCAGCAGTGCCAGCACTGTGTAGAAAACTTGTCGCACCAGAGCTAAGTTTGGCTTAGGTCTTGCACGTTTTGAGCCTGCTCCCACAGTATTAGCAGTTACTGAGCTGGCCTCAATATAAGAAGATCTGGCACTGTCTGGCTTTTTTTTTTTTCTGCTGTACATTGCCTTCTCTCTTTATTGCCACCGTGGCCACCACCTTACTCCTCTGATGTCACCTACTCCTCAGCACCCCAATACAGCTCCCTAGTCCTGTCAAACACACAATCATCATCCATGTCCTCATCCCCACTGCCACTTTTATCAGACTGACTGTGATATGTCATAGTGGACTCTTTGGCCCCTCTCACAATAGTGACTATATACAGGAGTATGTAATTATAAATAATAAGTGATAACCAACATGGGTTTACCAAGGACAGAAGTTGTCAGACTAACATGATTTGTTTTTATGAGGAGGTGAGTAGTAGCCTGGACAGAGGGGGGGGGGGGGGGGGGGGGCTGTGGATGTAGTGTTTCTGGATTTTGCAAAGGTTTTTGATACTGTCCTTCATAGACGCTTAATAGGTAATGTAAGGTCTATAGGCTTGGAAAGTATAGTTTGTAATTGGATTGAAAACTGGCTGAAGGTCCTTGTCCAGAGAGTTGCGGTCAATGATTCCTATTCAGAATGGTCCCAGGTTATAAGTGGTGTACCCCAAGGTTCAGTGCTGGGCCCTTTATTATTTAATTTATTTATTAATTAACCCTTTCATGACCAAGGGTCATTGATGCCCCAGTGTCCAGGTCAAAATTTACAAATCTGACAGGCGTTACTTTATGTGGTAATAGCTTTGGAACACTTTTACTTATCCACGCCATTCTGAGATTGTTTTCTCGTGACACATTGTACTTCATGATAGTCATATATTTGAGTCAATATATTTCACCTTTATTTATGAAAAAATCCCAAATTTACCAAAAATTGGGAAAAATTCATAATTTTCCAAATTTCAATTTCTCTGCTTCTAAAACAGAAAGTCATACCTAATAAAATATTTATTACTTAACATTCCCCATATGTCTACTTTTATGTTGGCATCATTTTGGAAATGTCATTTAATTTTTTTAGGACGTTAGAAGGCTTAGAAGTTTAGAAGCAATTCTTACAATTTTTAAGAAAATTTCCAAAACCCACTTTTTAAGGACCAGTTCAGGTCTGAAGTCACTTTGTGGGGCTTACATAGTGGAAACCCCCATAAATGACCCCAATGTAGAAACTACACCCCTCAAGTTACTCAAAACTGATTTTACAAACTTTGTTAACCCTTTAGGCGTTCCACAAGAGTTAAAGGAAAATGGAGATGAAATTTCAAAATTTCACTTTTTTGGCAGATTTTCCATTTTATAAAAAAAAATTCTTTAACACATTGAGGGTTAACAGCCAAACAAAACTCAATATTTATTACCCTGATTCCGCGGTTTACATAAACATCCCACATGTGGTCGTAAACTGCTGTACGGGCACACGACAGGGCGCAGAAGGAAAGATTGTGCTGGATTGGTTTTCTGAACGCCATATGTTTTTTATTTTTCTGCCAATCGTCTTGTGCAGGGGCTCGTTTTTTGCAGAAAGTGTTGAGGTTTTTATTGGTACCATTTTTGGGTACATAGGATTTTTTTATTCATTATTACACCTTATGGGGCAAGGTGACCCAAAAATTGGCTGTTTTGGAACAGTTTTCATTTATTTATTTTTACAGCGTTCATCTGAGGAGTTAGGTCATGTGATAGTTTTATAGAGAAGATCGTTACGGACGTGGCAATACCTAATATGTATACTTTATCTTATTTATATAAGTTTTACACAATAATAGCATTTCTGAAACCCAAAAAATGATGTTTTAGTGTCTCTATAGTCTGAGAGCCATAGCTTTTTTATTTTTTTGGGCGATTGTCTTAAATAGGGTTTCATTTTTTGCGGGATGGGGTGACGGTTTGATTGGTACTATTTTGGGGGTCATACGCCTTTTTGATCGCTTGCTGTTGCACTTTTTGTGATGTAAGGTGACAAAAATGGCATTTTTTTACACAGTTTAAAAAAAAAAAATTATGGTGTTTATCGGACGGGGTCTATCATGTGATATCTTTATAGAGACGGTCGTTACGGACGCGGTGACACCTAATATGTGTATTTTTTTTATTTTTCATTTTTTATAGGAAAAGGCAATTTTTTTATTTTATATTTTTATTTTTTTATTTTTACTTTTATTTTTTTATTTTATCAAGTCCCTCTTGGATCTTGAAGATCCAGTGGGGCTGTACTATACTTGCCAGGAAGAAGTCACCAGGGCGCATGCGCGGACTCGGCGTGCGCGTTCAGTACAGCGCGCGGCCGGCCGGGAGAAGAAAAGAAAAGTCGTCTGCGCAAGCGCGGCCACCGCGATTCATGAGAAGAGCGGTGGCCATAACCAGGGGAGACGGAAGACAACAGTCAGGTAAGTATAGGTTTATTTTTTTCTAAGGGGTGGGGATTTGTTAATAAAATATATTTTGAAAAATTATCACTGTTAAATCATTAACAGATTTAACAGTGATCATTAAGATGATAATACCCCTTTAAGGACTAGGCAGTTTTTTTTTTTAAATAAAATTTGACGTGTTACTTTATGTGGTAATATCTTTGGAAAGCTTTTACTTATCAAAGCCATTCTGAGATTGTTTTCTCATGACATATTCTACTTTATGATAGTGGTATATTTCAGTCAATATATTTTATTTTTATTTCTAAAAAAAATTCCCAAATGTACCCAAAAATTTGAAAAATTTGCAACTTTCCAAATTTCAATTTCTCTGCTTTTAAAACATATAGTGATACCTCATATAATAGTTATTACTTTATATTTCCCATATGTCTACTTTATGTTTGGATCATTTTGTGAATGCCATTTTATTTTTTGGGGAAGTTAGAAGCAAATCTCAAAATTTTTCTGAAAATTTCCAAAACCCACTTTTTTAACCACTTCACATCCGGGCCATTTGCCCCCTTCCTGACCAGGCCTAATTTTGCAAATCTGACATGATGTCACTTTATGTGGTAATAACTTTGTAACGCTTTCACTTATCCAAGCCATTCAGAGATTGTTTTCTCATGACACATTGTACTTCATGATAGTCATAAATTTAAGTCAATATATTTCACTTTTTTTATGAAAAAAAAATCCTAAATTTACCAAACAGTTTGAAAAATTTGCAATTTTCAAAATTTTTATTTCTCTGCTTTTAAAACAGAAAGTAATACCTCATAAAATATTTATTACTTAACATTCCCCATATGTCTACTTTATGTTGGCATCATTTTGTAAATGTAAATTAAAAATTTTAGGACGTTAGAAGGCTTAGAATTTTAGAAGCAATTCTTAAAATTTTTAAGAAAATTTCCCAAACCCACTTTTTAAGGACCAGTTCAGGTCTAAAGTCATTTTGTGGGTGAACCCATTTTAGAAACGACACCCCTCAAGTTACTTAAAACTGATTTTACAAACTTTGTTAACCCTCTAGAATTAAAGGAAAATGTAGATAAAATGTATTATCTAAAAAAAATTGGCAGATTTTCCATTTTAATCCATTTTTTTCTTTAACACATCGAGGGTTAACAGCCAAACAAAACTCTATATTTATTACCCCGATTCTGCGGTTTACAAAAACACACCACATGTGGTCGTAAACTGATGTAGGGGACATGGCAGGGCACAGAAGAAAAGGAGCACCATATGGTTTTTGGAAGGCAGATTTTGCTGAACTGGTTTTTAGATGCCATGTCCCATTTGAAGTCCCCTGATGCACCCTTACAGTAGAAACTCCCCAAAAGTGACCCCATTTTGGAAACTAGAGGATAAGGTGCCAGTTTTATTGGTACTATTTTGGGGTACATATGATTTTTTATTGCTTTATATTATGTTTTTGTGAGGCAAGGTAACCCAAAAATTGCGGTTTTGGCACTGTTTTTATTTTTAATTTTTTACAACATTCATCTGACGGGGTAGATAATGCACTATTTTTATTGAGCATGTTGTTACGGACGCAATGATATCAAATATGTCTACTTTCTTTGTTTGTTTGTTTCAGTTTTACATAATAAAGCATTTTTGAAAAAAAATTATGTTTTTGTGTCTCCATTTTCTGTAGAAGACCCGACAGCTCCTGCACTCTCCCGGGACAGGAAGCGCATAGCATGCGTTGCTACCGGTTCGGTGAAACAATGCATTCCAGCGTGTACCTGTGTACCCAGAAGGGGGGGTGCATGTGTACGAGGCTGTCGATTACTCTTTCCGATAATCCCCGCCCTCCAGCCTTGTATGTATAATTCAAGGGCAAAAAAGGATAGTATATGGGAAAGTGGGCAGCCTCAAAAATAAATACAGTCCCATTCTAAGGTAAAGAAGCCAACGTTAGCTATATTAAAAAGCAGTCAAAGTATTAGACAGATGATGATACATCCAGCAATACGTGGCTATACACCCCTCATACCTACCCTGCCCCCCTACCTAGGATGTCCTCCGCACCTGCTCATTAGGGACACTCATGACACTGACAGATTGTCCAGACTGTTAACAAGATAAGAACAGTCAGGTTAGAAAAATAAAGGTGACTAATAAAACATCACACATAAATATTAATTCGAATGCTTTCCGCATTCATAGCGAATTGGGGCTGTAAAAAATATCGGGAGAAGAGGTCTAAATCAGAGGAGGAGAAATTAGATTTATTTGAGAGAACTACATATAATGGAGGGCTCAGCGATGTTATATAAAACAATTAAAAGTCAATCTCTCATAGAGGCCAGAAGGTGATTGGAATCTACATCTGTATATCCACTCCGCCTCCTTTTTGGAGAATTCTCCTGTCCCAGTCTCCCTTTCTAGGAGAGAGAGGGAGCAACTCCAGGACTGAGAACTTCAGGCTTCGGGGGTCACCTGCACCTACTGTGTCCTTCTCCCATACCATGTAGATTGTAAGCCCTCATGGGCAAGGCCCTCGCTCCTTCTGTACCAGTTTGTAACTCGTTTTGTTTATGATTAGTGCAATTGTCTGTATTATGTATGTATACCTCTTCTCATATGTACAGCGCTATGGAATGAATGGCGCTTTAATAATAAATAATAATAATAAAATGGTACTCATTCACATGATTTGCAACGGGCGTGATATTTTTCTTGCGGATATCGTTGATACCTTGATATGCTCGCATACCCTTTTCCTCAACTCCCTAAAGGTCTTTCCAATATAATCCTTAGGGCAGGGACACTGTCAGATGTACACTACGCCTTTGCTTCTACAGTTAACAAAATCACAGAGGGTAAAAATCTTATTGGTAGCAGAACACACAACCATTTTTGATACAGAGATGAAGTCACATGCCTTGCATGTCCTGCATCTAAACATACCCAGAGGTTGATGGTCAAGCCAAGTGCCAGGTACAACCGGAGGTACATAGTGACCATGAATGTACCAGACTGATCCCTGAGGCTCCTACCCCTCCAGTATGTTATACTGGGGGGAGGAGAGATGTTCTGTGCCACGTCAGGATCCATCCGTAGGATGGACCAATATTTGTTCAGGATTGCTTTGACCTCTGCATTCGCCACATCAAAAGAGGAGATAAGACGGGTTACTGTCTGTTCTCCCTCCAATGATCTTTTTGGGGTAAGTAGAGTTTCCCTTTCTGTGGCTAATACATGTTGAAAAGCTTTTCTAAGGGTAGCCTTGGGATACCCCCTGTTGGTCAATCTATGATATAGTTTCTCGATTCCAAATGGAATCCATCAGTGCTGGAACAATTTGTGAGTACCCGCAGATACTGGCCTCTCGAGATACCCCTTTTCTGCGAGACGGGATGATGACTTTCCCAATGCAAGATGGCATTGGTCGCCGTAGGTTTCCTGAACATAGTGGTGGTAAGTCTTTCCCCTTGCTTATAGACCTTCATGTCCAGAAAGGTGATACATTCTGTTCTGTTTCATATATGAATTTAAGGCCTACCTAATTAGTATTTAAAGTGTCAACAAACTTGATGAAGTCCTCCTTGTTACCATTCCAGAGCACAAATACATCATCGATGTATCGTGTCCAAAAAACGACTTTCTCGTTCCACCATGTACCATGGTCAGGAAAAACGATATTATCCTCCCACCAGCCCAGGAAGAGATTGGCATACGTGGGGGCACAGGGGCACCCCATTCCTGTCCCGCTGAGCTGGTGGTAGAACCGCCTATCGAAGAGAAAAAAGTTGTGTTTGAGAATAAATTTGAGAAGTGTCATGATAAGATGGTTATTGGCATTGTAGTATGTCCCTATTGTATGTAGGTAGTATGCTACCTCCATAAGTCCCTTTTCGTGAGGAATGCTGCTATAGAGGGATTCAACATCAATACTGGCGAGTAGGAAAGAGGGATCAATGACCAGCGTCTCTACTTTGTTCAAGAAGTCCATTGTATCCCTTGTGTACGACGCGAGGGAGAGGACAAACTGTCTCAGGACCTGATCTAAGTATAGCCCACAGTTCTGTGTCAAGGAGTTAATGCCTGATACTATTGGGCGAACCTTCAAGGGGTGTTTATGGACTTTAGGAAGTCTATAAAAGGTGGCGATTTGTGGTGTAGTAGGTAACATGAAGTTATATTCTGCTTCACTTATGACCTTTTGCTCCAGTCCAGATCTTAGGATGGCCCGGAGTTCCACCAAAAATATATCAGTGGGGTCACTTGATGGTACCTGATAGCCCTCTTTATCTTTGAGGAGGTCCAGACACATTTTCCAATAGTTGTCAGGATCTATGATGACAAGGTTCCCGCCCTTATCTGACGGTTTAATGATAATGGATCTGTCACTCTCGAGCTTTCTCAAAGCCTCTAGTACAAAAATGGACAGGTTTCTACGATTTGAGGATGCAACTTTCAATTGCTCAAGCTCAGAAGTCACAAGTTGTTAAAAAATGTCAATGTATTCATTAGATGGAGGGGCATTTTGATGCTCTTTGGGCTTAGCTTAAATACACCAAACAATATATCCAATATAGAGCAACAGGTGTGTGGTTCTAATCAACAACAACACCACAATTCCACACCACTATTATATATCCAATAACCTCTTTATTTCAAATACATCTGTAAAATACAATACATAATATTAATCATCAATAAAAATGGATCCCAAATGTGGCAGTGGGCAGCGGACCAATCGCACTGCAGGTCACATAATAAGTTTCAGTCCCTCCCTGCAGTTTCACATCTCCATTATACATTCCATCAAACAAGCAGGTAAAAAGTGGTGGGAGATCATGAAGTAGAACCCCACATATAATCACTACTAATAACACAGGTCGACAAAAGTCAATCCTATCTATATAAACAGCCCATGCAATAGTTAGATGGCAGGTATATCAAAATCATCCAAAATTCAAGGAGATAACCCACAGCAACGAAGGCAATTCAAAAAAATACAGACCGCAGTGTTACAGGACCACCACCGTTACCCAAACGTGCGTTTCGCCCTACCACTTCTTCGAGGGGGCATGTCACATGTGCATCCAGACCAAGCCTAAATACCCACCAATACTACGAAAAACCCCTCCCATTCTCACTAAACAAGAACGGATCTGTCTCTCCATTTGTCATCCGGAGAAATGGATCCATTATATATATTTTTCACATTTTTACCGGTCTGTGCATGCGCAGACCGGAAGGACGGATCCGGCATTGCAGTATTTTTAAAACCCAGGTATATGGATCACCTGTATTCACGCTCCCAAAAGCGCACGCTCGCCCTAATATCCGGTGTATTCAAGACACACTGTGGCATGTCATTTCCCGCCCTTCCGGAACCGTAAGTGCAGCTACCGCCATTTTAATTAACTTAAGTGCGGGAAATGACGTCCCGCAGTGTGTGTCTTGAATACACCGGATATTAGGGCGAGCGCGCTTTTGGGAGCGTGAATACAGGTGATCCATATACCTGGGTTTTAAAAATACCACAATGCCGGATCCGTCCTTCCGGTCTGCGCATGCACAGACCGGTAAAAATGTGAAAAATATATATAACTGTCCATTTCTCCGGATGACAAATGGAGAGACAGATCCGTTCTTGCAATGCATTTGTAAGATGGATCCGCATCCGGATCCGTCGACAAATGCTTTCCGTTTGCATACAAAATAACACATGACCTAACCCCTCAGATGAACACCGTAAAAAATAAAAATAAAAACTGTGCTAAATAAACCATTTTTTGTCACCTTACATCACAAAAAGTGTAATAGCAAGCGATCAAAAAGTCATATGCACCCCAAAATAGTGGCAATCAAACCGTCATCTCATCCCGCAAAAAATGAGACCCTACCTAAGATAATCGCCCAAAAACTGAAAAAACTATGGCTCTCAGAATATGGAGACACTAAAACTTTTTTTTTTTGTTTGTTTCAAAAATGATATTATTGTGTAAAACTTGCATAAATAAAAAAAAGAATACATATTAGGTATTGCCACGTCCGTGTCGACCGGCTCTATAAAAATATCACATGACCTAACCCCTCAGATGAACACCGTAAAAAATTTAAAATAAAAACTGTGCTAAATAAACAATTTTTAGTCACCTTACACCACAAAAAGTGTAATAGCAAGCGATCAAAAAGTCACACGCACCCCAAAATAGTGACAATAAAACCATCATCTCATCCCGCAAAAATAATACCCTACCCAAGGTAATCGCCCAAAAACGAAAAAAATTATGGCTCTCAGACTATGGAAACACTAAAACATGATTTTTTTTTGCTTCAAAGCTTACATAAATAAAAAAAAGTATACATATTAGGTATCGCCGCATCCGTGACAACATGGTCTATAAAAATATCACATGATCTAACCTGTCAGGTGAATGTTGTAAATAGCAAAAAATAAAAACTGTGCCAAAACAGCTATTTCTTGTTATCTTGCCTCACAAAATGTGTAATATAGAGCAACCAAAAATCATATGTACCCTAAACTAGTACCAACAATACTGCCACCCTATCCTGTAGTTTCTAAAATGGGGCCACTTTTTTGGAGTTTCTACTCTAGGGGTGCATCAGGGGGGCTTCAAATGGGACATGGTGTCGCAAAAAAAACAGTCCAGCAAAATTTGCCTTCCAAAAACAGTATGGCATTCCTTTCCTTTTGCGCCCTGCTGTGTGCCCGTACTGTAGTTTACGACCACATACGTTTCTGTAAACTACAGATTTAGGGCCATAAATATTGAGTTTGGCTTGGCTGTTAACCCTTGCTTTGTAACTGGAAAAAAATTAATAAAATGGAAAATCTGCCAAAAAAGTGAAATTCTGAAATTGTATCTCTATTTTCCATTAATTCTTGTGGAACACCTAAACGGTTAACAAAGTTTGTAAAATCAGTTTTGAATACCTTGAGGGGGTTAGTTTATAGAATGGGGTCATTTTTGGGTGGTTTCTATTATGTAAGCCTCGCAAAGTGACTTCAGACCTAAACTGGTCCCTAAAAATTGGGTTTTTGAAAATTTCTGAAAAATTTCAAGATTTGCTTCTAAACTTCTAAACCTTGTAACATCCCCAAAAATTTTTATATCATTCCCAAAATTATCCAAACATGAAGTAGACATATGGGGAATGTAAAGTAACAACTATTTTTGGAGGTATTACTATGTATTTTAGAAGTAGAGAAATTGAAACTTGGAAATTTGCAATTTTTTAATAAATTTTTGGTAAATTTGGTATTTTTTTATACATAAAAATGATTTTTTTTTACTTCATTTTACCAGTGTCATGAAGTACAAAATGGCCTGGATAAGTAAAAGCGTTTTAAAGTTATCAGTACTTAAAGTGACACTGGTCAGATTTGCAAAAAATCCGTAAGGTGAAATAGGGCCGAGTCCTTAAGGGGTTAAACTTAATCCCTAATAAAATTAATGTTTTAAGGGTCCCTTTTTTTGCAATTTATATTAACTTATAATTTCTGAGGACACCACTACTATCTACCATTTTAGAAACTTCACCCCTCAAGGTATTCAAAACTGATTTTACATATTTTATTAGCCCTTTATTAGAATTAAAGGAAAATGGAGATGAATTTCAGAATTTAACTTTTTTGGAAGATTTCCATTTTATCCATTTTTTTCCAGTATCAAAGCAAGGGTTTAAAGCCAAACAAAACTCAATATTTATTGATTCTGTAGTTTACAGAAACACCCCATTTGTGATCGCAAACCTCGGTATGGGCACACGGCAGGGCACAGAAGAAAAGGAGCGCCATATGGTTTTTGGAGGGCAGATTTAACTGGGATAATTTTAAGTTGCCATGTCACATTTAAAGACCCCCTTGATGCACCCCTAGAGTAGAAACTTTTTGGAAACAACGGGATAAGGTGGCAGTTTTGTTGGTACTATTTTAGGGTACGTATGATTTTTGATTGCTCTATATTACACTTTTTGTGAGGCAAGGTAACAAAAAATTGCTGTTTTGGCACCGTTTTTATTTTTTGTTTTTTAGAATATTCATCTGACAGGTTAGATCATGTGCTATTTTAATATAGCAGGTTGTTACGGATGCGACAATACTAAATATTGGTTGTTTGTTTCAGTTTTACATAATAAAACATTTTTGGAAAAAAAATAAAAAATTTGTGTCTCCATATTCTGAAAACCAAAGTTTATTTTTTATTTTTTGGGTGACTGTCATATATAGGGGCTCATTTTTTGCGGGATGAGATGACGGTTTGATTAGTACTATTTTAGGGTGCATATGACTTTTTGATCGCTTGGTATTATACTTTACACTTTTTGTGATGTAAGGTGACACAAAAAGGCTTTTTGGCAGTTTTTATTCTATTTTTTTTACGGTGTTCATCTGAGGACTTAGTTCATGTGATATTTTTATACAGCAGGTAATTATTTATTTAGGTTTTACACAATAAAAGCATTTTTTAAACAAAAAAAATTCATGTTTTAGTGTCTCCATATTCTGAGAGCCATAGTTTTTATAATTTTTTGGGCGACTGTCTTATGTTTGGTCTAATTTTTTTTGTGATGACATGACGGTTTGATTAGTACTATTTTGGGGTGTTTATGACTTTTTCATCGCTTGGTATTACACTTTTGGCTTTTTTGACAACGCTTTTTATTATTTTGTTTTACGGTATTCACCTGAGGGGTTAGGTCATGTGATATTTTATTAGACCTGGTTGTTACAGACGCAGCAATACCTAATGTGTCTACTTTTTTATTTTATTTTTTCACTTTTAACACAATAAAAGCATTTTTGAAACAAAAGACACATTTGTTTTTAACTTTTTGCCCGATTGTTTTATGTAGGGGCTAATTTTTTGCGGGAGAAGGTGACTGTTTGGTACTATTTTGGGGGGAATACGCCTTTTTGATCGCTTTTTTTTTCTACGGAGTTCATGTGAGGGGGTGGATCATATGATATTTTTATAGAGCCGGTCGTTGTGGACGCGGCAATATCCAATGTCTGTTTTTTCTTTTTTTCAAATTTTATGTGTTTTATTTTGGGAAAGGGAGTTTTTTTTGCTTGAAACGTGATATATATTTTTTTATTATGAAAAACACTTTTTTTTTACTATTTATTTTTGTCCCGCTCTGGGACTTCAACTTCTTGGGTCTGATCCCCTCTGCAATGCATTACAATACATCCTGTATTCTAATGCATTGCCTGTCTGCTTTTATGCTGACAGCCTGCCTGTGAGACCCAGACTAAATAAGGCTGGATCTCACAGGCTTCTGTAGAAGGCAAGCCCCGATGCCTTTGGAGGGCATCAGGCTGCCTTCTCTGCCATCGGGTCCCCGTCAGTGCAGCGCGGGGACTCGGTGGGGAAACCTCCTGCATGCCGTGGTCAGCTTTGACAGCGGCATATAAGCGGTTAATACGCCGGCATCTGTGTTTTCATCGATGCCAGCATATGCAGCAGTGGCTCCTGCACCCGCCCGATCAGCCCGTAGTACATGTACGGCGCTGGTCCTTAAGTCACAACTTTTTTTTCTTTTTTTCAAAGATGATTCAAGACAAAGACCCTAATCCCTATCACAGCACAGTAATTCCTATCATACTACCTAACACCCTGCACTGGAATATATCAGCTACACTATATCTCTATATAACCTACACTGACCATCTCCCACTAACTATGTGTATTATATATGAGCTAACTAACTAACTAATGTAATTGAATAAGGATACAGATGACTCAGCAAAGCAAAAAGCACAGCAATAACACTGCTCTCTCTATCTCTCTCACAGAACTGCAAGAAACTGCAGAAAATGGCTGCTGGGGATTTTCTTATATAGTAAGAGGTAGGAAACTTTCCTATTGGTTGCTAGGGATGTTGCTAAGCTCTGACAAAGACATTGCAGCCTTCTCATTGGCCCACATGCAAGAAGCAGTGAGGTTACTGATGAAAAAAAAATCTAGAATATTCGCGATTACGAAGATGTAGCACTATATTCTATATCTTCCCAAATTCTCAAAGTGCGATATGTGCAACACTATTAAGCATCCCACTTAGCGCTGGCAGGACAAGGGAACCATTGTTTCCCTGTTCTGACACTCGGGGCTTTGTTGTGAAGCAGGCTGTGCAATGATGTTATTGCCATGACTGCGACATTCCAGGGATGGCAGCCTGAAGAGCCGAGGACATCATGGGACCGGGGAAAGGTAAGTATTAAAGTGTGTGAACTGTATACCGGGGAAAAGAGCACGGTGGCACATATCAGTGGGCAAAAAGCATGTAACACTATATAATGGGCACAGAGTATGGGGACACAGAGCATGAGGCACAGTATAGGTGCTCAGAGCATGTGGTACATGATGGGGCACAGTATGGAGTCACAGAGCATGTAGCACTATATAAGGGGGCACAGAGCATGAGGCACAGTATGTGGGCACAGAGCATGAGGCACAGAGCACGAGGCACAGAGTGTGTGGGGTTTGTGTTTGTTAATAGGGTGCGTTGGCAATGAGAATCTGAAGACATCTGGGTGGAAACCTCTGCAGAGATGAATCATGGCTGGAGAAGGTAATTATGGTGGTCTGAACTGAATGGAAAGTATTTTCATATTGTGCTTGGATCTGATGCTGTATTTATGTACTGAGCTTAGTTACCTAGTTCTGGTGCTGTATTTCTGTACTAAGCTTGGTTCTGGTGCTGTATTTATATAATGAGCTTGGTTGTGGTGCTGTATGTATGTTATGAGCTTGGTTCTGGTTCTTTATTTATGTAATGGGCTTAGTTCTGGTGCTGTATTTTTGTAATGATCTTGTTTTTTGTAATTAATGTAATGAGATAATAACAGAAAAAAAAAAATATTTGCTCACCACTCACCATTGAGCGGTGAGTGGATCCGCAATACACCCGGCCGGCACCCCCCATAGAACTGCCTATTCTTGTCCGCAGACAAGAATAGGACATGTTCTATTTTTTTCCGGAAGTTCAGGGCCAAAGCCCGGAAGTTCGGGGCCGCGGCACGGAAATGCGGATGCGGACAACACACTGTGTGCTCTCCGCATCTTTTCTGTCCCCATAGAGAATAATTGGGTCCGCACCCGTTCTGCTAAATTGCGGAACGGTTGCGGACCCATTTGTGGACGTTTGAATGGACCCTAAACTTGTAGCATCCAGACCTGGATACATGGAATTCCTGAACCAGAGACAGGCACTGATGTGGAATTTCAATGTAGAAAAAGCTATTTCTCCAGCACTTCCTAAAAAAAAAATCAAGCCTTTATTGTAAATGCATTAACATTTTGTACAAAAAGATAACAAAAAAAAAAACAACTTACATGTTTTGGACACAGTAAGACCTACTCATGGCATAATGGTTTCCTCTTAGGCTACTTTCACACTTGCGGCAGTGTGATCCGGCGGGCAGTTCCGTCGTCGGAACTGGCCGCCGGATCCGCCGATCTGCTGCTGCCTGAAAGCATTTGTGAGACGGATCCGGATGCGGATCCGTCTCACAAATGCATTGCAAGGACGGATCCGTCTCTCCGCTTGTCATGCGGACCGACGGATCCGTCTTGTACATTTTTCGCACTTTTACCGATCTGCGCATGCGCATGCCGGAACGACGGATCCGGCATTCCGGTATTCTGAATGCCGGATCCGGCGCTAATACATTCCTATGGGAAAAAATGCCGGATCCGGCGTTCAGGCATGTCTTCAGTTTTTTTCGCCGGAGAAAAAACCGTAGCATGCTACGGTTTTCTCTTTTGCCTGATCAGTCAAAACGACTGAACTGAAGACATCCTGATGCAAACTGAACGGATTACTCTCCATTCAGAATGCATGGGGATATGCCTGATCAGTTCTTTTCCGGTATAGAGCCCCTGTGACGGAACTCTATGCCGGAAAAGAAAAACGCTAGTGTGAAAGTACCCTTAGCCAGTTCCCTTATAACAAACAAAAAAAACTTCACAGGTGCCAGTCACATTTCATTGACATATATGACTCTATGTGCACCTACTTTAGAGCTACCCAGGAATTCATAAGCACCTGTTCACAGTATCTATGCACACTTACTTCAGAGCTGCCCTGGTATTCATAGGCACCTGTTCACATTGTCTATTCGCACTTACTTCAGAGCTGCCCTGGTATTCATAGGCACCTGTTCACATTATATACCAACGTATCTAAGGCATCTAAAATAACAAATCTTCAGATCAGTGTGGGCATTCACTCAATACCAGGGATGTTCAATAAGTTATCTACCTGAATATAAAAACAACATTTTCTGAGAAAATTGAACTTACTACTTTTCAACGCAATCCGCCTTGACTTCAACACACTTATTCCACTTCGCCTCCAGGGATCGGATGCCCTCAGAATAGGAGACTTCTTGCAGACACCCTGCTACCTCCTCTTTGAGTGCATTATCATCAGGAAATCGCTGCCCATGCAGACATTTAGGGTGGATGGTTAAGCTTCATGAAGCCGCATTCCCTGATAGCTTGTGATTTGCAATAATTGTTAGCCGATGCATTGTCTTCAAGCAGCAACAGACCTGCTAACAACTTCCCACGGCTTTTCTCTTTAATTGCCTCACGTAATGCCTTCATTGTTGAAGCATAGGTGTCACCAGTAATTGTTGTCTTGTGGGCATGAATTCTAGTAATAAAGCGCCTTCTGTATCCCATAAAACTGTTGCCATGATCTTTCCAGCTGCTCCACACGAAATGTCTTTGGATTTGGTGACCCCCTTGTGCTTCCATTGCATGGACTCTTGTTTAGTCTCAGGATCATGGTGGTGGACCCCTGTTTCATTACCCCTAATAACTAGAGAATAGAAGTCTCCTGGATTTTCTATAAGCATGTGTCATGAACTAGGGAGTGGGGAAGAGGAAGTGCAACCACTAGCTGCAACCCACGCCTCTGTCCCTGCCTAGTTACACTACCCGTCCTAACCTCTATAAGTGCAGAGAGGCAGAGCAGACAGAGACAGAATATAGCCAGGCAGAGGCAGTAGGAGGGAACCCTGCAGATGGATCCGAAGTCACGTAAAGTGTCAGGAGCAATACTGAAATGCCAGAGATAAACACTAACGTAGGCAAACAGGGGTAACAAGGACGGTAACCAACTCGCCTAGGGTCAAACCAGGATGTCACGTAGATACACAAGGAATAGCAAGGACGGGTCAGAGTACAAGCCGAGGGTCAAACCTGGAGGCCACGTCAGTACACAAGGAATAGCAAGGACGGGTCAGAGTACAAGCCGAGGGTCAAACTGGAGGTAACGTCAGTACACAAGGAATAGCAAGGACGGGTCAGAGTACAAGCCGAGGGTCAAACCTGGAGGTCACGTCAGTACACAAGGAATAGCAAGGACGGGTCAGAGTACAAGCCAAGGGTCAAACCTGGAGGTCACGTCAGTACACAAGGAATAGCAAGGACGGGTCAGAGTACAAGCCGAGGGTCAAACCTGGAGGTCACATCAGTACACAAGGAATAGCAAGGATGGGTCAGAGTACAAGCCGAGGGTCAAACCTGGAGGTCACGTCAGTACACAAGGAATAGCAAGGACGGGTCAGAGTACAAGCCGAGGGTCAAACCTGGAGGTCACGTCAGTACACAAGGAATAGCAAGGACGGGTCAGAGTACAAGCCGAGGGTCAAACCTGGAGGTCACATCAGTACACAAGGAATAGCAAGGACGGGTCAGAGTACAAGCCGAGGGTCAAACCTGGAGGTCACGTCAGTACACAAGGAATAGCAAGGACAGGTCAGAGTACAAGCCGAGGGTCAAACCTAGAGGTCACGTCAGTACACAAGGAATAGCAAGGACGGGTCAGAGTACAAGCTGAGGGTCAAACCTGGAGGTCACGTCAGTACACAAGGAATAGCAAGGACGGGTCAGAGTACAAGCCGAGGGTCAAACCTGGAGGTCACATCAGTACACAAGGAATAGCAAGGACGGGTCAGAGTACAAGCCGAGGGTCAAACCTGGAGGTCACGTCAGTACACAAGGAATAGCAAGGACAGGTCAGAGTACAAGCCGAGGGTCAAACCTAGAGGTCACGTCAGTACACAAGGAATAGCAAGGACGGGTCAGAGTACAAGCTGAGGGTCAAACCTGGAGGTCACGTAGATACACAAGAAATAGCAAGGACGGGTCAGAGTACAAGCCGAGGGTCAAACCTTGAGGTCACGTCAGTACACAAGGAATAGCAAGGACGGGTCAGAGTACAAGCCGAGGGTCAAACCTGGAGGTCACATCAGTACACAAGGAATAGCAAGGATGGGTCAGAGTACAAGCCGAGGGTCAAACCTGGAGGTCACGTCAGTACACAAGGAATAGCAAGGACGGGTCAGAGTACAAGCCGAGGGTCAAACCTGGAGGTCACGTCAGTACACAAGGAATAGCAAGGACGGGTCAGAGTACAAGCCGAGGGTCAAACCTGGAGGTCACGTCAGTACACAAGGAATAGCAAGGACGGGTCAGAGTACAAGCCGAGGGTCAAGCCTGGAGGTCACGTCAGTACACAAGGAATAGCAAGGACGGGTCAGAGTACAAGCCGAGGGTCAAACCTGGAGGTCACGTCAGTACACAAGGAATAGCAAGGACGGGTCAGAGTACAAGCCGAGGGTCAAACCTGGAAGTCACGTCAGTACACAAGGAATAGCAAGGACGGGTCAGAGTACAAGCCGAGGGTCAAACCTGGAGGTCACATCAGTACACAAGGAATAGCAAGGACGGGTCAGAGTACAAGCCGAGGGTCAAACCTGGAGGTCACGTCAGTACACAAGGAATAGCAAGGACGGGTCAGAGTACAAGCCGAGGGTCAAACCTGGAGGTCACGTCAGTACACAAGGAATAGCAAGGACGGGTCAGAGTACAAGCCGAGGGTCAAACCTTGAGGTCACGTCAGTACACAAGGAATAGCAAGGACGGGTCAGAGTACAAGCCGAGGGTCAAACCTGGAGGTCACGTCAGTACACAAGAAATAGCAAGGACGGGTCAGAGTACAAGCCGAGGGTCAAACCTGGAGGTCACGTCAGTACACAAAGCCAGGCGAGGTCGGGTCAGAAACAAAAGCCAAGGGTCAAAATCAGAGTAGCAGAAGCACTGAGTAGTAGCAGTTAGGCACAGGACCAAAATCGCAGGCAACCTGTGGCTAGCAGGCTGCCTGTATAAATACTGAAAGGCTAAGGTCATGTGACGTGGCCAGCGTCACATGACCCGCTCAGACACAGAAGCCGAGCACCGAGTGGCCAGCTCGGTGCTCAGCCTAATACTGCTGCCAGGGGAACGGAGAACGCCGACCGCACAGACAGCAGGAGCGCGGTTGGGTCTGCTCTGCCCCCTGTTACCTGGGAGACAGGGACGCCGCGTGCGTTGTCGCTCAGGGAGAGAGGCAGGACGCCGGCGGCGCAGTGCAGGAAGATCGCGTCGTCAATTTAGTCTAAATTCTCTTGACTAAATTGTTGGCAACCAGTTTTTTGCTCAAGTGTCAACATTCATCGCACCCACCGGGAACTGTGTAAAAAATGAAGCAGCATGCCCTATCTTGGGGCAAATTCAGCGTTGAATCTCCCATTGAAATAAATAATAATCAGAAAAAAACTGCTCAGATCTGCTGCAAAAACCTCAAGCTTGAAATTCAACTTTAAATTGAACTTAATTTTGCGCTGAAAAAAGACATATGTATTCTGCGCTAATTTTTAAATAGTGTATGTCATGTGAACTGTCCCCTACTGTGTATTGCATGTCCATACATGTCTCAACCTGTACAGACAAGCTCAGCTCTAACACTGAGAGAACATGCTGGGGTAGATAACTTATTGAAAAAAAAACGACATCCGTTTGTCATCCCTGCAGGTAATCTCGTATCCAAAATATTTCTCTAGCTCTCACTTTATACTCCCAATTTCCTTCTATCATAGGGTTATATACGTTTTCCAAAGCTGACACTTTCATATAATGCACATAACTTCCATGCTCTTGAATAAAAGATTGTAAATAAATTGTGTGTTCCTGGTTCTTTAGCATGCGCTACATGTTCACTTACTCTTTTGCGCATTGCCCTCACTGTGCTGCCCACATTCACTACATGTGATGACATACACGACATACCAGTACTTAGTAAAGTAATTACAGTAATAAAAGATTTGGTAACGTGTAGCTCCTGTGCTAGTTGATGCTACTGTCCTTGTATTGTGAATGAACGCACAGGTTTCACAATGGGATTGACCACATTTATATGGCGTTGTGGTTTGCAACCTATACAAACTACCATGTGATGCGCTACAAAATTCACTTACAGAGAGAACTTTACCCAAGGTAAGCCGTTTCTTTGCCACATAACTGAAAGTAACATAGTAACATAGTACATAAGGCCAAAAAAAAGCCCTCTGTCCATCCAGTTCGGCCTGTTATCCCGCAAGTTGATCAAGAGGAAGGCAAAAAAAAAACTGTGAGGTAGAAGCCAATTTTCCTCACTTTAGGGGAATAAAAAATTCCTTCCCGACTCCAATCAGGCAATCAGAATAACTCCCTGGATCAACGACCCCTCTCTAGTAGCTATAGCCTGTAATATTATTACTCTCCAGAAATACATCCAGGCCCCTCTTGAATTCCGTTATTGTACTCACCATCACCATCACCACCTCCTCAGGCAGAGAGTTCCATAGTCTCACTGCTCTTACCGTAAAGAATCCTTTTCTATGTTTGTGTACAAACCTTCTTTCCTCCAGACGCAGAGGATGTCCCCTCGTCACAGTCACAGTCCTAGGAATGAATAGATGATGGGATAGATCTCTGTACTGACCCCTGATATATTTATACATATCGTAGTAATTAGCTCTCCCCTCAGTCGTCTTTTTTCTAAAGTGAATAACCCTAATGTTGATAATCTTTCAGGGTACTGTAGTTGCCCCATTCCAGTTATTACTTTAGTTGCCCTCCTCTGGACCTTCTCCAGCTCTGCTATGTCTGCCTTGTTTACAGGAGCCCAGAACTGTACACAGTACCACATGTGTGGTCTGACTAGTGATTTGTAAAGTGGCAGGACTATGTTCTCATCACGGGCATCTATGCCCCATTTGATGCAACCCATTATCTTATTGGCCTTGGCAGCAGCTGCCTGACACTGGTTTTTGCAGCTTAGTTTTTTTTCCCAGATCCTCCACATTACATTATTACAAAACAATAGTGGGAGATGTGTTATTATTCCGACTAGTCTATCATAATCTGCACTATAGCTGATACAACAAGCTACTTGCCTTGTTTAGTTCCCCTAGTTTTATTATTAGAGTTTTCACAAGCAAGTCCTCCCTTGATTTCTCCTTGGCAATGTTATATGCCATATTTAAATGTGCATGAGAATTGCCCCTCTTTTAATGTATCTGTCATGTGCTTTGACTCCACATTAAATGTAGTGACATCTGAAGAAATCCTCCCCCAACGAAAGATTTCTGGTTACGCTTCGTTCACATCACCGTTCAGCCTTTCCGTTTTCCTGTCCCTAAATGAGGCAGGAGAACGGAAAGGCTGAACGGTGATGTGAACGAAGCCTTACATGGGAGCAATGTCCACTACTTGCATGCAATAAGGCATTGCTCACTTTAGGTTTTCTTTTTGAGTTTTTATTTTTTTAGTTATGTAATGGGCTTGGTTCTGGTGCTGACGAAGCTGAGATGAAACGCGCATAGAGGTTTTTCTGGCTGACCAGTGCTGTCCCTTCTGCCCTCAATCATGTCTTGTGGTATGTACTGCCTACATGTGTTAGGCTACTTTCACACTTGCGGCAGTGTGATCCGGCTGGCAGTTCCGTCGTCGGAACTGCCCAACGGATCCGCCGATTTGGATGTGACTGAAAGCATTTGTGAGACGGATCCAGATGAGGATCCGTCTCACGAATTCATTGCAAGAACTGATCCGTCTCTCTGCTTGCCATGCGGACAGACGGATTAGTCTTGTAATTTTTTTCCCATTTTTACCGGTCTGCGCATGCGCAGGCCGGAAGGACGGATACGGCATTCCGGTATTTTGAATGCCGGATCCGGCACTAATACAGTCCTATGGGGAAAAAATGCCGGATCCGGCATTCAGGCAAGTCTTCAGTTTTTTTGTCCGGTGATAAAACCGTAGGATGCTACGGTTTTCTCTTTTGCCTGATGCATCCTGAACGGATTACTCTCCATTCAGAATGCATGGGGATATGCCTGATCAGTTTTTTTCCGGTATAGAGCCCCTGTGACAGAACTCTATGCCGGAAAAGAAAAACGCAAGTGTGAAAGTACTAGCCTTAGGCTATTATTGCATAATAATATTTGTGGCCTCCTTGATTTGCCCTTGCTATACCTGTGCTTTGGGTTAGCAGTATCTATCAGTGTTATTACACACTTCCTAGGTATGTAATCTGCATGGGAATATACCCATATGGTGGGATGTACCCAGGGGGCATATAAGGCCGGTCACTATGTGCTATATATGTTCTATAAGTGTACATATTTCTATTTGTGACTATGCAGGACATGTGTAACATCTGTTTGAGGGTGGCAGCAGCAGAGGTTAGGGTATTCCGGCATCTTTATACATCTGTTGTTTCCTTTTCATTTTTATTTTCATATTGTGATATGCTCTGTATATGGACTTTTTATGCAATAAAATGGATTTATATTTTTGGACTATATTGAGCATGTGTCGTTGTTTTTGAGTGAACAACATTATAGGTGTATATTGGTTATTGCATTTATGCCCTGATCTAATGTTGGTACATTGAGGCCTGTTTTGGTTATGTATGTAATAAGCCTGGTTCTGGTGCTGTATATATGTAATAAGCCTGGTTCTGGTGCTGTATATATGTAATAAGCCTGGTTCTGGTGCTGTATATATGTAATAAGCCTGGTTCTGGTGCTGTATATATGTAATAAGCCTGGTTCTGGTGCTGTATATATGTAATAAGCCTGGTTCTGGTGCTGTATATATGTAATAAGCCTGGTTCTGGTGCTGTATATATGTAATAAGCCTGGTTCTGGTGCTGTATATATGTAATAAGCCTGGTTCTGTTGCTGTGTTTATGTAATCAGTTTAGTTCTGGTGCTGTATTGATGTAATTATTTTGGTCATGGTGCTGTATTTATGTGATGACCCTGGTTCTGGTGCTGTATTTATGCAATCAGTTCGGTTCTTATGCTAGGTTTATATTATGAGCTTGGTTCTGGTGCTGTATTCATGTACCATGCTTGGTTCTGGTGCTGTATTTATGCAATCAGTTCGGTTCTTATGCTAGGTTTATATTATGAGCTTGGTTCTGGTGCTGTATTCATGTACCATGATTGGTTCTGGTGCTGTATTTATGCAATCAGTTCGGTTCTTATGCTAGGTTTATATTATGAGCTTGGTTCTGGTGCTGAATTCATGTACCATGCTTGGTTCTGGTGCTGTATTTATGCAATCAGTTCGGTTCTTATGCTAGGTTTATATTATGAGCTTGGTTCTGGTGCTGTATTCATGTACCATGCTTGGTTCTGGTGCTGTATTTATGCAATCAGTTCGGTTCTTATGCTAGGTTTATATTATGAGCTTGGTTCTGGTGCTGTATTCATGTACCATGCTTGGTTCTGGTGCTGTATTTATGCAATCAGTTCGGTTCTTATGCTAGGTTTATATTATGAGCTTGGTTCTGGTGCTGTATTCATGTACCATGATTGGTTCTGGTGCTGTATTTATGCAATCAGTTCGGTTCTTATGCTAGGTTTATATTATGAGCTTGGTTCTGGTGCTGAATTCATGTACCATGCTTGGTTCTGGTGCTGTATTTATGCAATCAGTTTGTTTCTGGTGGTGTGTTTATATCATGAGCTTGCATCTGGTGCTGTATTTACCACTACTCACAAAAAGTTAGGGATAATTGGCTTGTGGGTGAAATTTCAGGATGAACCTAAAATGCACTCTTAGGCTGCTTTCACACTAGCGTTCGGGTTTCCGTTCGTGAGCTCCGTTTGAAGGAGCTCACGAGCGGACCCGAACGCAGCCGTCCAGCCCTGATGCAGTCTGAATGGAGGCGGATCCGCTCAGACTGCATCAGTCTGGCGGCGTTCAGCCTCCGCTCGCCTCCGCACGGACAGGCGGACAGCTGAACGCTGCTTGCAGCGTTCGGGTGTCCGCCTGGCCGTGCGGAGGCGTGCGGATCCGTCCAGACTTACAATGTAAGTCAATGGGGGACGGATCCGTTTGAAGATGCCACAATGTGGCTCAATCTTCAAGCGGATCCGTCCCCCATTGACTTTACATTGAAAGTCTGGACGGATCCGTCCCAGGCTATTTTCACACTTAGCTTTTTTTTGCTAATATAATGCAGACGGATCCGTTCTGAACGGAGCCTCCGTCTGCATTATTATGGGCGGATCCGTTCAGAACGGATCCGCCCGAACGCTAGTGTGAAAGTAGCCTTACCTTTACAGGTGAACTTAATGTGACCATCTCTACAGTGGGGTAGATGAAGAAGTAAGGGCCACATAGCAAGGATCAAACCAGGCCCCCACACAGGACAGAAGGGTATCTGCCTAGACCCTTTTCAACGACCCTTGTGCCATTTTTTTTCCACTGCTTCATTTGCTAAAAGTTGTTCCTTTAGGGGATAGAGTCCTGACCAAGTTTTCACCCCCAATAGAAGAGAAGATGATCCCAACTGGGCCCCCTCTTGCCCTGGGCCCCATAGCAGTTGCATGGTCTGCCACTATGGTAGTTACACCCCTGCTACTCTAAACTCTTTAATGCACATGTCCAACTGTTCATTGTTTCATTACTTTTTGCACAGCTTGCTGTTCTCTAACAAGGAGCTTAACTGCAAAATTTACAACAGGTGTTTGATCCATGAATCGTCCAATAAATTTCCTGGTTCAATTAGAATTGGTATTTAAACAGTCCTGATCATCATACTGTTCACATTTTGGCATCATGACACCTGACACCTAACAATTTATCAACAGTACCTTGCCATTGCGAGGCTTCAATCAGGATGTTCTCAGACAGAAGTGGCCAGTGAGCTTACAGTGTCAGAGTGTCATCAGTAGGTTGCAGCGGAGATACAGAGAGACTGAAAGAGTCACAGAAAGGCATAGAAGTGAACGTCCTTTTGCCACATCCCCAACTGATGACTTCTTTATTGTGAACAATGCCCTGCGGATTTGGATCATGAATGCCCAACAACTCCAGGCACATTTAAGGGAGGTGAGAGGCACCCAAGTGTCATGTCAGACCAATCAAAACCCCTTACATCAGCGTGGTCTGCGTACTGGACGACCTGCAAGGGTACCTGACCACACCACCAGGCACAGGCATCATCGTTTTGCATGGGCCAGGGAGCATCTACTCTGAACAAGGGACCAGTGCTGTTCACTGATGAAAGTCGATTCACACTGAACAGAAATGGTGGCCGCTAACGCTATGCATAAGCCACTGTTGTCACCAGGCAAGCCTTTGGTGGTGGTGGTGTTACAGTGTGGGCAGGTGTGTCTAGTCAATACAGAACGGCCCTTCACTTTGTGAATGGTACAGTGACAAGCCCATACTACTTGAATAACATCATTAATCCAATCATAGTGCCTCAGCATGAACACCACAGGCCTAATTTCATCTTCATAGACAACAATGCGCCAGCTCATCGAGGTCACATCATTAGAGAACGGCTGCTGGAGACTGGGGTACCTTAATGGAGTGGCCTGCACTTTCTTCAGACCTGAATCCTATTGAAAACCTATGGGATCGGCTGAATTGCTGTGTAGAGGTTTGTAACTCTGTACCGTGCTTGGTTCTAGTGCTGTATTTATGTAATGAGCCTGTTCTAGTGCTGTATTTATGTAATGAGCCTGTTCTGGTGCTGTATTTATGTACTGTGCTTGGTTCTAGTGCTGTATTTATGTAATGAGCCTGTTCTGGTGCTGTATTTATGTAATGAGCCTGTTCTAGTGCTGTATTTATGTACCGTGCTTGGTTCTAGTGCTGTATTTATGTAATGAGCCTGTTCTAGTGCTGTATTTATGTAATGAGCCTGTTCTGGTGCTGTATTTATGTAATGAGCCTGTTCTAGTGCTGTATTTATATACCGTGCTTGGTTCTGGTGCTGTATTTATGTACCATGCTTGGTTCTAGTGCTGTATTTATGTACCGTGCTTGGTTCTGGTGCTGTATTTATGTACCGTGCTTGGTTCTAGTGCTGTATTTATGTAATGAGCCTGTTCTGGTGCTGTATTTATGTACTGTGCTTGGTTCTGGTGCTGTATGTATGTACTGTGCTTGGTTCTAGTGCTGTATTTATGTAATCAGTTTGGTTCTGGTGCTGTATTTATGTAATGAGCCTGTTCTGGTGCTGTATTTATGTACTGTGCTTGGTTCTAGTGCTGTATTTATGTAATCAGTTTGGTTCTGGTGCTGTATTTATGTAATGAGCCTGTTCTGGTGCTGTATTTATGTACTGTGCTTGGTTCTAGTGCTGTATTTATGTAATCAGTTTGGTTCTGGTGCTGTATTTATGTAATGAGCCTGTTCTGGTGCTGTATTTATGTAATGAGCCTGTTCTGGTGCTGTATGTATGTACTGTGCTTGGTTCTAGTGCTGTATTTATGTACTGTGCTTGGTTCTAGTGCTGTATTTATGTAATGAGCCTGTTCTGGTGCTGTATGCATGTACTGTGCTTGGTTCTAGTGCTGTATTTATGTACTGTGCTTGGTTCTAGTGCTGTATTTATGTAATCAGTTTGGTTCTAGTGCTGTATTTATGTAATCAGTTTGGTTCTAGTGCTGTATTTATGTAATGAGCCTGTTCTGGTGCTGTATTTATGTAATGAGCCTGTTCTGGTGCTGTATTTATGTACCGTGCTTGGTTCTAGTGCTGTATTTATGTAATGAGCCTGTTCTGGTGCTGTATGCATGTACTGTGCTTGGTTCTAGTGCTGTATTTATGTACTGTGCTTGGTTCTAGTGCTGTATTTATGTAATCAGTTTGGTTCTGGTGCTGTGTTTATGTACTGTGCTTGGTTCTAGTGCTGTATTTATGTAATCAGTTTGGTTCTGGTGCTGTATTTATGTAATGAGACTGTTCTGGTGCTGTATTTATGTACCGTGCTTGGTTCTAGTGTTGTATTTATATACCGTGCTTGGTTCTGGTGCTGTATTTATGTACCGTGCTTGGTTCTAGTGCTGTATTTATGTACCGTGCTTGGTTCTAGTGTTGTATTTATGTACCATGCTTGGTTCTAGTGCTGTATTTATGTAATGAGCCTGTTCTGGTGCTGTATTTATGTACCGTGCTTGGTTCTGGTGCTGTATTTATGTACCATGCTTGGTTCTAGTGCTGTATTTATGTAATGAGCCTGTTCTGGTGCTGTATTTATGTACCGTGCTTGGTTCTGGTGCTGTATTTATGTACCATGCTTGGTTCTAGTGCTGTATTTATGTAATGAGCCTGTTCTGGTGCTGTATTTATGTAATCAGTTTGGTTCTGGTGCTGTATTTATGTAATGAGCCTGTTCTGGTGCTGTATTTATGTACCATGCTTGGTTCTAGTGCTGTATTTATGTAATGAGCCTTTTCTAGTGCTGTATTTATGTAATGAGCCTGTTCTGGTGCTGTATTTATGTACCATGCTTGGTTCTAGTGCTGTATTTATGTACCATGCTTGGTTCTAGTGCTGTATTTATGTAATGAGCCTGTTCTGGTGCTGTATTTATGTAATGAGCCTGTTCTGGTGCTGTATTTATGTACCGTGCTTGGTTCTAGTGCTGTATTTATGTAATGAGCCTGTTCTGGTGCTGTATGCATGTACTGTGCTTGGTTCTAGTGCTGTATTTATGTACTGTGCTTGGTTCTAGTGCTGTATTTATGTAATCAGTTTGGTTCTGGTGCTGTGTTTATGTACTGTGCTTGGTTCTAGTGCTGTATTTATGTAATCAGTTTGGTTCTGGTGCTGTATTTATGTAATGAGACTGTTCTGGTGCTGTATTTATGTACCGTGCTTGGTTCTAGTGTTGTATTTATATACCGTGCTTGGTTCTGGTGCTGTATTTATGTACCGTGCTTGGTTCTAGTGCTGTATTTATGTACCGTGCTTGGTTCTAGTGTTGTATTTATGTACCATGCTTGGTTCTAGTGCTGTATTTATGTAATGAGCCTGTTCTGGTGCTGTATTTATGTACCGTGCTTGGTTCTGGTGCTGTATTTATGTACCATGCTTGGTTCTAGTGCTGTATTTATGTAATGAGCCTGTTCTGGTGCTGTATTTATGTACCGTGCTTGGTTCTGGTGCTGTATTTATGTACCATGCTTGGTTCTAGTGCTGTATTTATGTAATGAGCCTGTTCTGGTGCTGTATTTATGTAATCAGTTTGGTTCTGGTGCTGTATTTATGTAATGAGCCTGTTCTGGTGCTGTATTTATGTACCATGCTTGGTTCTAGTGCTGTATTTATGTAATGAGCCTTTTCTAGTGCTGTATTTATGTAATGAGCCTGTTCTGGTGCTGTATTTATGTACCATGCTTGGTTCTAGTGCTGTATTTATGTAATGAGCCTGTTCTGGTGCTGTATTTATGTACCGTGCTTGGTTCTGGTGCTGTATTTATGTACCATGCTTGGTTCTAGTGCTGTATTTATGTAATGAGCCTGTTCTGGTGCTGTATTTATGTACCGTGCTTGGTTCTGGTGCTGTATTTATGTACCATGCTTGGTTCTAGTGCTGTATTTATGTAATGAGCCTGTTCTGGTGCTGTATTTATGTAATCAGTTTGGTTCTGGTGCTGTATTTATGTAATGAGCCTGTTCTGGTGCTGTATTTATGTACCATGCTTGGTTCTAGTGCTGTATTTATGTAATGAGCCTTTTCTAGTGCTGTATTTATGTAATGAGCCTGTTCTGGTGCTGTATTTATGTACCGTGCTTGGTTCTAGTGCTGTATTTATGTAATGAGCCTGTTCTGGTGCTGTATTTATGTACCATGCTTGGTTCTAGTGCTGTATTTATGTAATGAGCCTGTTCTGGTGCTGTATTTATGTAATCAGTTTGGTTCTGGTGCTGTATTTATGTAATGAGCCTGTTCTGGTGCTGTATTTATGTAATCAGTTTGGTTCTGGTGCTGTATTTATGTAATGAGCCTGTTCTGGTGCTGTATTTATGTACCGTGCTTGGTTCTAGTGCTGTATTTATGTAATGAGCCTGTTCTAGTGCTGTATTTATGTAATGAGCCTGTTCTGGTGCTGTATTTATGTACCGTGCTTGGTTCTAGTGCTGTATTTATGTAATGAGCCTGTTCTGGTGCTGTATTTATGTACCGTGCTTGGTTCTAGTGCTGTATTTATGTAATGAGCCTGTTCTGGTGCTGTATGTATGTACTGTGCTTGGTTCTAGTGCTGTATTTATGTAATCAGTTTGGTTCTGGTGCTGTATTTATGTACTGTGCTTGGTTCTAGTGCTGTATTTATGTAATCAGTTTGGTTCTGGTGCTGTATTTATGTACTGTGCTTGGTTCTGGTGCTGTATTTATGTACCGTGCTTGGTTCTGGTGCTGTATTTATGTAATGTGCTTCATTCTAGTGCTGTATTTATGTAATCAGTTTGGTTCTGGTGCTGTATTTATGTACCGTGCTTGGTTCTGGTGCTGTATTTATGTACTGTGCTTCATTCTAGTGCTGTATTTATGTAATCAGTTTGGTTCTGGTGCTGTATTCATTTAATCAGCTTGGTTCTGGTGCTGTATTTATGTAATGAGCCTGTTCTGGTGCTGTATTTATGTACTGTGGTTGGTTCTAGTGCTGTATTTATGTAATCAGTTTGGTTCTAGTGCTGTATTTATGTACTGTGCTTGGTTCTAGTGCTGTATTTATGTAATCAGTTTGGTTCTAGTGCTGTATTTATGTACTGTGCTTGGTTCTAGTGCTGTATTTATGTAATCAGTTTGGTTCTGGTGCTGTATTTATGTAATCAGTTTGGTTCTGGTGCTGTATATATGTAATGAGCGTGGTTCTGGTGCTGTATTTATGTAATCAGTTTGGTTCTAGTGCTGTATTTATGTAATCAGTTTGGTTCTAGTGCTGTATTTATGTACTGTGCTTGGTTCTAGTGCTGTATTTATTTAATCAGCTTGGTTCTGGTGCTGTATTCATGTAATCAGCTTGGTTCTGGTGCTGTATTTATGTAATGAGCCTGTTCTGGTGCTGTATGTATGTACTGTGCTTGGTTCTAGTGCTGTATTTATGTAATCAGTTTGGTTCTGGTGCTGTATTTATGTAATGAGCCTGTTCTGGTGCTGTATATATGTAATGTGCTTGGTTCTAGTGCTGTATTTATGTAATCAGTTTGGTTCTGGTGCTGTATTTATGTAATGAGCCTGTTCTGGTGCTGTATGTATGTACTGTGCTTGGTTCTAGTGCTGTATTTATGTAATCAGTTTGGTTCTGGTGCTGTATTTATGTACTGTGCTTGGTTCTAGTGCTGTATTTATGTAATCAGTTTGGTTCTGGTGCTGTATTTATGTAATGAGCCTGTTCTGGTGCTGTATGTATGTACTGTGCTTGGTTCTAGTGCTGTATTTATGTAATCAGTTTGGTTCTGGTGCTGTATTTATGTACTGTGCTTGGTTCTAGTGCTGTATTTATGTAATCAGTTTGGTTCTGGTGCTGTATTTATGTAATGAGCCTGTTCTGGTGCTGTATTTATGTAATGAGCCTGTTCTGGTGCTGTATGTATGTACTGTGCTTGGTTCTAGTGCTGTATTTATGTAATCAGTTTGGTTCTGGTGCTGTATTTATGTAATGAGCCTGTTCTGGTGCTGTATTTATGTAATGAGCCTGTTCTGGTGCTGTATGTATGTACTGTGCTTGGTTCTAGTGCTGTATTTATGTAATCAGTTTGGTTCTGGTGCTGTATTTATGTACTGTGCTTGGTTCTAGTGCTGTATTTATGTAATCAGTTTGGTATGGGCTTGGTATGGCACCACAACAATTGTATCTTAAAAAGGACACCGTGCATGCGCCGCATCCTCTCCATTTACTGTTGTGGGACTTCAGAAAATAGACGAGCCAGCGCTCAGCTATTTTCAGACGTCACATAGCTGTGTATGCATGGGTGGCTGCACATGTGTGGCTTGCTCTCCATTCATTTTGATATAAGAGGGTCTCCAAGAGGTGGCACCTGGACCTGCACTTCTCAGACAATAATGGCGTATCCTACTGATGTGTCATAAAATAGCATAGTGTCCTATGCTCACACAATACACTCAGTGCCTATGTACTATCCACTCCTACCTGTGGCCATATCTATAGGTCTATACGGTTCTGGGAGAGGTCACTATTGTCAAATAATTGCTACCTGGCTTTTGCCGTACAATGCCTGACATGGGAATGAGGCTCTAAGCTAAACTTAGGATACAAAACATATGGCGCCCAGGCCAGTCTTATCACAGCACAGTTAAAATGGGGTTACCCGGGGGAAAAAAACAAAAAGGAAGTATTATTTTAGACTCTGCTCTGTTCATACTGCAGATTCTGCAATGGCAAAATTCGCCTCATATTCTATGGTAGCAAACCAATAAAGAACATTTCATTTTGTGGTGCGGTCGCAGCTTTGAAATGCCAGCAGTATGAACGGCAGCCTCTCACTGTAAAAATACACCATGTAAACCAGGCCTTATTGCTAGTAGCTGTATTAAACCTACCTAAGTCACTTACATTGAGCTTTTCTCTATTTTTGGCCTCCATGACCCCCCTCTACCCCACATTCTCCTGTATCTTATGGTCTGTGTACGTGTTAGAGGACATCTCCCACAATCCGCTTCTCCTGCTCTTCTGTCACCCCAGACTAAACATTTCCTGTTCTCACTAGCACCCGCCCTGTACTTCCAAAAGTCAGCTCCCTGCTCCACCATTCCCTAGCCGGTGCTCTACCCTGCAGCAATCCTAATGACGAGACGTGGTCGTACCTGCTGGGATGGGCAGGAGAGGGCACAAACCAGGGATCATCCCCCGACCTGTGCACTCTCTTGCTCACCACAGCAGGTGCAGTGACTGCATGGCACCACGCCTGCTGCTGGGGAGAGCATGATGTGTTCTGCTCCATTCATCGGGGGAACAGGGATAGGTGAGAATTATTTTATTAACAGTACACAGCCTACTTTAAGTTGGTTTAGGTATTTTCAGATACATTCAGCACTATCTAGTGTAAAAGAAGCCTCCCTGTTGGAGATAGACACTTCTTCACATCTCAATGCTCTGATAGGGAGCCCAGGCCAGAAGGGTAAGATCTCCCAATTATATAAATTATTAGTTAGTTCATTATTTAATAAGGTCGCTTCCTCAGGTCAGAAAGCTTGGAGAATTGACTGCCCAAGAGTCACGTCACAGGAATGGGGAAATATATATGCTTATTTAAGATTAGTATTGCATAATGCGAATCACATTTTAGTTCAGTTTAATATTTTCCACAGAATGTATATTACGCCGAGTTGGCTTAAGAAATGTGGATTAAGGGAAACTTCGAAGTGCCCAGGGTGTGATGAGCAGCGGGCTGATTTTTTGCACATGCTTTGGTTGTGTCCGGGTCTTAAAGCTTACTGGGATTCAATTCAGAATTTTATCACCAAAAAATTGAGGGTAGTAATTCCGTTCACACCTGAATGTTGAATATGAGTGACTTAACCAAGTTAAACTGCCATAAGGATAAAAAGATTCTTTTGATTAGAATTATGTTTCTAGCCAGACTGTTGATTGTTCGAGTTTGGATCTCACAAAATATTCCAAAGCTCAATGAGTGGTTGCGCTTGGTTAATAAAGTTAAGAGATATGAGAATGTTTTATATAAACAAAGGAATTCTGAGCTATAAGCCATAATAATTTAAATTATAACAAATAAAGGCTTGAAATGTATCGCTTTGCATGTGATGAGTCTATCTCATATTAGTTTCACCTTTTAAGTTGCATTACTAAAATAAATGAACTTTGCATGATATTCTAATTTTCCGAGTTTAACCTGTATACATACACTGCCTGTCCCAAAAAAAAAGTCGCCACCATGAAAAAAAGAAAAGAAAAGATTCTCAATGTGGTTAAGGTCTGGACTCTGTGGTGGCCAATCTATGTGTGAAAATGATGTCTCATGCTCCCTGAACCACTCTTTCACAATTTGAGCCCGATGAATCCTGGCATTGTCATCTTGGAATATGCCGATGCCATCAGGGAAGAAAAAATCCATTGATGGAATAACCTGGTCATTCAGTTTGTTCAGGTAGTCAGCTAACCTCATTCTTGGAGCACATACTGTTGCTGAACCTAGACCTGACCAACTGCAGCAACCCCAGATCATAGCACTGCCCCCACAGGCTTGTACAGTAGGCACTAGGCATGATGGGTGCATCACTTCATCTGCCTCTCTTCTTACTCTGATGCGCCCATCATTCTGGAACAGGGTAAATCTGGACTCATCAGACCACATGACCTTCTTCCATTGCTCCAGAGTCCAAATCTTTATTTTTTTCTGGTTTGCCTCACTGATTAGTGGTTTTCTTACGGCTACACAGTTGTTCAGTCCCAATCCCTTGAGTTCCCTTTGCATTGTGCGTGTGGAAATGCTCTTACTTTCACTTACTTTTTAAACATAGCCCTGAGTTCTACTGTTGTTTTTCTTCGATTTGATTTCACCAAACATGAAATCGCCAATCACGATTGTTCAGGATTTTTTTCCTGCTGCATTTCTTCCTCGAATACGATGGGTCCCGACTACCAGTTTTTAATAATGCGTTGGACAGTTCTTAACACAATTTTTGTAGTTTATGCAATCTCCTTAGATGTTTTCTCTGATGCATGCCAATGATTTGACCCTTCTCAAACAGACTAACATCTTTTCCACAACCACAAGATGTGTCTTTCGACATGGTTGTTTAAGAAATGAGAAGCAACTCATTGCACCGGTTGGGGTTAAATAACTTGTTGCCAGCTGAAAGATAATCGTCCATGCAGTAATTATCTAATAGGAGGCTCATAACTATTTGCTTAGTTAAATCCAGGTGACAACTTTTTTTTTGGACAGGCAGTGTATAACCAGAGCTTCATTTTACCTTGCAATCCATTTGTCTAGCTGCTGTGTGAGCCTGCAACACACTGAGAGCATCTTGGCGCCTGATCTTCCCTCACAAAACTACAATCCCCACAATCCTTAGCTTTCCTGCTGTGAGTATTCATGTTTATTGATTGGCTACCTGATATACAGTCCGGGCACGCCTGTCTACTCAGTAATCACCAGAACACTAACACTCCCTTTGTTTCACAAGACATTTAGCTCGAGAATTGATAGCAAAACACTGAGCATGCTCGACCTAACAAAGGCTCAGAACTACAGGTCGATCCCATGGTAATTTATGAGGAATCACAGTGGGTAGCAGAGGAAGAAAACTACTGTACTTTTATAACTACTGAACAGTAAATATGTGAAATTTACATTATATTAGGTAATTATTGATGATGAACTAGTCTAATACATAAGTTATATTTATGGTAACCGGAATACCCCTTTAAGGCTCATACACACGAATGTGTGAGGCCCATGCCCGTATTGCGGCTTGCAAACAGCACACCACGTCCACAAAAAAATATGACATTCGAAAAAAGATCCAGACATAAAGTAGACAGATGGTTAATGTTAAATTAATAACTACTTTATGAGGTATCACTATACATCTTAAAAGCAGAGAAATTCTAATTTAGAAAATAGTGAATTTTTGAAAGTTTTGGATTTAAAAAAATAAATAAAGGTCATACATATCGACTTAAATTTACCTTTAACATAAAGTACAATGTGTCATGAGTAAACAGTCTCAGAATGGCTTGGATAAGTAAAAGCGTTCCAAAGTTATTACCACATAAAGTGTCACAGAAATTTAGAGGAATAGATCTTGTCAAAATGGGAATTAGAGGAGGGGACAAGGCGAAGAAATTGTCACAAATGGAAAGTAGGTGGATTTTTACATTGGATACTGTGACACCCAAGGTTTACATGAGCACGAGGGTTATAATGCATTCCTGTGAATCTGTATCTTTTCATTTTCTAGTGGGGTTATTTTATTAATTTGATTATTTTATATTTACTTTAGAATATGATTGGATGTTCCTGATGCGGTTATGGGATGAATATACTGAGTTAAGAGAAGAGTTTTCACTTACTGGCTGCGGCTAAATTACTGGTTCCTCTGAACTGGCTTTCTGAAAGAGCCCCTTCCATTTCCGATTGGATGTTTAGAGCAAACGAAATCTGCAGGTTTGAAGAATTGTCAAGCTGGGAGACTCTCTCACATGATAAATTTCTGGAGACATGGGGCCCATGGATGGACTGGTGTCGGTCGAGATCTAGTTGACTTGACTTATGTATAAATGTCTTATGTATGTGGTTTACCCTACGTAATTAGTATTTTCATGCTTATGGGCCTATAATGTCTGTCGTTATTTGTGCCTTTTGGTCTGTCATCAATGAATGTACACTTTCCATTGAATGTATTCAGTGCCTTAGGTTCGTGCGCCTTTTCTAGCCGATGATACCCTTCTTCTCCCGACACATGGCCTATCAAATAGTCTGTTTCTTTGTATGTTGTTTAATATGCTCACATTCCTTGAATACGTTGTAATATGTATGCCTCCTCGATTTGCGGGGCTTGTTGCCCTTCTGTTATTGTTATATTTCACTTTGCTGGTGAAAATAAAATAAAGATATGATAAAAAAAAGAGAAGAGTTTTGAAGAAATGAAGAGAGATCGGGATGACAATAATAATAATTACGATATAAAAAATATATTTTTTTTTTCCATCAAGTAATATTGAGGAACAGTGATTATGGACTTTGCACTTTATATTATTTTAGTTTATTTTTCATTATGCACAGAAATATCTATTAATGCACACTAGTTATTGATGTTTTGGTGATTATTTATGAATTTATCTTTTTAACTATTTATCCTTTGGAAAGTTTGAGATGGTTTTTGATGTGAGCACTTTGGCACTTAATCTAATTATCAGGTCATTCACTTCTTTGATCATTATTTTTTAAAATAAGTATTTAAAATTGTATTTTTTGTTCAATTAAGTATATCATTGTGGATTTGCACGGCGTCAATAAGTTTAATGCACATATTGTTTTTGTAATTTTTTTCCATTCATAATTTTTTTGTTTTTCACACTAAGTAGCACATGATTTTGCTTTATTCATTACTTTATAACTAATTATTCTTGATGATATATAATATATAATTAAGTTTTGTTGTCTATCTCGTTTTTGCCCTTACCAGTAAAGGCACCTGGGTCCGTTGTGCACATGGCTGGTTGCGTGACCGCGGGCGATTGAGCCACTTTCTGTGCCGTGATGACGGGGGCACGTGGGGCAGGTCTTTTAGGCCCGATCACGTGCTCCCCTTGTCAGTGGGGCGGATCAGCTTAAGCGCTGACGTGCTATTACGTGGTGTCGCGCAAATGGCCATGCGCCGTTGTTGGATACAGGTGCAGTGATTTTACTATCACATGAAGATAATCTCACCATACTAGGTCTTCCTTTTTTAGAAGCAGTCAGCAAGTCCAGCCCCATCCTCCTGACAAAGCGATATACACAAAACGCATGTCCAGGTACGGGGTCGGACCACGCAGGCCATTTTCTGATAGGTATAGTACTGTGAAAGCATTTAGACTTTTTGTTCTATAGCAGGTTTTGATAGCTTTATATGAAGTATTGACTATTTTTCTGCCTCGTCAAAAGTCTATCACATATTTTTTTATCAATCGCTAATATACTGTACCACATACTATATGATTGTATACATTTTTGGTTAATACTCTGTTTTTTATTGCGTTCATTGTGGCCCCTCCCCTGTGTTGGTATTCCATCAATTATTGGGGTAATCATGTCATTTTAATATCTTAATAAAGAATAGTTTTTATGGGAAAATGGTTGTTGGCTCGGTTACTGTGTATCTTTTGATTCATAAAGTGACACGTCAGATTTCCAAAAATAGGCTCTGTCAGGAAGGTGAAAAACGTCAGTGTCCTGAAGGGGTTAATGCGCGCCATTTTGTGATCAAATTTTGGCACAAAATTCTGTCTACATGTAAGCCCACAAAACTGTGTAACAATGTGCCAAATTCATCATCCAGCCCAATGTGCCAAATTCATCATCCAACCTGAGCATAGTGATAAATGTGGACCCGTGATCTGATGAAATCTTCACATCATGAACACGGTTTATGTGGTTTTATGTCATATTGTAGGTTGTGTTACAACTCTCATCATTTCCACACTATAGGTGCAGTACCCCAGAGCAGGGTCGCCGCAAAAAGGTTGATTTATGTCAGTCTATGATTTCCCCTGCGCTGCCGGAGGATACCCAACATTTATGGCGAGACGCAGGCCTCCGTCAGTCCCTGCGCCAGAATGAAACCTATGGCAGCTCGGATCTGCTGTAGACTTCTGTCTTCATTTTCGGAACAGTGGCTAAAGTGGCGTAAAAATTGCCATTTCAAAACTCACAAACATGGCGTCTGAGACTTTATTTCTGGCGCAGGAAGACAAATCTCTCCCGCGATGTCTATGTGCACAACTTCAGCAAGGAGAGTCTGCCCGTGTCTGTCCTTCATTTCAGCGACTGGAGGGGGGCTCAGCACGCAGACCCCAACTAATCTTCTATGTCATATACCAGAGGTTACAGGGGTTCGGTGTGGAGCCCTGGGGAGAATGTCCAGGGACGCACCTGCACAAATACTGTACCTGCAGTTTGTGCCCCCTTAAAGGGAGTGGGACACAGTGCAATAGTGCCTCAGTATACAGTCAGGTCCATAAATATTTTGCTACATCGACACTACAGGGAGTGCAGAATTATTAGGCAAGTTGTATTTTTGAGGATTAATTTTATTATTGAACAACAACCATGTTCTCAATGAACCCAAAAAACTCATTAATATCAAAGCTGAATATTTTTGGAAGTAGTTTTTAGTTTGTTTTTAGTTTTAGCTATTTTAGGGGGATATCTGTGTGTGCAGGTGACTATTACTGTACATAATTATTAGGCAACTTAACAAAAAACAAATATATACCCATTTCAATTATTTATTTTTACCAGTGAAACCAATATAACATCTCAACATTCACAAATATACATTTCTGACATTCAAAAACAAAACAAAAACAAATCAGTGACCAATATAGCCACCTTTCTTTGCAAGGACACTCAAAAGCCTGCCATCCATGGATTCTGTCAGTGTTTTGATCTGTTCACCATCAACATTGCGTGCAGCAGCAACCACAGCCTCCCAGACACTGTTCAGAGAGGTGTACTGTTTTCCCTCCTTGTAAATCTCACATTTGATGATGGACCACAGGTTCTCAATGGGGTTCAGATCAGGTGAACAAGGAGGCCATGTCATTAGATTTTCTTCTTTTATACCCTTTCTTGCCAGCCACGCTGTGGAGTACTTGGACGCGTGTGATGGAGCATTGTCCTGCATGAAAATCATGTTTTTCTTACCTTGCAGACTTCTTCCTGTACCACTGCTTGAAGAAGGTGTCTTCCAGAAACTGGCAGTAGGACTGGGAGTTGAGCTTGACTCCATCCTCAACCCAAAAAGGCCCCACAAGCTCATCTTTGATGATACCAGCCCAAACCAGTACTCCACCTCCACCTTGCTGGCGTCTGAGCCGGACTGGAGCTCTCTGCCCTTTACCAATCCAGCCATCTGGCCCATCAAGACTCACTCTCATTTCATCAGTCCATAAAACCTTTGAAAAATCAGTCTTGAGATATTTCTTGGCCCAGTCTTGATGTTTCAGCTTGTGTGTCTTGTTCAGTGGTGGTCGTCTTTCAGCCTTTCTTACCTTGGCCATGTCTCTGAGTATTGCACACCTTGTGCTTTTGGGCACTCCAGTGATATTGCAGCTCTGAAATATGGCCAAACTGGTGGCAAGTGGCATCTTGGCAGCTGCACGCTTGACTTTTCTCAGTTCATGGGCAGTTATTTTGCGCCTTGGTTTTTCCACACGCTTCTTGCGACCCTGTTGACTTTTTTGAATGAAACGCTTGATTGTTCGATGATCACGCTTCAGAAGCTTTGCAATTTTAAGAGTGCTGCATCCCTCTGCAAGATATCTCACTATTTTTGACTTTTCTGAGCCTGTCAAGTCCTTCTTTTGACCCATTTTGCCAAAGGAAAGGAAGTTGCCTAATAATTATGCACAACTGATATAGGGTGTTGATGTCATTAGACCACACCCCTTCTCATTACAGAGATGCACATCACCTAATATGCTTAATTGGTAGTAGGCTTTCGAGCCTATACAGCTTGGAGTAAGACAACATGCATAAAGAGGATGATGTGGTCAAAATACTCATTTGCCTAATAATTCTGCACGTAGTGTATTCTAACATTTTTGGCTCTATACACCACCACAATGGATTTGAAATGAAACAAACAAGATATGCTTTAACTGCAGACTGTCAGCTTTAATTTGAGGGTATTTACATCCAAATCAGGTGACTGGTGTAGGGATTACAACAGTTTGCATATGTGCCTCCCACTTGTTAAGGGACCAAAAGTAATGGGACAATTGGCTTCTCAGGTGTTCCATGGCCAAGTGTGTGTTATTCCCTCATTATCCCAATTACAATGAGCAGATAAAAGGTCCAGCGTTCATTTCAAGTGTGCTATTTGCATTTGGAATCTGTTGCTGTCAACTCTCATGATGAGATCCAAAGAGCTGTCACTATCAGTGAAGTAAGCCATCATTAGGCTGAAAAAACAAAACAAACCCATCAGAGAGATAGCAAAAACATTAGGCATGGCCAAAACAACTGTTTGGAACATTCTTAGAAAGAAGGAACGCACCGGTGAGCTCAGCAACACCAAAAGACCAGGAAGACCACGAAAAACAACATTAGGCGTGGCCAAAACCACTGTTTGGAACATTCTTAGAAAGAAGGAACGCACCGGTGAGCTCAGCAACACCAAAAGACCAGGAAGACCACGGAAAACAACATTAGGCGTGGCCAAAACCAATGTTTGGAACATTCTTAGAAAGAAGGAACGCACCAGTGAGCTCAGCAACACCAAAAGACCAGGAAGAACAACGGAAAACAACTGTGGTGGATGACCAAAGAATTATTTCCTTGGTGAAGAAAACACCCTTCACAACAGTTGGCCAGATCAAGAACACTCTCCGGGAGGTAGGTGTATGTGTGTCAAAGTCAACAATCAAGAGAAGACTTCACCAGAGTGAATACAGAGGGTTCACCACAAGATGTAAACCATTGGTGAGCCTCAAAAACAGGAAGGCCAGATTAGAGTTTGCCAAACGACATCTAAAAAAGCCTTCACAGTTCTGGAACAACATCCTATAGACAGATGAGACTAAGATCAACTTGTACCAGAGTGATGGGAAGAGAAGAGTATGGAGAAGGAAAGGAACTGCTCATGATCCTAAGCATACCACCTCATCAATGAAGCATGGTGGTGGTAGTGTCATGGCGTGGGCATGTATGGCTGCCAATGCAACTGGTTCTCTTGTATTTATTGATGATGTGACTGCTGACAAAATGAATGACCCAATGTAGGATAGGCTGTCCGTCTTAGCAGACTATCTAGTAGCTCAGTGGTCTCAATGATTATTATATGGTGAACTGAGTGTACCTTGTGAGATCTAATAATACATAACTTTTATTAATCTCTTTAAAATAGATGAGACAGTGTTACTAAAATTCTTTCAGATGCACTTTCGTGTGTATAGCTCTTTGATTGGAGAAGAGGATTTCTGTGGTCTTTTGCCCTAGTAAAGGCGTGGGGGTTGCTTCTTGGGCGAGATCTGCAGATAATGATCAGTATTTGCTATACAGCTAAGCCTACTTGTCTCTGACCCTAACTCTAGTCTTGAGTGGGGAGATAGGCTAACTGGCTGTTGTCGGAGCACTCGCCCTGAAAAGAGCCGCTGGAACCTCGGGCCTGACCTAATTATCCCTTCTACTAACAGCTGCCTACAAGCACCATCTGACGTGTTTCGCCATAATACAATGGCTCATCAGGGAGCGATCTGTGCAGTGGCAGAGCTTCTTCATACAAAATGGCAGCTTGCTAAAGGATCCGGTCTTCTTTTATACTTCTAGCTCCGCCCACTTAGGTGGCGCTCACCAATCGCTAGGAGGCAGAGGAGGGCCAACGGCAGCGTAATGCTGTCCTGGTCCGCCCCGCCTTCTGGGAGTGACGCACACCAGGGGGCGGGATTGTTTCTATGGGGATCTTGCGACGTGTCCCCGGCAATGAGCCTTGCCGCTCACTTCCTGTTTATGCCGGTGATGTCAGAACACTGACAGCGCTGGTGGCGATCAAACTCCTTTAGCGATACAAACCAGTTCCTAATAGTGTTCCTTGCGATCTATATTTAGGTAAGGTTGATGTACATGATGGCTGCTTAATCAGACTTTTCTCAAACGTCATTCAATAGAATGACCATACTTAGAGGTTGACTGATTTAGTTATTAAACTCAGCCATATTTGTTTTATAAAGGTTATACCCTGTGTTTGTCTGATCCAAATTAACCCTTGATGTGCATTCCACTAGATTAGTTTTTGGGACCATATATATAGATAGCATTTATATTTAACCTATATGTATCCTACCATACAGACAATGCTATAGATCTTCCAGTACTCTTACATTGGAAGGGCGGGGGATTACATTATTTGGGCATTAAAACAATTTGTGGATAGTTGTTTAAGAAGAAAGCACCCTGATCACATCTTGATCCCTCCTAGGAATAGGAGTGGGATCCAAGTCTAAATCACAGGTCAAGGTCCTTGTGACCTCTCCACTGACCTAGATTCCATTATTGGGTAGCTTCTTTATTAAAGAAATGGCTTGAATGAAAGGTATTCATTCAGGCCATTTGGCATTACCGTTTTCAATTTAAAGATCCACTTTGCCTCTGCCTTCAGGATCTTGTTATCCCAATCCCCCCCCCCCCCTTTCTTGGTTGGGGGATAAGTTGGATGCCTACAAATTTAAGGCATGATGCATCACCTCTATGTACTTGGTTTATGTGACTCGCCACTGAGGTATCCTTTTCCTCGGCAATATCATTATAATGATCTCTCATGCGGCGTCTAAACTCCCTCTTGGTCTTACACACATAATCTAGAGGGCAGGTACACTGTGCCAGGTAAACTACTCCCACTGTCACACAGTTTATAAAATCTCGGATATCGTATTCGACTCCTGTGTGTGAACTCCTGAATTTTTTTGGAGAATTAACCTGGCTACAGGCCGCGCATTTGCCACATTTGAACATTCCTAGTGGTCTTCTACACAACCGGTTCCCCGTTGGTTGTGGGGGTTGGAAGTGGCTGTTAACCAGCCTATCCTGTAAGCTCCGCCCTTTTCTGTAGGTAATCAGTGGATATGCCCCAATAACTTCTTTTAGGTCTGGATCCACACATAGGATGTCCCAATATTTGGTTTGTCTGATTTGCGCATGTGCGTTGTCATACGTGCCAATAATTTGTATCTGTCTATTAGATGACTGTTCTGTATCTGCTTTTTTGGGGACCAGGAGCGACTCTCTTTTCGCTCTGCAAGCTGACTCGAACGCAGACCTGAGGATACCATCAGGGTACCCCCTGTCCCTAAACCTTGTTCTTAGAACGTTTGCTTGCGATTTGAATTTCTTCATACTAGAACAATTGCGACGTAGCCTTAAATACTGGCCTTTTTGGTATGCCTTTACGCAGGGAGTAAGGATGCGCACACTCCCAGTGGAGTAGGCTATTCGTCGCAGTTGTTTTACGAAAAACTGATGTCTTAATATTGTTATCCGGGCCCCTCTCAATTAGTACATCCAAAAATGGAAGGGACATTTGGTCACATATGGAGGTGAATCTCAGTCCTAGATCATTGATGTTAATGATTTTCACAAACTCTGTGAATGACTGTTCTGTACCCCTCCAGAGTAAGAACACGTCATCTATGAATCTATACCATAGAACTATGCTTTCATGCCACTGATTTAAAAACTCAGACCAGATAATATTGGCCTCCAACCAGCCCAGGAGTAAATTTGCGTAAGATGGCGCACAAGGACTTCCCATCGCGGTACCCCTGAGCTGCTGGTAGCAGTGGTCATTGAAGGTGAAATAGTTCCTGGTTAGACAGAATTGTAGGAGATCCAGTATAAATGTATTATGTGATGCCAGTCTTGTGTCCCTGGTGGATAGGTAGCTCTTCACAGCTCTCAGGCCTAGATGATGTTGGATTGAGCTGTAAAGAGCTTCCACATCTATGGAAGCAAAGATAATTGTCTTGTCGATACATATACCATTGAGTCGCAGGAGCAGATCTGCTGTATCTCGTATGTATGACAGGAGAGCTTCCACAAATGGTCTGATCATTTTATCCACATAAATGCCCACATTTTGTCCTAGTCCCCCTACCCCTGACACGATGGGGCATCCCTTCAACTGAGTCGTCCCCTTATGTATCTTGGGCAGGGAGTAAAAATTAGGGAGAATCAGTTTTTTGGGCAGTTTTCGTTTCAGTCGATCTTCCAGGATGTTTTTTAACTTCTTCAGGAAGAGTGGACCTGGGTCATTTTGTAAAATCGTATATGACTGTTTGTCATTAAGAATGTCTAGACACATTCTTTTATACATCGTGTGGTCCATTAGGACCACATTGCCCCCTTTGTCGGAGGACTTTATGACCACATTTCCGTCCTTTTCCATTTTTTTGAGAGATAACAATTTATCTTTACTTAAGTTATTAACCCCTTTTATCCTTGGGCTAATCTGTTCCAGGTCTCTAGAGACCAGCTTGTGGAAGATAGATATGTGTGAGTCTGGGAGAGGGGGAGGCATTTGCGTACTTTTTAGTCTTAATGTGTCTTCCATCAGTCAATATTGGGACATCCTATGTGTGGATCCAGACCTAAAAGAGGTTATTGGGACATATCCACAGATTACCTACAGAAAAGGGCGGAGCTTAAGGGATAGGCTGGTTAACAGCCACTTCCAACCCCCACAACCAACGGGGAACTGGTTGTGTAGAAGACCACAAGGAATGTTCAAATGTGGCAAATGCGCGGCCTGTAGCCAGGTTAATTCTACTAATAAATTCAGGAGTTCACACACAGGAGTCGAATACGATATCCGGGATTTTATAAACTCTGTGACAGTGGGAGTAGTTTACCTGGCACAGTGTACCTGCCCTCTAGATTATGTGGGTAAGACCAAGAGGGAGTTTAGACGCCGCATGAGAGATCATTATAATGATATTGCCAAGGAAAAGGATACCTCAGAGGCGAGGCACATAAACCAAGTACATAGAGGTGATGCATCATGCCTTAAATTTGTAGGCATCCAACATATCCCCCAACCAAGAAGAGGGGTGGATTGGGATAACACGATCCTGAAGGCAGAGGCAAAGTGAATACCTTTCATTCAAGCCATTTCTTTAACAAAGAAGCTACCCAATAATGGAATCTAGGTCAGTGGAGAGGTCACAGGGACCTTGACCTGTGATTTAGGCTTGGATCCCACTCCTATTTCTAGGAGGGATCAAGATGTGATCAGGGTGCTTTCTTCTTAAACAACTATCCACAAATTGTTTTATGGCTGTGCTTGCTCCTCCTCCCATCGGTTGCTTGATGCGCATGGAGGTGACTAGGAGCAGCACACCATATGTGCGGCGTCTGCGCTCCTGAACATAGAAGCCCAACGGCTTAGGTAGGTTTAGTGTAGGACCCACCTGACCTAAGACCACCTTGGCGTTCGGTAGGTTGGCTTAGATGTGTTTTGATCAAAATATATTGACTAAGTGTCTCAGATATTATCATATCAGAGTGAGGACTTTGTCCATATATAGTGCTTGCATCTACTTTACTAAGTGCATTATTATCTTATTTCTGTGGTTTTCTTAAATCGGTCAGAATCCACCTCTAAGTATGGTCATTCTATTGAATGACGTTTGAGAAAAGTCTGATTAAGCAGCCATCATGTACATCAACCTTACCCAAATATAGATCGCAAGGACACTATAAGGAACTGGTTTGTATCGCTAAAGGAGTCCGATCGCCACCAGCGCTGTCAGTGTTCTGACAGCACCGGCATAAACAGGAAGTGAGCGGCAAGGCTCATTGCCGGGGACGCGTCGCAAGATCCCCATAGAAACAATCCCGCCCCCTGGTGTGCGTCACTCCCAGAAGGCGGGGCGGGGCAGGACAGCATTACACTGCCCGTTGGCCCTCCTCGGGATTGGTGAACGCCACCTAAGTGGGCGGAGCTAGAAGTATAAAAAGAGACAGGATCCTTTAGCAAGCTGCCATTGCCATTTTGTATGAAGAAGCTCTGTCACTGCACAGATCGCTCCCTGATGAGCCATTGTATTATGGCGAAACGCGTCAGGTGGTGCTTGTAGGCAGCTGTTAGTAGAGGGGATAATTAGGTCAGGTCCTGGGGTCTTTTCAGGGCGAGTATCTCCAACTACAGCCAGTTAGCCTATCTCCCCACTCAAGACTAGAGTTAGGGTCAGAGACAAGTAGGCTTAGCTGTATAGCAAATACTGAGCATCATCTGCAGATCTCGCCCAAGAAGCAACCCCCACCACTAACCCCTTACTAGGGCAAAAGACCACAGAAATCCTCTTCTCCTATCAAAGGGCTATACGCACGAAAGTGCATCTGAAAGAATTTTAGTAACACTGTCTCATCTATTTTAAAGGGATTAATAAAAGTTATGTATTATTAGATCTCACAAGGTACACTCGGCTCACGATATGATAATGACTGCTGACAATGAATTCTGAAGTGTTTCGGGCAATATTATCTGCTCATATTCCGAACTCATTGGACGGCGCTTCACAGTGCAGATGGACAATGACCCAAAGCATACTGCAAAAGCAACCAAAGAGTTTTTTAAGGGAAAGAAGTGGAATGTTATGCAATGGCCAAGTCAATCGCCTGACCTGAATCCGATTGAGCATGCATTTCACTTGCTGAAGACAAAACTGAAGGGGAAATGCCCCAAGAACAAGCAGGAACTGAAGACAGTTGCAGTAGAGGCAGAGCATCACCAGGAATGAAACCCAGCGTCTGGTGATGTCTATGCATTCCAGACTTCAGGCTATAATTGACTGCAAAGGATTTGCAACCGAGTATTAAAAAGTTAAAACTTTGATTTATGATTATTATTCTGTCCCATTACTTCTGGTCCCGTAACAAGTGGGAGGCACATATGCAAACTGTTGTAATTCCTGCACCGTTCACCTGATTTGGATGTAAATACCCTCAAATTAAAGCTGACAGTCTGCAGTTAAAGCACATCTTGTTCATTTTATTTCAAACCCATTGTGGTGGTTTATAGAGCCAAACATGTTAGAATTGTGTCCATGTCCCAATATTTATGGACCTGACTAGATATCTGCAGTCTGCTGTAGGTAGGTTTTAATACCCGTTCACACAGTGCAGCTGTTCTGAGAGAGTATTATAACCTCCCTACAGCACCACAGGGAGGCGCTAGTGCGCTGTGTCCCCACTTCCTTTAAGGGGAGGGGCTAAAGTTCTGGGGGGCACAAACCGCAGCCATGTCTGGGCACGTGCACCCCGGGAACCCCTTTAACCTCTGGTTACATGACGTAGAAGGAAGTATGGGCATGTTTACGCTGCCCTAAGCCTCCTCCAGGCAAGACGTCAGGGTGTGTACACCTCTCTCCTCAGAACCTCGGGGGCACCATTGGCAGGTGAGGTACCCAGCAGAGGACAATGCCAGGGTGGACGCCCAGCGGTGGGCGGGGCCAGGCGCGCGTGCTCGTCGTCCAGCGCGCAGCCCCTGGGTCCGGGTGCCTCACTCTTTACACACAGGCACAACAAGGCTTCGCCCGCCGGTGTATCAGGTCTTAGTGTCCACTACTCCACCCATCATCCTCGCACAAACCCCTCCCTTTCCACAGCCCCTCCCCCCCCGATCCAAAGCCGCCATCTCGACTCGATGCTTACTGCAAAGAAGTCCGAGTCCGACGGGGGTGGTGAGAACGGTGCAGAGCCTCAGCCCCCTGCATCTTCTTCATCATCCTCCTCATCCTCGTCTTCTTCCAGTATCATGGCCTCCCCGGATACCGGGGTGCCCCTGGAAAGGACCCCGAGGAAGAACCAGAGGCCCTCTCCGGGGAAAGAACACGGAGGCTCCTCTGCCCCGGGGATCATGGCTGGAGGGGCTGGGGCTGAGACCCCCGAAGGTCGTCGAACGAGCCGTAGGAAGAGGGCGAAGGTGAGTGTGAGTTGGAATCCGTCGTACGATCTTAATCGCAACGCGCTGTATGCGGTACCGCACATGGCAGTACTGTGAATAGTGGAGGGGCACCTCTGTCTGTCTCTCTCTCTCTCTGCCTGTCTCTGTCTCTCTCTCTCTCTCTGTACTTCCTGCTAGCCGTCCCATTGAAAGCCCTGCGGCCAGCCTCTGCACAGGCCGGAGTGGCTGATAACAGGGAACAATACCGCAGTGTGATCGAAGCACGGTTTATGTAGGATTGCAGCTCATGTATTACAACTCTCATCATTTCCACACGGTATAATCCAGTGGGGAGTACAAAGGCCAGGATTTGCATTCTACTTCTGGGTTTCTTTTCAAATCTGCCCAGTGTGAATGAGGCTGTGGAATTGTGATGGGTGCCAGTGCCCTCCCTGGTGGCTGGAGGCAGCCCTTCCTGGCTTTGTGCTGGAGGGTGGATTGTCAACCATCTGCCGCCCTAACAATGAGGGCACTCACAATAGAGAGGGACGTCATGGAGTCCTGCACAATGCTGCCTCCTGCAGACAGGGTTTATTTTTTATAATGTAAATGTTATGTGACGGCAAGCCCCCCCCCCCCCCATATCGGCAGGACCAACCATCATGAGATGTCAGAGGAAAGGGTCGGCCATGTTGGATTTCAGCTTCAGCATGCCCGATCCTTTTGTTCTGACGGAACATAAACCACCTCCATAGGTGTCCGGCAGCCGCTTAGCCCCCCTCCCTGTGTATGAAGGGAAGGGGCAGTCTGGTAGAAATCGGTCAGTCAAACAAGCCTTCAGGGCCAACTATCTATGTGTGGGACCCCTTGGCCAGGATTTTATGCTGTAGACCTTTAGCGTGCCAACCCGATGTGGCTTCACGGTTAAATCCAGCCGACATTTTTCTAATTGGCCATAGCTTTAGGATGGATGGCTCCTTGCATTCTCTTGTTTCAGTAGTGCAGGGGGATCAGCAGCTCTGCACTACTTGTCTCCTTGTAGGCTGTACACGTTGGTGGCTATCTTTTTCTCCTGGATTTGCTGTGGGTTTATTTCATTACAGAAAGGGGAATAAGATGCTGCTAGAGAACCCAAGCATACAAAAGATCAGGCATGTTGACATCCAGCTTGCCATATCCTTCTGATGACAGATGGCGCTGGCCTATAGATGGCCTATAGATAGCTAGGGCGAGCAGATAGGATAAGAATCTGTCCACTTGGGTCCCAGCTGAGGAATCGGGTTATATAGAACCTGACATTGGAAGGGCATCTTGCAGTTCTAATCAAGGTTTTAGGAATATGGTTGCTTGCATTCAGATTTATAAGAGCCTATTCACACAGCCGTATTCGCCATCTGAATTTTGGCGCCGTTTGCGGACAACCACTAATTGATGCCACAGTGGGTGTCCGTTTGCGGTTTAACCCCAATCGGTGAAGCTAAGATGCAAACAGGTCTGCACAAGCGTCATGGATGCCTGTATGGGCAGTGTTACTCTCTGGCACCATAAATTTTGGCGAGGGTGGCAGGAACTGAACAAGCCTCACAGGCTGTGCTGGTGCAGCGCTCTGGATCACTGCAGGAGCCTGGCACTGACAGACGCTCAGCTCCTACTGTAACATATTGGAGAGAACTCGGCCAATTAATTCCCTAGAGTCCACTGTCAATAGCATCTGCGGCATCTAGGCAGTTAAAGGAACAGGCCTTCTTTTCACCATTGGCTCCCCACGAATGCAATCATGGGTCCCGATGTGGTGCCATGTCGGCTGGGAGCCTAACATGGCTGTATGTCTATTAAACTGGGCAACAGACACAGCCTAAAAGACAGCCTGTCACTGGTACAGATATACCAGTGCAGTATAAGAGTAATGTCTCTTAGGCCTCATGCATACAACCGTAGTTCAATGGGGCCGCAAAAGATGCGGACAGCACTCCGTGTGCTGTCCGCATCCTTTGCTCCGTTTCGTAGCCCTGCAAAAAAAAAAAAGCATGTTCTATTCTTGTCCGTTTTGCAGACAAGAATAGGCATTTCTACAATGGGCCTTCTGTTCCGCAAATTGCGGAAGGCACCGGGGCGGCTTCCTTTTTTTTGCGGATCCGCGGTTTGCGAACTGCAAAAAACGGAACAGTTGTGTGCATGAGGCCTTAGGCCACATGCACATGACCGTATGTGTTTTGCGGTCTGCAAATTGCGGATCCGCCAAAAAAAAAACGGATGACGTTCCGTATGGCATTTTTTTTTTTTTTTTTTTTTTGCGGATCCATTGTAATGCCTATCCTTGTCCGCAAAAAAAAAAAAGACATGCACAATTATTAATTTTTTTTTATGCGGGGCAACGGAACGGACATACTGATGTGGTCAGCACACAGTGTGCTGTCTGCATTTTTTGTGGACCCATTGAAATGAATGGGTCCGCATCCTATCCGCAAAAAAATAACGGAACGGACATGGAAACAAACAACATTCGTGTGCATGTAGTCTTAGTGGGTGGTACAAAAAAAAAGCTGGAGCGCCGAAATCTCGCGATGCGCGAGCTAGCGCATGCGTAGCTCGTTCCCTGTGCTGGCATCAGCACAGTGAATGAACATGATGCCGACACTGCGCATGCGCTAGCTCGCGCATCGCGAGATTTCGGCGCTCCAGCTCTGTGACGTCAGCCAGCAAGGAGGAGATTCGGAGGACGCGGGGCAGTGCTGGGCTCCTTTCCGCTGGACTCATCTCTGGATACAGGACACATATGAGGTTCATTTGCATATCGATCAAAATTGTTTTTTAACACAATAAAAGCACAGAGAGCTATGGGGACTGGGTATTGCGGATGTGCTAGTGGCCATCTAGCAGCCCATGTCCCCAGCTCTATGCGCAAAATCCTGGTGACAGGCTTCCTTTAAAGATATGTATATAGTATCACCGTAATCGTACTGACCCATAGAATAACAGTAACACTAGTTATGCCACACGGTAAATGTCGTAAATTTAAACTGCAGAAGGTAATGGCGTAACTGTTCTTTTCCCATTACCACCCCAAAAAAGGTAATAAAATAATTAACATGTACCCCAAAATGGTGTCACTAAAAAATACAATATGCCTCGCAAAATAACAAGCCCTCATGTGGCTACATCAGAGGTGGGCAAACATTTGGACTCGTGGGCCACAATGGGTTCATATATTGGGGCCGAAGTAAGAGTAGATGGATGGGGGATTTTTGTGAATTAATATAAATAAAATTTAAAATTTCGTAACATTAAAGGTTTAGTTTAATTCAAGGTAGAAAAGCATAAAAAAGTTGTATGTATTTCTTTCATAACATAGTAAGTATAACTCACCTTTAATTTTAGTGGGAACAGTGTTTTTGGTCTCCCTTTTTTGCTAAGGCCTCTTTCACACGGGCGTTGCGGGAACACGCACGATTTTTCCGCGCGAGTTCAAAACATTGTAATGCGTTTTGCACTCGTGTGAGAAAAATCGCGCATGTTTGGTACCCGAACTTCTTCACAGAAGTTCGGGCTTGGGATCGATGTTCTGTAGATTGTATTATTTTCCATTATAACATGGTTATAAGGGAAAATAATAGCATTCTGACTACAGAATGCATAGTACAATAGCGCTGAAGGGGTTTAAAAATAATAATAATTTAACTCGCCTTAATCCATTTGATCGCGTAGGCGGCATCTCCTTCTGTATTCATCTTAGCTTTGTGGAGGAACAGGACCTGTGGTGATGTCACTCCGGTCATCACATGGTCCATCACGTGATGACCGGAGTGACGTCACCACAGGTCCTGTTCCTCCACAAAGCTAAGATGAATACAGAAGGAGATGCCGCCTACGCGATCAAATGGATTAAGGCGAGTTAAATTATTATTTTACTTTTTTTTTTTTTTTTTTTTTAACCCCTCCAGCGCTATTGTACTATGCATTCTGTATTCAGAATGCTATTATTTTCCCTTATAACCATGTTATAAGGGAAAATAATAATGATCGGGTCCCCATCCCGATCGTCTCCTAGCAACCGTGCGTGAAAATCGCACCGAATCCGCACTTGCTTGCGATTTTCACGCAACGCCATTAATTTCTATGGGGCCTGCGTTACGTGAAAAACGCACAAAATAGAGCATGCTGCGATTTTCACGCAACGCATAAGTGATGCGTGAAAATCACTGCTCATGTGAACAGCCCCATAGAAATTAATGGGTTGGGATTCAGTGAGGGTGCAATGCGTTCAACTCGCGCATCGCATCCGCGCGGAATACTCGCCCGTGTGTAAGGGGCCTAAGGCATCAAAGTCTGGAGTTAGCTTTGTTGTTGCAATTCGCAGAATAGATACTGTGCTAGTATATAGGGCCCCCATAGTATTTCCCCTCTTCTCCATTGTGCCCCCCCATATTGTACCAGTATATAGTGCTCCCCCTCTTCTCCATAGTGCCCCCATAGTGCTTCCCCTCTTCTCCATAGTACCAATCCATATTGTGCCAGTATATAGGGCCCCTATAGGGCTTCCCCTCTTTTCCATAGTACCAATCCATATTGTGCCAGTATATAGGGCCCCCACCCCCCTTCTTGCCACAGTATACTATAAATAATAAAAACAATAAACTCATATACTTAGGCTACTTTCACACTTGTGTTCCTTCCGTTTAAAGGCTCTCACAAGTGGCCCCGAACGCATCCGTACTGCCCCAATGCATTCTGAGTGGATGCGGATCCGCTCAGAATGCCTCAGTCTGGCACCGTTTGACCTCCGTTCCGCTCAGAAGGCGCACACCCGAACGCAGCTTGCAGCGTTCGGGTGTCCGCCTGGCCGCGTGGAGCCAAACGGATCCGTTCAGACTTGCAATGTAAGTCAATGGGGACAGATCCGTTTGAAGATGACACACTATGGCTCAATTTCAAACTGATCCGTCCCCCATTGACTTTCAATGTAAAGTCTGGACGGATCCGTCTGACTAACTTTCAGATGTCTGCATTATAGGAGCGGATCAGTCTGTGCAGACACCAGACGGATCTGCTCCGAACGCGAGTGTGAAAGTAGCCTTGCCTTATACTGCTGTCAGTGATGCGATGCAGGCCTCTTCCGGCCTGTGTACGGCTCAGGTGGCGCGATGACGTCATTGCACCGCCTGCACCGGCCTCTGATAGGCTACAGCGCTAGGCCTGTAGCCCATCAGGAACGGGCAAGGGAGACGCCTATCCCCTGCTCCTCCGCACCATTCATCTGATTCGCAGAGTCTTTATTTTATGGTTAGCACAAATATTTAGGAAATGCGTCCAAAGAGCTGAGAACATTGGTTGTTTCACGTGGCTCTTCTTCCCTGCAGCTGATGATGAGTGGCATCACCAGCTGTGCCTGCCTGCTCCATTAGCTTAGACCAGCATAGGACGCAATATCCTGTTCACTCTTGATACACAAGCAACATATTTAAAGGGACCCTAAAAGCATGAAATCCTGATAGGCTCGTGTATTTCCAAACCACTCTGCTGGACTGCAGGGTGTGAGACAAAACAGTTTGACGGCTCATGCACACGGCCCGCAGTACACGGGCACCGACAGGATCGTGTGCATGAGCCTGTAACGGGGAGAATAGTCATCTGGGTGGACCCTCACCGGCTTCTCACCAATCTGGCAGGGAAAAGTCAGTAGGGAACCACCCTGTACCCGGTTGTCTGTAACCAGGGATTTTATGCTGTACATAGTTTGGGCAACATGAACCTCCTGAGATGTTCTCTTGGTCTCTCTTGTGTGATTTTAAAGTGGTGCTTTGGTCCCTCATACATAACATACTTACCTGGTCCCTGACGCCTGTGTCCCTCCGCATCCCTGCACAGCTGCCGCAGTATCTTCCCCTTTGTGCAGATCACAACATCCAGCGACGGGGAGCGCAGCCAATAGCGGGGTGTGACGGTGACCTGACCCTTGCATCACGTGTGAAGTCACCCGTGACACAAAGGGAAGCAAGTCACAGTCAGGCCCGTCGCGGGATGTTGGGACCTGCATGACGGGGAGAGGCAGTGGTGGCCGTTCAGGGATCAGGAGGTAGCAGGACCAGGATTAGTATGTTCTGTATGAGGGACCCGGGTATTTCAGGAGGTGTTTACAGGATCGGATAACCCTTTTAGCATCTGATTTGAAAGTCATTTTAAAAGGGGTTTCATGGGTGTTTAATACTAATGATCTATTCTTTGGATAGGTTATCAGTATGTGAAAAATGGGGTTCTGACACCTGGCATTCCCACTGATCAGCTGTATGAGGGGGCCGCAGCTCTCCGCTGAACTCCTCAGTCTCCTCTCAGCTTACCAAGCACGGTGCCGCCCATTATATAGTCTTGAAACAGCTCATCGGCGGGGGGGTCTCAAGTTGGCCCCCCACCAATCACATACTGATGAACTTTCCTGAGGATGGCTAATCATTATTAACCCGGACATACCTCCGTTTTCACCCCGGCAGCCCCCCTGACTTGAGCACCGAATCAGTTCATGCTCAGATGCTCTCCTTTGCCCTGCGCTAAATCTAAATTTTTTTGAGATCCGGTGACAACCGGGCTCTCCATGGGGCTGCCAGGAAGCCCGGTGATGTCACAGACACTGAGCGGGCTTTAGCGCTGCCCTACTCTCAGAGCCGTTGACGTCACTGAACACACTGCTGGGCGGAAGCTTCCGCCCGGCAGTGTGTGATTGTAAACAAAAGAGCCCGTGCCCTTCACGATTTACGCAGGGCGAAGGAGAGCATCAGAGTAGGGCTGCAACTAACGATTATTTGAATAATCGATTAGTTGCCGATTAATTTCTACGATTAATCGGGAAAAACGGCAAAATTACAAAACAGAGAGGTTTATATGATCTTACTTGAAAAATTATGTTCAAAGGCCATATTAAAACAAATTGTGGACGACACTATTATGGGGGATCTGTGGACGACACTATTATGGGGGATCTGTGGACGACACTATTATGGGGGATCTGTGGACGACACTATTATGGGGGATCTGTGGACGACACTATTATGGGGGATCTGTGGACGACACTATTATGGGGGATCTGTGGACGACACTATTATGGGGGATCTGTGGACGACACTATTATGGGGGATCTGTGGACGACACTATTATGGGGGATCTGTGGACGGCGCAGTTATGGAGAGGGGGATCTGTGGGCGGCGCAGTTATGGAGAGGGGGATCTGTGGGCGGCGCAGTTATGGAGAGGGGGATCTGTGGGCGGCGTAGTTATGGAGAGGGGGATCTGTGGGCGGCGTAGTTATGGAGAGGGGGATCTGTGGGCGGCGTAGTTATGGAGAGGGGGATCTGTGGGCGGCGTAGTTATGGAGAGGGGGATCTGTGGGCGGCGTAGTTATGGAGAGGGGGATCTGTGGGCGGCGTAGTTATGGAGAGGGGGATCTGTGGGCGGCGTAGTTATGGAGAGGGGGATCTGTGGGCGGCGTAGTTATGGAGAGGGGGATCTGTGGGCGGCGTAGTTATGGAGAGGGGGATCTGTGGGCGGCGTAGTTATGGAGAGGGGGATCTGTGGGCGGCGCAGTTATGGAGAGGGGGATCTGTGGGTGGCGCAGTTATGGAGAGGGGGATCTGTGGGTGGCGCAGTTATGGAGAGGGGGATATGTGCACTGTTATGGGCATAACAGTGCACAGATCCCTTTCCTCATAACAGTGCACAGATCCCCCTTCCCATAGCAGTGCCATACACAGACCCCCCCCCCCCCCCCTCCTCCCCATAGCAGTGCTATACACAGACCCCCCTCCCCATAGCAGTGCCATAGACAGATCCTCCCCCCTCCCCATAACAGCCCCGGCCCCGATGCTTGCATCTTTATTTTACCTTTTTACAATGACGCTCCTGTAACAGCCAGGCAGAGCGGACGGCGGCGCAACGTCACTCACTCACGTGACGCACCTGCTCCGCCCACCTCATGAATGAAGGAGGCGGAGCAGGCGTGTCACGTGAGTGAGTGACGTTACGCCGCCGTCCGCTCTGCCTGGCTGTTTCAGGAGCGTCATTGTAAAAAGGTAAAATAAAGATGCAGCGACCGCCCGCATAGCAACGAATCGGCGATTATTCGATAACTGGATTCGTCGACAACGAATCCAGTTATCGAATATAATCGATTACATCGATTAATCGTTGCAGCCCTACATCAGAGCATGAACTGCTCCCAGTGCTCAAGTCAGGGGGGCTGCCGGGGTGAAATTATGGGTATGTCCGGGTTCAGCTCTGAACCCGGAAAACCCCTTTAAAGGGCTTCTGTCACCCCATTAAACCGTTTTTTTTTTTCTTTACTAATAATCCCTACACTGCGATCTCATCATACATAAGCTAATTAATGATTTTCGTTCAGTAGAATTTGTTAAAAATCGATTTGTGAAATATGTAAATTACCTTGCTACCAGCAAGCAGGGCGGCTACTTGCTGGTAGCAGCCGCGTCCTCCGATGGTAATGACGCCCCCTCTGCTTGTTGATTGACAGATCCCGTCCGCTGGCCCTTTCTCTGCAGGCCCTGCCTGTTTTGATTCAATATCTGGCGCCTGCGCCGCGGCCGTACCTCTCTTCAATCTGCGCAGGCGCACTGAGAGGCGGCCACTCCGCTCCTCAATGCGCCTGCGCCGGGTGTAGATGTGACGTCATCGGCGCAGGCGCATTGAGGATGGAGCGGCCGAGCGAGTGGCCGCCTCTCAGTGCGCCTGCGCAGATTGAAGAGAGGTACGGCCGCGGCGCAGGCGCCAGATATTGAATCAAAACGGGCAGGGCCTGCAGAGAAAGGGCCAGCGGACGGGATCTGTCAATCAACAAGCAGAGGGGGCGTCATTACCATCGGAGGACGCGGCTGCTACCAGCAAGTAGCCGCCCTACTTGCTGATAGCAAGGTAATTTACATATTTCAAAAATCGATTTTTAACAAATTCTACTGAACGAAAATCATTAATTAGCTTATGTATGATGAGATCGCAGTGTAGGGATTATTAGTAAAGAAAAAAAAAATAATACGGTTTAATGGGGTGACAGAAGCCCTTTAACATTACCCTTCACTGGAATGAAATTGTCTGAGCTATGAAAGACACCCCTGACCATCATTCTTCCTGCTCTGAAATTCTTTAGTTCTTACAACACATCCAAGGAGGAAGCCTTCTCCTGGCATCTATCAGAATCCTGTTCATCTGACTGCTAGTGGCAACCACTTCAGTGAACGCGTCTTTTCTGCTGAAGACTCCGGTGCGTTGTGCTGTTGAAAGGGGACCTGTCGTTGGCTTTTTCCTGTCTACAGGGCATGGAGCTGTAAGATCAAGATTCAAACCAGGACCTTTTATCAGCTTGGCCTTTTTATCAGGAAAGGAACTTCAATAATGGTGCACACTGTATGCAAAAATGGCATACCTGGAGACTGAGTCACTGTGGTGGTCTTGGAGTAGTACTGTTAATTGTATGATACAAAAGTAGGGGATTTACCACAACTAGTGCAAAGTGGAAATACTCATACTGTATCAACCAGCAAGGTCCTAGTTCTCACAGGTCTTGGGAAAACATTGCTGGCCCTTCTTGCTTGTCCCAGTTTGTAGCCCTAACCTCACCATTAAACAGGACCCATCTCCACCCAAAACAAGATCATTACCATTGCTTCTCTTGTTTTCATATTCACTTATTTTCTTCTGTTGTTGCTGCCGTTTTATTTGGTGCCAGATATGCCAATGAAAGAATAAACTGACGACTGGGCGCTCAGTCACCCGGGAGTGGTCTTTCCCTGCACTGATGCTGTCCAATGAGAGAGGTCAGTGTAGCGCAGCTTCATGAGTGAGATCCCTGATATCAGTAAGATGTCTTGTGATCTCGTTGTCTTCCTCTTCACATCGGGGCCCACAGCATTTCCCCTGGTCACTTTGATTTTTCTACTGGCGATGCTGCTTCCCAGCTGGCAAAGAGCTGCAGGTCCCACTGCTGTGGTAGCCAGGTATTTGACTCTTTTATACCGTCACGCCCTGGGAATATGCTGGTCATGCTTTCTAGCTTATCAGTCATTCAGTTCTGTCAGAGAACTTTGCAAACGATATTGTGTGTCCCTTCCAGGAAGTATAAATCACTGCATTCAAATCTGTTGGCTCTGACGAATAAGCGATGGTCCTTATAACGATACCCCCTTTTTGATCATAGAATATCTCCCAAAATGTTTAAAATGGGTATTCTAAACCATAATTAATGAAAGCTCAAACTGCAGGTACATCAGTTACCATATGGCACCGTGGTGCCAAGGGGATTTTCAAGATCTTGCCTATCCTGGTGCTTGCTTTAACTGTTCAAGATGAGGGGCACCACTGATCTTCATTATACCAAACTATATAGATGCCCACGTAAGAAATTTTCTTTCTTTATCTTTCTTCTTTTTTTTTTTTTATATATTATGGTGATCACATGACCCAACTGTATTAAAACCTTTTTCAAATTTTTGGGTATTTTTACACTTTACAGGTAGAATATCGGGAAATGGACGAAAGCCTTGCCAACCTCTCTGAAGATGAGTATTATTCAGAAGAAGAAAGAAACGCAAAAGCAGAGCGAGAGAAGAAAGTGCCACCACCCCCTCCACAAGCTCCTCCAGAGGAAGAAGTTGATAGTGAGCCAGAAGAGCCCTCCGGTAAGTGTTACCAAAAGTGGATTTTTTTTTTTGTTTTCCCTCCAGATAGTTGTCTTACCCTTTCACTGCTGCAACTATTTTTTAACTTTTGACGTACACCATTAAAGGGGTTGTCCAGGTTCAGAGCTGAACCTGGACATCCCTCCATTTTCACCCCGGCAGCCCCCCTGACATGAGCATCGGAGCAGTTCATGCTCCGATGCTCTCCTTTGCCCTGCGCTAAATCGCGCAGGGCAAAGGCATTTTTCTGAGTTCCGGTGACGTACCGGGCTCTCTATGGGGCTGACAGGCAGCCCGGTGACGTCACCGGCACTGATGGGCGGGATTTGGCTCTGCCCTAGCCAGTAAAACGGCTAGGGCAGAGCTAAAGCCCGCCCCTCAGAGCCGGTGACGTCACCGAACACACTGCTGGGCGGAAGTTACCGCCCGGCAGTGTGTTATTGAAAATAAAAGAGCCTGTGCCCTGCGCGATCTAGCGCAGGGCACGGGAGCGCATCGGAGCATGAGATGCTCCGATGCCAGGCTCAGGAGGGCTGCCGGGGTGAAAATAAGGGTATGTCCGGGTTCAGCTCTGAACCCGGACAACCCCTTTAAACCTCAATTAGAAAGTAAAAATCATGTTATACCATCTTGTATATATCTTTTGGAAATTCAACATTACATTTTTACAAGATATAAAAAAAGGCACTCAGTATTTTACACGTTTGGGCACCTTAATGTAATTTCATAAAAGTTCAGAATGTGCGGAGTTTGGCAAGCCTTTAGTCGTGACTTATTACATACATTTTTGGGTGGTTCAGGTGTCCAGCAGCTGAAATCCTCACCATGAGCTCTTCTGGCCAGGTAAAGCTGCAGGTGGCTGCACGTTAGTGGGAAGTTCTCCTAATCAGGACTTGCTGTTTGTAGTGGCTTTGCCAAATATAGGGCGAGCAGAGGACACCTTTATGACGTTCATATGACATAGTAGAGCACATAGACAGGGGTTGTCCTAATGAGACCGCTCCTTTAATAATCGGTTAACATTCATGAAACATGCTGCTTGCATTGCACTAAAATGCTCATTTTTCAGGGGTAGAAGGTGCCGCCTTCCAGAGCAGACTTCCACATGACAGAATGACTTCCCAAGAAGCAGCATGCTTCCCTGATATTATAAGTGGCCCCCAGCCAACGCAGAAAGTCTTCCTGTATATCCGGAACCGCACAGTAAGTATGACCAGACATCACCTTTACAACTGGCTGCTGTGAACTTACTTTTACTCATATTGTCATGGCTTCATCTATTGCAGTTGCAGTTGTGGTTAGACAACCCTAAGGTCCAACTTACATTTGAGTTGACCCTACAGCAGCTGGAAGCGCCATATAACAGTAAGTTCAAGTGTGTCTAATATGATTATAACATGGTTATGTTGCTGGATTTATTTAGATTTTATTTATATTTTTTAGGTGACTCTGTGCTGGTTCACAGAATACACTGCTATCTTGAAAGACATGGATTAATTAACTTTGGCATCTACAAGAGATTGAAGCCTTTACCAAGTAAGAAACCAAAAATGGATTTAAAAGCTGTAAAATTAAAAAATAAAATAAAAATATGCTAGCGTTGTATGGCAATCCTTAAAGTCACACTGTAAAGGGCGTAGGGTACCGCAATGGGGTTTTTTATTCAACCAGTGTGAACTGCTGCACATTGTCTTGTAGACACACCATAAATGATGAAGTCCAGACCTGGTCCTGCCCATTTTATACTATAGCATTGCTATATATGCCATCTGTTTCACCATGCAGAATTTTAGTCTGCGTGTATTTTTACCACCTGGTTTCCTACCCCCTTTAGCCAAAAAGACTGGAAAGGTGATCATCATTGGCTCGGGAGTATCTGGTTTGGCCGCAGCTCGCCAGTTGCAAAGTTTTGGCATGGATGTTACTCTCTTAGAAGCAAGGGTAAGTGAAGTAAAGCATACGCTCTCCTTCACTGTTCTAAAAATGAGTTTTCTAATTAAATATGACTGGAAGATCTTTGAGAAGGTATTGGTATGCCAGTCTTGCACATCGGCCACGCTGGCTTGGCTGGAGTTGCAAAAACAGCTGTGTGGGTTACGCTATGTTTTATTTTTGCTGCAATTTTATTATTTTACAGATGCAAAAAACGCCAGCTCTAGATGTTTTCTGGGAATCTATGGGAATTATTAAATTCAGTCCAAACATGCATGTGTTTTTTTTTTTTTTTTGTGGTCTTTTTCTTGCTGTAAACATTTTTTTTAATTTCTTTTTGGCCTCATTTTCTGCCGTTATTGTCCTATAGATATCCATTGGGTTTTTGGTCCTGCTTGAAAAAACACAAGTGGCAATGTATTTGATAAAGTAACAAAAATTGCCCCCCCCCCCCCCCCTAAAAATAAAAATAAAAATAAAAAAAATAAAGGCACAGAAAACAAATGTAGTGTGGCAGCACATTAAAGGTTCCCCATCTCGGACATGCTTGCTCAGCTGTTTCCTGGATCTCCTATAGAAATGAATGGAGAGAACTGTGCCTTTGGGCCCATCTTCTCATTCACAGGGCCTCTGGGAACTCCCATATTGGAGATATGCATCTTTTAATGACATATGATGTGAGGAAACTCCTGTAACAGACTGAGAAGTCTCTAGCTGGCTTCTGGATTAGCTCCGCTTCCTTGCAAGTTCTTTTGCACTAAAGCAGATGAGCAAATCTGATATGGCGTGTAATATTTCACTGTGGATGGACTGCAGTTTATGTTCTGTGCTGTAACGTGGATTTGCAGGGTGTTAAATGAAGTAACATTGATTTGCTGTACAGGACCGTGTTGGAGGAAGAGTTGCCACCTTCCGTAAAGGGAATTATGTCGCTGACTTGGGAGCCATGGTAGTCACTGGACTTGGTAAGTTAATTTTCTTTACCCTATAGAGTAATTAAATTCCAATTCCTTAATTAGTCTGCCTTGTAATTATCCTGCATGCGGATAATTCAGTGGGAACATTTAATTCTTTCACTACCAAGGAATATATGTAATCCCTTGTAATATGTAATAAAGTTTTACTCCCTGGTTTTGTGTCTGTGAAAGGTAGGTAGAAGAGTTCCCAGCCTGTTACTGCCCTTATAATCGGGGGATTTATATATACCGTCTGTCACATTTAGCCAGAGGGGGCTCCTTGCAGTTTTAAGGGTAAAAAAAAATTTGAATTTTTTTTTATGTGGTTTTTACTTTTACCCTTTTGATTTTTTGTACTGAGACTGCACAGTAACAGAACACCAAAGTAGTAAATGCACTGCAGTAATAGTGAGGTGGATCATTGTGTATTGCGTACCCTGCCATAACCGTATGAAGTGCACAAGGAGATGTACAGAGCGGGCTCATGAGCTGATCCTGCTCCATAAGTGCCGAGTGCCGACTGTGTAATGCAGCTGACAACCGGCCGCAGTGACCGAGAGATGTTAGTCAAAGGGAGGGGTCTCCCCCTTACCTCTGATCTGCCCCCTGTCAAGAAATTGTGGGGTGCTTATCTGTTTCTGTGGCAGACTATGGCCTTGTGAAGGCTCCCAGGCCCGCCGTATGGATATTCCCCATAGACTGTTATAATCGATATCATGGAATGACCACATGTTCAAGAAAAGTAAAAAAGTTATGTTTTAAAATAAAAAATATATATATATTTAAAAAATCCCACAACTATTTAAATTCAAATCACCCTCTTTCTCAATTTTTCATATAAATATAAACAAAAGCAAACATAATTGGTAACATTGCTTTAAAAAATGGCTGAACTATTAAAATATAAAAAAGTATTTTTATTTATTTATTCTGCACGGTCAACTCCATAAGGCTCCTTGCAGACGAGCGTGTCCGGATAAGGTCCAGATGCGTTGCGGCAAACCCGCGTGAGTAGGTACGCAATTGCAGTCAGTTTTGACTGTGATTGCGTTCCGTTGTTCAGTTTTTATCGCACGGGTGCAATGCGTTTTGCACGCGCGTGATAAAAAACTGAATGTGGTACCCAGACCCGAACTTCTTCACAGAAGTTTAGGTTTGGGTTCAAGGTTGTGTAGATTGTATTATTTCCCCTTTATAACATGGTTATTAGGGAAAATAATAGCATTATGGAAACAGAATGCATAGTACAATAGTGCTGGAGGGGTTAAAATTTTTTTTAATAAAAATAATTTAACTCTCCTTAATCCACTTGTTCACGAAGCCGGCATCTCTTCTGTCTTCTTCTTTTGAGGAATAGGACCTTTTTGATGACGTCACTGCGCTCATCACATGGTCCATCACATCTTTTACCATGGCGATAGATCATGTGACAGACCATGTAATGAGCGCAGTGATGTCATCAAAGGTCCTTTTCCTGTGCACAGCAAAGAAGAAGACAGAAGAGAAGCCGGGCTGCGCGATCAAGTGGATTAAGTTGTTTTATTATTTTTTTTTAACCCCTCCAGCCCTATTGTACTATGCATTCTGTATTAGGAATGCTATTATTTTCCCTTATAACCATGTTAAAAGGGAAAATAATAATGATCGGGTCTCCATCCCGATCGACTCCTAGCAACCGTGCGTGAAAATCGCACCGCATCCGCGCTTGCGGATGCTCCCGATTTTCACGCAGCCCCATTCAATTCTATGGGGCCTGCGTTGCGTGAAAAACGCAGAATATAGAACATGCTGCGATTTTAGCGCAACGTTCAAGTGATGCGTGAAAATCCCCGCTCATGTGCACAGCCCCATAGAAATGAATGGGTCCGGATTCAGTGCGGGTGCAATGCGTTCACGTCAAGCATTGCACCCGCGCGGAAAACTCGCTTGTGTGAAAGGGGCCTAAAGGAAAAACATCAAAATGGCAGAATTATCTTATTTTTTTGTTATCACTTGCAAAATATGGTAAATTAAATAATGTGGTAAAAAAAATTAAATTTGTCCCCAAAAAACAAACCCTCATACAGCTATGTGACCAGAAGAGTAAAACCGTTATGACTCTTGGAAGGCGGGGAGTCAAACAGAAAAGGCAAATGTGGCCCGGTCCCAAAGGGGTCCATCTATAGCTTCTTATGCATGGGTTGCCATGATGGAATCCTTATAGACCTGTTGCGCGACTTCTATTTTAAAATGTAAAGCCTTTACTTTGATTTTTTTTTGTTTTTGCTGCAGGTGGCAATCCAATGGCTGTGATCAGCAAACAAGTTAATATGGAATTGGCAAAAATAAAGCAAAAATGTCCTTTGTATGAAGCTAATGGGCAAGCGGTATGTATTAAAGGAGCACTCCAGATTTTTTTCTTTTTATTGGGCCCTGTGTTTGTAATGTTTCTAAGAGTTAAAGGGAACCTGTCACCGGGATTTTGTGTATAGAGCGGAGGACATGGGTTGCTAGATGGCCGCTAGCACATCCGCAATACCCAGTCCCCATAGCTCTTTTATTGTGTCAAAAAAAAAAAAAAAATATTGATACATATGCAAATTAACCTGAGATGAGTCAGAGCTTGAACATATGACTTATGTTAATTTGCATATGTATCAAATATTATTATTATTATTTTTACACAATTTGATACATATGCAAATTAACATAAGTCATATTTTCTAGCTCTGACTCATCTCAGGTTAATTTGCATATGTATCAAATCGTGTTTTTTTTTTTACACAATAAAAGCACACAGAGCTATGGGGAATAGATATTGCGGATGTGCTAGCGGCCATCTAGCAACCCATGTCCTCAGCTCTATTCACAAAATCCCGGTGACAGGTTCCCTTTAAGGCCGTACAGTGAAAGGCCTTACCAGACTCTGCATTCTGCATAACATGACTTCGTTGTTTGCGCTGCTGGATCACGTGACTTGCAGGCTGACTGTCAGTCTGACACAGCGTCTCCTGTGTGGGCCCGGGTTCATATCAAGGCTCTCATAGACTTGCATAGAGAATTTTACTATTGGCTGACACAGCAAAAGCTGTATCAACCCGTGGGCAGACTGCAGGCTATGTGATCTTGGAAAACACAATTGATGAACTTGGAAATGAATGGAAAGACGCCAGCAATAGAGCAGGGATTGGCAACCTTCGGCACTCCAGCTGTTGTGAAACTACAATTCCCAGAATGCTCCATTCATTTCTTTGAGAGCTCTTAGAAGAGCAAAGCAAGTGTGCATGCTGGGAGTTGTAGTTTCACAACAGCTGCAGTGCCGGAGGTTGCCTATCTCTGCCATAAAGACTTTATTGTGCGTCTTTAAAACCAAACAGGGAACAACATGGACACCTGAATACCTACGCATTTCGGGTCTAACAATAATGACCCTAAGGGCTCATTCAGACCGCCGTATGCTGTCCGCAAAAATACTGAATGCTATCCGTTTTTTTGCGGATCCGCAAAAAAACTGATCCGCAAAAAAAACGATAGCATTCAGTATTTTTGCTGACCCATAGACTTCAATAGGGCCATGTCCGGATTTTCACGGACAAGTATAGGACATGTTTAATTTATTTTGCGGAACCTTGGAATAGAAAAGGGCCCCATAGAAGTGAATAGGTCAGCATCTAATCCGCAAAAAAAACGGATCCGCATTTTTGCGGATAGCATACGGCCGTCTGAATGAGCCCTTACTCATAGCATTTCATGAGTAAGGACCATTGATTTGTAGCTTATTTTACATTGCAATGTAAATTGTCCATAGGATATGTCAAACGTCTCATAGGTGGGAGTCACACCTCTGGGACCTTCAACTGTTGTGATGTCACTGGCCTAGGAAGAGGCTGCAGCGATCAGCGGAGGTCTCAGGTGTCGGACCCCTGCAGATCTGATGCTGATGACCTATCCAAAGGATAAGTCATAAATATCTTTTCCTGGATAACCCCTTTAAAGGAGTTCTGCAGTTTGTTTAATCTGCCTTCTCACTGTTTACCGCAGGCCCAGTGACGTCACGACTAGTATCAACTGCCCTGGACGCGGCTAAGCTCTGTTCACTTGAATGGAGCTTAGCCCTGCCCAGACCAGTTGATACTAGTCGTGACGTCACTGGGCCAGCGGTAAACAGTGAGAAGGCCGCGGCCCTGCTGGAGCGCCGCTGCCTTCTCAAACAGCTGATCGGCGGGGGTTCCGTGTGTCAAACCCCCTGCCGATCAGATGCTGAGGATCTATCCAGAGGATAGATCATCAGTTTAAACAAACCACAGAACCCCTTTAAGTTAATTTCCCTCAGAAAACATTTGAAGACGGGGTTGCAACATGGAATTTCAGAATATCAAATCCCAACTGTGCCTCTTATGTGGTGGTTTAATATGGCGCTGGCGTCATGTACTACTTAGGACCTTTCTTTCTTTTACCACTTTAGTAATTATACCGTGTGCAGTGGTAGGAAACCTCCAGCACTCCAGCTGTTGTGAAACTACAACTCCCAGCATGCATACTTGCTCTGCTTTTCTACCATAGAAATGAATGACATATGCTGGGAATTGTAGTTTCACAGCAGCTGGAGTGTCGAAGGTTGCTGAACCCTGATGTAGTTGTATCTATGTTAAAGGGTTATTCCCATCCCATACAATGAGGACATATTGCTAGGATATGCCCCCAATGTGTGATAGGTGTGGGTCCCACCTCTGGGACATGCATATCTATACTTATAACTGAGCCCACAAAGTCCCAGAGGGTGCACTGAGCATGCGCAGCTGCCCTCCTTTCATTCCTATGAGAGAGCCAAAAATGGCTCGGCTATTTCTATTAGCCCCATAGAAGTGAATGCAGTGGTGCACCTCCAATTCATTTCAATGGGACATCTGAAAATAGCCGAGCATCCCTCTCGGCTATTCTCGATGTTCCCATAGGAATGAATGGAGGGAAGCTGCGCATGCTCGGTGCACCCTCTGGGACCTAAGTATAGATGCATGTCCCAGAGGTTGGACCCACACCTATCACACATTGGGGGCATATCCTAGCATCATGCCCCCAATGTCTGAGATGGGAATAACCCTTTAAATAAGTATACTTTTGTATGATTTTATTTTTTCACTACTTTTTTCAGTACTTAATGCCTCCTAATCCCGATATTCAGTTACGTTTCGCATTGCAGGTGCCAAAAGAAAAGGATGAAATGGTAGAGCAAGAATTTAACCGTTTATTGGAAGCTACCTCCTACCTCAGCCATCAGCTAGATTTCAATGTTCTTAATAACAAGCCGGTCTCGCTAGGACAAGCCTTGGAAGTTGTTATACAGTAAGTTGCCTGACTCATATTTTGTCGATGACTATAATACTAAGTATAGATGCATACGACTTTGTGTCTTTCTCTTCTGTATGCCCATTTTCTTTTTTTTTTTTTTTTTTATTGGATAATTTCTATTTTAGTATGTGTGTGTCTTACTTAATTGACTTGTCCAGTTTTACATATATCCTTCTTGTTTCTTTTTTATATAAGACTTCAAGAAAAACACGTAAAAGATGAACAGATTGAGCACTGGAAGAAAATAGTGAAAACACAGGAGGAATTAAAGGAACTGCTGAATAAGGTACACCTTTTAGTGGTACATATACTATATATCAGTACAGCTGTTTTAAAGATTTGGCCAGTTTCATAGGAACATGCAGGGAGTTGCAGCTGCTGCAAGTCCAATCCCATTCACACCATTGACCACTTTGCCAACATCCATCTTTGAATACACGTAGATTCACTTACTTAAATAGTTCTGCACAAGCGCTTCTATATGGATGTAGCGGGAGAAGATATGCGGAGAAAGTGGTCATGTAGCTGCAGCTCTGTGATGCCGAATGGGCAAAATGAAAACCAGAGGGAATTAAATCGGCCATGGTATTAGTAACTGGCATGGCTTTATTTAATGCTGTGAGCATACTGTGCCACTAGCTCTTCTTCAACCGCTGATCATGGGGGTTTGGGGAGTTGGAACCCCACTGATCTGATATTGATGACCTATCCTAAAAACTCCCATAGAAGTCAGAGGTCCCCCCCCTGACCTTTGTCTCTTGTGCCCATCTTGTCTGTCCACTCTAAAAGCTAATGGCTTTGTCTGTTGAAAAGTCGCCATGCTAAGCACTGTCCGCGCTGTGAATGACAGTTTATCTCTAACGTAATGTTGGGTTTTTTGGTTCTGAAATCTGAATACATCATACACTTTAGTAGTTCTGTAATCATAAGGTGCTGTTCCTTTTAACAGATGGTTAATTTAAAAGAGAAGATAAAGGAGCTTCATCAGCAGTACAAGGAGGCATCTGATGTAAAGCCTCCGCGAGACATCACTGCTGAGTTCTTGGTGAAAAGCAAGCATAGAGATCTGACCGCACTTTGCAAGGTATTGATGTTTTCATGCATTACTGCTTAATCTTGTGTTACCGTCCGCATTTTGCGGCCAAGTATAGGACCTGTTTTATATTGTTGCAGAATGGACATATGGACGTGGAAGCACACGGATCACCCATGTGTCCGTTTTGCCAAAAGGATATACTATGGGGCACATTTATTAAAGGGATTGTCCGGGTTCAGAGCTGATCCTAAGGGTTAAAAAGTTGGTTGCCCAACAAATATAACATTTATATCAGAAAACGAGCATAAATGACACCTAACATCTACACCAGCTCCTAGCTTCGAGACTCGATCTCCCAAGATGAACCCAACTTACTAAGGGGCATGTGTCTCTTATGCCAGTGTATTTTATATATATTTTTTTTATAAGGACTGGTGCATAAACCGGTAGTCTTGGGCTAGGTCTACACGACAACATGTGTCGCGCCACAGGGCACAACTACACTGCAACATTTGTGGCACACCAATTTTTATAACTGCAGTCTATGGTGTCGCACTGCAACATGCAACATGCTGCGAATGCGACGTGACAGTCGCAAAAAAATCCATCTCGAATAGATTTTTTGTGACAGTCACAGCATGTTGCAGTGCGACACCATAGACTGCCATTATATAAATTGTCGTGAGACAAATGTCGTCGTGTAGACCTAGCCTTAGTCTCCCCGTGGCTTTTCTATGGCCCAATGTCCTTATGGAGCTATGCCTCCCCTAAGTTGCTGACCTTGTGGAACTATCATTTGTGTACTGCAGGATTATGATCTGCTGGCAGAGGCCCAGGCAAAGCTTGAGGAGAAATTGCAGGAACTGGAAGCCAACCCTCCAAGGTAAATGTCGATGGCAGTACTGGTGTTTTTGTCCTTTGTCAGAGTTTGGAGAGAGTCCATATCCAAATGAATAAATTCTACTGTTGACGTCGTGTTAGCTGAAGGAATATTACACTGCCTTGATGCCACGTGACATGTTTTCACCCATTTGGCTTTCCATTTTTTTTCCTCTTAGCGATGTGTATTTGTCTTCGCGGGACAGACAGATACTTGACTGGCATTTTGCAAACTTAGAATTTGCTAATGCAACTCCCCTTTCTACACTTTCTCTGAAGCACTGGGATCAGGTAATTTCTACTGCAGTGTTCTCCTACCTTGTGTGTTTCTGCCTTGCGTTTTTTCTATAACGTGGTTCTTCTTGACAGGATGATGACTTTGAGTTCACTGGCAGCCATTTAACTGTTCGGAATGGTTACTCCTGCGTTCCTGTGGCATTAGCAGAAGGTCTTGACATAAAGCTTAACACTGCCGTCCGACAAGTCCGCTACACGGCTTCTGGTATGTTTGAGAGAACTAAGGATGTTATATTATACACTTACATTTGAAAATCCAGAATAAATGGGAAAGAGTATTGTTGAACTGCTGTTTTACACTATCATCCCTCCCAGCGCTGCACAAAGTGGCTAAACGCAGGCAAAAGCGAAGAACAGAATGATCATAATGGCAAATTAAATCGCATCACTTATAAAAACTAAAAGTATCTTACTGTGCAGGGAAATACCATATTCATGGTAAAGATCTGCCTTCCCTTGTGGTCCGGCCTGTCAATTGGAAGGAGGCCTTTTTTTCTTTTTTCAGTCTCTTCATGGGTGCTAACAGTATATGGATTGGTAAAGATATTTTTATTCCTAATTTTAGGAAAAAGAAAATTAAGAACAATACTTATTTTCAATTTACAAACACGTGTTTATTTTACTATAGACCACACTGGACCATAGGACGCACCCACAATTAGAAACATAAAAATAGAAAATTACAGTATCATCCTATGGGTGATATACAGTTCATATGGTACACAGTACAAAAGCCAGTGCCCCATCACATTGCCAGCCACAGTGCCCCATGGCTATGCCATTCTCCCTGCACACATTTACTCTGCTGTGTGTACCAATGTGTGTTGTTTGCACACTGAACTGTCTACTTTTACAGAACTGTGTGTAAGATGTGACGGACAACTCTTAAATTATATACATAGAGCACAGTACATGCTGTGTCCTGACAACTGCACTGCCAGGAACTGTCAGCTAGTAACGGAACTCTGTCTCCTGCTTCTAATGCCGCCGTTTAGACTATTAGACACCCCAGAAGATGGCAGCACAAGATTGACGAGAAAAGTGCGTCTTAATAGTTTGAAAAATACCATATGATTTTTGTTTTTAGTCTAGTTCCTTCAATTAATGATTTTTTTTCTTTTTTTTTTAAATAGGATGTGAAGTCATAGCGGTGAACACGCGCTCCACCAGTCAGACGTTCATTTACAAGTGTGATGCTGTGCTTTGTACTTTGCCACTGGGTGTATTAAAACAACAGCCACCAGCTGTACAGTTTGTCCCTCCACTTCCAGAATGGAAAACCTCCGCTGTGCAAAGAATGGGTTTTGGAAATCTAAATAAGGTGATATTCATATGTATGTTAAAGGGAGTTGTCCAGGGTTTACAAAAACTAGTATAAAGGCCCTTTACGGGACCCAACATTTGGGACTTTTAACAGGAAGGTGTTATCATAATTGCCCTGTGTAAAGGAGCCCCTATCATCGGGAGAAAGCCTCGCTGGTGCAGACCCCAAAATCATTGTTCTGGGCAGCAGATGTTGCTGTATAAACAGGAATCTGCTGCCCGGAAAGAATGATTTTCTATAAGCAATGTCTGCCTATACAGCGGAGATGATTGCTGCGTGTAATGAGAGCAAATGATTCACTCCCGCTAACTGCCTGCCGAGTCAGGCCATAAAATATTATCCCATTACAATTTAAATCCCCGTCCACCCTGGTGGTTCCAGGTCTGTCAATTTTACTTGTCCCGCAGCAATGATTTTATATTTCTCTGCAGCCAGTCGGCACCCTCAGTGCTCCCATGCCACACACGCAAGTATTGCTGCTGAGGCCAGTGATTGGCTGCAGTGATCATGTCATTACAGCAGCATTGCCTTTGGGTTGCCATTTATTATAGTTTCTACACCACTTTTTGGCGTATTTAGGTCGCAGATTTTGTCACTAAGGTGTTTTGCGACAAAATCTATGACTTTACTCCACTCGCGCCCCATGAAGACTAACACTGTCCAAGCATCGCAAGAACACACTGGTAACATCCAGTTGGACCTTTTTTCATAAACTTCTAGCAGGAATAATAGAGGGATGGGACAACATTGTAATGAAACTTACATGTCAGCAGAGGTGGCGGGTCCTCTTTAAGCTAGTGTTGGTAGACTTGCTCGGGGTACTAAAAGCCGCAAATCTCACCATTGAACTCATGTTTGGGATTTGTCCTTTCAGGTGGTGCTCTGTTTTGACAGAGTATTTTGGGACCAGACGGTTAATTTATTTGGTCACGTCGGCAGCACCACTGCCAGCAGAGGGGAGCTGTTTCTTTTCTGGAACCTTTATAAAGGTAATTTCTGTTCTCTTCCCTGTGACCATTCCTTTATAACATGACCTGTGTTTCCTGTGCAGGTCTAGCTATCCCCTGTGCTGCCGGAGGATGGTGAGGCGCAGGCCACATCATAAATTGGGCGCATCCTCCAGCAGTTCCTCATCTGGAATCTACAGCATAGATTTCTGTCTTCATTTATGCCAGAAAACCGGCGTAAATGAGGATAAATGCGGTGGGCTTGCTGGTCACGGCCCCTTTTCGTAACGTGACAAAGGCTGCTTAGAAATGCCATGTCCACTGATATTGTTGCAGTGACATTTAAGAAGTCACAGTGTTTGCAGCTTTTTTTTTTTAACCCATAAAAATGGTGTTCATAATAGATGCTAAAAGTAAAAGGTACATCTTTTTTTTTTTACATGTTCTATAACAGCACCCATACTGCTGGCCTTAGTGGCAGGGGAAGCCGCGGGAATAATGGAGAACATCAGTGACGACGTTATAGTCGGACGTTGCTTGGCCATTCTGAAGGGAATATTTGGAAGCAGTGCAGTACCACAGGTAAGTGTTCAAACCCCCCACCTGACTGTTGCAGTTCCAGGTAGGTATTTGAGCACCGTCATCCTTCACCCTCTAGATACGGAATAGTGTGTGGCTACTTTTGAGACCTGCTGCACAATGTATATGAGACCGCCTCATTGGGTTTTGACCTACATTGTGATACAATGCCATATTCAGTACAAGATTAATAATTCCCTTTTCTTTATATTTTCAGCCCAAAGAGACCGTTGTAAGCCGGTGGCGTGCTGACCCGTGGGCTCGGGGATCCTACTCTTATGTAGCAGCTGGCTCCTCTGGCAATGACTACGATTTGATGGCTCAACCAATTACTCCAGGCCCTGCCATTCCAGGAGCACCACAAGTACGTTTTAAAGGGGTTGTCTCATCTTAGACATTGGCGGTATAACTCTAGCATATGCCATCCCTGTCAGATAGGTGCTGGTCTCACGTCAGGGACCTGCACCTGTCTCCAGAACGGGACCCCAAAGTGAGTGGAGAGCCTGCACGTCCACACTCCACTTCTATTGGATTGGCAAAAATTTGCCTTGGCTAGCTCTAGGAGCGCTGGGTGCACTTGCGCCTTTGCTCGGCTATTTTCGAAACTCCTATAGAACTGAATGGCGAGCATGTCACACATGCACAGTGGGCTGTCCTTTGCTTTCAGGGACCCTTTCTGGAGATTTATGTGGGACCTGCACTGATCTGATTTTGATGGCATATCCTAGTGATATGCCATCCAAGTCTGGGATATCCCAACCCCTTTTAAAATACTCTTTACTAATGCAGTTTCACATGTGGAGTACCATCGCTTGACTGCCACCAAGCTGCCTTTCTTTCTGTTGAGTTGAATAGATGAATCGCAGTTACCCTGCCCAACAATTAAAAGTTTTAAAGGGGTGATATATGAAGTCTGATTTGAACCCACTAATGATATGTAGAATGAAAGACCTCTGTTGGGCTCTTGGTCCCTAAAAATGTTGGCATTTCTTATAGATTTGTTGGCACTGCATCATTATGAGATCTCTTTGCTGTGAAATTATTTTGAGCTTGCTGTGGCTCATAAAAGGGGTTTTCAGAAGCTTGATATTGATGGCCTATCCTCAGGATCGGACTAGTTGGGGTCTGTCACTCAGCATCCCTGCCAGTGAGCTGTTACATGTGGCCACGGTCTTCACATTTTTGTGGGTCTTTCACATTTTAGTTGCCACATTTTTGTTTTATAATAAACGACATTTCGCATTCCTCCCCCCCCCCCCCCCCCCCCCCACTTTCTTCTCTTCTTTTCCATACTGGGGCTACCTTCCCAACAATGCAAAAGGCTAGGTTTGCTGCATTTCTTTTGTTGTGGCACTTTCTTAATGTACAGATTAGGTCAGGACGGGTCCTGAATGGCTGGAATTTTACTGTGTTCTGCTGCAAAAAGTGTTTTGTTTTTTTTTTGTTTTTTTTTTGTTTTTCTCTGTGCAAATGAATAAGTTATATGGTTTAGAGGTGTAGTGTTCTGGCTTGCGGGGGGGTTTGGTACGCTTGTTACTTCACACATATGTACTAATATTTCCTTCTCTTCCCTCCTCCTTGCAGCCCATTCCACGCTTGTTCTTTGCTGGGGAGCACACTATTCGGAACTACCCTGCAACTGTTCACGGAGCTCTGCTGAGCGGTTTGAGAGAAGCTGGACGTATTGCTGACCAGTTCCTTGGAGTCATGTATAATATACCACGTCAGGCCACCCCTGGGGTTCCTGCACCTCCGATGCCATAGATAAACTTTGAAATGGAGATACCGTTTTACAGTACTGAACTTTGTATTTCTGGCTGCTGAGCATTCACCCACCAGACTGACTCTTAGTATTCCATGGATTTGTTTCTTCCACTTATTCCCGGTGTTAAGCCGATGTTGGGTAGATCGTAATTGCTATTCTCTAGCACTACTAGCTACATTTTTGCATCATGAAGTTTGCCTCCTAATGTTTAAATAAACATTATATTGGCATTCATCATTATTATTATTTTTTTGTGGCCCATTTCATTATTATTTTTTTTATCTGCAATTAAATTTATGTTTCATTAAGTATTTTTTTATTAAACAATTTTGGGAAAATCAGTGCAGATATTTATTTTGTAAGCATGAATTGTTAAGGTGCCTGAATAAACTGCCCTGTCTATGCAAAGTTCAACCCGCACCTATGTGGAGAATGGTGAACCACCTGGGCAGGTGCCTGCTGCATCCAGGCAGAGATTGGTGAGGGGGCTACACCTACCTGCAGCTCTCTCCACTCACTGTGCTTGCCTCTCCAGGCAAATAGAGAGGGATTAAAAGACATTTAAACCTAATCTCTTTGCTAAACCAACCAACTATGATATTCAGGAACCTCAAACTTTATCAAAGGAGGCTTGGGAATTGTGGTGTAATGCTACGTTCATCGTACGTACATCTCCGGTCAGAAATCCAGCAGAGGTATAGCTTGCCTGAGTTGACCGGTTTCGGCATTACTAGATAATGCCGTGCACGGCCAGATCCCCATTGATTGTAATGGGATCCAGCCATTTTCCAGTCGGCTTTCACCTGTACACAAACCATTTCATTCAACGTTTTTTGTTTGGCTGGAAGGAGGCTGGGTGCCATTAATAGTCAATGGGGTCCAGTGGTGAACATCAGTATTTGGTTGTGCCGTGTATGGTGCTATCTGGTAGCCTGTTCTTCTGCTAGATCAGGCTACCAGATTCCAGAACGCATATGTGAACCTACTATAAGCCAGGTGAACTTTCTCTTAACTATTAAAAGAACCTGTCATCATATCTTTAGCCAGTAAACACTCCACTATAGCATTATACAAGATGGTAATAGGTTTTTAACCCCTTCATGACAAGCTATTTTTCACCATCGTGACCAAGCCTAATTTTGCAAATATGATGTGTTTATGTAGTAACTATGGAACGCTTTTACTTATGCAAGCAATTCTGAGATTGTTTTTTTTCGTGATATATTGTACTTCATGTTGATGATAAATTTGAGTGTTTTATTTAGATTTTTAATGAATTTTCTATAAATCCAAAATTTACAGAAAATTTGGAAGCAAAATTGCCATTTTCAAAAAAAAAATTCTATGCATTAAAGACCGATAGTGATACCTCATAATATGGTTATTAATTGACATTCACCATGTAATGTTAAATATTTTCTATAAAATTTTTCAAAACGACTTAAGGACCCAGTCAGTTCTGAAGTCACTGAGGGCCTTACATAATAGAAACCACCTGTAAATGTCCAAATTTTAGAAATTAAACCCCTCAAATTATTTAACACTGGAAAAAAAAAAATGCAGCAATGAAAGTGACCATGCCTATACCTGGTTAGAAGAAAGCCGGAGCCTGGAAGATGGTGGAAGGGACCAGTAAGTATTAATCTTTCATTGGGTGTCTACAGTAGGGACCATAATTATTAATTCCCAGAAAACCGCTTTTAAGGGTGCATTCACATCACTGTTTAGCTTTCCGTTCTTTTGATCCATCAGAAGAAGAAACACCATCCTGTAAAAAAAATGGATCCTGTTTCATCAGTTGTCATCCGTTTGAGCCATTTCCATCTGAGATCTATTTTTTAGATGAGAATAAAAGTTTTATTCTCGTCTAAAATACAGATCTCAGATGGAAATGGCTCAAACGGATGACAACTGATGAAACTGGATCCATTTTTTTTATTTTTTAGCCAGTGTGTTTTTTTTTTTGTTTTTTTTTCTCTTCTGACTGATCAGAAGAACAAAAAGCTAAACGGTGATGTGAACTTAGCCTCAGGGTACTTTTACACTAGTGTTTTTTTCTTTTCCGGCAGGGAGTTCCGTCCTAGGGGCTCAATACCGGAAAAGAACTGATCAGTGTTATCCCCATACATTCTGAATGGAGAGCAATCTTTTCAGGATGTCTTCAGTTCAGTCTGTTTGCCTTTTCAGGACATGCATTAATGCTGGATCCGGCCCCGAGTGTTCTGGCAAAACGGATCCGGCATTGAGGTCTGCGCATGCTCAGACCTCAAAAAATGTGAAAAAAATAAATGACTGATTCGGCATTTCAATGCATTTGTCATACGGATCATCTGACAAATGCCATCAGTTTGCATGCGTTTTGACGGATCCGGCAGGCAGTTTCGGCAACTGAACTGCCTGCTGGAATCCTCTGCCGCAAGTGTGAAAGTACCCTAAGGCGTTTTGCGGCCGTTCCGTGCATTGGGGACTGCAATTTACAGTCCCCAATGCACGGGCAACGTCGTTCCGTGGCCGGGACGGATTGAGACCCATTTAACTTGAATGAGTCTGTGATCCGTTTGCACCGCAAAAAAAATAGAACATGTTCAAGTGAATGGGTCCGCAATACAACCAGATCCGTTCATGACTGAAGCACGACTGGTCCAGCAAAAACGCTGGTGTTAAAGTAGCCTTAGGTGTTAAATGGCTGGCAATGGCTGTTAGTGCCGGTGGGCAGTTGTTGATCACAGCCATTCTCCAGTGCTGTGCCTGTGCTATAATTTTTACGTACATCATTGGTGGGATTTGGCAAAGGAACCTTTTCAACCATGTATATGTATGTGACCATGGGGGGGGTCAGGAGCGAATTTGCACAGGGCAGATTTGGCACAGACATTTGTGACTGTCCCTTTAGTCTAGTCTGTATAGGGTTTGCAGAATCTCAGGCACATGCTGCAGAGATGGCTCCATTCAAAGAGTGAATATACCCCAAGGGGAAGGGGTGCAGGCAAGGTTCACTTGAAGTTTAAATGGGTTGTGCAGCCAGTGCATGTGAATGACCTATGCTCAGTTGCCCGTAGGAGCTTACTTCAAGATTGTAAAGATGGGGAAGTGTAATTACAAGTGCTCGTTCCATTCACGTGAATAGAATAAGCACTTGCATTTACACTGCACCACTGGGACAATGCGCAGTATAGTCTTGAAGAGGAAGTGGCTCCTCCTTCTCTTCCAATAGCTGATTGGGGGGGGGGGGTACCGGGAGTTGCAGCCCCACAAATCAGATATTAAGGACCTATTCTGAGGATAGGTCATCAATATGTACTGGCTGCACATCCCCTGTAAAGGGGTTCTCTGGGCTTTCAATATTGACCTCAGGATAGGTCATCAATATCAGATTGGTGGTGGTCCGACAATCGGCTGTATGAGAAGACGGCGCGCGCAGTGTGCAGGTGCCGTCTCTCTTCCTGCTCTGCTGCTTTGCTATAGACTTGGCAGAGTAGGAAGAGAGACAGGAGATGGCATGGGCCTTTATTTATTATTAAAGTGCCATTCATTCCACGGCGCTGTACATCTAATAAGGGGTCTACATACATGATACAGACATTTGCAATAAGCATGAACAAGACGAGTTACAAACTGGGACAGGAGCAGAGAGGGCCCACAATCTACAAGCTATTCAGGACGGACACGGTTATACAGCTGATCAGCGGAGGGTCCTGGGTGTTGGACCCCTGCTGACCCGATATTGATGACATAGTCTGAGGATATCTGTAATGCTTTGTCGCTTCCCAGCCCCGTATCTATAGATATTGTAAATCACAGCCAGAAAAGATTCACGTTGGATATAATTTTAGTTTTTATTTGATCACAAGTAAAGTGCGGCTTTTTGTGTGAATGTTTTCAGCTGAAAAAAAAACAGCCTTCTTCACTAAAAGCATAAACAAAGTATAATCATGAATTTATATACAGTAACATATAGTTACATGGTAAAAGTCCCCAATGAACATAAACAGTAATAATGAAACTGACGCCAAAGATTCTTTGAGTATCTACAAAAAACTAATCTAAATACAACGGCATGTCCTAGTATCTGACAACATACAGTTACGGTAACACGGGAGTCTCGAAGGTCCAGGTGTATAGTTATAAATGTCTATTTGTCACAATCTGTGTTATTTTCTGATTAAATACTCAATGAGCATGACATTCTTTGTAATGCACTTTAATGGTAGTCAGCAAATTTCTTTGGTTCCATGTTATTGATATACATTATCTATATGGTGTAGGTCAAATTAACTGATCAAAAAGTATGGTTGATATCTGTTTCTCACCTGTGCTGCTTGTGGGTAAGGAGTCCAGGATAGGTACACCATAAGAAGAAAAAGTGGGGCGCTACTGACCGCCATAAGTCAGTGGTGTAAGGAGTAGTAACAGATGCGTCCTTAAAAAGAGGAGTAGAAAGGGTGCATGAGGAGAATCTGAGGAGCGCTTCCGGTGGTGTGCGTGCCAAGGTCCGGAAGGAGACATCCGAGCATGTAACACACCGCCCAGCGGAAGTGCATTCCAGGAACCAGAAGTGACGTTCCGCAGTTGCCGAACATGGAGGATAGGATCAGGGCAAAGCAATGGAACGCAGAGTAATGGATGAGACTAATTCATAAGTGTATAAGGACAGAGAAGAGACTGACTATATTAAAGCATACCCCATGCGGGGCATGAAGGGGGTCATTCTTTTAAACCCCAAAACGCGTATGGTACTATCCCCCCATTATTGGAACACAGACACTTGATTATTTATCACCTAAGGAGGAGTGGAATTTACCATCCTGCAAACTCCATTCGCATGTACAACGCCTGCTGCACAAGGAGAAGCCGTTATCCTTAGCAGGCCCACGTGAATTGCCATTCTTGAGACCGCCCTTGAGACTGGAGCACCGAAACACACGAGAGGCGCACCGTGTAGCGGGCAGGAGAATCCATTGAAGCCCTCCTGGTAAGATCGTATTTGTGAGAGTAATCGATCGCATTCTTTAAACTATACAGCGGGACGCCGCTGTCTCAGTTAAGTGAGCGGGACGTCGCTCTGAATATTGTCAGCGCTTACTTGCGCTTTAGACTGGAGACTACCTGAAATATTGTTTCACATTGGAAAGATGTCTGACTGCTAGTTGATCATATTGATATATCCCTTATATTGCGGACTATTCAACACTATTGTGGTTCCGGATGATCAGTATCCCATTCAGCTATTGGGAAGTATTGATGGACTATTGAAGGAGTTGTCTTTTGCAATATTGCACTACTGGTTTTAGTATACTATGCACTATTGTTTTTGATAGTCACTATTATTGCTGCTAAATCAATCAACTAATATAGATTTTAGGATATCTATCAATTTTATACTCATATTTATTAATAAACCCTACTGTTCCCAATACTATAGAGAGTGCCCCACTATTTCTTATTTACATTTGCTCTTTGTCGGATTGGGTGCTATCTGTCAGTGGGTGCACCTCAGATTGATTCCTTGTCACTCTTGTGCGACATATCTTTAACAGATACTAGGACATGCCGTTGTATTTAGATTAGTTTTTTGTAGATACTCATTATGAAGAATTTTTGGTGTCCGTTTCATTATTACTGTTTATGTTCATTGGTGACTTTTACCATGTAACTATATGTTACTGTATATAAATTCATGATTATACTTTCTTTATGCTTTTAGTGCTTGAAGAAGGCTGTTTTTTTCAGCCGAAAACGTTTGCACAAAAAGCCGCACTTTACTTGTATTCATATAAAAATGAAAATTATGTCCAACGTGAAACATTTCTGGCTGTGATTTACAATATCTACAGTATATATTCTGAGGATATTAATATTAAAAGCCCGGAGAACCCCTTTAAGTCTCTATAGTACCGTCGCAGGTGCTGCCCCTGAGTTCAGGTGACACAGTGCCTGTTCTGAATTCTAGGACCACCCGCTCCAAAAATGCACCCAACTTTCATTGAGGTGCATTGCCGGGGTGGGTGGCCCCAAAACTCAGAACAAGCATAAAAAGTGCAGTACTCCAAGCTGACTTTACCTCCCCTTCTTGCCGCACTGCTGCTACTGGAAGAGGAGGCGGTGGCAGCAGCATCGGCTGTGAGTCCCGCTGAACTAGAGAGGGGAGATCTAATTACTATGTATAAATATATGAGGGGCAGAGGTCGCAATAACGCCTGTACAAGATTCATAGACGCATGTTCAGGCCATTTTACTCCCTGGAAAAAGTCTAAGGCGTACCGATACGCCTTAGACTTTTCCCTGCCATTCATCAGCGCAGTGAGCGCTGTGAACGGCACAGGCAGCGCAGTGATGCTGCTGCTGCCTGAAACAACCAATGACAAAGCTCCTTACAGTAAGGAGCTTAGTGATTGGTCAGTTTGAGCGGGCAGCCGGAGCTTATGCACGCCGCTCTGAAGTAAGGAAGGAGACGCACGTGATCGTCACTGGTGGGGTAAGTGGCCTTGCTGCGGCGCCTTGTTTTATCTTGTTCAGCCTCACATGCTGTATGAGGCTAATCCGGCTATGTGAGCTATAGCGGTGCTTGTCCGTGGTGTGCGCCCTGTCAGGGACCAGCCCTGCTAGTAGTAACTGTTCGCACAGGTTACCCATAAGTGACGACCGGCAGCATGGTGAGTGTTGTGTCACCAACAACGTTTCAGTCTCCTGCGCTTATCTGTAGTGTACAGCTCCTAATGTGCAGGGAGCGTGATGGGCCTTCAGGGCCTAATATGGCTGGTACTGTTTTGCCTGCAGGTAACATGTCTGGCCCATGTGATGGATGGCAAACCCCAGTGACCAGCGGCACAGAAATAGCAGCAAAAATTTAGGGGTTGTCCCAATATCAACAATATTTACTATTTATTCATACTTAACCCAGAGAACACTAGAACCTGGTAACAAAGGTGGGGCCCCCAGCGATCATGTACTTGAAGGGGACATGTCTGTTTTAGTAACGACTTGCATTTCCCATGCAATAACAATTCTGGGGAATCAATTCTTGTGACTCTATATTGTACCATTCCTCTATTATTCCTACTAGAACTTATGAACAAATTGCTAACAGTCTGCAATAAAGGTCCAGTGGGGGGTTACCAGTTGACAGCACTGATTGAATAATATCAGGCTGTGCAGTGACACCCCCATCTAGACCTTCACTGCAAACTGCTGGCAAGTCATTCATAACTAATAGCAGAAATAACAGGAATGGTTCAACATAAAGTCATAAGAATAGATGCTCCTGGATTGTTATTACATAGGGGGTGAAAGTAGTTACCGAAACAGACAAATCCGGAGAGGTGAGGGGTCCTCTTTAACGACAGGTGATAAATATCGATCTTAGGACAAACCCTTTAAACCTCATAAAATCACTGCAACAGTGACCTCACTGGTGCCGACCCCTCAGCGCAACAGTGACCTCACTGGTGCCGACCCCTCAGCGCAACAGTGACCTCACTGGTGCCGACCCCTCAGCGCAACAGTGACCTCACTGGTGCCGACCCCTCAGCGCAACAGTGACCTCAGTGGTACCGACCCCTCAGCGCAACAGTGACCTCAGTGGTGCCGACCCCTCAGCGCAACAGTGACCTCAATGGTGCCGACCCCTCAGTGCAACAGTGACCTCAGTGGTGCCGACCCCTCAGTGCAACAGTGACCTCAGTGGTGCCGACCCTTCAGTGCAACAGTGACCTCAGTGGTGCCGACCCTTCAGTGCAACAGTGACCTCAGTGGTGCCGACCCCCTCAGCGCAACAGTGACCTCAGTGGTGCCGACCCCCTCAGCGCAACAGTGACCTCAGTGGTGCCGACCCTTCAGTGCAACAGTGACCTCAGTGGTGCCGACCCTTCAGTGCAACAGTGACCTCAGTGGTGCCGACCCCTCAGTGCAACAGTGACCTCAGTGGTGCCGACCCTTCAGTGCAACAGTGACCTCAGTGCTGCCGACCCCTCAGTGCAACAGTGACCTCAGTGGTGCCGACCCTTCAGTGCAACAGTGACCTCAGTGGTGCCGACCCCTCAGTGCAACAGTGACCTCAGTGGTGCCGACCCTTCAGTGCAACAGTGACCTCAGTGGTGCCGACCCCTCAGTGCAACAGTGACCTCAGTGGTGCCGACCCCTCAGTGCAACATTGACCTCAGTGGTGCCGACCCTTCAGTGCAACAGTGACCTCAGTGGTGCCGACCCCTCAGTGCAACAGTGACCTCAGTGATGCTGACCCCTCAGTGCAACAGTGACCTCAGTGGTGCCGACCCCTCAGTGCAACAGTGACCTCAGTGGTGCCGACCCCTCAGTGCAACAGTGACCTCAGTGGTGCCGACCCCTCAGTGCAACAGTGACCTCAGTGCTGCCGACCCCTCAGTGCAACAGTGACCTCAGTGGTGCCGACCCCTCAGCGCAACAGTGACCTCAGTGGTACAGACCCCCTCAGAGCAATAGCGATCTCAGTGGTAACGACCCCCTAAGAGCAACAGTGACCTCAGTGCTGCCGACCCCTCAGCGCAACAGTGACCTCAGTGGTTCCGACCCCCTTAGAGCAACAGTGACCTCAGTGGTGCCGACCCCTCAGTGCAACAGTGACCTCAGTGGTGCCGACCCCTCAGCGCAACAGTGACCTCAGTGGTGCCGACCCTCTCAGCGCAACAGTGACCTCAGTGGTGCCGACCCCTCAGCGCAACAGTGACCTCAGTGGTGCCGACCCCCTCAGAGCAACAGTGACCTCAGTGGTGCCGACCCTCTCAGCGCAACAGTGACCTCAGTGGTGCCGACCCCTCAGCGCAACAGTGACCTCAGTGGTGCCGACCCCTCAGCGCAACAGCGACCTCAGTGGTACCGACCCCCTCAGAGCAACAGTGACCTCAGCTAAATTAAAAATTGTCTAAATTTGCTATTTATGAATGGAAGACAGTTCTAGATACTAGTAATGGTTTACCTGCATAAATAGCAACCCCTTAATTTTAGGTAGGCCTTCGTATTAACTATTTGAATTACTGTAACTTTCGTACTCCTCATCGGCTGAAAATACTCCTCAAAAATGGTAAGAGGAGTATTTTTACTCTTCCAGAAAAATGTAGCGCGACCTCTGTCAGTACAGAGATCTATCCCATCATCTATTTATCCCCAGGACTGTGACGAGGGGACATCCTCTGTGTCTGGAGGAAAGAAGGTTTGTACACAAAAGGTCATCATCTCTGCTGCATTTACTGGGGTCCAACCTAGGGGCAGGGGCATTGCTAGGGTCTGAAAACATCCGGGGCACAAGCCCAATGTGTTGAAATTTGCAAAATAAGAATTAACATACAAGCCAACGTACTTAAATAACTGATTTTATTCTTCCATACAGAATATTAACTGTTTGAAATGTTGAGAACAATGAGTTTACAACAAACCTCCATAAACATAAATACGCTACATAAAACAGAAGGCATTTTCTAGTTTGAATAATAGCCAAAGCAGCTTATAGGAGAAATAAATACTGCTATTACCTGTATTGAAATACACCAGATAAGGTGAGCGATGTACATGATGAAATAAAAACTTTGTAATAAATGTTATTACAGCCTCTTTTTTCTGTATTCTCCCAACTTCCTTTATTGGTCATTTATGGTACTTTCATATTCATCTTAACGATGATGGATTAGCAGGTCACAGATAGATTAGGTTACATACTATACTACACTGCTTAATTCTGCTGAATTCTCCACAGTTCTGTTTTTTATGAGGGTTTGGTACAGCTAGCATGCCGCAGTCAATTGAGAGTGAATAATCAGTGCAATAGGCAGTGGAGAGGAGGAGTGGCAACTTTTTTTTTGCAATATATTATTTAAGATATATTACAAAGTTTCTTATATTCATCTGTACTGTTTGGTTACGTGAAAGTTCGATAAAACTATTAAACTAATGAAAACATTTCTATTTCTTATGCACCAGTAAGTGGCGTCTTTTGTGCTTATCAGCAAAACGGTCAATACCTGCTTCTTCTGAAACTGAAAGCAGAATTCTTTTCTCAAGTGCTAGGATGGCAAGATGATTCAGTCTTGTTTGGCCCATTGTCTGTCTTAGCCAGGTATGGAGTCGTCGTAATACTGATAGTGATCTTTCACAGCTGCAGCTGCTTACTGGAATAGTTAGGACAACTTGAATGACTTTTTTTTAAAGATGGGAACATTAGTGGATCCAGGTCTTCATAAAGAGTGTTCAGTGTGTACTTTTCTGCACCTTTGTGCTTTCTTGCCAGGTAACTCTTGGCCACAAGTACTTCTTCATTTTTCAAATTAATTTTATAATGTTCAGCTAATGCTCGTAGGTCAGATGAAAGAAAATTATTTGACTTTGGATTACATGCTTGAATCCCATTCAAAAGTTCTGGTTTTATGCTGGAAAATCTGTTGTCCAGTTCAGATAACATCCTATCTAAACATGGGTAAAGCATCTTTTTTATTAGTGTATCTGGCATTTTAAGCTCTTCCCTCATGACACAGGGTGTCTGAACCACAAAGTCATCCATTTTTTTCAGTTTTCTCCTTGGTGCCCCAGCCTCTGGAATTGGAATATTGTTGACGTTAAGTAAAGCAACTGATTTATCATATATTTCCTTTCCCTTTTCAGCAGTTCTCATATCTTTTAACGTATTATACACAGCCTCTTTACAATCGACTGCTGTTGCAAATTCCAGATCTTCTTTTTGCAACAATCGGTGGAAACCTTCAGTTGTTGAAAGTAGAGATTGAAACATAAAAAGGCTGAAAACTGTAGACAGCTTCATTAAGGTATTTAGTAAACCAGTTGCAACCGGTGATCTAATTTCTGAAAGACACTGAATTATTGGAGAGAAATTGGAAATCACTGCATTGACAGACCGGATTTGACAAGCCCAGCGCGTGTCTGAAAGCTGTACAAGTTGGCTTTCTCTTAAACCTAAAGAGCTCTGAACATCCATGAATTTATTGTGGTTCACCAGAGATGTAGTAAAAAATGTATACAATGTCTCTAAGGTGTCAAAGAAATCACTTGCCTCATGTACTGCCTTACAAGTGTAACATAGAACAAGATTTAGCTCATGAGCATAACAATAGACATACATGGCTTCTGGGTGATTGTCTTGAAATAGCGCTCGTACACCACCACTCGCCCCACTCATAACAGCAGCTCCATCGTAAGTTTGAGCAACACAGAGAATTCTGTCCGGTCCATGCTCTCTAAGGCTGGTCTCCATGGAATCTGTGATAGTCTTTGCATCAAATTCCCTTAGCTCTTTGAATCCCAGAAAATATTCTGAAACTGTACAACTTTCAGGGTTGACATACTGTATACAAAGAGATAATAGTTTTCTACGACCATCCCTGGCCTCATCTGCCATAACAGAATACATGAATAATAGATGAGATGTCGCACTAAGGGCACTACACACCAACCGGTGCTCCTGTAAATTGAGACCACTCACTCAATACAAGAAAACGTAAAATAATGGATAAACAGGGCACTCAAGGAAACCGTGACCACGTATTTGTAGCAAGCATGAACTTTTATTACTAAACAGATCAATAAAACAGATGAATAGAACAGGTGAATAAAATAATGGGTAGCAAATAGCAATATAATATACAATTGACTATAAATATTGGAATAGTCGGTGTGCCAAACTAATGACACCATATATTCAAGAGCAAATATTTGATATTCCGATCTAGCACCATATAATCGGTCCAATGGTTATGAACACCCGAATAAGTCACTGATTGTCGATAAAACTGGCCACTTATGATCGAGACCAAGACCAAATGTCCCACAATTGATCACAGCAACGTCCCGCTACTAAGTAACTTGCAAGTTAGAATATTCCTTTACCTTATACTCGACCAAGTTTTTATCCGAAATTCTCATCAGAACCTTGAGGTGTTCTCACTCCCCGAATATGCCTTTGATATTGCAGCACTATTCAATCGGGAGATTAAAGACGGCTCTCTATTCGGTTGATGGTCGATTTGATGGTATAATAGGTCTTTCGGTACAAAGATGGGGTGCTTCAGATGAAGAAAACAACCTTATATCATTGTCCCATCTCCACTAAGGCTACTTTCACACTTGCGCTTGATCGGATCCATTCTGAACGGATCCAATCATATTAATGCAGACGGAGGCTCCATTCAGTACGGATCCGTCTGCATTAATAACTTAGAAAAATTTCTAAGTGCGCAAGTAGCCTGAGCGGATCCGTTCAGACTTTCAATGTAAAGTCAATGGGGGACGGATCCGCTTGAAGATTGAGCCATATGGTGTCATCTTCAAGCGGATCCGTTCCCATTGACTTACATTGTAAGTCTGGGCGGATCCGCACGCCTCCGCACGGCCAGGCGGACAGCTGAACGCTGCAAGCAGCGTTCAGCGGTCCGCCTGGCCGTGCGGAGGCGAGCGGAGCGGAGGCTGAACGCCACCAGACTGATGCAGTCTGAGCGGATCCGCATCCATTCAGACTGCATCAGGGCTGGACGGAAGCGTTCTGCTCCGCTCGTGAGCTCCTTCAAACGGAGCTCACGAGCGGACAGCAGAACGCTTGTGTGAAAGTAGCCTAAGCTTTACACCTGGCACAATGCAGTCAGATAGTGTCACGGATGGTGTTACAGAAAACTAGAAGATCCGACTGACTTGATCCAAAACTAAGGAACAAAAAGGTAAGCCCTGTAACAGCCCTAGCTCTCTCCCTTACTGCTCAGCCTATGCAAAAATCTCAATGGTAGAAAATTGCATACCCTCGACTGTATGACACCTGAACACCCTATAATAGTGAGGGGACACGACCACCGGCTCCCTACACTTAATACGGAGGGAGTCAGGGTCACCTAGGATCAAGCCCACAGGAAAACAGAAATAAAAAATTAGACTTATCTTGTGGATGCAGCAGTAACAGCTTCTAGCATCAGCACACTCCAGGAAGTTGTATAAACCGCAAGGTAAGGCAGTATGGGGAGGAGATATATAGGGAGGCAATCACTGCTAATAGATGACAGCTGGGAGAGGGAGGAGAGATGTCAAAACGAAAGCAAAACAAAAGAAGATCATGCAGAAGGTACTGAAGAACGTCTAACAGAACTTCTCAAAGATCTGGTGGTGACAGTACCCCTCCCTCTACGAGTGGACTCCGGACACTCAGAGCCCACCTTCTCAGGATGGGACCTATGGAATGCCCCGAGAAGACGAGTGGCCTTAATATCCGCCACTGGAACCCACATCCTCTCCTCAGGACCATAACCCTCCCAATAAACGAGGTACTGAAGAGAACCGCGGACTATACGAGAGTCCACAATCCTAGAGACCTGAAATTCAAGATTCCCATCAACCACAATCGGAGGAGGAGGCAAAGAGGAGGGTACAGTGGGTTGGAGATAAGGTTTTAATAGGGACTTGTGAAAAACATTATGGATCTTCTAAGTCTGAGGAAGATCAAGACGGTAGGCAACGGGATTGATGACGGACAAGATTTTGTAAGGCCCAATAAACTTAGGACCCAACTTCCAGGAGGGAACATTCAATTTGATATTCTTAGTAGACAACCATACCAGATCACCAACATTCAGGTCCGGACCAGGCACACGTCTCTTATCCGCCACACGCTTATATCTCTCACTCATGCTCTTTAGATTATCCTGAATCTTTTGCCAAATAGATGACAAAGACGAGGAGAATCTCTCCTCATCAGGTAAACCAGAAGCCCCCTCTCCCGAGAATGTCTCAAACTGCGGATGAAACCCATATGCACCAAAAAATGGTGACCTATCAGAGGACTCCTGACGACGGTTATTTAAGACAAACTCAGCAAGGGAGAGAAAAGAACACCAATCCTCCTGATTCTCCGCCACAAAACAACGCAGATATGTCTCCAGATTCTGATTGACGCGCTCTGTCTGGCCATTCGACTGCGGGTGGAAAGCAGAAGAGAATGACAACCGAACCCCCAAGCAAGAACAGAAGGCCTTCCAGAATCTGGAAACAAACTGCGTGCCCCTATCAGAGACTATGTTTGAAGAGATACCATGCAGTTTGACAATGTGATTAATAAATGCCTGCGCCAGCGTTTTAGCATTGCGCAAACCAGGAAAAGGAACAAAATGCGCCATTTTGCTAAAACGGTCCACCACCACCAGAATCACAGTCTTCCCCGAGGAACGAGGCAGGTCTGTAATGAAATCCATGGACAGATGTGTCCAAGGACGGGAAGGAATGGGTAACGGAAGGAGAGGACCCGATGGCCGTGAATGAGGGACTTTGGCACGAGTGCAGGTCTCACAGGCTGCCACAAAACCCTCAACCGACTTACGAAGAGCCGGCCACCAGAATCTCCAAACAATGAGATCCACTGTGGCTCTACCCCCCGGGTGCCCAGAAAGGACAGTATCGTGGTGCTCCTTAAAAACCTTGTGTCTTAAAGTGAGAGGCACAAACAACCTCCCAGGAGGACAAAGATCAGGAGCCTCTGTCTGGGCTGCCTGAACCTCTGCCTCCAATTCAGGATAAAGAGCAGACACAACCACCTCTTCAGCCAAAATGGGACCTCAAAGTTCCCCCCTCCCGGAAAACAACGTGACAGGGCATCCGCCTTCACATTCTTAACCCCAGGGCAGAAAGTGACAACAAAATTAAACCTTGAAAAGAACAAAGACCATCTGGCCTGTCTCGGGTTCAGACTCTTGGTTGACTCCAAGTAGGCCAGATTCTTATGGTCGGTAAACACGGTAATAGGGTGTCTGGCTCCCTCTAGCCAATGGCGCCATTCCTCAAAAGCTAACTTGATGACCAACAACTCCCTATCTCCCACATCGTAATTTCTCTCTGCGGAGGAGAGTTTCTTTGAGAAAAAGGCACACGGTCGCGATTTGGCAAGAGAGGGACCCTGAGACAAGACCGCACCCACACCCACCTAAGAAGCGTCCACTTCAACTATGAAGGGCAGAGAGATATCAGGTTGTACCAAGATGGGAGCGGAAGCAAAACTCTCCTTGATACTAGAAAAGGCCTTACGCGCCTCTACCGACCAGGAGGAAAAATCTACCCCCTTTCTAGTCATATCAGTGAGTGGTTTAACAACAGAGGAATAATTCTAAATAAACTTCCTGTAATAATTGGCAAAACCCAAAAAACGCATCAGCACCTTCTGATTCTCAGGAAGCTCCCACTCAAGGACAGCGCGGACCTTCTCAGGGTCCATGCGAAAACCAGAAGAGGAGAGAAGAAACCCCAGAAATTGAATTTCTGGAACCGCAAACACACATTTTTCCAGTTCAGCATACAATTTATTCTCCCGCAGGATGAGCAAGACCTGACGTAGGTGGTCCTTATGAGTTTTTTAAATCAGGAGAAAAAATCAAAATGTCATCTAGATACACTAGTACAAATTTCCCCATTAAATGATAAAAAATGCTGTTCACAAAATGCTGAAAGACGGCTGGAGCATTCATCAAACCAAAAGGCATAACCAAATTCTCAAAATGGCCCTCAGGGGTATTGAAGGCCGTCTTTCATTCGTCTCCTTCTCTGACCCTGACCAGGTTGTATGCCCCTCTTAACTCCAACTTGGAAAAAACTTTAGCCCCAACAATCTGGTTAAACAGGTCCGGGATCAGAGGAAGCGGATAAGGGTCACAAATTGTGATACTGTTCAGCTCCCTGAAATCCAGACATGGTCTTAAAGAACCATCTTTTTTCTTAACAAAGAAAAAAACTGCGGCAACAGGTGACTTCGAGGGTCGTATGTGTCGCTTTCTCAGGCTCTCAGAGATATAAGCATGCATAGCGACCCTTTCAGGTTGGGAGAGATTGTATAAACGAGATTTAGGCAGCTTGGCGACTGGGATGAGATTAATAGGGCAATCGTACTACCTGTGAGGGGGCAGCTCCTGAACACCACTCTCAGAAAACACATCCGAAAATTCAGAGAGAAAAGATGGTACAGTCTTAGTAGAAACCTCTGAAACAGATGTCGTGAGGCAATTCTCTCTGCAAAAGTCACTCCAACCATTTATTTGCCTCGCTTGCCAATCAATGGTGGGGTTATGTTTAGTGAGCCAGGGTAGCCCCAACACTAGAGGAGTAGGCAACCCGCTTAGGACGAAACATGACACATCCTCAACATGGGTATCACTCACAATCAAACGGATATTGTGAACTATGCCCTTTAACGATTTCTGAGAAACTGGAGCGGAATCAATAGCAAAAACAGGTATATCCTTTGCCAAAGTGCATACCTGGAAACCATGTGTTATAGCAAATTGATTATCAATGAGATTGACAGCTGCTCCACTGTCTACAAAAATCTCACAAAAAATGTTCTTGCTCTCTAGCACCACCGTGGCAGGTAGGACTAAACGGGAACTACAAGCAAACGGAAAACCTTCAATTTCCGCATCAACCTTGCCAATAGTAACAGATGGAACGTTTTTAGAGGATTTTTTTCTTTTTGTTTCTTTATTACTCTCAAAAAACTGCCTGAATCTCCTAGAGGGACAAACATTTGCCAAATGATTTATACCTCCACAACAGAACACTAGAAGACACAAATGAAGATTCGACTGACTTGATCCAAAACTAAGGAACAAAAGGGTAAGCCCTGTAACAGCCCTAGCTCTCTCCCTTACTGCTCAGCCTATGCAAAAATCTCAATGGTAGAAAATTGCATACCCTCGTTCTTCGACTGTAGGACACCTGAACACACCCTTAATAGTGAGGGGACACGACCACCATATACTTAATAGGATCAAGCTCACAGGAAAACAGAAATAAAGAAACAGACTTATCTTGTGGATGCATCAACACACTCCAGGAAGTTGTATAAACCGCAAGGTAAGGCAGTATGGGGAGGAGATATATAGGGAGGCAATCACTGCTAATAGATGACAGCTGGGAGAGGGAGGAGAGATGTCAAAACGAAAGCAAAACAAAAGAAGATCATGCAGAAGGTACTGAAGAACGTCTAACAGAACTTCTCAAAGATCTGGTGGTGACAGATAGGTAATATCCTCCTCCTGGAATCACCAAAGTCATCCATCAGCCAGAAAGAGAAGAGTGAGTCATCATTCCACAAAGGATGTTTTTACTGCTCCAGAGTCCAGTGGTGGCAGCTTTACACCACCACATCTGATGCCTGGTGTTGTGCTTGGTGATATAAGGCTGGCAAGCAGCTTCTTGGCAATGGAATTTCACGGTACACAGTTACAGATGTATATGGCAAATGAGGTTGGGACTGATTTGCTGTGGTTCAATCCATTTTACAATAATACTACTCACAGGTAATGGTGGAAGATTTAGTAGGGAAGATATTGCTGGAAGTGACTTGTAGTAGCAGTGGCTCCTATTACAGGACCACACTGGAATTTAATGAGCTCTTTAGTATGAGCCTTTCATTTGAAGATATTTGTAAAAGTGACTGTATGGTTAGGGACTGGATTTATACACCTGTATCAAAAGCCCTGAATGAATCCCCTGAATGCAATGGGTGGCTGGGATCGAATACCTATTCGGATTTGTTCTGATAGGCAGGGTGAGCAGATGTAGAGTAGTACAGAGGCACAAAACAATTCTTAACCAGAACTCAGAGTTTTATTCACACTTTGCAGGTTTAACAGAACAGAAACACCTTAGTTTTAAGTCCTGATGTTCGGTTCACACTGTGCCATAGGTACCGCGTATAGAGGTCAAGTCTTGGTGTGTGTTCCCACCTTGCAACAGACCTGCTTAAAGAGTTCAAGTCCTCAATATCTTCGACCTGTCCTCTAGACATGTCGCAAACATGTATACAGGCACAAGCACCTTAGCACAGACAGACCTACTGCACTCCAGCTTGATTTTAAGACCGTTAGATGTCCGCAAAGCCAGAAACGGCATTTGAGATCCTGTTTGGTGCTTGACGTCACCTGCCTGTCAATCAGTGTCAGCAGCACAAGCTGGGAGGAACATACCTCCCATCTACCAACCAACCCCTCACTGTCTCACACTATATACTATAATAGAGCAACTGGTCTTGTTATTTTTTTTTTATTTTTTATAATTGTATATTTATTAAAGAGTGAAGAAATGACAAAGCATATCCACAACAGATCTATGCACATTAGTACAAGACATGAGGCATAACATACGAAGCACCAAATTCACAGTAACCTAGGCAGTAATAACATTCAGTAATATTCCACAACATAAAGAGGAATGTCAATCATTAATATGACAATAAAGTGCACAGATGAAAAAAAATACTGCGTCTATCTTTAATTAGTCCATTATAGGACCACTGAATAACAACAGGACAAGGGTAACGACAAGAACAAAGACACAAAGGGGGGGGGGGGGGAGATACCCTAATCTCAGCAGCTCTCTAAGGATGTCTCGTAGCCCAGTAAACGTCCCAGGGATCCCATATGGCATTGAAGAGAGCAATTTTGTCCTGAAACATAGCTGTAGAGTATTCCAGGGTTCGGACTTCCGTCACCCTAGCGTACAAATCAGAAACCCTGGGCGGTTCGGGGCTTTTCCAACATCGAGAGATTAGACAACGGGCTGCTGTAAGTATCATTAGTAGCAACTTAAGTGGGTGTTTTTTAACTTGACGAGGTACCACATTGAGCAGGAAGGACATAGGGTCAGGCTGGATCTCCACCGCAAAAATATCACTTAGAAGGGTGCCCACTCCAGTCCAGTAGGGGCGTATCTTGGGACAGTCCCAATAGATATGAGGCAGTGTACCCCTATGTAACCCACACCTCCAGCATACACTCGGAACTACCGGATTCATTCTATGAAGGAGGTCAGGAGTGTGGTACCAATGCATCAAAATTTTATACTGGTTTTCCTGGTGTAGTACCGCCATTGAGGATTTCGCTGCCCTCCTCCATACAAGGCGCCACAGTGTGTCCGGCAGAGTCATCCCCAGGTATTCCTCCCACCGAACCATGTAGGAGTGCCGTTGGACCCGATCAGGAAAGGGGCACAGTAACATGGAATAGATTTCAGAAATCAAACCCTTCGCGTGTACCCCTTCCCAGGCGCAACTGGTCTTGTTATATTTTCTCTTAAACATGTTTTGCTACTCATCCAACTGGCTTTCCCAATTTATAGTTGAGAGCCAGTCGGATGACTGGTAAAATGTCTTCAATAGAAAATATAACAAGTCCAGTTGCTCTGACTAATTGCTAATTATATACCATGACCTGGATAAATGAGAACCTGCGCAGACACAATCTATATATGGTTTGTTGAAACATATTTATATATGAAGTAAAAGATACAAAAAGCAAAACTAAGTTAATTACTCACATTCATGGAAATAGGACAAGATGAGAAGATTTGACTTTAAATGTATGAATAGGAAGTACTGCAGATGATGTTCTGTAATAAAAGTATGAAATGGTTATGGATGATATTCTGAAAAATGTTATGAAAAGACTATTTAAGTTAACTACACCCTGTTCCACTATGTCTCTATATTATATGGAGAGGATGGACATGCCGAGAGGTGGCTGGACAAACCTACAGCATGCTGTGGTATTTGACCGTCCGCCGCTCGGCTTGTTGCCCATGCTGCGGCTGGAAATTGGAATAATCCTTTAATCAATGCTGAAATAAAATTTGTAAAAACATAAATGTTAAGGTGCGTTTTGTGTCCCTTGCGAACTTTGCATATAGTTATCAGAAAGGAACAGTTCCATCCTGATAACTGTCTGCTGCTTGTTAGTGGAGGTGAAGAACTACGTCATTTACACTTACAGGCTGTCATGCCATCATGGAAGATGTGTGCACAGTCATGCACATTAAAGACATGCTTAACGGGGTGTTCTGGTTACGCAAATGAAGTGCTGTCATACATAATACAACATTTGGAAACTTTCCATTGTTTCCAATATGTATATATATACAGTGGGATGCGAAAGTTTGGGCAACCTTGTTAATCGTCATGATTTTCCTGTATAAATCGTTGGTTGTTACGATAGAAAATGTCAGTTAAATATATCATATAGGAGACACACACAGTGATATTTGAGAAGTGAAATGAAGTTTATTGGATTTACAGAAAGTGTGCTATAATTGTTTAACCCCTTAGGGACACAGCCTTTTTACACCTTAGGACCAGGCCATTTTTTGCAAATCTGACCAGTGTCACTTTAAGTGATGATAACTTTAAAACGCTTTGACTTATCCAGGCCATTCTGATATTGTTTTTTCGTCACATATTGTACTTCATGACACTGGTAAAAAAAAGTTCAAAAAAATATTTTTTTTGCATAAAAAAATGTCAAATTTACCAAAAATTTGGAAAAATTAGCAAATTTCAAAGTTTCAGTTTCTCTACTTCTGTAATACATAGTAATACCCCTAAAAATTGTGATGACTTTACATTCCCCATATGTCTACTTCATGTTTGAATTATTTTGGGAATGATATTTTATTTTTTGGGGATGTTACAAGGCTTAGAAGTTTAGAAGCAAATCTTGAAATTTTTCAGAAATTTACAAAAACCCAATTTTCAGGAACCACTACAGCTCTGAAGTCACTTTGCGAGGCTTACATAATAGAAACCACCCAAAAATGACCCCATTCTATAAACTACACCCCTCAAGGTATTCAAAACTGATTTTACAAACTTTGTTAACCCTTTAGGTGTTGCACAAGAGTTATTGGCAAATGGGGATGAAATTTGAGAATTTCATTTTATTGCCTAATTTTCCATTTTAACCAATTTTTTTCCACTAACAAAGCAAGGGTTAACAGCCAAACAAGACTGTATCTGTATTGCCCTGACTCTGCCGTTTACAGAAACACCCCATATGTGGCTGTAAACTACTGTACGGCCACACAGCGGGGCGTAGAGTGAAAGGTGCGCCGTTTGGTTTTTGGAAGGCAGGTTTTGCTGGACTGGTTTTTTGACACCATGTCCCATTTGAAGCCCCCCTGATGCACCCCTAGAGTAGAAACTCCATAAAAGTGACCCCATCTAAGAAACTACACCCCTCAAGGTATTCAAAACTGATTTTACAAACTTTGTTAACCCTTTAGGTGTTGCACAAGAGTTATTGGCAAATGGGGATGAAATTTGAGCATTTCATTTTATTGCCTAATTTTCCATTTTAACCAATTTTTTCAACTAACAAAGCAAGGGTTAACAGCCAAACAAGACTGTATCTGCTATTGCCCTGACTCTGCCGTTTACAGAAACACCCCATATGTGGCCGTAAACTACTGTACGGCCACACAGCGGGGCGTAGAGTGAAAGGTGCGCCGTTTGGTTTTTGGAAGGCAGGTTTTGCTGGACTGGTTTTTTGACACCATGTCCCATTTGAAGCCCCCCTGATGCACCCCTAGAGTAGAAACTCCATAAAAGTTACCCCATCTAAGAAACTACACCCCTCAAGGTATACAAAACTGATTTTACAAACTTTGTTAACCCTTTAGGTGTTGCACAAGATTGAATGGAAAATAGAGATACAATTTCAAAATTTCACTTTTTTGGCAGATTTTCCATTTTAATATTTTTTTTCCAGTTACAAAGCAAGGGTTAACAGCCAAACAAAACTCATTATTTATGGCCCTGATTCTGTAGTTTACAGAAACACCCCATATGTGGTTGTAAACCGCTGTACGGGCACACGGCAGGGCGCAGAAGGAAAGGAATGCCATACGGTTTTTGGAAGGCAGATTTTGCTGGACTGGTTTTTTTGACACCATGTCCCTTTTGAAGCCCCCTGATGCACCCCTAGAGTAGAAACTCCATAAAAGTTACCCCATCTAAGAAACTACACCACTCAAGGTATACAAAACTGATTTTACAAACTTTGTTAACCCTTTAGGTGTTGCACAAGATTTAATGGAAAATAGAGATACAATTTCAAAAATTCACTTTTTTGGCAGATTTTCCATTTTAATATTTTTTTTCCAGTTACAAAGCAAGGGTTAACAGCCAAACAAAACTCATTATTTATGGCCCTGATTCTGTAGTTCACAGGAACACCCCATATGTGGTCGTAAACCGCTGTATGGTCACACGGCAGGGCGCAGAAGGAAAGGAATGCCATACGGTTTTTGGAAGGCAGATTTTGCTGGACTGGTTTTTTTGACACCATGTCCCATTTGAAGCCCCCTTGATGCACCCCTAGAGTAGAAACTCCAAAACAGTGACCCCATTTTAGAAACTACGGGATAGGGTGGCAGTTTTGTTGGTACAAGTTTAGGGTACATATGATTTTTGGTTGCTCTATATTACACTTTTTGTGCGGCAAGGTAACAAGAAATTGCTTTTTTGGCACCGTTTTTTTTTGTTATTTACACCATTCATCTGACAGGTTAGATCATGTGGTAATTTTATAGAGAAGGTTGTCACGGACGCGGTGATACCCAATATGTATACAATTTTTTTTATTTATGTACGTTTTACACAATAATTTCATTTTTAAAACAAAAAAAATGTTTTAGTGTCTCCATAGTCTAAGAGCCATAGTTTTTTCAATTATTGGGCGATTATCTTAAGTAGGGTCTCATTTTTTGTGGGATGAGATGACGGTTTGATTGGCACTATTTTGGGGTGCACATGACTTTTTGATTGCTTGCTATTACACTTTTTGTGACGGAAGATGACAAAAAATGGCATTTTTTACACCGTTTTTATTTTTATTTTTTTACGGTGGTCATCTGAGGGGTTAGGTCATGTGATATTTTTATAGAGCTGGTCAATACGGACGCGGCGATACCTAATATGTATACTTTTTTTTTTTATTTATGTAAGTTTTACACAATGATTTCATTTTTGAAACAAAAGAAATCATGTTTTAGTGTTTCCATAGTCTAAGAGCCATAACTTTTTCAGTTTTTGGGCGATTATCTTGGGTAGGGTATGATTTTTGCGGGATGAGATAACGGTTTGATTGTTACAATTTTGGCGTAGATGCGACTTTTTTGATCACTTTTATTACCTTTTTTGGGAAGTAAGGTGGGCAAAATTCCAATTTCATCATAGTTTTTTATTTTTATGGCGTTCACCGTTCGGGTAAAGTAACATTACCATTTTATAGATCAGGTCGTTACGGACGCGGCGATACCAAACATGTGTAGGGAATTTTATTTTTTTCATTTTTAATCAGTGATAAATGTGTTTTTTGATTTTCACTTTTTTCACTTTTTTTTTGACCCAGACCCACTTGGTTCTTGAAGATCCAGTGGGTCTGATGTCTGCATAATACAGTACAGTACAATATATATTGTACTGTACTGTATTTTACTTACACTTTGTCTGAACAGATCTATGCGTCCTGTTGCCATGGGAACCTTCCCCGTCTGCTCAGTAGTGTTCAGAACTGCGCAGACGGGGAAGGGTAAGGACGGGGCTTGGGGGGCTGCCTGGAAGCTCTCTCCCTCTCCATTCGGGGGACTGCAAAGGCACAGCAGCCCCTCGATGGGAGAGGGAGGGAGCTCCCTGAGCTGTTAACCTTTTCCATACAGCGGTCCGTACGGACCGCTGTATGGAAAGGGTTAAACGGCTGACATCGCATCACCGATGTCAGCCGTTTATACCAGGGTGCCAGCAATGTGCTGGCACCCTGGTATACCCACTAGACGCCAACGATTACGCAATGGGAGGCGGGCGGGGGATCGCGATCCCGCCTACCGCACCGCCCGCCTCCCGCACCGCCCGCAACCCTCCCCCTGCACCTCCCACCGTGCTCAAATAACTCAGGGGTGCAGGGGGGAGGGATACTGGAAAAAATTTTGAATCCTAAAGTTTCTGATCCCCGCGGTCCCTCAGAAACTGCAGAAATCGCAGCAAACCGCAGGTCTGAATTGACCTGCGGTTTGCCGCGATCGCTGACATGGGGGGGTCACGGGACCCCCCCGCGCATTTAGCCTAGGTGCCTGCTCAATGATTTGAGCAGGCACCGGGTTCCGATCACTGCCAGCCGCACGGCAGTGATCGAAAATGCACAGGGCGTACATGTACGCCCTGTGTCCTTAAGTACCAGGGCACAAGGGCGTACCTGTACGCCCTGTGTCCTTAAGGGGTTAAACAAAATTAGGCAGGTGCATAAATTTGGGCACTGTTGTCATTTTATTGATTCCAAAACCTTTAGAACTAATTATTGGAACTCAAATTGGCTTGGTAAGCTCAGTGACCCCTGACCTACATACACAGGTGAATCCAATTATGAGAAAGCGTATTTAAGGGGGTCAATTGTAAGTTTCCCTCCTCTTTTAATTTTCTCTGAAGAGTATCAACATGGGGGTCTCAAAACAACTCTCAAATGACCTGAAGACAAAGATTGTTCACCATCATGGTTTAGGGGAAGGATACATAAAGCTGTCTCAGAGATTTCAGCTGTCTGTTTCCACAGTTAGGAACATATTGAGGAAATGGAAGACCACAGGCTCAGTTCAAGTTAAGGCTTGAAGTGGCAGACCAAGAAAAATCTCGGATAGACAGAAGTGACGAATGGTGAGAACAGTCAGAGTCAACCCACAGACCAGCACCAAAGATCTACATCATCTTGCTGCAGATGGAGTCACTGTGCATCGTTCAACCATTCGGTGCACTTTACACAAGGAGATGCTGTATGCGAGAGTGATGCAGAGGAAGCCTTTTCTCCACCCACAGCACAAAAAGTGCCGCTTGAGGTGGGCTAAAGCACATTTGGACAAGCCAGCTTCATTTTGGAATAAGGTGCTGCGGACTGATGAAACTAAAATTGAGTTATTTGGTCATAACAAGGGGCGTTATGCATGGAGGAAAACGAACACAGCATTCCAAGAAAAACACCTGCTACCTACAGTGAAATATGGTGGTGGTTCCATCATGCTGTGGGGCTGTGTGGCCAGTGCAGGGACTGGGAATCTTGTCAAAGTTGAGGGACGCATGGATTCCACTCAGTATCAGCAGATTCTGGAGACCAATGTCCAGGAATCAGTGACAAAGCTGAAGCTGCGCCGGGGATGGATCTTTCAACAAGACAACGACCCTAAACACTGCTCAAAATCCACTAAGGCATTTATGCAGAGGAACAAGTACAACGTTCTGGAATGGTCATCTCAGTCCCCAGACCTGAATATAATTGAAAATCTGTGGTGTGACTTAAAGAGAGCTGTCCATGCTCGGAAGCCATCAAACCTGAATGAACTAAAGATGTTTTGTAAAGAGGAATAGTCCAAAATACCTTCAACCAGAATCCAGACTCTCATTGGAACCTACAGGAAGCGTTTAGAGGCTGTAATTTCTGCAAAAGGAGGATCTACTAAATACTGATTTCATTTCTTTTTTGTGGTGCCGAAATTTATGCACCTGCCTAATTTTGTTTAAACAATTATAGCACACTTTCTGTAAATCCAATGAACTTCATTTCACTTCTCAAATATCACTGTGTGTGTCTGCTATATGATATATTTAACTGACATTTTTTATCGTAACAACCAACGATTTATACAGGAAAATCATGACGAATAACAAGGTTGCCCAAACTTTCGCATCCCACTGTATATGTATATTTGATTTCCTCACCACTGTCACTTCTGCAGAAATCTTTGGGCGCCCAAAGTTTGGTCCCTTTCATATTAATGGGAGTGGAGTAGACCCTGGGCAACCCCACAGATCATCCCCCCCCACCCATCCTTGTACTCTTGCTCCGCTGATCAGATGATCCGCTACTTGTGGGCTGCGCGGGCACGAGTTCAGTCACTTCCGTGCGCAATCCCATCTTGCGGCACGTGAAGCCGCGAGACGCGACACGGGAGGTCATGGGTCTTGCGGGATCATGCGCCGCAGGACCAGATTGCGCACAGAACTGACTGAGGTACTCATGCCGGCAACGGCCTGCCAGTAGCGGATCATCAGAGGAGCACAAATACAAGGGGGCTGGGGGGATGATCTTTTGCCCAGGACCAGTGGCAATTGTAGGATCAATAATGGGGGGATGGGTAGATACACAGTCAAAAATGGGGGGGCACTAATAATTTTCGGCATTTAATCATACTATTGAAAAAAATGAAATAAGTATCTATAATTAAGATATAATACGAGAGTATTGCGGTATGCAGAGATACCTTTTTATTCATTTATTTTATTCATACACAATGTTGTACAGTATATAATACATGCTGTACAGCATGGTGTATGAACTATACTATATATTGTACAGCATGGTGTATGGATTATATGTACATTGTATAGCATGGTGTAGGGATTATTCGGTATATTGTATGGCATGGTGCAATGATTACACTGTATACTGTACATAAAATGTATAGAGGTTACACCATGCCGGACAATATAACCTCTGTGCCATGCTGTTTAATAAACAGTATAACCCCTACACAGTGTAGAGGTATACTGTATATTGTGTGGCACGGTGTATGCTTTATGCGTATAACATAAACATACTCCACATGAAAACTTACAATTACTTGGCTTGGACCTTGGGGATCTCGGACGCCACTATGGTTTTTTGGTTCTTTTCTTTGGACTCTGTACAAGAGGTAACGGGGTAATATAACTGAGTGGTATCAGGTTACATTATACAGGGGTAATATAACTGAGAAGGGCCATCAGGGGACATTATACAGGGGATAATATAACTTATATTACCCCCTGTATAATGTCCCCTGAAGCCCTGATACACCTTAGTTATATTAACCCCCTGTATAATTTACTCAGATACCCCTCAGTTATATAATATAACTGAGGGGTATCAGTTATACAGGGGTAATATAACTGAGGGGTATCAGGGTACATTATACAGGGTGTAATATAACTGAGGGGGGCTATCAGGGGACATTATACAGGGGGTAATATAGCTGAGGGGGGCTATCAGGGGACATTATACAGGGGGTAATTCACCACTGTATAATGTCCCCTGATAGCCCTCGTCAGTTATATTACCCCTGTATAATAATGTACCCTGATACCCCTTATATATATTACCCCCTGCAATATTTACCCCGATACCACTCAGTTATATAATATAACTGAGGGGTATCAGGGTAACGCTACTTTCACACTGGCGTTTGGGGATACGCTTGTGAGATCCATTTCAAGGATCGCACAAGCGGCCCCAAACGGATCAGTTTGGCCGCAATGCATTCTGAATAGATGCGGATCAGGGTGGATTTGATGTAAATCGAACTGATTTAAATCACGATTTAAATCACAAGTCACTTATACATAAAGACTAATTCTTGCTGGTATAACTTATAATATGCAAGTAGATGCAGATTTTTAGAATAACAACTTTTCATATTAGTTTTAGGGGTTGATTCTGTATTCATAGGTTTGTAGAAGTTAGGATTAAGGTATTTTTCTCAACTCTGTTCATGTTATTACATTTTTGCTGTGAAGAAGAGGCATGTGATCTCTGCTGAGTCAAATTCAGTTTTGAGAACTGCAAAAGTAAACCAAGAATCTGTGATAATATCTTGTAAGCAGAGAAACTGCCCAATAATCTTACAAAAACCTCTGGAAGAGCATGACATTGTGAATGGATTAAAGGGGTTATCCCATCTTAGATAATGGGGGCATTTCGCTAGGATATGCCCCCATTGTCTGATAGGTGCAGGTCCCACCTCTGGGACCCGCACCTACAAGGAGAACGGAGCGGGGAGAGCTGTGGCTGGAGGACCCCAGGTTTACCAGGGTCCGTCCACCACCAGGCACAGCTCACCGCCTCTCCCATTGAGGTGAATGGGAGCGCACTGCGCATGCACGGCCATAGCTCTTATTCATTTCTATGGGGCTGATGGAAAAAGCCGAGCCAGCGCTCAGCTATTTTCGGCGGCTCCATACAAATGAAGGGAGGGTGGCTGCGCATGCGCAGTGCGACCTCCTCAACTTTCTCCGTTATATTCTCCTTGTAGGTGCGGGTCCTAGCGATATTCCCCCATTGTGTAAGATGGTAAAACTCCTTTAATGGAATTTATTTACCCAAAAAATGTAACATATACAGCCTTATTCTACATAATTAAAAAACAAATCTTTATTTCATGATGAAATAACCTTTGGATGGTAATATATTTTCCTCAAAAAGCATTTTATATTTAAAAAAATCCAATTTAAATGAAAAAAATCTGATTTAAATAAAAAAAAATCTGATTTTTAAAAATAAAAATAATTGATTTTTATCCACCCTGATGCGGATCCATTCAGAATGCATTCGTTCAGCTCCGTACAGCTCCCGTTCCATTTAGGAGGCAGACCCCAAAACGCTGCAAGCAGAATTTTGGTGTCTGCACGGCCATGCGGAGCCAAACGGATCCGTCCTGACTTACAATGTAAGTCAATGGGGACAGATCCGTTTGCAGTTACACAAAATGGTGCAATTGTAAACTGATCCGTCCCCCATTGACTTTCAATGTAAGTCAGGACGGATCCGTATTGGAATTTTTTCTCCAAGTCTAATACAGACGGATCCGTCCTGAACGGATGGATTTGTTTGTATTATCGGTGCAGACCCGCCCTGTACAAGTACAGTACGGACCCGCACAAACGCAGGTGTGAAAGTAGCCTTAGGCCTATTGCACACGGCCGGTTTTTTTTCCCGTTTACTGGCCGTTTTTTGCGTTCCGTATACAGTCCGTATACGGAACCATTCATTTCAATGGTTCCGCAAAAAAAACGGAATGTACTCCGTATGCATTCCGTTTCCGTATTTCCGTTTTTCCGTTCCGTTTTAACATAGAACATGTCCTATTATTGCCCGCAAATCACAGTCCGTGGCTCCATTCAAGTCAATGGATCCGCAAAAAAAAAGAACACATACGGAAATGCATCCGTATGTCTTCCGTTTCCGTTCCGTTTTTTCCTGAACCATCTATTGAAAATGTTATGCCCAGCCCAATTTTATCTATGTAATTACTGTATACTGTATATGTCATACGGAAAAACGGAACGGAAAAACGGAACAGAAACGGAAACACAACGGAAACAAAAAACGGAACAACGGATCCATGAAAAACGGACCGCAAAACACTGAAAAAGCCATACGGTCGTGTGCAATAGGCCTTAATTGTATAGGGTGGGGTAATATAACTGAGGGGTATCAGGGTACATTATTATACAGGGGTAATATAACTGAGGGGGGCTATCAGTATCAGGGACATAATACAGAGGTAATATAACTTATTAACTTATATTAACCCCTGTATAATGTCCCCTGATAGCACTCCTCAGTTATATTACCCCTGTATAATAATGTACCCTGATACCCCTGAGTTATATCATATAACTGAGGGGTATCTATCAGTTGTACAGGGGTATCAGAGTATATTATACAGGGGGTAATATAACTAAGGGGTATTAGGGTACATTATACAGGGTAACAGGGGTAATATAACTGAGGAGGGCTATCAGTATCAGGCCTCATGCACACGACCGTTGTGTGCATCCGTGTCCGTTGTTCCGTGATTTTCTGCGGACCCATTGACTTTCGATAGGTTAGTTGAAAACTCAGAAAATGCACCGTTTGTCATCTGTGTCCGTGATCCGTGTTTCCTGTCCGTTAAAAAAATATATTTTTTTTGACGGACAACGGTTCACGGACCCATTCAAGTCAATGGATCCGTGAAAAAACACGGAGGCACACAAGATTGCCATCCGCGTCCGTGATCCGTGTCCGTAGGCTACTTTAGCACAGACGGATCGGCAGATCCGACTGCACACAGCTTTTTCAGAGCTGATTTTTTACTTCGTGAAAACTCAGATCCGACAGTATATTCTAATACAGAGGCGTTCCCATAGTGATGGGGACGCTTCAAGTTAGAATATACTAAGAACTGTGTACATGAATGCCCCCTGCTGCCTGGCAGCACCCGATCTCTTACAGGGGGCTGTGATCCGCACAATTAACCCCTCAGGTGCCGCACCTGAGGGGTTAATTGTGTGTATCATAGCCCCCTGTAAGAGATCAGGTGCTGCCAGGCAGCAGACCACCCTCCCTCCCCAGTTTTTAATTCATTGGTGGCCAGTGTGGCCCCGCCCCCTCCCTCCCCTGTATTAAATTCATTGGTGGCCAGTGCGGTCCCCCCCCTCCAGGACGCTACTGCAACCAGGACGCTACTGCAGTTCTGGCTGCCATGGTTACTTAGCAATTTTAGAAGCATTATACTTACCTGCGCTGTCTGTGACCGGCCGGGAGCTCCTCCTACTGGTGACAGGTCTGTGCTATAAGCAATGCGCCGCACAGACCTTTCACTTACCAGTAGGAGGAGCTCCCGGCTGGTCACAGACAGCACAGGTAAGTATAATGCTCCTAAAATTGCTAAGTAACCATGGCAGCCAGAACTGCAGTAGCGTCCTGGTTGCCATGGTTACCGATCGAAGCCCCAGCGATTAAACTGGGACTCCGATCGGAACTCTCCGCTGCCACCAATGATGGGGGGGAGAGGGGAGGCCGCACTGGCCACCAGTGAATTTAATACAGGGGAGGGAGGGAGGGAGGCCGGGGGGGCCGCACTGGCCACCAATGAATTTAATACAGGTGCAGCACCTGAGGGGTTAATTGTGCGGATCACAGGCCCCTGTAAGAGATCGGATGCTGCCAGGCAGCAGGGGGCAGTCATGTCTTAGTATATTCTAACTTGAAGCGTCCCCATTACCATGGGAACGCCTCTGTGTTAGAATATACTGTCGGATCTGAGTTTTCACGATGTAACTCAAATCCGATGGTATATTCTAACATAGAGGCGTTCCCATGGTGATGGAGACGCTTCAAGTTAAAATATACCATCGGATTGGAGAAAACTCCGATAGGGACTCGTGACTTTACATTGAAAGTCAATGGGGGACGGATCCGTTTGAAATTGAGCCATATTGTGTCAACGTCAAACGGATCCGTCCCCATTGACTTGTAAGTCAGGACAGATCCGTTTGGCTCCGCACGGCCAGACGGACACCAAAACTTTCCTTCATGTCTGGTGATCCTCCAAAAATCACGGAAGACAAAACGGACACGGATCACGGAACAACGGAACCCCGTTTTGCGGACCGTGAAAAAATACTGTGGTGTGCATAAGGCCTCAGGGACATAATACAGGGGTGATATATAAGTTATATTACCCCTGTATAATGTCTGATACCCCTCCTCAGTTATATTACCCCTCATGTACCCAGATACCCCTAGTTATTATTACCCCCTGAAGTAGCACTGCAGGGACAGACTTTTTTATTCCAGTCACAGGCTCAGCGGGGCACTGGGGCCAAGGTGAGGGGAGATGGCACAGTTCTTCTTGCACAGTATTCTAAGTTCTAACTACTTGACCAGGCTCTGGCTGACACTCTTGCCGCCCTCACCTTGCTACCAGCAGGCGCGCAGGCAGGCACGCAGCGTGATGTGAGTCTTCAACTCTGCCACCAGCCTGCAAGCTCTGCCTCCGCCGGGTCCGCCCCTCCTCCTCCCCCTCCCCCTATGCAGTCAGTGGCTGTGCGGTGCGCTGCAGAGTCCACTCCTGAAAGAGTTAACCTCCGCCCGGCGCCAGTAGCCCGCAGGTAAGTGCGGGCGCGCCGCGGTACTGGTGGGGGGGTTGTTTGCAGGATTTGCCACTGGCTGCCCAGGCTAGGGAGTCGGGACCAATCAATTAAAAGCCCTGCCGTGTCGGCTGCAGCCCTGGAATGCTACCAGGCAGGCAGCATAACATTCGGGGCACTGAACAAAACATCCTGGGCTCAAGCCCCGGATGTTTTGACCTAGCAACGCCACTGCCTAGGGGTCTAGCGTATGGGGTTCTGGGAAATAAATTGCTGGGCGTATAAATTTGTTTGGGTTACCATCACATTTATAAAATCTTCTGAGAAAAAGATTACAAATTTTTTTTTTTTGTGAAGCCCAAACAATCTATCTGAATTCCTGAGTTGCCTACAAATTTGGGGCTGATCATCGTCAGGGGGTGGGGTCCATAATTCTGGTGCAACATGCTTAGTAAATGTCCCCCACTGAAGGTGATATCCACTATATTATCTGTACTCAGGTCTATCACTATGTTATCTTTGGTGTTACACAGGGCTGCAGGTAACATCTACTACAGTATCTGTACTAACAGTTATCACTGTGTTATCTGTGGTGTTACATAGGACTGCAGGTGACATCTACTACATTATCTGTACTCAGAGAGTTATCACTGTGTTATCTGTTGTACAATACTATCTGCACATTGTAAAAAATAAAAGTAAGCACCGCATTATTTTCTGTCCGCCGCCATAAAACAATCTGGAAGTGCCCCTCCCGAAGGGATCAGGGTACATTATTATACAGGGGTTATATAACTTTTATTTTTGTTTTTATGTTTATATTGATAATTATATGAGTGCGGGTCTGTATGTATGTATGCAGAGTGTATTTGTGTATATATATATATGTGTGTGTATATAATCTATTTATACATACATACATGCGCGACGCACGCCTATGGGTGAGTGACATCACCCGCCGGACCCAACACCAGTAGCACCTTTCCCCCCTTTCGGGAAGCGATCTGACTGCTAGCACCGAAACGGCGATCTGTCTGCTAGCAACCCCCCACATCAGCAGTCTGTTTACTATCCAACCCCCCCCCCCCCCCCCCCCATTACTGCTTGGGTCAGTCAGCAGGCTCAGTGAAGGTACCTGAAGGGACGTCAGAGACGCCGCGGTGGCAGGGCGGAGCTTGATGGACGTCCCCTACACTCGTCCGCATAGGCACAGGTCAGAACATGATGCCCACAAGAAGAAGTGGTCACCAGAAGAAATTGAACAGCATTTGGTGTCTCGGTCAGCCAGCCAGCGAAAGTGGGGTGCACCTGACCTAGGTGAGCTGATGCCGGCAGGGGGAAAGGGGGTGCTGGGGCTCTAAGCTTTGGGGAGGGGGGTCTGCTGAGCTAACGGATGCCCTTCTACGGCAGTAGCACCCCCATATATGGCTAAGAATATATTGCTTCGGGGAGGGGGGGACGACGACACCCTTTTCTACTGCACTGGGTGACACCAGCTCTAGCAACACCCCTGTCCAAGAGACTCATTTGCGTATAATAAAAGTTATTTCTTCCGAATAACGGCGGCACGTAATGAGATGGGACCAAGATAGTTTTGTTCAGCAGCTTCCATTAGCACATGGCTACTGTCAGCCAGGGTACTGCCCATGTTTTAATGGCAGCTCTTTCACATCTCAGCATATCTCAAGAATGCCACGCTGTCATTTTCAATTTTTGGCAGCATACCCTCCAACCTTTTGTTTATTTTTTGGGAAAACGCTGAATAAATGCCACACCTATAACATGCTGTGAGTTGGGGGAAAAAACAAAAAGTGCTTCTACAAAAAACAAGGTTTGTGGTTGCACTTTACCCATTACCTGGCTGTTTTCTTTTTTAATGCAGTCCCTGTGGCAATTTTTTTCACGCATATTTTTTTTTTTTTTTTTTGTCAACACCAGCAGTGAAGGAAAAAGGTGGGAGATACACCGAAAGGACTTCTTATAAAGCCACTCCTGGAGTGCCCTGGCCTTCCATGGCCGCTGGTAGCTGGCACGTGGCCGACTCCGTGTTTAGTACTACATATTCCATCATGCTTTGCGCTGCTCCGCCCAGTCCTCCCCCGACCAATCATAGGACACGGTGTATGGGCTCGAGCAGTACAAAACTGTGACGCGCGCTGCAGCCGTTCTCTTTCTGTGCTGTGTTCGGACATGGCGGTCTCTGGCTCCTGGCAGAACTGTGCGGTGCAATCCTCCGCCATCCGCGCCTGCTGGATGGCGTTGTACATCGGGCTGGTGACCGAGCCTTCCCGCAGCTTCTCGTGCAGGTGACCAGGTGAATATTAGACCGTGTTCTGCCTGTGCAAGGCCCTGATCGAAGCCGGGTTAGAGGCTCTTGTATCTAACGCGGTCAAACAGAGGCCGATATGAAGGTTTTCTTCCGACGGTCGCTGCTCTGGCTTCTATGTGCCGGTGTCGGCAACATTTTGGGGAAATACAGCTGCTGCGTGACTGTATGCAGCGGCCATTTTACTCGTGTTGTGCGGGATGTTAATGTTGACTGCTTGTCATTACAGGTGTTGAGCCGGTGGACTGGCGGAGGTATGCGGTCCTGTATCTGTGCAGGTAAGTGCGGTTTTTACCCTGACCAGTGGTCTATTATGAGACGGGTCCTGCGGAGCTGACATGTGCCGCCGGTGTAGTTCCTCCTGCTGCCACCATTGGCGCTGTTGCCCGTCCTTCAGGCAGAGAAATCCCTCCCAAGGGTCCTGCAGCCTAAAATGGCGGCTGGTGCGATGTCCTCTGCTCATAGTACTGGCCCTGGCAATATCTGTAAAGTAACAGCACAACCTGCAAGGATAGCTTTGCTAAGTTTAACTTCTTTCTTTAAAAGAGTCTCATCTGCATTTGTAGGAGAAAATAACTGAAATGAGTTAAACTTTTCACAAGTACATCAATTCTATAAGTATCCGAAATCCCCCAAAAAGTAATGGGTCGCATGCTGAAAAGAAACTTTGTATGAGCTTCGTCTTTCCATCAGGTTTATACGCCTAGGACCTGTTTAATGGCTGGTAGTAGGACTAGTCTGTCTGCGGTGAGATGCAATAAACCCACACAAATGCCGTGCTTATCACACTTTCTGTGCTTTAACAACCCTATTGATGCGTTGTGGGCCCTAAATGCTGCACATACAGAGTATTAATAGCTGGTACTGCGTTGGGCCTCATGCACTATGTATATGGCAGTGAGCAAAGTGCACGCCTTGTAGCATTAGCATGTTTTTTCAGTCCCGTTGTCACTGGGTCTGTGATCTGCCTGTTGCAGAATGGCTATATGGAGCGCACACGGAACATCGGTGTGCTTTCCACATTCATGACTGTTCTGCAAAAAGATAGTATATGCCTGTGTAAAGCAGACCAAGTTGCCCATTGGAGTCAGTGGGTTTGCAAAATATGTTAGAGGCACATGGACTGGATCTGCAGGACACATGGCTGTGCACGTGGCCTTGCACTACAGACTCTGCATGAAAATACCCGCTATGTATTAGGCATTTAGCTTGGAGTACTCAGACTAATTTCTGATTACTTGTAGTGGGGGGGGGGGGGGTTTGGCACTTTTATGTAAGTCAGCCATGTTTTAAAGTAATGGTTTTAATTCTGTAGAGACAGTGTTTTAAAAAAACAAAACAAACTTTTAATACATAATTATGTCAGTACAAAGCATTAGTTGAGGTCAGACACACAGCATAATAAGTTACTATATACTGTGCTGTCCGATCAGAGGAGCAGAGCATACTATGAGAATTCATGCCCCATGTTTAAGCACGCTCCTGAGCGTTAAGTCTCTTCCGTTCTACTGAATGCTGAAGATGCCTGGGTGTAACATGCAGAGGCCTCATGTCACTGTCTCCGACTATACGTGTCACCCCCTCTGTACAGTGCTGTGGAATTAATGGCACTTTCACACTATTACCACTGCTGGATCCCCATTAAGTGTTATGACTGCTTTCCAGCATATACCAGTGGTCCCTCAAGTTGCATCATTGGTTTTGTGACAACCATTGTAAGTTGAGTAATTGGTTCCAAAGTCCCAAAATGTCAGCCAGATGAGAGAAAATGAAGATTCAAGTAAAATAAGCAGATGACTAAGACAGAACAGTCAGGAATAGCTGCTAACTAGCAACTAATCCAGCTATTTTTCTAGAAAGAGGCCTTGATTGCTTTGGTCTGAATCTGACGCATTGTCTGTTGAGTCTAGTTTCAACTTACGATGGGTCAGAAAAGGCCATTGTATGCTGAAAATATTGTATCTTGAAGGGATCAGCTGTATGTTGGATTTCAGCCTGACGAATTGGTGCATGCAGCATTTTTTGCCTGGCAGGCTCTCCCTGACGTGAATTAAGGGTTCTGGCAGGCAGTTCCATTGCCAGAACTGCCTGCTGGATCCAGCAGTTCAGAAGCAAACTGATGGCATTTGTCAGACTGATGCGCATCCGTCTGACAAATGCATTGAAATACTGGCTCCGTCTCTCCGGTGTCATCTGGAAAAACAGATCCAGTATGCGCAGACCAGAAAGCTGGGGCATTTAATGCCATATCCGTCACTAATACACACCAATGTAAATTAATGCCAGATCTGGCATTCCGGCAAGTGTTCAGTATTTTTGGCCAGCGATAAAACTAGCATGCTGCGGTATTTTCTCTGCCCAAAAAAAGGACCAGAACTGATGCATCCTGAACAGATTGCTCTCCATTCAGAATGCATTAGGATAAAACTGATCACTTGATACCAGAAAACAAACGCTAGTGTGAAGTACCCTTAACCTTACAGCTTTGCTAAGACTTTACACCTTGTTCTAGTACAAAAGTACATCTGTCCTTAATGTTACCAAAACATTTAACATCTTGCACTATATATATAAAAATACATAAGTGTAACGGTTTTGGTGTTTTTTTTTTTTTCTTAGATGTCTGGTGTGAAGATGAAATGCTCCTTTAAGGTAATTGTACTGATGTTTGTTGCAGTACAGTGATGGGCTTGGGGCACTGCTGTGCTTCGACACTTGTAGGATTTGGGTCAAGCCCCTGTCTCTCACTGAAGACTTGTAGTGGGATTTGGCTGATTTACCTAAGGCGGCTTAATCTGGTACTGAACTTGTGATATGTTTATAGTGGAGCAGCAGTAAAGGGCTATTCTGGCTTCATGATCTTGCAGCCCTATCCTCAGGTCTTGAGTATCAGATAGGTGGTGGACTGACTCCTGGCAGGGTGATTCATGTTCTATTAGGACTAATTCAGACCACCATAGGTATTTGTGGTCCACAAATATTGGGACTTCAGCCAAGTATTCCACATTTCCTCAAAGGAATGTTTCCGTACATCTTGTTTCTTGCAGATCTGCAAAAAAGGAAATTATCGTTTTAAATAGATTCAAAGGTGACATGACACCAATTGCAAAAATAAAAATTGCAAATGAAAGTCCATGTGCAATCTGCATTTTTGCAGAACTATGCACTTGATTGGGGCCACAGAGCATGTTACAAACAATTGTAAGACTTGTGTGTGTGTGTATAGCGCACAGTGTGCTATCCATGGAGTTTTGCAGTCACATAGAAATGAATGGGTCTGCATCCGATCCACAAAAATGCAGACAAAGTTGTGTGACTGGGTCACTAACTTGAGGATGGCATTCTCACCAGTGTGGCTCCATCAAACAGCTGATCTGATACTGATGACCTATTCTGAGGATAGGCCATAAATATCATGTTACAAGACTTATAAAATGTAACTATTGACCCTACCTTTGATGGGGGTAGTCAAACATTATAAAAACTCTGCTTTCAGCAGCCCCTTACCTGTCAATAGGCTATAAGTGGTATTGGATCTTCAGTGGTGTTAGCGTGCACCCCAGATACACCCCATGGACAGGTGTGGGGGTAGTTGGCACTTCGCTATTTTGCAGTAGTGCCAGAATTACACAGCTCCCATTGACTCTCCTCAGCCATTTCCTGCTCTGGAGCTACTGAACAGCTGATTGGGGGCTTGCCAGGAGTTGTGCCATCTGCCAATCTGATATTGATGACCTATCCTGAGGCTCACGGTATAGAAATCCCGGTGAGGGTGGTGGCTGCAGTTGTGTCCTTCATACGTACAGGCTGAAGCATGTTAACTAAGGACTGCAGCTAGTATTGTAGCAGCAGCTTCTCCAACAGCATGCAAGAAAAACGGAGGGGCTTTGACAGGTTGGGTCCTCCAACTGGTGCCGCAAGCTGTCACTCAACCCTCCTACAAACTGCGTTCTGCTCAGCAGTTAAACAGACTAGGCAGTTGGGTCATATGAAACTTGTCAGGACGGAGCTGTTAGACAGCTCCAGTTTTACCACAAACTCATAACTTGCAGCTCACGAGTGATCTTTTATTTCAGGAGTGCCTCTAGAAGCATTGGTACCCAGAAGCTGAATAACATCAGACTGGTAAGTGTCTTTGAAACTTCCAAAAGTAATTTATGCAACGTTAAATTTTATTTTTAATGGCCGATCAGCTGTTTAAGAATGCGGCATCTCTGCCACCTCAAAGCTCTCTATTGCACTCCACCCAATCCACTTGAATGGGGCTGAGCCACCGCCAGGCCATGTGACAGATAACTGTGGTCACTGACCTAGGAAAAGCTGTGAGAAGGCTGCAATGCTCACTGATGTGCTGGTGCCTTCTCAAACAGCTGATTTGTGGTGGTCCTGGTGTCAGACCCTAAGTCATCTATCCTCTGGATAGGGCATAAGTAAATCTTGGAAAACCCCTTTTATTAAAAGGCACTTGTGTATTGTATTACACCCCTCTGATCGCTGTTTTTTTTTTTCTCTCTATCATATTATACAATGCTTGCACACTGTCTGAAAGCACCAGCCTATGCACACTCCCATGGTCCCGGCCACCGGAGAGGCCAGAGCTTTATCATGTAGTGTGCAAGCCCGGCCACTGCTTCTAGATTACAGGTTGGTCATAACACCTGGAAATGAGCAGTGTATGATGTGGTAGAAAAAAAAAATTTTGTCTGCATGATAAATGCGTTTGCTGAAGTGAGACAACCCTTTTTGGTTTACACAAGTGCAATGCAAAATTATTCTTGCAAAACGTGGCTTTGGCTGGCCTGTGATGACTCTTTATATTTGGAGACTGCTGGATGACTCCTGCGGATATGGGACTGAGGCAGCAAAGTCCACTGCAGTCTCCAGTGCACATGCAAGGGAGTCCTCTTCTGGCCATGACGGCTCAAGAATGGGGATCCATTGCTTGTACAGTGTATGGCATCTGTGCTGGAGCTGGTTAATACAAGAGGGGACCCAGTGTCCTCATCAGGGTCTGTCACCAGTTTACTCAGATGTGGCAGCATAAAACTGGTGGCAGACCATTGAACTACCCTTCAATACAAAACATGAATGGGCTTTAACCCTTAAAGCTTATTCTTGCATTAGTTGTGTAGCTTTCCCTGACTACTGCCCAAATGGTGTTTTATTACATGTTAAGATATTGCTGACAGGCAAAATGTTTTTTCAGGGGAACATCACTCGTGGCTTTCAGGGAACCTGGTAAGTTACAAAAGTGCTTGTTTTGTGATGTGTATTTGTTGCTTCATGACACAAGACTTCAGTTCTACATTGTTGGGTGCTGCTGTAGACTGCAAGTATAATATTATGTGCTGGCCTGGGGGGCAGATTGCTGTAAAGGCTGTGTACTGTGTGAGCACAATTGGCTGTATTGGGGTGCCTTCATACCCTGCAGATCTTGTTGCAGGATGTCCTGACACTCAATCACTTCCATTCATCTATATGGGCTAGTACATGGAACGGGACTTTCAATCACAGAACACTTCTGCAATTATCTGCTGTGAAGGCACCCATAGAGGGGATGTCACTTAATTAAGAAAGGTATCAGAATACAAAAAGCTTACTGCCTCAAACCTGATGTTCCAGCATCCACTCCTGTCCTCAGGCTGCAGCAATCACTGGCCTCAGCAGTATGCAGTAAGATCCTGCTGAAACAAGTGACTGTCTACAATGGTCTTGTGCAGTATATGGGGGTTGTACTGCTGTAGTGTGAGCAAAGCCCTGCACTGGCGCTCAGTATAGGTTTGGTACAGTGAGGTTTTTTGTCAAGAACAAGTTCTCCTACAGGATACATTCCCTTAGGGCTTTGATGGTACATGAATGTGTACTACTGGGATACATGATGAAAACAAAACAAATAGCTGGAATTACCGGCAGAAATTTCTTGTTGATAACCGTTTTCTGACAACATCCTGGTCTTAGACTGACATTATGTAGCTCACGCTTTTACTATACCCACTAACAGACGCTTATTTTAATTTCAGGGACAATACGTGGCCACTGACCTGAAGTCTCTGGAAATCCCTGTACAGGCCAGGTATGTCTGCATTACCTGATGAATGATGGCTTCCTAGAAGACTGTAATATGATGAGACTCTGGAATAGGAAGTGCCGTCAGATGCGATAACTGACGATGATTTTCCACTCTGACTTACAGTCTTTCACACTTCTACCAGCATAGATGCTTGTTCTAGTAGCTGGAGAACCCATTAGCCAAGATATGTTGAATTGCTAGCTTTTGGGGTTAAATGGATTAGTTATGGAATTACCAAAATCCACAATGTCATGCTTTTTTCCCTTTGGAATTTAATGTAGTTAAAGTAACTGGTCAGATGAGTCTACTGAGCCTGTTGGTGAGGCGACATCTAATGTGTGCAGTGCCCTGACTCTCACTAAGGCTAGTTTCACACTAGTGGCAGGGGAGCCCTGACACGTTCTGGTGGGTGATCAGCCTGTCAGATCTGTCCTGCTGCTAGTTCATGTGTGCCCCTGGACTGCTGCACTTTCCCCATTGAATATAATGGGGTAGAGTTACAGCAGCGCATGGTGTGAGGCACTCTGCCCATTTATAGTCAATGGGGAAGGAGCAGCAGTCTGGGGTCACACGTGAACTAGCAGCAGGACAGATCTGGCTGGTCTCCCCCCAGAACATGCCAGACTCCCCTGCCACTAGTGTGAAAGTACCTTAACTTCAGCTGATGGGGTGGATTGTAATGTGGTTCATTCTCTAATTGTCTCAAGTTCATTATAAAATCTTCTACAGTTCATTTCAAGTTTGATTTATTTTTTTCCACAGGTTTGACTACCCAAGGACTGCTGAGGTGAGTAAAACATGCTTTACCGGATTGCTGTTGAGCTGGCCAATGATGACTGCAGTTATTAGTGGACAGATTGAATGAGAGATGCGGATATGGGACTGAGACCAGCATCATTGTGACACACTCGGTTCCTGTGTATACCTATCTTATAACTTTTTTATTTATATTTTTATAGCCTGGATGAAGGAGAAGCAAACAATACACAACTGGAAAATGCTGTATGGTGATGACTTGGTTCTGTGTGAAACCCTATTTAATAAAATTTGGATCACAAGCTTTGTAAATGTCTGTATTCCATCTGTTTGCCAATAAAATAAAAAAATACTGCATTGCTGGACTTTGTCATCTTGTTTGCTTATGACTTGACAGAACTACAGCTGTGAATAAAGTTTACTACTCTAGCTTTTCTGGCCTGTTTTTATAGCTGCTCAGTGAATTGGCCATCTGGCATTTATTGGATTCTGAATCAACAGCAAGCTGTAGGGAATGGCTCACAATGGTACGGTACTCCCTGATATTTAAGATGCAGTACATTCAGTAGTTACCAGAAAACAAACTACAAGTTTCTGGTAACAAGCTATTGAAAGGATTATGTTGATCTCCTGTAGGACCAAGTCCTTTTTTGATATTCTGATACTTGGACCAGAGCCTGATGTACAGCAGCTGACCTCATCTAATTGTAGATACATTGAGGTGCCCTGAGCACATCAGAAGGTGAGCAGCCAGCAATTTTTATTAAACATGGCCTCACCTGGTACAGAGCAGTCTGAAGTGCTTCCTGTAACTTAAGCTCGGGTAACTTTAGAGGCTGTCACCAGGATCAATCCTGTTAAATTAGACATGCTGCCTGGCAGAACTAATCATGCTGATTAAAGAACAATAGTTTACTTTTGTCTGTATGCTAAACAGCTACAGAGAAACTTTGTTTTTATTCATATACAAATCAGAACTGGGGCTAAATCCTTTGAGCACTGCTTTGACTGACAACCTCTGCTCTGCAGTCCTCTCTCCCCTTCATTGACAAGGCTAGACATGCTGAGGCTAGAGCTGTGTCCTAGCATGTACGTATTTGCACTACTTGCTATAGCAGGGATGGCCAACCAGCTGTTGCAAAACTAAAATACCCAGACTGCCGACAGCAGAGGATGTTGGGAATTGTAGTTTTACTACAGCTGGAGACTCGGGTTGGCCATCCCTGTACTATAGCGTCACCACACAGATCTGCTCAGAAAGCTAAGCTACATGGTACTGCTATATTCATAAGTACTATATATGAATAGACATAAGTAATGTTACCCTTAAAGAATGATGGGGGGGCTCACATCTGTGTGCTAATGTAATGTAGCTTTGTGGTTAGGCATATAACCGGGGATTGGCCTCTGTAGGGGCAGGAAAACAGATTAAGTTGTCCTCTCACCTGTTTCCTGCTCCATAGTGGCTAGGACTGAGAAAAGCATCTCTGCTTGCCATTTAGGTGAAGATATTTGTCCTCCCCCCCTCACATTATAGTACACTGGGGGATAGGGCCATCCTTGTGTCACCTATAATCCCTGTAAAAGTTCAACACACAGAACCCAAACAAAATACAAAAGGGAAAGACTTAACTTCAAAGGAGCAATGGAAGCACCAGGAACTCAGCTGAGATCCAACCACAATCTATCCAAAGGGCCAAACAAGCAATAAACCACACAGCATTTGGGGAGAAGCAACTATAGAGGGTTAAGTGACCCTAATAGCCAACACAGATGTCATTTGATCCAAACAGAAAACAAGTCAGATCAAACCATGAGTTGGCAGTCTCACTGATCTGCCACCTGTCATGGGAACATCCGTAACACCAGATCCATGTATTTGTGGCTCAATGAGCTAGAAGAAATAATAGATTTGGTACCCTTACTAAAATCAGCCACAGCTTTTCTAGCGGATGCATAAGTAGAAACGGTAAGATTATCTGCTAAAGATAGTCAGGGGGGCTTTGTGGATTAAGTACTGGTCGGGGGATAAAACCTCTAAAATGAAGTTTCATTGCTTTTTCTGGAGAATGTCTTTGGCCTTGTCTGGACAAGATCCTTGAAAAAGCAACGGATAAGAGAAGGTTTTCTGGAGGAGAAATCTCAGAATAGGAGATTTTCCTTTCACTCCTATGGTGGTCAAGAAAGATCACACAGGGTTTTGTCCTCAATCCTCAGAACAAGTCTAGCGATAAACAATGACGCCAGGATTGGGGGAAGACTACTAGACTTTTCATCCCAATGGAGGAAAATACCATCAAATCCTTGGGTTCTAAATATTGTGGAGAAAGGATACAAGATAGAGTTTCTCATCTCTTCCCTCAATCAAATAAATACATGATCACATCTCCCTGGGAAAAATCTAGACTTGCTAAAACTAGGGGTGATTGTTCAGGTACCACCATCTCTGCAAAAGCGAGGTTATTACTCAAACCTGTTCCTGGTGACAAACCCAGATGGATCATACCCGACTATAATATACCTAAAACATCTAAACAAACATATCTTGTACAGGAAATTCAAGATGGAGTTCCTAACTCTGAACTCTACCATCCCTTTAATAAAAAAAAGGATGCATTGATGAGCAGTCGATTTAAAGGACGCTTATTACCATGTTCTGATACAAGAAAAGTCTCAGAGGTACCTATTTGCTCTAAATCTAAAAGGATGCATATTTTATTTTCAGTTTACAGCCCTTCCCATCAGCATTTCATCTGCCCCAGAGTATTCTTCAAGCTCGTTATAGAAATGATAGTTCATCTAAGGAAGGAAGACTTAATAATAATACCTTACTTAGACAATTTCTTAATAGTGGCAGATTCCCGAAGCCAGATGGAGCACAAGGTACACAGTTTCCCCCTACTCCTAGAGGAACTAGGATGAGTGATAAACCTAAAGAAAATCCTGTCTTCTTCGGCAAACAAGAATAAGGTTTCTAGGAATTTTCTTAGACTCAAAAGAACAGTCATCCTTTCTCCCAGAAGAAAAGATAAATGCCCGGAGACAAAAAGTTTGGAGCTTTAAAAAAAAGGATTTCCTGTTCCAAAAGAGAGGCGATTAGTCTATTGGGGGGTCTTAACGCCATGTATAACATCAGTTCCTTGGTGTCAGATTCATTTCAGAACCCTGCAATCCTGACTACTGAAAAGTTGGGACAAAAGACAGATATCCTTAGATCAGATAATTCTAATCCCGGAACATGTAAAACTATCTCTCATCTGGTGGACCATCTCATCAAACCTAAACAAAGGGGTAGTAGGTATTGCAGTTCATCCAAATTCAGACGGATGCGAGCAAGTCAGGTTGGGGAGCAAACATAGATGGAAGGTTTTACCAGGGTCTTTGGCCAAAGGCCATAACAGATCGGTCATCAAACTACAAAGAGCTTCAGGCTGTATGGGAGGCTCTAAGGCTGAGTTCACACGGGCGAGATTTCCGCGCGGGTGCAATGCAGTAGGTGAACGCATTGCACCTGCACTGAATCCTGACCCATTCATTTCAATGGGGCTGTGTACATGAGCATTTTTTTTCATGCATCAGTTCTGCAATGCTTTAAAATCGCAGCATGTTCTATATTCTGCGTTTTTCACGCAGCCCTGGCTCCATAGAAGTGAATGGGGCTGCGTTAATAACGCATTGCATCTGCAAGCAAGTGCGGATGCAATGCGTTTTTCACTGATGGTTGCTAGGAGATGTTGTTTGTAAACCTTCAGTTTTTTATCACGCGCGTGAAAAAAGCATCAAAACGCATTGCACCCGCGCGGAAAAAACTGAACAACTAAACGCAATTGCAGCCAAAACTGACTGAACTTGCTTGCAAAATGGTGCGAGTTTAACTGAACGCACCCTGAACGCATCCGGACCAAATCTGTCACGCCCGTGTGAACTCAGCCTAAAAGCTGCATCAGATCTCCTAAGGGGTCATCATCGAAAAATGATTTCTGACAATATAACAGCAATATCCTACTTGAGACACCAAGGAGGAACAAGATCACAGGAGCTGATAAATCTATCAGGGAAAATATTTTCATGGGCTGAAAAAATTGTGGAATCTATATCTGCAGTTCACCTAAAAGGTTCCCAAAATCAAATAGCTGATTTTTTAAGCAGAAGGAAACTAGACCAGGGAGAATGGTCGCTGAACATAGAAACCTTCAGCTTGATCGAAAAGAGCAGTGGTTCTCCGGTGATAGACTTATTTACCTAAAAAAAAAAAAAAAAAAAAAATCTAAAGTTCAGAGATTCTGCTCCCTAAATCCAAGAGACAACCCTTGGGCGATCAATGCGTTTTCTCAGATCTGAGACTGGAGCCTAGCCTATGCATTCCCCCCATTTCAGCTGATACCGAAAGTGATTCAAAAGATCCTTCAGAAAAGGCTGACTATCATTCTAATAATGCCGTTTTGGCCAAAGAGAAGCTGGTTTCCTATTCTCAAAAAGCTGTCTCTACAGGAACCTTGGATTCTGCCTATCAGAAAGGACATTCTAACACAGGGTCCTTTGACTTACCCCCATCCAGAATTCTTCAGGTTAACAACTTGGCTCCGGAGTCAGAGATCTTAAGACGCCAGGGTCTATCAGATAAAGTAATCGCCACTCTCAGATCTTGTAGAAAGAAAGTCACTTCAGCAATTTATCTAAAGATCTGGAAGAAAATTTGCTCCTGTATGGGAGAAGCTAACCCGAATCACTCAGAACCAAATATCCCAAAAATTCTGGAATTTCTTCGGCAAGGGTTAGATCTAGGTCTTTGTCCTTCTACCCTAAAGGTGCAGATAGCAGCCCTCAGTGTCTTTTTTGATACAGACTTGGCAGAACACAGATGGGTTAAAAGGTTTATTAGAGCAGCTTCTAGACTAAAACCCTTTATCAGACCTTGTGTCCCTTCCTGGGACTTGAATATAGTTCTAAAAGGAAGTCCCTTCCTGGGACTTGAATATAGTTCTAAAAGGAAGTCCCTGAACTTTGGTCAAATTCCTCTTCTTAAAAACTTCTTTCCTAGGCAAAATACAGGCCCTGTCAATCAGAGATCCCTATTTAAGAATTCTAGATGATAGAATTATTCTTAAACTTGATCCTGGGTTTCTTTCAAAGGTGGTATCAAACTTCCATAGAAATCAGGAAATAGTCCTTCCCTCTTTTTGTAGTAATCCTAAAAACCCAAAATAAGAAGAATTTCATTCTTTAGACGTCAGGAGAGTGGTACTAAAGTACTTGGAAGTTTCCAAAAGCTATAGAAGGGTAGACAATTTTCTAGTCCAGTTCGGGGGAAAGAAGAAGGGGAAGGCAGCATCCAAAGCCTTTATTGCTAGGTGGATTAAACAGACTATCAGTAACTATTATCTGATTCAGGGTCTTCAGTGTCCTCTTAATTGGTGATCTGTTAGGAAACAAATCGGAAGAAAAATCTGAATTAGTCTTACCGGTAATTCCTTTTCTATGAATCCACCATGACAGCACCGAATTCCCACCCAAAAAAGAAGAAATATATATATAATTAAATTTATACTTACCTAGTTATAAGTAAAGTAATACTTAAAAAAAAAAAAAAGTGAATCATTTTCACAGGCACTATAGTAATTTGCTAAACATTGAATTTAATCTTTCTCTGTTTTGATGCCCCTACAGAGGTCAGGGGTCAATCTCCTGTTATATGCCATCATGGTTGATTCATGGAAAAGGAATTACTGGTAAGACTAATTCAGATTTTTCTTCAGATTTTTTCTTCCACATTCCTCCCATAAGAAGTCTACATCTTTTTTTTTTTTGTTGAGAAAGCTGATAAAACTCTTTATCATATATTGTACCTGTAAATAAACCAGTAATAGGTTTTAGCAAAAAAAAGTCTCAATATAGTAAGGCCTTTTTATTAATTATATTATAGCCTTTAATATAGTTTTAAATAAGAGAAAACAAATAACAGAAAACATCTCATGGGACTTGAACCTGGGATCTCTACATGCATTGTAAACCACTATACCACTAAGCTATAGATGATTTTTTTTCTATTCTTAGAAGCTAACACACAGTACTGGTGTCTTTCTCATCATATATTGTGCCCGTGCGTAAAGCAGTCATTTGTAGATTAGCTTTTTGAGCACATCTCAGTGTGGTGAAGCTATAGTACATATTGATATGATATTGCTAGCACACCGCTCCTGGACAGGGCTCTGCCCTCAGCATGTCTAGCCCTGTCAATCAAGGGGAGGTGGGGGGGGGGGGGCGTGTGCAGTGCACAGGGTGTGTTACAAAGTAGTGCTTAGGCTATTTTCACACTAGCGTTAAAGTTTTCCGGTATTGAGTTCCGTCATAGGGGCTCAATACCGTAAAAAAAAAAACAACACTTCAGTTTTGTCCCAATGCATTCTGACTGGAAAGCATTCTGTTCAGGATGACTTCAGTTCAGTCCCTTTTACGGTATTTGGCCGGAGAAAATACTGCAGCATGCTGCGGTATTTTCTCCAGCCAAAATTCTGGAACACTTGCCGGATCTGGCATTAATTTCCATTGAAATGTATTAATGCCAGATCCGGTACCAAGTTTTCTGGAAAAACTGATCCGGTTTCCCGGTCTGCGCATGCGCAGACCTTTAAATCTGTGAAAAAGATAAATACCGGATCCGTTTTTCCGGATGACAGCGGGAAGATGGATCCGATATTGCAATGCATTTGTCAGACGAATCCGGATCTGGAAACAAATAATATCCGTTTGCATATGGATTTCCGGATCCGGCAGGCAGTTTGGCAACAGAACTGCCTGCCGGATTCTTCTAACGATAGTGTATATTTTTTTATCCACACACATCATGTATAAGTGTAGGATCACGAAGCAAAGCTATTTTGACCACTGTATTTTTCACCCCATAAGATGCATTCCCCCCCCCCCCCCCCCCAAAGTGGGGGGGGGGAATTCCCCTGCACCTTATGGGGCGAATACTAATGAGCGCTTCCATTATGGAAGCGCTCATTAGTACCAGAGGACTGGGAAGTGGTGAAGGATCTGTACTCACCGATTCCTGGTCCTCCGCTGTCGGCTGTGCAGGGCTGCGCACAGAGTGAGTCGCTCTGTGACGTCACGCTGTGCGCACCAGTTCACAGAGTACAGCCGACAGCCGGATGGAGAGGTAAGTGTTTTTTCATCTAAAGCAATATGGGGCTGATAAAGAGGCAATGGGGGCCTTTAGAGAGGCAAAGGGGCTGATAAAGAGGCAATAGGGCTGATAAAAAAGGCAATGGGGGCTGATAAAGAGGCAATGGGGGCTTATAAAAAGGCAATGGGGGCTAATAAAGAGGCAATGGGACTTATAAAGAGGCAATGGGGGCTGATATGAGACTAAGGCTAGTCAAAAGAGGCATGGGGGCCTGATTTGAGACTGGGGGTTTAATCTGAGGTCTGAATGGGGTCTTATTTATATTGGGGCTCATATCTGAGGTCTGATTGGGGGTCATTCACTTTTGGGTGTGAGCTGAGGTCTGATTGTGGGTCTGATCTGAGGTCTTATTGGGGCCTTATTAACAATAGGGGTCTGATTGGGGCTGTGATCTAAGGTCTGATTAACATTGGGTGACTGATTGTCGATCTGACCTGAGGTGTAATGAAAAATATTAGTTTTTTATTGTCCCCCTCTAAAACCTAGGTGCGTCTTATGGGCCGGTGCGTCTTATAGGCGTCTATAAATCGGCTATCAAGACTGCTTTTATCTCGAAGTTGTGGCCGGTCATGTGAAGTAATATGTCAAAAGATACCCTAATGGGATCCATGGACAAGGGTTGTCCTGATTCATATCTAAAGATGCTACGGCGATGGCAGTTGTCTTGTAGCACACAATAGGACCTCCTATAGTAGTCCAACATAACTTTCATTATCGCAGGTGTTTCTATGGTGATTGGTGTAGCTGAAAGTGATATTCTGCTGGAACCCCCACTGATTACAAATAGGTGTGCTGTACCCCCTGGGCCCTGACTCGTTCATTTTAGGGTGTATGGGGCCCCCCGTACTCATGATCAGGGAAGGTCCCAGCAGTAGGACACCCCCTGATCTAAGAATGAATGTAATTGGAATACCCCTTTAGTTGTATGCTACTATATTTTTATCCCATCTGGACACTTGTGGCATATTTATAGTATATACCAGAAATATTTAGGTGCAGGATGCACCTCTGGGACACCCCTACCTCAAGGATGGGGCACTGCTGTGAATAGAGAGCAGGCCCTCTAGCATGGCTTCCTCAAGTCACTCCTATTGGGCGTCTGAAATTAGATGAGCGCACTCGCATGCCTATGCTCAGTAGTTTCATATGAGTGAATACAAAGGATGCTGTGCATGTACAGTAGGTCCCAGAGGGTGAACCCATTAGCCATCTATGGCAAATCCTATCAATATGCATGTGTCCAGGTGAGACAAAAAAAAATCCACTATGAAAAGTAAGCTGTTCAGAATCTGTCAGAAGTATAATGGTGTAAAAGCAATATAGAAGGAATATAGATATTGAGGCTCACCCAGCCTAAATCGTGCAGTGGGGCTACAAGAACTGAATTGACCCGCCTAGTTGTTCTGTCCCCACATGAAGGCGAATGAAGGTGTAACTGATAATGACCTTGTGACTGTCCTACCTTCGTATCCAAGCAGTGGAGCAGACCGGACCGGCAGATGCTCAGGTTAGATGGATCCAGACGTAGACATGAGGATGCAATCAAACGTGGGTTTATTTGATCCAGAGCAGCGACATACAGTGATGCAGTACAGGAATGCTGTGATGTGGATGTCTTTCCTGAGGCTAACTGCTGAGGCAACTGCTGGTCAAAAACTGATGCCTTCACAAGCCAAGATGTGAGTCTCCAGTCACAAGGAGTGCAGCACTGAAAATGGCTACAGGAAGTGACAAGGACCAAGGCTGCTAAAAACACGCCCAGCAGAGAAAAACTTTATAGACAAGGAACAAGGCGTGCAGCATAGGAATTCCGGCCAGCAGATGGCAGCAGAGAACAATACATTGGTAACAACATAGTGAAAGAAGATATAATAATATAGTGCAGGAATTCAATTTGAAAAGACTAGCACACTCCCCGTCTGAAATTCACTTTGGGGATTTCACTATGACGAATGTCCATAAAATATAAACAACCTGTAAAAAAAGAACATGTTAGAATGCAAAACATAGATAGTCCTGTTTTCCAACTTGGAATGGAGAAGATCTGCGAAGCTAGATACCGTCCTGTTCACCCGTCAGGGACGTTCTCGATAGGTAATATTAGGATGAGTTTGTTGATGGGTCTTGAGAACGTTTTAAGCTCGCCTTTCCTGAAGATCTTCAACTCCACCTTCCGGACCTTGCCATCCTTGCTAGGGAAAACCTTTGAAATTAGCCCAATAGGCCAGTCAATCCTTTCGGTTTGTTGCTCTTTCATCAATACAAGGTCTCCTTCCTTCAAGTTTGGTTTGTTGTGTTGCCATTTTCTTCTTCCTTGAAGAATACTGAGGTACTCCTTTCGCCACCTGTTCCAGAAGTAATCTGCTAAGTATTGTACGCGTTTCCAGTGTTTTTGATAGAGGTTAGCATGAGTGAATTCTCCACTAGGAATAAGCGTACTCTCAGTTTTTGGGGTAAGTAGAATAGCCGGAGTCAGTATGGCTGGTGTCTCAGGATCCATAGACACTGGCACAAGGGGTCTTGAATTGATAATGGCTGAAACTTCAGCGAGAAGAGTAACTAGAGTCTCATGTGCGAGTCTAGACGAGTTTACATCCATCAACATAGAATTTAAGATGTTGCGTGAGATGCCGATCATTCTCTCCCAGGAGCCCCCCATGTGGGAACTATGAGGAGGGTTGAAAATCCAGGTGCAACCTTTTTCCGCCAACTGATCTTGAATGGACTTGGTGTCGATGTTAAGTTCTCTACAGGCTCCGATGAAGTTGCTTCCCTGGTCAGACCTCAATTGTTTTACTGGTCCTCTGATTGCGAAGAACCGTCTTAAGGCATTAATAAGGCTGGATGTGTCCATAGATTCTATCACCTCTATGTGAACTGCTCGGACACTCATGCAAGTAAATAGTACGGCCCAACGCTTACTGTTTGCGTGACCGCCGCGGGTCCTGCGTGCGGATACCATCCATGGCCCAAAGACATCTAGGCCAACATAGGTGAAAGGCGGCTCTGTACATAGTCTATCTGCAGGCAAGTCGGCCATTCGTTGGTGTAGTTGTTTTCCTCTTGCTTTACGACAGTGCACACACTGATGCAGTACTTGGGCCACACGTTTTTTCATACCTATAATCCAAAGGCCTGCAGACCGTAATTTGCCTGCCTTGGTGTTCGGCCCTTTCGTGGTAGTGTCGGATTAGCAAGATGGTAATATGATGTTTGCTGGGAATGATGAGAGGATTTTGTTCTGCAATTCCCAGGTGGGCTTGATTCAAACGACCACCAACTCTCAGCAAGCCAAAACTGTTGATAACTGGATTTAAGTTGGCGAGAGGACTTTTTAAAGGAATCTGCTGTTTGTTGTACAAGCACTTCCATTCTATGTTGAAATTTTCCTGCTGGACATGACTTATTATGAGGTACTCACTATGAGAGATGTTCTCAGCAGAGAAGGGTTTATGGCAGGCATGCCAACCATGACAATCTTTATCTTGGTGAGTATTATGATAACATCTTGCAATGTGCACTAACCTTGCAATAGTTTTGACGAGTCTCATCCAGCTGGAGAAACGCTCGAAGCGCTGACAACCGAAGCTGGCGGTTTGCTTTGTTCCAGTGACTAATGGACTAACTTCAGCGCAGATTTCTGGATCATTATCCGGATCCTGGATGCTGAAAGCTTCCTGTACACATTCATCTGCCTCTCCAAGCAGAAACTCTGGACCTGTAAGCCAAGTAGAGTTAGTAAAAGGAACCTATAGACATAGGCCTAGTGGCGTGATCTGCTGGATTAAGTTCGGATGGTACATAGTGCCATTGTTCAGGTTTGGAGGATCTCCTGATTCTCTCTATGCGGTTACTAACGTACACATAAAATCGCTTGGTCCGATTGTGGATGTAACCCAAAACGACCTTACTGTCGGTGTAATACTGGACTTCAGCTATGTCGACACCCAGTTCTTGTTGTATGAAATCTGCAATCTCCACTGCCAACACAGTCCCACAAAGTTCCAGTCTGGGAATAGTATGATCGGGCTTAGGGGCTAACTTAGCCTTACCAAAGACGAATCCAACATGATTTTGGTTGTTGGGTTCTGTCACCTTCAGATAGGCAACCGCTGCGATGGCCTCCGTGGAGGCGTCTGAGAACACATGGAGTTCTTTCTTTATGCTAGAGGAAAGTGAGGTTTTAACATAGCATCTCGGGATGTGGATCTCATCCAAGGCACACAAGGATCGCTTCCAGGCTTCCCATTTTTGCTCTTTCTCGGAGGGAAGTGGGGTATCCCAATCCTTGACTTTTTCAGAGAACTGTCTCAGTAGAGATTTACCTTGTATGGTGATGGGCGCTACAAATCCCAGCGGATCAAATAGGCTGTTTACCACTGATAGGACGCCTCGTTTTGTAAATGGCTTGTCTGCGCAACTTATCTGAAAACCGAAGGAGTCAGCCGAGAGATCCCATCTGAGGGCCAAGCTCCTCTGCACAGGTGGACTGTCCAGTCCCAAGTTAATGTCCTTGAATCCTGGTGCATGATCGCCTGATTCGAAGGCCCTCATAACGGCCAGGCTGTTTGAGGCAATTTTGTGTAGTCTAAGTTTGGCTTGGTACAACATACTTTGAGTCCTTTTGAGCAGATCAATGGCCGCCTCTTCAGTCGGTAGTGATTTGAGTCCATCGTCTACGTAGAAGTCCTTTTCTACAAAGTCTCTGGCGTCTTTACCGTACTCGGATTCTCCCTCTAATGCAGTGCGCCGAAGGCCGTAAGTTGCCACGGCAGGTGAAGGGCTGTTTCCAAATACGTGTACCCTCATTCGATATTCTGCCATCTCTGCGTTATTCTTGTACCACAGAAACCTGAGGAAATTCCGGTGGTCCTCTCTGACTACGAAACAGTGGAACATCTGTTCAATGTCGGCGGTGATGGCAACGAGCTCTTTTCTGAACCTCCTCAGCACTCCAACTAGGTTATTCGTCAGATTAGGACCTGTGAGAAGGACATCATTAAGAGATACACCTTGATGTTTGGCGCTTGAGTCGAAAACAACCCTAATTTGATTAGGTTTCCGTGGGTGATACACTCCAAATGAAGGCAAGTACCAGCACTCCTCGTTCTTCCCTAAGGAGGGAGCTGGTTCTGCATGGTTGTTGCGGAATATTTTGTCGATAAAGGCAACAATGTGTTCTCTCATCTCAGGCTTACTGTTCATGGTACGCTGAAGAGAGTTAAATCTAGACAGAGCTTGTTCCCTATTGTTCGGGAGTCTCACCCTGGTAGCTCGGAAGGGTAATGGAGAAACCCAGTGATTGGTTTCGTCTTTAAGGAACTCATTGTCCATTATCTTGATAAATTCTCTGTCTTCTACTGACAAAGCTACTTTATCATCGTCCTTGCTTGTGTGAAAGACTAATCTTCCCAAGTTGTCGGCAAAGAAGGGAGGAATGTCGTCAGGTGGTTGTATGAGGTCTGGAGGCTTCTCTTTCACCTCGTAGTGATGAGGGCAAGGCTTAATGCAAGTTGTGCGTCCATCTCCACGCACGTACGTTTTGAAAGAGTGGACTCTTGGTTGATCCAAGCATACATTTCCTATGACTACCCATCCCAAGTCCAGTCTCTGGGCGTATGGTGCATAGTCGGGACCATTACACTGTTGACGCACCTAGTGTACCCTTAGATTGTCTCTGCCAAGCAGGAGTAGAATCTCGGCGTTGTTGTCCATAGGTGGGATAACGTTGGCTAGGTGCCTTAGGTGTGGATGGTGAAATGCAGCTTCCTGGGTAGGAATTTCATCCCTATGGTTGGGTATTTGATCGCATTCGATCAGCGTCGGTAGAGGTATTTCTGTATTCCCACTGACGGAACAAGCGATGAATCCTTGTGCCCTCCTGCCGCTAGTCTCTATGCGACCCGAGCAGGTGTTTAAGATGTAGGGTTCTGACGGTCCCTTTATTCCAAAGGCTTCAAAGAATTTAGGTCCTGCTAGGGAGCGGTTGCTTTGGTCATCAATGATGGCATACATTTTTACTGCCTTTTCTGGTAGCCCCTCCGGGTAGACCTTGATTAGGCATATGCGGGCACAACATTTCTCACTCTGGCCCTCCCCACATATGTCCAAGCATGAGCATGAAAACAGCAGTGGCTGTAGTTAGCGTTATTTTGGGGCTCCCCGCCATGACTTGGAGCGGGACTGGTGGTGACAGCAGCCGGTGAATCCCTTGTGAGTGGAGTTGGGTGCATAGCTGAGGCGTGTCTTTCACTATGACACTCCTCACACTTGATAATGGATTTACAGTCCTTAGCCATGTGCTCCAATGAAGCGCAGCACCTGAAACATACCCCAAGTTCGGTGAGGACTTTCTTGCGCTCCTGTATGGTTTTGGATCTAAATCCTCTGCATTTGTTCAGCGAGTGTGGTTTTTTATGAATGGGACATTCACGATTGAAGACCTTGTCTCCTGATGAGGTAGTGTACTGCAGATGATGGTAGGTTAGTCTTTCTAACATTCACGATGCTCTTAAAGTCTCTGTGTTTATGCACAATACTTTCATACCTTGATGATGGCGTCACTGAAGCTGTAGTATTAAACTCCAGGAAGTCGAGGCTGGGGTCATTCCTCATCTGGGACTGTTCATCGATGAACCTACAGAAATGAATAAATGGGGGAAAGGTGATATCATGCACTCTTTTGTACCTTGAGACTGATGCCGCCCACTTCTCTTGCAGGCTGTATGGTAGCTTCACGACAATTGGGTTCACCCCATGGGCAGTATCCAGGTAGCACAGCCCGGACAGACGAGGATCTCTTTTGGCGAGCTCCAGTTCCATGAGCAAATCACTTAAATCCTGAAGCTTGTGGACATCCTTGAGACTGATCTTGGGAACGTTCTGCAGTCTCCTGAATAGTGCCTTCTCTATTGCTTCTGCACTGCCAAAGGTGCGTTCGAGTCTCTGCCAGGCTGCAGCGAGACCTGCTTCTGCTTGTCCTACATAGACAGTTCTAAGGCTCTTGATGCGATTTGTGGAGCCTGGGCCTAGCCAGTTGATCAAGAGGTCGAGCTCCTGCTCTGCGGTTAGGTTGAGGTTGGCGATGGCGGCTTTGAAGGTTGCCTTCCAGGCTCTGTAGCTCTCTGCACGGTCATCAAATTTTGAGAGACTGGTGTTAATTAGCTCTCTGCTCACCATAAACCTGGCAAACTCAGACATATCTGATCTCTCGCTGCTTGTTGCCATGACAACTTGTGATGCCCCTGGGGCGTATGGGCTGCATGGCGTGAAAGGGTGAGATGCTTCCGGGTAGAATGATGTTGCTGCAGGGTTGAGCTGTGGTCTAGCCTCTGTAGATTCTGATGACTGCTGCTTGAGCTGTGGAGGTAAGCCAGGAAACACCTGGTAGCCATCTTGCTGTAATAGCTGTCCTTGAGAGGGCGCATCTGGGCGACTGTTATTGGATTGCTCGGGTGCTGTGGGTGTCACTGGCACTGTGGGTAGAGCTGGCTTGGAGGTTTCAGTGTTATTGGCTTGGATAGTACTGCACACTGGGGGTGGTGCAGATTACTGTTTCAGTACATAGTCGCTGGTGCGATCAACTGGATCGTCTATCTCCTCTGGTGGTAAACAGACTGAATCAAGGCCTTGGCTCAATGCTTGCTCAAGTAGTCTTACTTTTGCTAATGCAATTTCCTCTTCCCTCTCCGATTCAAGGATCTTTATTCGAGCCTCTGCTTCTGCCCTCTTGGCTTCTGCCTCTGCTTCTGCCCTCTTGGCCGCCGCCTCTGCTTCTGCCCTCTTGGCTTCTGCCTCCACTTCAGCCCTCTTGGCCGCCGCCTCTGCTTCTGCCCTCTTGGCTTCTGCCTCCGCTTCAGCCCTCTTGGCCGCCGCCTCCGCTTCTGCCCTCTTGGCTTCTGCCTCCGCTTCAGCCCTCTTGGCCGCCGCCTCCGCTTCAGCCCTCTTGGCCGCTGCCTCCGCTTCAGCCCTCTTGGCCGCTGCCTCCGCTTCAGCCCTCTTGGCCGCTGCCTCCGCTTCAGCCCTCTTGGCCGCTGTCTGTGCTTCTGCCCTCGCAAGGACTTCTTTTTCGGTGAAGGAACGTCTCACTTTGGATTGCTCTGCGTTTATGCGGGCCTCTAGTAATCTGTCGCTCAGGGCGGAGCTTCTAGAGCATGATGATTGTAGGACTGCGAGGAATGTTTGGATGAATGCGATCTGTGTGATCTAGTTTCTTGCAACTGAGAGATGCGGAGTTCCACTTTATCTTTAGCATCCAGCACCTTGGCGTCTCTTTGTCTGTCTATTGATTCTGCCTTGCACAATTCTGACGGGGCTTCTTCAATATTAGAGTCTTTTAGAAAGGTTATATACCTTGTGGACAGTCTCTTGTATCTTTCGTGGGCTGCGTTCAGCCGCCCGATGGCAACTTGTAGGCTGGTGGCATCGCCTGAGGAGGACTTAAGTCCTGATATGAGGGATGAAACTCGTTCCCATAGCTCTTCCAGGTTGTCACATAGCTCATCTTTCCTGGTGTGATAGTTTTCCGTGATCTTTATAGTTGGTTTGAGAGAGCGCCTTGGTCGCGTGACTTGGTCTGCTGGAAGTGTGGGTTCTACCTCCAGCTCTTCATAATGATCAGTATCACGTTGCATTTGCTTTGTTTCATCACCGGGGAACTGTACGAGGTCATTTGCGGCCATTTTGATTTAAGGTGCGCTGTCTCTTTAAGAAAATGAACTTTCGAATTGGGGGCTGAAAATTGCAGTGCAGCTCAGATGAGGCACCCCGATGAGGTTCCTAAAGTGTTTTGAGTAAATTGCGGGGTTTTGGTTTGAGGGAGGCCCCGCGTGCGTGAACAGTTCCTATATTATGCGAGCAAGGGTTAATATAGGATGTAGAAAGTAGCTTGGCGAGTAGTGGAGGACTTCCAGGCAAGAGGATATCTACTGCGGACACGCCGTGCTTCCCCTTGGGCTTATGGGACGTGCACTGTTGCCGGGCAGATTTGCTGCGAGTGGGCCTGTTGCAAGGGAGGTTCCTGAGTGTGGCACTGGGCTCTGAGGGAACCTGTAGCCGGGCATTGGACTTTGAGTATTTACTGGGGGATAAGGCTTTAAGGCAGTTTTTGACTGTTCTGTCCCCACATGAAGGCGAATGAAGGTGTAACTGATAATGACGTTGTGACTGTCCTACCTTCGTATCCAAGCAGTGGAGCAGACCGGACCGGCAGATGCTCAGGTTAGATGGACCCAGACGTAGACATGAGGATGCAATCAAACGTGGGTTTATTTGATCCAGAGCAGCGACATACGGTGATGCAGTAGATGCTGTGATGTGGATGTCTTTCCTGAGGCTAACTGCTGAGGCAACTGCTGGTCAAAAACTGATGCCTTCACAAGCCAAGATGTGTGTCTCCAGTCACAAGGAGTGCAGCACTGAAAATGGCTACAGGAAGTGACAAGGACCAAGGCTGCTAAAACCACGCCCAGCAGAGAAAAACTTTATAGACAAGGAACAAGGCGTGCAGCATAGGAATTCCGGCCAGCAGATGGCAGCAGAGAACAATACATTGGTAACAACATAGTGAAAGAAGATATAATAATACAGTGCAGGAATTCAATTTGAAAAGAACAGCACACTAGTCAACTAGGGAAAAGGTATATAAAGTATAGTCTAGTCCGACATTTATTCTCTTAGGAAATACGCTCCCAAGAACAAGCACTTTACATACAGTACATCCCCAACTGGAGTTCCATTATCCGGGTTTTTATTTTCATTTTTGTTTTTATTGTATTGCATTCTGATGTTTATTAAATGTTTTTATTAAGGATTTTTGTTCCATGTGCTCGGACTATACTATACTTTAGAAGTATAATGGTGCCCAACTATGGGCAGAATAAATTGGTGACAGATACTCTTTGCAAAATGCTAGGCCACTTAATAGAATTGACCCAAAAGGTTTTGCCTAAAGTCTTCAATAGAGCACATTCTGGTCTTTTGTGGCCTTACAGATAATGGAGATGAAATGCTTATTATTCTCTGTCCAGAGGCTTCATACTCATGGCATTCCTTTCCTCTTAGGCAGGGGCGTGTAGTTAAAGGCTCATGGGCCCCCCTTCCCTCAGTGCTGTATGGCCAGGGGCAGGGAAGCACATAGCCTTCATGCTTCCTAACCCCTTCCCACCAGCCAGAGGTGTAACTTGACCAGCATGCAGTTTCTATAATACCAGTGTCTTCTTATGTGACACAAGGGTCTTTGGGCTTCTTCAGGCACCTGGGCCTGGTAGCGACTGCTACCATTGCACCCCCTATAGCTACGTCCCTGCTCTTAGGCCTTGTTCACATGTCAGTTATTTGATCAGTGATTGTAAGCCCAAACCAGGTGTGGGTCAAAAACACAGAACAGTTGCCGATCTTTTCAATATACTGTACCTTAAGGGCTCATGCACACAAACATTTTTTGCGTTCCTTATACGGACCTTATTTTGATTCCATTCATTTCAATGGGTCCGTTGCTCCATTCCGTGACCCCGCAAAAATTATGACACATGTCCTATTCTTGTCCGTTTTGCAGATAAGAATAGGAATCTCTATAATGGGCCTCCTGTTCCGTTCCGCAAATTGCGGAAGGCACATGGGCGGCATCCGTTTTTTGCGTGTGCATGAGCCCTAACTCTGTGTAGCCTCCACTCCTGGTTTTGGCTCACAAAAACTGATGGAAATAACTGTTGTGTGAACAAGGCCTTACTGAATAATTGTAATTTGAATAGCCTACCGAAATAATGGATCAACAGCAACAAACTTTGACAAATAAGGAAGATGAGGGGTACTGCAGAAGTGAAAGCACATGAACGCTTATGTTATTTGGCTTCAGCACCCCTCCCTTCCCCCCAAACAGTGGTTTGGAATATATTTGAGAGAACCAATGCCTGCTGTGGTGGAGGACCTTTATTTTACTTATTTATTTAGTGGCATGATATCCTGCGGCACTGTACAGACATAACTCACATTGGTTGCTGTCCCTATTGGAGTTTGCAGCATGAATTACAAATTAACCGTTTAGTTTGTTCTGGGTTATTTTTGGTGTGTGTGGGAAGAAACTCCAACATTAGAACACAAAGGAGGAATGTTTTTTTCTATACCGGTCTGTAAAAAAATGACACTGGTATGAGGTGCATCCTGGGAGATCCATGCAGTAAAAACAGTACTTCTTTACCAGCAGCTGGCATAGATTTCTCGTGTCATTTATCCCAGTTTTCTGCCATAAGTATTTGTAGGCCCTGGCCCATTTCCACGCTGCTCCCATATTTTAGAAAAGTGGCAAGCGTAGTACAAAGGGGGGAGAAGTTGCACATTTCTGTGCAAAACGGGGCTTTCTCCAAAATTTGCTAATTCTTACACTAGCGCTAAAATGACCTGGCAGAGTGTTTTGGTAGAGAAGCAGCCTGCCGGAGTTCATGGTATCTGGCATAGCCGGATACTACCTTTTCCCGTTGGAGCCCATTGACTATAATGGAACCCCGCGCGGATCCGGGCTGACAAAAAACCCACTGCTTTCAGCAGTATTAGTCCGGCCAAATCTCAGCACTAAAGCCGTAAACAGCCTGGATCCCCACTGGGTCCCATTATAGTCAATGGGACTGGGAGGTTCTCCGCAATATCCGGCTATGCCAGATACAAAGAACTCCTGCAGGCTGTTCCTCTGGTAGAACAGCCTGCTGGATCATTGCAGCACTAATGAGAAACTAGCCTTAGTCTTTCCTTTATATGTGTCCTTTAGTTATGATCTGCATTAAACAATTGAAGGTGGAAACCAGCCTTAGGCCAGTTTTACACTAGTGTAATCAGCCCAGAAAATACATAGCAACATAGTAACATAGTACATAAGGGCCGAAAAAAGACATTTGTCCATCTGCAGTGAGCCGGACCGTGGGTGCATTTACACGGACGCCAAATTATGCAGTGGGTCAGGATATGGGTATAATAGTCTATAGTTTTGTTTGTGATGCCAATTGCAGCGTTCACAGGGTACTAACACAGGGCCCTTTAAGGTGTTGTAACTCACGGTTAGCAATGCCAGAGTGGTGTAATGTCTCTGTATGGTAGCAGTAATGGTGTCAACGGTGTCTCCAGTAGGAGTAATAGAGGAATTTGCAGCAGTAATTGAGGTCCAGACCTTTGGTAAAGTTCAAACTTGTCTTTACTGGTTGCAGCTTTCATCCAAGCAAGGTACAGCATTAGTCTTTGGTCCCAGCAGGTATTGGCAATGTGTGGCAGGAATATATCTTCTGCTCTATCATGTGCCTGGAGCTTTGCAGGAAAGGACGTCTGCTTAGTAGCTCTGTAAAGTGGCAGGAATTCGGCTTCTATCTTCCGCTGTATGGGGACTGACTAGCTAAGGAGGAATATGGCTTCTCCTGGGTTTCTGGACGGTACTCACAGTTATATTCACAGGGTATGCTTCCTGGAATTCTGGAGTTGTCTGATTGCTTCTTCCAGCTGAGGCTGCAAGGCTTAGGCTGGGGATGATGATCAATTGTCCTGGCTTGGATCCCTATATCTGGGAGCTCCTACACACAGCCGGGGTGGCTGGCACACACACTCTAACTTCCTTCCCTCCCCATGAGGCAGGATGTGGGAGCAACCCACTCCACTTACAGAGAGGGGAGCTAAACTGGAATGAACTATTCCAGCTCAAAAACACTAAACTGACTTAAAGTGAACCTGTCATGTGGATATTTGATTATAATCTAACTAATTATATACAATCATGAACTACTAAAAAGTACCTTAGATGTATTCACTTACTGGTGTGACAGATGGTTACCTCATAATATACACACAAAGATGCCGCATGCTAATGAGCTGATTTGAGTCCAGCGTTTATTTAATTAACAGCTATAGCCACTCCCCTGCCCACCTGCCTGCTGCTGATTCATATGGAAAATAACTGTCAATCAACAGCAGGTAGGCGGGGAGAGTCAGGAGCTCATGAATATTCAGGACTCATCATTATCAGCTGGAGCTTTTTAATACAAGATGTTGGCAGATTAACTGGGGCAATTAAAGAAAGTGACCCAGCATTTTGCTAAGAGAATCAGTCACTTATTTATGTTGCCCTCAGTTAGGACACCATAAAAATGGTGACAGGTTCCCTTTAAGTCCTTGCTAACACATTGCTGCCACCTGCTGGTGAACATGGAAATTACAGCAATATACATGTAACAAGGCTTTGAATGCACATTTGTAAGGATATTATGTAAAATTACATCTGATGTCAATGTAAATGCTCTTAGAAAATTGTAGCAGGGTAAAAGAATTTAGTAACACAACTCTGGGGTGTTACACATCCAGTTCGGCCTGTCTCCTGCAAGTTGATCCAGAGGAAGGCAAAAAAAAAACCTGTGAGGTAGAAGCTGATTTTCCCCACTTTAGGGGAATAAAAAAGTCCTACCCTACTTCAATCAGGCAATCAGAATAACTCCCTGGATCAACGACCCCTCTCTAGTAGCTATAGCCTGTAATAATCCAGGCCCGTCTTGAATTCCTTTATTGTACTCACATGTTAAATCATAACTAACCTTTCAAGAAACTACTGTGTGTGTGTGCACAAATAACACTATTTCTGGCCACTAAATAACAATTATCTTGCATTTTTAACAGTTTTTACTCTGTGGATGCTGAATGTCTAGTTTGTAGTTATCCAAGAGATGGGGAATGGAGACCAGCTGCCATCCACTGCACACAAGTAGAGGAGAATCTTCTTCCTAACCTTACACTCACTCAGAAACAGCCCCAGGATCATGGAGGACATTGCTATAAAGCACTTGTGCTGACATACTGTATAAACTTTCTATTAATCTACAGCAGTCTTTTTGTCTATGTCTGTCTCTTCTGTCTTACTTCTCCCCCCTTCCTTTCATCTCTATAGACTTGTATTGACATGTGCAATTTGATATTTCAGCAAAACTGGTCCAGTCCAGGCCTGTTTTCAAGCATATTTCAACGTGAAAAGCAATTAGCAAGGCAGAAGTAAACAGCTGATATAATGAGATCCGGACATTTCTCACTGATAAGACATATAACAACGTTTCTTGTGGTTGCCTTATACTATTGATTTATGCAAAGTTGTGTGAAAAGTTAATGACCATTTATTGCTGCATTTCCCAGACTGCATGAGTCGCCTGATCCAAACTCATTGCAACATGGTGAACTCTGATACTGTGAGTCTCAGCCTAACCTTCTATGCTCAAATGTTGTACATTACAGTAGACCTAGCGTCAGGCTGGGACTCACAGCATCATAGATTATTATGATGCAGTGAGTTTGGGTCAGATAAGCTGCGGTCAGTCTTGTGAATGCGGCCGTCAGATGAACCTTATATTCTAGACCGATCATACTTGTGTGAAAATGGCCTACTAGTCTCACACACAGAAGACCTGGACCTATACTAAAGACCTAAACATATAAACTAGAGATGAGCGGAATCAGTTTGTAATGAACCAAGTTCGTTACAAGCTTCCCAAAAAATTAATCCGCAAGATGAACTCAAAGTCTTTCAAGTTCGCTTTGGATGAACCCAGTGAAACAGCACGCTGCAAAATTCCACAAAAATGCTCATGTGATCCAGAGAGGAAGTGGGGGTGGGTGCTTGCCCAAAATGGCTCACATGCTGACAGGCAGCCCGGATCAGCCAATCAGTGGGGCACCCTTGCAAAATGACTAGAACATCATTCTGTGTTGGGCTATGATGAGGGTGGATGGGTGTAGCAATCTCTGGCAGAAAATGATCTTAGGGACACTATACAGTCACAATAAAGCTTCTATTCAAGTTTTGGGGACAGTGAAGGGAAAGATTACAAAAAAGAATAATTGTGTAGAATAGGGAAGGGATGGACCATGTGATGAGTGCAGTGACATCACCACAGGTCCTTTTCCTCAAAGAAGAAGACAAGAGAAGCCGGGCTGTGCGAACAAGTGGATTACATTTTATTTTTGTATTCTGTATTAAGAATGCTATTATTTTCCCTTATAACCATGTTATAAGAGAAAATAATAAAATCTACACAACACCTTACCCGCGTGCAAAACGCAATAAATTAAATTGTGCATTTTCCCGCAACGCACCCGCATCTGTTCCCGCACGTCACCCGCAACACCCGTGTGAACCCAGCCTTATACTTTCACTTTATGCTGGATCAACTTATGGCTTTCGCTGAAAAATCTGCCTATAAACCTCTTTCAAAAAACTTATCATTCCCACTACACCACTTTTCTGGTATAAAAAAGTTGAAAACCCTGGGCCTCATTTATCAAAATTGTCTAAGGCCTCTTGCACACGACCGTATGCCCTCCGAGATATACGGTCCGTGAGCAGGCCATATGTCCCGGAGCGGCATACATCATGCGCACGGAGCACACTGCATCATAGATTACAATGATGCTGTGCACGTCGGGCCGCCCGCGGGACTATTTTCCTGCACTCATAAAAAACTGTCTTAGCTGCCCATAGGAACCAATCAGAGCTTACCTTTAATTTCTTAAAATGTTCTGAAAAAATAAAAGGTGAGCACTGATTGGTTGCTATGGGGAACTAAGACAGTTTTCCTGTTAGTTTTGAAAAATGAGGCTCCCTGTTTTTGTGACATCTTAAACACCATTGCAGTTAAATCTAGGTGCAAGTGACATTTCTAGGCCACCCTCACCACTTTCTAAGGGCTCATTCAGACGACCGCATGTGTTTTACAGTCCACAAATTCTGGATCCGCAAAACAAGGATACCGGGCAGTCCTATGATAGAAATGCCTATTCTTGTCCACAATTGCGGACAAGAATAGGACATGCTATATCTTTTTTGCAGGGCCAAGTAACGGAAGTATGTCCGCATCTTTTGAGGCTTTATTGAAATAAATGGGTCAGCATCTGTTCCGCAAAATTGATGCAGACACATAAATACGGCCGTGTGAATGTATGTATGATTAGTTGGGCAGCGATCGCTATGGAAGAAACGAGGCACTAAGATATTAGGAGAACCTATGCTCGTGTTCACACGGGGGAAGAGTTATCAAAAGTGGTGCTAGTCTATGGTGTCACACTGCGACATGACAATCGCACGAAAATCCATCCTGGATGGATTTTTTGCAACAGTCGTATTGTAGCATGTCGAAGTGCAACACCATAGACTAGCATTGTGACACATGTTGCCATGTAGCCCTAACCTTAGGCCCCTTGCAGACGAGCGCGAGCGGATTTGGTCCGGATGGGTTGCGAATACGTTGGGCAATTTCGCAAGCAAGGGCATTCAGTTTTGTCTGCGATCTCATTCAGTTGTTCAGTTTTTATAGCGCGGGTGCAATGCAATTTAATGCGTTTTGCACGAGCGTGATAAAAAACGGAATGTTTACAAACAACATCTCTTAGCAACCATCAGTGAAAAACGCATCGCATCCTCTCTTGCTTGCGGATGCGATTTTCACTCAGCCCCATTCACTTCTATGGGGCCAGCATTGCATGAAAATCTCAGAATATAGAACATGCTGCAATTTATACGCAACGCACAAGTGATGCGTGAAAACCAACGCTCATGTACACAGACCCACTGAAATGAATGGGTCCGGATTCCGTGCGGGCGCAGCGTGTTCACATAACTCAATGCACCCGCACGGAATACTCACCCGTCTGCAAGGGGCCTTAAAATCATAGGTTTAATCCATACATGGACAAAAGTCCAAAGTATAAAACATGTAACAAACACTGTTTGTGTGAATGAGCCCTAAGAAGGAGACATTGTAAGGGAGGGGGCAGGCCTTTGGTAAGGCCTCATACACACGACCGTTGTTGTGGTCCGCATTTTTTGCGGCTCGGGTGCGGACCCATTCACTTAAATGAGGCCGCAAAAGATGCGGACAGCACTCCGTGTTGTCTGCATCCGTTGCTCCGTTCCGTGGCACCGCAAAAAAATAATATAGCATGTCCTATTCTTGTCCGTTTTGCGGACAAGAATAGGCATTTCTACAATGGGCCGCCCTTTCCGTTCCGCAAATTGCGGAAGGCACACAGGCGGCTTCCGTTTTTTGCGTCGTCGTGCGCATGAGTCCTTACTCAGAACTGCTGTAGATTTCAGTCCAGACACGTGCACTGCCAGAGGATGCATCTAATTTATGACAAGTCCTGCGGCTCGTCTTAACCTAGGGAGGCGCTCTGTTTGAACGCGCGGACACAGTCATGTAGTCAATATTCCAAGGATGCGTGGCGTTCAGCTTGTCATAATCAGTCGTAGTTGATTCATGTGATGTTGGGTGGGGTCAGGTCCTAACAGAAAAGTGTCAGAATAGAGCGAGCAAAGGTGAGACAATATTGGCAGTGGGATAACTGGTTTCCCGAGCTCTCTGCTGAGGAGTGGCTGAGAAGAGTTCGAGCCTGTGGCTGTGTTTGTGTGTCTCTCTGGTAAGTGTCTTGTATATTTTCATTTTTGTAAAATAGATCTTTACCTTATAGATATCTGATTTAGTGGAAGAGTGGTAATGATGATTTTACCCTGGTTGATATCCTTTATCGGTCCATTGTGGAATTTTCTGTCTCCAGTGTCACGTGTATAGTCAGTATTCAGGTTTCCTGCTTGTCTCCGCATGTTGATTGCAAAGTAAAAAAGTAGAAGTTGGGAGAAAATCATGTAAGGCTACTTTCACACTCGTGTTTTGGGCGGATCTGTCATGGATCTGTTACAATAATACAACCGCATGCATCTGTGATGAACGGATCCGATTGTATTATCTGTAACACAGCCAAGACGGATCCGTCATGAACTCCACTGAAAGTCAATAGGAGACGGATCCGTTTTCTATTGTGTCAGAGAAAACGGATCTGTCCCCATTGACTTGTATTGTGCGCCAGGACGGATCCGTTTGGCTCAGTTTCGTCAGACGCTGCAGGCAGTGTTTTGGTGGTAGTCTCCAAAGCGGAATGGAGACGGAACGGAGGCAAACTGATGCATTCTGAGCGGATCCTTTTCCATTCAGAATGCATTAGGGCAAAACTGATCTGTTTTGGACCGCTTGTGAGAGCCCTGAACGGATCTCAGAAACGGGAAGCCAAAACGCCAGTGTGAAAGTAGCCTAAGAACGTTTGCCTTTATGTGTAAATGAAATCTAAAATGAAAGCGCTATCAAATACATCTATATACCTTGTTAATTCACAGAGGCTTTGGTTCAGAGATATTCATCTAAATCCTTAAATTGTTTTCGTGCTGAGCTGTAAAATGCAGATGAGAGGCAGAAGCTCCAAGCTGCTGCAGACATTTTGTAGTGACCGTTTAGGATGGGTTCCCAATTTCTGACATATTTGACATTTCTTTATTAAAAGAAAGGTTGGTATTACGTTCTATGGGCTCAAACTGGTGCTGATGTCTCCTCAAATATTTTTTTATTTTTAAAGGGCCAACAAAATAGCTGGTTACTTATCTCTGAAGTTAAGAGTATACAGAATGTCAAACAGTCTCTCTTCTTGGGGAAAACCTTGCTGGGTGACATTTAGGGCCATTGTGCTCTGCATTTTACGGAATACAACGTCCTGCCCTCTGTAGATCTTTTTTTTCCTTGTCTGCAAAAAAAAAAAAAGGGGGCAAAAATAGGACATATGGATGCGGACAGCCCATGATGTCAACCAATCTTTTGTGGACCCAATGAAGTGAATCCACCAAAAAATGCGGATCGGATGCAGACATAAACCACAGTTGTGTGCATGAGCCCTAGCTAAAGACTAGCATGTGATATACCAGTCCTAGTAAAAAAGTCAGCTGAAGGGCTCCTGCACATGACCGTGGTTTTTGACCGCATCTGATCTGCATTTTTTTTTGTGGGTCAGACCCATTCACTTCAATTGGGAAAAAAAATAAAACGTGAGCATTAGGGCTCGTTCACACGACCGTTTTTTGCGTTCCGTATATGGGCCGTTTTTGGCGTTCTGTATACGGAACCATTCATTTCAATGGTTCCGAAAAAAAATGGAATGTACTCCATATGCATTCCATTTCCGTATTTCTGTTCCATTCAAAGACAGAACATGTCCTATTATTGCCCGCAAATCACGTTCTGTGGCTCCATTCAAGTCAATGGGTCCGCAAAAAAAAAAAATGGAACACATACGGAATGTACTCGGTATGTCTTCCATATCAGTTCCGTTTTTGCGGAACCATCTATTGAAAATGTTATGCTCAGCCCAATTTTTTTCTATGTAATTACTGTATATGCTATACAGAAAAACAGAACGGAAACGCTACTGAAGCAAAAAACTGAAAAACGTATCTGTTAAAAACGGCCCGCAAAACACTGAAAAAGCCATACGGTCATGTGAACGAGCCCTTACGGACAAGAATAGGACTGTTTTACAGAGGGTCGGACGTTCCGTTCTGCAGAGCGCGGAATGCACATAGCCGATATTTGAGTTTTGAGGATTCACAATTTGCGGACCACAAAAACGCAGACGGTCGTGTATATGAGCCTGAAGTAAGATGCGCCTATTAAAAGGCACACACTTCTTAATACATCTTTTGCATTAGGTGCTGCCTATTCACCGCAAACTGAAATCCACACCAGGTGTAACGGCATAGATTTCCGTTATAATAATTCCAGATTAGTGGACTGTGCGTTCAGCTGTCCGCCTGGCCGTGCGGAGGCGTTTGAATCCGTCCAGACTTACAATGTAAGTCAATGGGAACGGATCCGCTTGAAGATGACACCATATGGCTCAATCTTCAAGCGGATCCGTCCCCCATTGACTTTACATTGAAAGTCTGAACGGATCCGCTCAGGCTACTTTCGCACTTAGAAATTTTTCTAAGTTATAATGCAGACGGATCCGTACTGAACGGAGCCTCCGTCTGCATTAATATGATCGGATCCGTTCAGAACGGATCCGATCAAACGCAAGTGTGAAAGTAGCCTTATGCAGACCTTTTTGGACGGTCAGAGGGACACATTTTTTTTTTTTTTTTTTTTTTTTTTTAGTTCATTGTGTGAAAGATCTACTTTTCCTGCATATTTATACACTTCAATAGATTTATTTTACACAATAGAGCAAACGTTATCTGAATATAGAAATTTCTGAAATCCTAATTGCATCAAATAATAGAATAATATACAAGGCGGGCTCCAGGGCTGCCATCAGAAATTGTGGGGCCCCTTACACAGCTCAAGGCCTGGGCCCCCTCTCCCACCCCGCCCCTTTAGAATCTGTCCTGACTCCGCCTCCCGGCCCCCCTCCACCCCCAAGGACCCACCCCCAATTTCCTAATTTTTTTTTTTACAACTACAGGTAACGAGTGACATCATAGCACAGTGGACGTACCTCCCGGTGGCCACTGCTGTTTTAAAGTGGCAGCGGCCGCCGGACCCAGAGGTATGACCGGGTGCTGCATGAAAGTGTATGATGTTAGTGTGTGTGAGTGTGACTGATCGATTGACTGCACTGAGTACAAATTGCAATCAGTCAGTCAGGTCAGTAGCGACTCTAGGAACAGTATATAGGGGGGGCACATAAGATACCACAGTCAAAAAGGTGGGGGGCACTAATAATTTTCACCACTTAATTATACTACTGAAAAAAACTAAATAAGTATATATAAATAAGATATCAAAATACGAAAGTATTGCAGTATGCCAAGATGCCACATTATAGCACCACTACATTTACATTTATTTATTCTCAAAAAGCATCATACATAACTAAAAAAAGTTTTTTTACTGTCCCTTTAAGCAAAAGCCAGAATATAATAAAAGACAAAAACAGACATTAAACTGCATTTATAATAAAGCAATTTACTTACAAAAGAAGCTATTCAGTCATCTGCTGTGCCGTCCTCTGCTTGCTTTTGTGGATTCTTTCCCCTCCTTTCTCTTTCTTCCTCAGTGCGCAGGCGCACTGTTATGGGGGGATCTGTGGGTGACACACTGTTATGGGGGGATCTGTGGATGACTGACACTGTTATGGGGGGATCTGTGGATGACTGACACTGTTATGGGGGGATCTGTGGATGACTGACACTGTTATGGGGGGATCTGTGGATGACTGACACTGTTATGGGGGGATCTGTGGATGACACTCAACCACTCTCAAACCCAACTGGTCAAACTTGTTAAATGGATCCCAAACACAATATGCACAATAATAACACCCCCCACCCCCTACAACACTCAATTAACCCCTTCATGGCCTAAACTTTTTTTTTCAAAGCAGAACACACAGCTAAATGGGGCTGGGTGGGCTGGCAAGGGAGGGGTTAATAACAATAAGTGATGGATCATGGAGGATCATCATGGCCCTGGATAATGTTGCTCGGTCTTTGCTCGGGGGTAAAATGCAAAGCTATTTTCTGGATTATCCCACAGGGCCATGATCCTCCATCACTTATTGTTATTAACCCCTCCCTTGCCAGCCCCATTTAGCTGTGCGCTCTGCAGCCAAACACACAGCTAAATGGGGATGGCAAGGGAGGGGTTAATAACAATAAGTGATGGAGGCTCATGATGGCCCTGTGGGATAATCCAGAAAACAGCTTTGCATTTTACCCCCGAGCAAAGACCAGCAAAGACAGAGCAACATTATCCAGGACCATGATGATCCTCCATGATCCATCACTTATTGTTATTAACCCCTCCCTTGCCAGCCCACCCAGCCCCTTGCCTTATGGAAACAAGTCAAGTAAAAGTATTGTAATAACCTAACCTAATGGACCTAATGAATCATTAGGGGGGTCCATCCAAGTCCAAGATCATGTGTATGATGGAGGAGGGGCGAGGGCACTAGGGCAGCTTCCACAACTTAGTTACCTTACCTCCACAAATTATTCTTTCCAGAAATTTTCCAGATTTGATTATTAATTTCCAGGGCCAGGCAGTGACGGCAGTCCGTCTCTCCCACTCCCAGCCAGAGGCCAGAACAGAAGTTCCCGCCGCTCTAATCTGAATGCCGGCGGCGTCCCGGCATGAGGCAGCAGCAGGCAGCGACAGCGTCTGACGTCACCTGCCGCTGCACAGCTACGTTCCTCTGCGCAGTGGCTCCAGAACGTTTTAAAGGGGAATGCAGCCAGAATACCGTCTGCAGGTTAGGTTGTTTGTACTAAGTTCTAACACAGCTAATTGGTATAATAATACGGCCGAATCAGCGGAGCAAGGGGGAGTCGGGCAACGGGGCAAGGAATAATCAATTTCCCCACTGCTGACAAATGGGGGGGGGGGGGGAATATTAAATTGGAACTGGCCGGGCCCCCCTGGGGTCCGGGCCCCTTACTGGGGTATCGGCTGTACCCTCCTGATGCCAGCCCTGGCGGGCTCTAATATACAGATAGGGACCAAACACTTTCTGAACCAATATTGTACATGTAATAATGCAAATCTATACCTTAGATCAAAAAGAGGGACACTTGGGAGGACTGTTTATGCCAATTTCCTGGTGTAAATAATGAATGAAATGTACTCCAGCTCTGGAGTAGATTTCAATCTAGGTGCATGGACAGACATTAAGTGCACCCTCTAGCAGCACAGGGGATATAAGACTGATTTAAAACACTGGTCTTTGAAACATGACCCCTCTTATATGCAGTAGTATTACTCGTATTGTTGCAAATAATAGTCCAGAACCATGGTGAAAGATTCTCTTTCACATACATTTGGGTGATATAGGTCCACATCATTTTGAATCCTTTAGGCCAGTGGTGCCCAACCATTTTTCGTTTGAGGGCCGCACTAGACTTGGTATGAACTTCGCGGGCCGGAACCAGGTAGCTTTGCCAGAAAGAAATGCAAACGCTGTAAGGGGGCACGTGTGAGCATTACTACTGTGAAGAGGGCACATATCGGGGCATAACTACTGTGAGGGGGGCACATATCGGGGCATTACATCTGTGAAGAGGGCACATATCTTGGCATTATTACTGTGAGGGGGCACATATCAGGGCATAACTACTGTGAGGGGGCACAAGTGAGCATTACTACTGTGAAGAGGGCACATATCTTGGCATTATTACTGTGAGGGGCATGTGAATGTATGTGAGGATCACACACTGCACTACATACATTACACACATGTATACATCACATACTGCGCTGTCACCTTCTTCTGCAGGTCTACCTTGATGTCTGGTCTTTAGGCTTCAGTCAGATCCTCCACCACCGTGTGCCCATCACCACCAGGAGCTGGCCCCTCCTCCTTTCATCTCCCGCAAGCTTCTCCTACAGCAGGGCGCTCTATCGCTCCAGTGCCCGCCTAATCTTAACAATCAGGGGCGTAGCTAGAAATGACTGGGCCCCATAGCAAAAAAAACATCCCCACACCCCTCTCTAGATCCCCCTCACTGTCATCCACAGATATTCCCCCCCACACACACCCCCCCCCACACAGAGCCGCTTCCTAGCTTATTTATTCACTGCACTTGCCTCTGTGAAGAGAAGCTCCGTAATCTCGTACAGGTGCACTGGCAGAGGCCAGGAAGACGGTGCATGTGCACTTCGATGCCTCTGCCAGTGCGCCTGTGCGAGATTACGGCGCTTCTCTTCAATTTCACAGAGGCAAGTGCAGTGAATAAATTAGCTAGGAGGCGGCGCTAGGCGGGGAGATTGCAGGCACAGGCAGCATCGCTTTGATGCCTGTGCTGTTCGCAGCGCGCCCTGCGCTGATAAAGTCCGGTCACTGCGCGGGCCGCATGACACGGCTTTGCGGGATGCATTTGGCCCGCGGGCCGTAGATTGGGCATCATTGCTTTAGGCAATTATTCTTTTCAGTAAAAAGTATTCCTTGCGGTTTTTGATTTTCACAAGGGGTGACCTATTCAATCTATGTAATGTGTTAAGATTTGTGAGCAGAGTCTCGGCAATGGATAGAAGTAACTCTCCAGTCTCAATTGGGGCTCATGCACATGACCGTGGTTTTTGTCTGCATCCTATCCACATTTTTTGTGCATCGGATGCAAACTCATTAACTTCAATGGCACCGCAAAAGATGACTTGACTGGCGATTAGAGGATCATATGTTGAAGTCCCCTAAGGGGAATAAAAATCACAGTAAAAATAAAATCATAAAAATTCAAACTGACTCCTTTTTCCAGTTGTACACATAAATAAACATATGGAAAAATAAGTAAACAATTGAAAATATCGTAACTGGCATCGCCGCATCCAAAAATATCCGAACTATTAAAATATTAAAAAAAAATCCCTGTGCGGTGAAGTTTATAATGAAAAAAATAAATAAAATGCATTCACCATGTGTTGCAAAAAACATTGAATAAAAAATTATCAAAGTTTCCAAAATGATACCAATAAAACCCACAACTAACCCCACAAAAAAAAAAATCAGCTTTTGCACGGCTCTGTGGGTGGAAATATTAAAAGTTGCGGGTTTGTTTTTTTGTTGTGATGTTTTATCTTTTTGTTTTAATTTTTGTACAATTTACGTATCTTGTATGACATTTTAATTTTTTTATATTGAGAATTGCAACAGTAGAATTGGTAAAGAAACTTGTTTTGAGCAGTCCTCCAGATATTGAGTGCCATATCTTTATTATTACAATGTTGTTTTTAACCCCTTCGCGACCGCCACTGTATATGTACAGTGGAGGTCACGTCTCTAACCATAGTGCCCCCTATGCTGTTTCAAACAGCAGTGACCAGCGGCCAATGTATGCCATCAGCGATAAGGCTGATCACATACATTTAATCCATTAAGATACTGTGGTCAAATGTGACCCTGGCATCTGAGTGGTCCGGAAATAGGGGCCGTGCGCTCCTGCTCCCGTAACGGCGCCCCCCCATGATCAAAAAGTCACACGCTTCTAAATGGGAAAAGTACAGTTCGCCCTTCAAAGAAATGAGCCCTCTGTATCTATAACTACAAAAAAAGTTATTGGGGTCAGAATATGGTGATTTAAAAATAGTTTTTCTTGCATTTTAATACAAAAAAAAAATTATGTGTGGTATCGTTGTAATCCTACTGACCTAGAGAATGAAGGTAACAGGTCAATTTTACTGCATAGTGAACGCCGTAAAAACAACTCCTCCTTCCCATTGATGTGAGTAGGACGGAGCAGCTGTAATTCCACTGCTCGCTGTTGCGATGTCGACGATGAGCAGGTAAACAGTGAAGAGAATGCAGCACTTGCAGGAGCGATGCATTTTCTTCAAACAGCTGACCGACAGGAGTTGGGCCCCACTGATCTGATATTGATAACCTACCCTGAGGAAAGGTAATCAATATAGGAAACTGGTCAATCTCTTTAAGTGGTTAAATGGATGAATTACAGATACGGAAACCCCTTGTGGATCTGTCATCAATTGACTATAATATGAATTAAGGCTACTTTCACACTTGCGTTCAGAGCGGATCCGTCTGGGGTCTGCCGAGACGGATCAGTTCCTATAATGCAGATGATGGGATCCGTTCAGAACGGATCCGTCTGCATTATATTGTAGAAAAAATTCTAAGTATGAAAGTAGCTTCAGACGGATCCGTCCAGACTTTACATTGAAAGTCAATGGGGGACGGATCCGTTTGAAAATTGAGTCATATAGTGTCAAATTCAAACAGATCCGTCCCCATTGACTTACATTGTAAGTCTGGACGGATCCGTTTGCCTCCGCACGGCCAGGCACGGCCAGGTGTCCGCCTGCTGAGCGGAGTCCAAACGGTGCCAGACTGAGGCATTCTGAGCAGATCCGCATCCACTCAGAATGCATTAGGGCTGGACGGATGCGTTCGGGGCCGCTTGTGAGAGCCTTCAAACGGAGCTCGCAAGCGGAGCCACGAACGCTAGTGTGAAAGTAGCCTAACCTGAAAAGTTCAATTCTGTCATGCGCCTGCTATTTTTGTTAAAGAGAGTTATGCAGTTCTGCAAAAAAAAAATCTGAAAACCTAATAGAGCATCCACTATGGCTATCTTCACATGGCAAGGGAGCGGAAATATCAGTGGCAAATCAGAATAGAAATCTGCCTCGAATAACATCTCATTTTTGGCATTTTCTCCAAATGCACTCTAGATTCGCCACCTACATGTCAATGTGTTTTATTCCTTTCCCATTGACTTCAATGGGAAAAGCAGCCTAAAAAAATGCTTGCAAGGTGAACCGTGCCACTTTTGAACTGTTTTTAAAGCCTCTGCATAAAAAAACATGATTGTGGGAAGCGGTTTATTGGTGGGTTTGACACGCATAACACAGACGTTTTAGGTCCCTTCCAGACGAGCAAGTTTTCCGCGCTGTGAACGCTCTGCGCCCGCACTAATTCCGGACCCATTTATTTCAATGGGTCTGTGTACACGAGTGTTGTTGTTTTTTTTTGCGCATCACTTGCGTTGCGTGAAAATCGCAGCATGTTCTATATTCAGCGTTTTTCACGCAGCCCTGGCCCCATAGAAGTGAATGGGGCTGTGTGAAAAACGCATCGCATCCGCAAGCAAGTGTGGGTGCGATGCGTTTTTCACTGATGGTTGCTAAGAGATGTTGTTTGTAAACCTTCAGTTTTTTATCACGCGCATGAAAAACGCATCAAAGCGCATTTCACCCATGCATAAAAAAAAAACTGAACAACTGAACGCAATCGCAGACAAAACTGATTGAACTTGCTTGCGAAATGGTGCGAGTGTCACGGAATGCATCCGGACCTAATCCGTATCGTTCGTGTGCAAAAGCCTTACTTGGGATATGCTGCTTTTTTGGGGGGGGGGGGGGGGGCTCTGTGAATATAGCATAACCAATGCACAAAAACAACATTTAAACAGATGGGGATTAAAACCGACACTAATCAATGCAGACGTGAACAAGCCCTGTGCAGTGCAGATGAGTTACAAGATTTTACTCAGCGCTTTCCAGCAGCTCACTGTCGCATTTTCTAACCTACCTGTCTCTTTGATCATTTTTGAGGTCCGCTTGTTTCTGCCATGTTCTATTATTGTAGAAAGAACAGCTTGCTGCTGTGAAATCATTCACTACATATTTACTTCCTTAGGCCTCTTTCACACTACAGTTTTTTGCGTTCCGTATACGGTCCGTTTTTTGCGTTCCGTATACGGAACCATTCATTTCAATGGTTCCGCAAAAAAACGGAATGTGTTCCGTATGCATTCCGTTTCCGTATTTCCGTTTTTCCGTTCCGTTGAAAAGATAGAACATGTCCTATATTTGGCCGCAAATCACAGTCCGTGGCTCCATTCAAGTCAATGGGTCCGCAAAAAAAACGGAACACATACGGAAATGCATCCGTATGTCTTCCGTTTCCGTTCCGTTTTTTGCGGAACCATCTATTGAAAATGTTATGCCCAACCCAATTTTTTATATGAAATTACTGTATACTGTATTTACCATACGGAAAAACGGAACGGAACAACGGAACGGAAACGGAACCACAACGGAAGCAAAAAACGGAACAACGGATCCGTGAAAAACGGAACGCAAAACACTGAATTCAACATACTGTAGTGTGAAAGAGGCCTTAGTGATGCATTCCTTGTAAAAGGTCAGGGTGGTTTTATATGTCCCTCTTATAAAACTGCCTGAAGATTGCTTCCTTCATACACTATTTTTTTTTTTCAGTGTTTTTAATGCTTGTCAAAAATGTTTCATAGCATTTTTATGTTTTTGATTGATCATGTTGTATTTGTAACAAGCTACTTTTTATAGCATTTTACAAGTCAAGTAGAGAATACCATATCTAGTGCTGAGGTTAGTTTCTCACTTAACACATTGCTACGTTTTCATAAAAAATTTATCCCAGTTTTTTTGTTTTGTTGTATTTTTGTCCCAGTTTTTCCTCTTGTGACTAAAGCAGACACATTTGTGAAATAGATGAAATAATATACCCGCGCGAAGCCGGGTCTTTCTGCTTGTAAATAAGTGTTGATGTTCAGATCACTATTAATTGATAAGGAGCATGTATATATGGAGATGTATTTCAATATCACATGTATTCTCCAAATATATAATCGCAATTAGTCCATTATTAGTTAGTTCTAAAATATGCAGTTATAGTTGGTCCATAATTACCACTTGACAGTTTTTAGAACTCAAGGTAAGAGACTTTTTCTCTTTGCGGAGGTTCCTATTGCAGTGAACTTGTATGTTGCGAATTTCCTCCTATTTCTCTCCAACAGTTAGGGCTCATGCACACGAACGTATTTTCTTTCCGCTTCCGTTCCATTTTTTTGACGGACCGTATGCGGAACCATTCACTTGAATGGGTCCACAAAAACAACGTAATGTACTCCGTGTGCATTCTGTTTCCGTATTTCCGTTCCGCAAAAAAGTAGTGCATGTCCTATTATTGTTCGCAAATCACAGTCCGAGGCCCCATTCAAGTCAATGGGTCCACAAAAAATATGGAACGCGCATGGAACACATCCATATTTCGCGGATCTATACTGTAGAAATGCTATGCCCAGCCCATATTGCTCATGGGTTTGGTGATTTAATAAGTTACTGTTTCCGTTTCCGATCTGCAAAAAACGGATCGCATACGGATATGAATGGTAGAATAATGGAACGGAAGAGGACTTAAATCGGAGGAAAAAAAACCTCAGATACGGGATCCGTGAAAAACGTACCGCAAAACAACGGTCGTGTGCATGAGCTCTAAGTTTGTATCTAGCTATAGCGCACCACCTCCTCCTTCAACTCAGAGAAACCAGCAGCGGCGAGTTCGCTTCAAAATAGACACTAACCTATATATCATGTAATCACCAGACGCATTTCGGAGCACTAGCTCCTTCTTCAGTGGCTTATCTAACAAATATAGTGATACCATCCTTTTATAGTCTTCATTGTTTTGTGAAGTAATTATAAAGCTGGACTGGATTAGCCCACAATTGGGTTGTGGAAAAACCTGTGTATGGGTCAATTTCATATAAGGCTTTTGTTTATATTCTATTTTTTTTTCACTGCAATATTTTTATATCTCCTTCTTACATATATACAGCTTCCTTATTCATCTATGCATTCAAATATTATTTTGCACTAAACATGATCCCTTTTTCTTTTTTTTTTTTTTAATCCTGCGGTTTTTATGCGTTTTTATTTTTTATTTTTATTTTAATGCGTTTTATTTAGAAATATTTGCATTATAGTTTATTACAGGTATTGGTTCACATTTAGAAAACCAGGACAATCAATCCCAAAGAAGATACATTTGAAAAAAAAAAAAAGCTTATATGAACCCAATTGTTTCTTAACCGTAAAAATAAATGATTATATTACAGGTTAAGAAACATTTGGGTACATATAACTTTATTTTTATATATTTTTTTTTTTTTATTGATTTTGTCCTGGTTTTCTAAATGTGAAGCAATACCTGTAATAAACTATAATATTTCTAAATAAAATGCATTAAATCAAAACGCATAGAAACCACACAGGAACTGCAGGACTAGAATAAAACGGATAATTATGTTTAGTGCAAAATAATATTGGAATGTATAGATGAATAAGGTAGCTGTATATATGTAAGAAGGAGATATAAAAATATTGCAGTGAAAGAAATAATATAATATAAACAAAAGCCTTAGGCCTCATGCACACGAACGTATTTTTTAACGTCCCGCAAAACGTGGTTCCGTTGTACCGTGATCCGTGCCCGTTTTTTCTTCCGTGGGTCTGCCGTGATTTTTGGAGGATCCACGGACATGAAAGATGAAAAAAAAATCTAAGTCAAGTTTGCCATTGAAATGATAGGAAAAAACGGACACGGATCACGGACACGGATCACGGACACGGATGACAATCTTGTGTGCATCCGTGATTTTCACGGACCCATTGACTTGAATGGGCCCGTGAACCGTTGGCCGTGAAAAAAATAGGACAGGTTATATTTTTTTCACGGCCTCGAAACACGGGTCACGGGCGCGGTGTAAAAACGGTGCACAAGCCGAGTTTTCTACGGCCCCATTGAAAGTCAATGGAGCCGCAGAAAAAAACGGAAAACGGCACAACGGCCACGGGTGCACACAACGGTCGTGTGCATGAGGCCTTATATGAAATTGCGGGCTAATCCAGTGCAGCTTTTTAATTGCTTCACAAAACAATGAAGACTATAAAAGGATGGTATCGCTATATTTGTTAGATAAGCCACTGAAGAAGCAGCTAGTGCTCCGAAACGCGTCTGGTGATTACACAATATATATTGTGACACAGTGAAGGGTATGGTCTGTGAGGACAGGTATTTTCCTCCGAGTGTGCTGCTGGGCTGATTTGCAGCCATCTGGGGTCAGACACTGGACTGGATTTTAAGTGCCAATCCGGGTTTTGACAACACCTAGCTGCGGACCATGTGGAACCATTCACTTCAATGGGTACGCAAAAAACACCAGAAGGTACTCCGTGTGCATTCCATTTCCATTCTGCATACGTTCGTGTGCATGAGCCCTAACTGTTGGAGAGAAATAGGAGGAAATTCGCAACATACAAGATCACTGCAATAGGAACCTCTGCAAAGAGAAAATCGCCCAGCGCTTAAACAAAAGGAGGGGGGTAAGTGCACAACCCCACACACCTCAGGACTGCGAGTTCGCCCCAAGTAAGTGAACAATATTTTTAATAATGATGGCAATATGAACTCTTACCGAACGAGGTAAAATACCAGCACTTGGTTTGCTGGCAGTAATCAGCTAACTTCTCACTAAGGCCTCTTGCACACAAACTTTTTTTTTTTTTTTCCGTTTACGTTCCATTTTTTACGCTCGGTATACGGAACCATTAATTTCAATGGGTCAGCAAAAAAAGGAATGTACTCCGTATGCATTCTGTTTCCGTATTTCCATTTTTTTCGATAGAACATGTCCTATTATTGCCCGCAAATCACTTTCCGTGGCTCCATTCACGTCAATGGGGCTGTAAAAAAAACAACAAAAAAAACGGAACGGATACGGAGTGCATCCGTATGTCTTTCGTATCCGTTCAGTTTTTGCGGAACCATCTATTGAAAATGTTATACCCATCCCAATTTTATGTACTTACTGTTTATTGTATGCTTCCGTTTTTTTGCGATTTGCAAAAAACGGATCACATACTGAAACCAAACCGCAAAACAGAACGGAAATACAATGGAAACAAAAAAACTGAACAACAGATCCGGTAAAAACGGACCGCAGAATACTGAAAAAGCCATACGGTCGTGTGCAGGAGGCCTAAGAATCACAGAGAGTCTTGAACCAGTCAAGACACAAACACCTGATTACTGATGAAAGCCAGCCAGTCTCTCATTGAATATTGCAGAGTTATTACCTTGACTACTAAAAACTGTCAAGTGGTAATTATGGACTAACTATAACCGCATATTTTTGAACTAATTGCGATTTATATATTCTTTGGAGAATACGTGCGATATTGAAATATATATATATATTCTCTATATGCTCCTTACCAATTAACAGCGATCTGAACATCAACACTTATTATTTATGATATGTGGATTGGAATTGAGGATATAAACTGAATATGAATTATGGGACTGTACAATGATTTGATTTAATATACACAGGACACTGTGAATTATTGTATGTCAGTATACCATACAGGTGACGTTTAGAGCATTGTTCTGGATGACTTGTATGAATTAAGTGATTATAAGCTGTATGGTATTTTATAGAATCAATTAATTATAGTACCAATTTTTTACAGAATGAAGCAATTATTCATACAGTCATGTATTACAATCTATAGTGGAATCCTGCATCTCTAATTTTCTTGTAATTAATTTATGTTTTTTTTTGGGGGGGGGGGGGGAGTGTATATTTTTTTTTTTTATATTGTTTTTATTTGTTTTATTTCTGCATGCAGGACTCTTATTAGTACAAAAATTATATAAGAGTGCATACCTAGTTTTCATTTCTCTTTGCAACTTTCTTCTACTGGGACTGGGTGACCCAGTAAGGCGGTGAACCCCCATTATCTATCACGTCCTAGTGTGAGCCCCTGTGAAATATATTTCCAAAAGTGAGGGGTCGGTGCTGCCGAGGCCATTGTTGGTCCTGCTGGTTGCAGTTGTCAGCCATCCAGAGAAATATTCAGTCGGCGCAGGCGCACTGAGAGGAGGACGCTCGCTCGGCCGCTCCATCCTCAATGCGCCTGCGCCGATGACGTCACATCTACACCCGGCGCAGGCGCACTGAGGAAGGAGCGGCCGAGTGAGCGTCCTCCTCTCAGTGCGCCTGCACCGACTGAAGACCGGTACGCCAGATTTTGAACGCAGACAGGGCTAGCCAGAGGACGAGAGCGCTCGCTGGCCCTGTCAATCAACATGCAGAGAGGGCATCTATATGATAGGAGGATGCGGCTGCTACCAGCAAGTAGCCGCCCTACTTGCTGGTAGAGAGGTAATTTACATATTATAAGTCAGTTTTTTTTTTTAAAGAAACTGCTGAACGAAAATGAGTAAGAGCATTATATATTGATATATCGCAGTATAAGGAATTTAAGTAGCCCAAAAAAAAAAAGGACTTTAGTGGGGTGACAGAAGCCCTTTTAAGATGTGACATTGTGCACATTTTGGTTTAAAGTTTGACAAAAATATCTTTCTGGGCACCACATTTATCACCTGGCACGAACCGTTGTGAAAAATGTGTTGCTAGAGAGACAAGCTGTCTAAACATGCAATCTATGGGATTAGTAAGGCCACATTCACAAGGCAGTGATAAACAGCCTTGTGATGGCCGGTCACATGGCCTTTTTTAGAACCATTGAAGTGTACAGGTCTATTCATACAGCCATTTTTTTTATGAGCCGTGAAAAACAGCCATTAAAAAGAATAGGACATATGTTTTTAGGCGAGACAGACCCCATGGAAGTCAATAGGCCCATTTGTAATGGTTGTTTAGACAGAAGTGCACCTGATGACCACTAAAAATGGATTACTTGTGATTGGTACTTGGTTTCTAGATAATTCAAAAGGAGAGTACAAAAAAATTGCCAATGAAATTCAGCCATTTTTCTAGGCTGTTGAAAATGGTCAGACAGCTGGGAAATGGATGCAAAATGGCTAGATATTGTCAGACTGTTGGCCAATGGGTATTTCTTGCATTTTTCTGACTGTGCATCCTTGTATTGTTTCAAATGCATAATGGCTTAAGGAACAGTTAGAGCATAGATGGGCCATACATCTTGTGCCTGCTGTTCTGTACATTGGGGACCATAATTTGTGGTCCCGAATGCACAAGCACCATCCGTGCGGTTGCCATAGATAGATCCGGACTCAACTTGAATGGGTCCATGATCCGTCCGCACTGCAAAAAATAGAACATGTTCTATTTTTTTTGCACTGCATGGGCACAGACAGAAACGCCAAGGAAGCACTTTGTAGTGCTTCCGTGGGGTTCTGTGCCTCCATTCTGTTCCTTCCAGATTGTAGATCCATTCAAGTGAATAGGTCCACCTCCGTGATACGGTGTGCACGCGGCCAATGCCTGTATATTACGGACCCGGCCGTGCATGAGGTCTTATAATGGGAGTTTGTCTGAGCTACACGCTTGCATACATTTACCTGATTTTCACATAATTGTATCCACTACCATTCTTGGTATCAGAGTCGGATACATCATGTGTGCAACTTGTGCAGTTGAACAGGAGCCCGATAGGTAAGATGTCACCTTTAAAGAAACCTGATATTGCATTTAAATGTTTAAAACTGCCCACAGTACCTTTTTCATCTGGTTATAGTGATACAGAAGTAACTCTTGATTATTTTGAGTAAATCTGCAAAAAATGCATTTTATTGTTTTCGCCGTACGTAAATTAACTTGTTAAAGTCAATGAGGATGGTGCAAACATTCTGCAACTCGGGCTTTGCCAGCCGGCACCCTTCCCCTGCAGCTTGATTGTTCTCCAGGCCAGGGAACGTCATTGCCTGTTCTCGCAAGATCCGGCTCCTCTTTCACTTCCAGCACATGCCCAGTAAATAGTGATTTACAGCCCCTGGCTTCAGTGCTTAACTGCACATGCGCGGTAGGGCAGATGGGCTCTCCTCTCTACAGCTGCTGTACAGCACTGTTCACTGGGCATGCACTGGAAGGGAAAGTTAATGAATTGAAAGTAAACTTCTCCCCTTGTATTTTTTGCATCCAGTCCCATTTTTTTTGGGCTATAGGTTTGCAATCGTGTTAATAGATTCGGATTCATCTTGCTTTGGATGAATCTCACTTTTTTGAAGCTTTGACTAAATGCTGATTTCCTGATCACTGTATCTTCCTTATACTGTATTGGCTCCACTGCAGCCGGATGAACATGGCCGCCAGTAAGGCGAGACTATGCAAGACGTGCACATGCGCTCTTACTGTAAGTAGCAGTGCTTGCCGAACTGTATTGTAGAACTAATCTGAACCCAGATTCATTGATTTGAGCCGCATGTGCAGCTACGTACAGTAATGGTGCATGTATGAGACTCGCATAGTCTTGGATTACTTGCGGCCATCTTCATTCGGCCGCAGCGAGGTTAATACAGTATAGGGAAGATACGGCAATCAAGAACTTACAATGTTTACTCAAACCAGCAAAAAGATTCAGATTCATCCAAGGCAGGACAAATCCGAATCTACCAATATTGACTTGGACACTTGCTGGCTACTGTTGACCAATGTGTATGTAGGATGACTATATGGCACTTACTAATATAGCCTTTCTTGTTATTCTGTTCCGCTTGCCATATTTCATTAGATATGTCCCATGGTTGGGCAACACTTTCTATGTTGTCTACATGTAGGTCCTGTCCATAAGATGGACGCTAATGGAGGATCATGTGATAGGCTTGGTCACATGATTCTCCATCAGCGGCTATCTTATGGGCAGGACCACCATGTGGACAGCACAAAAGACTGACAACAAGGGAAAGCACATCAACAAAGTCTATATATTAGCAAGTGCTAATATAGTCATCCTACATACACATTGGTCAACAGTAACCAGAAAGCTCAAACTGTAAACCTACTTCTCGGGTAATCTAATCTCATGTATTATCTTCTGTTCTATGTTTTCCTTAAGAAATCTGTGAAGAAGAATGAAGCCACCATCCAGGAACTATGCAAATAAACATGAACCTCTTCCATCTCAGAGACCTGACAACACAGCATTCACTCAGCAGAGAATTCCAGCCTGGCAGCCTCTTCTCTCTGCCAGTATAATTTTACCATTTTTCTTCTTTATTGGATTATCCTTTATAGGAATTGGAATTGGATTAAACTACTCATCAAATAGCATAAAAGAATCTGAAGTAAGTAACGTATTTTGAAAATTAACAACTTTTATGAAAACCCTTCTACCTTAAAGTCATTCTTTTGAGCTTATGTGCTACTTAAAGGGAACCTGTCACCAGTTTTATGGTGTCCTAACTAAGGGCAACATAAATAAGTGACTGATTCGCTTAGCAAAATGCTGGGTCACTTTCTTTAATTGACCCAGTCAATTAGCAGCAGGTGGGCAGGGGAGTGGCTATAGTTCTGAATTAAATATACGCTGGACTCAATGACATCACGCTGGACTCAAATCAGCTCATTAGCATGCAGCATCTTTGTGTGTATATTATGGGGTAACCATCTGTCACACCAGTAAGTAAATACAGTGAAAGGCACTTTATAGTAGATAATGATTGTATATAATTAGTTAGAATATAATCAAATATCCACATGACAGGTTCCCTTTAAAGAACACTGCACCCTAAAAATAGTTTGCAATGCAAGTCCCTGAGATTTCCTCTTGTCTTAGTTATCTAGGTCTTCTCCTGGTGCAAATGCTTAGACAACTGCTAAAGGTAACCATTTAGTAGTGTTCATGAATCTTGTAATATATTATATATAAAAAATATATATATATATATATATAATAATAATCAAAAAGATGGCATGGCAGCACTCCTCACTTCAAGTGATGCAAATGATTCAGGTGCCAGCGTTTTCCCCTGGGTCCTGGGGTCCAAACACAATCTAAATAAATGTAACGCAGCACTCCTTTGATGAAAAGTGAAAAAATACAAAATGTATTCAACACATGTTGATACAGGCCTGTATCAACATGTGTTTAATACATTTTGTATTTTTTCACTTTTTATCTAAGGAGTGCTGCGTTACATTTATTTGGAGAGAAAAATAAATTATATATATATATATATATATATATATATATATATATATATATATATATATATATATATATATATATATCTCTATCTATCTATCTACACATGGGTGAATAAAATAGCCCTTTTTTCACGGATATCTGTGTGCTGCCTTGGATTTCTTCTTGCATATACTCAGCTGGATCAAAGTCCGTGGTCCGTTTCAAGGAATTGCACCGCCTGGGATTTGTGTGCTGCTTATCTATTATTTTTTTATACTAAAAATAAAATAATATAATATAATTTTATTTTTAGTATAAAAAAAAAAAAAAAAAGCAGCACACAAATCCCAGGCGGTGCAATTCCTTGAAACGGACCACGGACTTTGATCCAGCTGAGTATATGCAAGAAGAAATCCAAGGCAGCACACAGATATCCGTGAAAAAAGATTTCTTCATACATATATATTAGTACAGACCAAAAGTTTGGACACACCTTCTCATTCAAAGAGTTTTCTTTATTTTCATGAAAATTGTATGACATATTTTCAGTTGTTTCACACTTGTTTGTTATGTATATAATTCCACATGTGTTAATTCATAGTTTTGATGCCTTCAGTGTGAATCTACAATTTTCATAGTCATGAAAATAAAGAAAACTCTTTGAATGAGAAGGTGTGTCCAAACTTTTGGTCAGACTTTTTGCCAGGCCTGATCGGTGGAGCCCTGTTACCAATACTGTATATATATATTTGCAGATTTAGACACCACAACATAGTGTAGTTTCTGGAGATGCTCTAAGTTCTTCCAAATTTCCACAAATCATGATTATGCAGTAGCTAATACATACAAATAAGTTACAACTGTTGTCAAAACTGGAAAACTCCTTCCTCTTTTATTGAAAAACAAAGGAATTCAAAGGAGGCAAATCAGCCCGTCGCCGTTGGTTAGACTGCTGAGTCAGCCAAGTATCAGTAGATATCACAGGGGTAAGCTGTCTCATCACAAGGTGCACTTTCAAAAGAGTGGGTCATCTCGTAAATACATGGTTGTCCACTATGGGAGATAGGTGTGTCCTCTATGATATCCACTTATAGCAGGTCAAATTGATAGGTGTTTTCCAGATGATACAATCCTTTCAGCTATGATTTTAGGGGTGTCTGCTTTTACATAAGCTGCCAAAGTGGCACAGAGGGTAAAACATGACTACTACTGGTATTTTAGGAAATATTGTGGAATTCAAAAGAACCATTTCTAGCTAGAAATTAGAGCAGATCTTGGTATCCTTCATAAATGTTTGGGAATGTCAAAGAATATACATGTGTGAAAATTATTACTTGGGGCAACATTTGTTCTCGATAATTGCATTGTTTAAACCTAGCACTAATCACCTTTTTCTTGGGTGATCGGATCATTTATACAGGTCATAAAAATGCAAAGGTCCCCGGACTCCCCAGGCCTTCCATAAGTCACAGGCTATAATTCTCTGAAATACTCCTAGTCCCAGTAGCGCAGATCCCCTCCCTCTCTCCTCTACCTTCCGGTGGGCATGGTCCGCCATCTGCACTGCAAAAACAAAAAATAGAACGGGGTTCAACAAGCTTCGCAACTCCAGCTGCTGTGAAACTACAACTCCCAGCATGCACACTTGCTCATCTGTTCTTGTAACTGCCAAAAAAAAAGTGAAAGGAGTTGTAGTTTCAGAACAGCCGGAGGTTGCTGATCCCTGCCATAGAGTATTACATGAACAGATAATAAACTTTTTTCTTTCCTTTTAGCATGATTACACAGGAGCCCTTGATGGTGAAGAATGTTTTCATTGTACCAGTGCTAATGTCTCAAGTCCCTGCATCTGTAATATTACTTTCAATATAACGGAAGACTTTCAGGTAAGTTCCATACTGCTGCTAATGTACAATACAGTTCTTGTTTTACTGTCCTGTTTTGGTGTGTTTTCACCTGATGCGAGGTGCAGATGTTTGGCCTGAAAGCCCTCCTTGGTCTTGGTACAAACACTGTATGAACGTTTGATGTCCATAGTCAGCAACCCATTGTTCAATGAAGGCTAACTCTTAGATCTCTCCAGCTGTTATGTGAACACTATCCTTTTATTTTAGAGAATTAAAATGTTCATTTTTCTATACATTCTGACATGACATAAAATGTTGTTGGTGAGATCTGTGAAGTAGGGCTACCGATGATTAGTAGAATGAAAGGTCTTCTCAGCAACTTTTAGCTACTGCATGGTCTTCATCCGACAGGATGCTGGGATAAAACGGCCCTACTAGGGCCAGACTCCTTAGAAAACAGTGTTGAACTGGGGTTCCTGGGGCCCACCAGAGGAAATTACCGTATTCTCCAGGCCCAACTCCTATATCGTAAATAAAGTTTAATAAGGTTTTGAATGAAAGAAATAGACCCTAGAGGCAAGTGATCAGGGCCGGTGCCACCATTAGGCGAACTAGGCGTTCTGCTGGGGGAGCCCTGGTGGGCTTCCCTTGTCTGGGGCTGCAGCCCTGGTCGAGCGGCTCTTGAGCCGCCCCCCAGCACCGTTACAGGGGGGCCAGGAGGTGAAGGTCCTTCTTAAATATGGTAGAGCAGGCATCTACTTACTCTGATGGCAGGTGCCTGCTCTACCAGTAAATTACCGGAGGAGAGGAGGCGGGCGGCAAGGGAGGCTGTTCTAGCAGCTCCCCACTCCTCCCTCGCGCGCCCTCTCTGATGCCGGAATATGCCGTCATTCCGGCCCCGGCATAGTAAACAGAGCGCTGGAGGACTAAGGAGCTGCACCACACTGGACCCCAGGGAGGGGAGTCTTTAAGTGTTTGAGTGAGTGTCTGCCTGTGTGTGTCTCTGGCAGTGAGTGAGTGTCTGTCAGTAAGTGTGTGTGTGTGTGTGTGTGTGTATGTTTGTTTGTCAGTGAGTGTATATGTGTATGTCTGTCTGTCAGTGAGGGTCCATTCACACGTCTGCAACACTGACAGCGGCAATGTGCGTTCCGCATCTCGCGGACCGCACATTGCCGGCACTATAGAATATGCCTATTCTTGTCCGCAATTGCGGACAAAAATAGGACATGTTCTATTTTTTTCAGGAACGGAATTGCGGACCCGGAAGTGCGTGTCCGCAATTCCGTGCCCAGGCAGCACTTCGTGCTGCCCCATAGGAATTAATGGGTCCGCAATTCCGTTCCGCAAAATGCGTAACAAAATTGCGAACGTGTGAATGGACCCTGAGTGTATGTGAGTTTGTGTACGTCATTCAGTGAGTGTCTGTCTGAGTGCGTGTGTGTCTGTCAGTGAGTGACAAGAGGGGGCGGCAAAATGGATCTTTGCCTAGGGCGGCAAAAATCCTTGCACCGGCCCTGCAAGTGATTGGCTCCAAAGGAAGCCAAATGTTTATTTTCTTTTAGATCCTAGAGCCCATTCTGGTATCTGAGTCTAGGTCCACTGGAAGATCCTCTGGTATTCTGTTGGGCCAGTCTGAACTTGTTTAGAAAGGGCTCAAAGTGGGATAAAAAATAAAACTAGGGATACTCTCGTCACTGATTCCCTGGCATTCTGATGCCTAACTCTCTGGTCTCTACTTCTTGACACGTAGGAGATGCCTGGAGATACCTTCTGAGCTAATTAAAGGGCACTGTAGTGACCTGCATCTGCCAGTGACTGGCAGAGCAGGTATTTCCATAGACCAGACAGAGCAGTTGGGACCCTGAAGGCATTGGAACGGGTGCCGCGGGTGAGCATTCCTTCCTTTGAGCCCCCCCCCCCCCCCCTCCCAGACCACTCCTTTTGTGGTTAGCTGGGAAATCAATGATTTTCCATTGTGTCTCTGTGACATGCTAGACTTTTTTAGTATCTTTAGTAACTTTCATTTTACGCTATGTAATGGTTAGTATCTGTACTACTATCTTGGCTGATACAGGTCTATACTTTCTTATTCTAGGGAACTGTTTTTATGTACTATGAATTATCAAACTTCTACCAGAACCACTATCGGTATATGATATCTAGGGATGAAAAACAATTAAATGGAGACCTTTATAGTCTAAAGGTAGGTACACACTTTGATTCTCTGTATAATTATAACTTTGCATCACTTGCAAATATTTAGTTCATGCTTCTTGCTTTTTTTTTTTTTATGCCAAATTGTATACTTGCAAGTAGTAAATAACTTTTTCCATGAGCAGATCCACAGGCAATTATTGAGAATGAACCATTTCTTCCCAATAACTACTGTTGGTTCTTGGGGAGAGCTGCATTTACATGTAGCTATCATTCTATACATATGTATGGGAAAAGCAATTGCTACTGTGATCATTGCTCCCTTTGCGGATTACATCCAGGTTTATACAGAGCTGCTAGCAAATGATTAGTATTTTTTTCTGCCACATAAAAGATGCAATCGCCAATGAATGAGCCACTTACATGGGCAATTATTGGGAATGAGCCTTCATATGAACAGTTGTTCCCAAGACTTGTCCTCATTGTTGGCCCAGCCATGGTTCCAGGAAGTGAACCCACAGCTGTGTACCCGCTCCCATTTAACCACCTCCCGACCGCTGTACGCGTATATGCGTCCGGGAGGTGGTTGCTTTACTCCTCCTGGACGCATATACGCGTCTTCTCGCGAGACGCGAGATTTCCTGTGAACGCGCGCTCACAGGAACAGAAGGTAAGCGAGTGGATCTCCAGCCTGCCAGCGGCGATCGCTCGCTGGCAGGCTGGAGATCCGAATTTTTTAACCCCTAACAGGTATATTAGACGCTGTTTTCATAACGGCGTCTAATATACCTCCTACCTGGTCCTCTAGTGGTCCCTTTTGTTAGGATCGACCACCAGAGGACACTACACCCCCCCCCCCGTCACTTATTAACCCCTTATAAACCCCTGATCACCCATGATCACCCCATATAAACTCCCTGATCACCCCCCTGTCATTGATCACCGCCCTGTCATTGATCACCCCCCTGTCAGGCTCCGTTCAGACGTCCGTATGATTTTTACGGATCCACGGATACATGGATCGGATCCGCAAAAAGCATACGGACGTCTGAATGGAGCCTTACAGGGGGGTGATCAATGACAGGCGGGTGATCACCCATATACACTCCCTGATCACCCCCTGTCATTGATCACCCCCCTGTCATTGATCACCCCCCTGTAAGGCTCCATTCAGACGTCCGCATGATTTTTACGGATCCGATCCATGTATCCATGGATCCGTAAAAAATCATGCGGATGTCTGAATGGAGCCTTACAGGGGGGGTGATCACCCTGATTACCCTGATCACCCCCTGTCATTGATAACCCCCCTGTAAGGCTCCATTCAGACGTCCGCATGCGTTCTGTGGATCCGATCCATGTATCCATGGATCCGTAAAAAATCATGCGGATGTCTGAATGGAGCCTTACAGGGGGGTGATCAATGACAGGGGGGTGATCAGGGAGTCTATATGGGTGATCACCCCCCTGTCATTGATCACCCCCCCCCCCCCCCTGGTAAGGCTCCATTCAGACATTTTTTTTGGCACAAGTTAGCGGAAATTTTTTGTTTGTTTTTGTTTTTTCTTACAAAGTCTCATATTCTACTAACTTGTGTCAAAAAATAAAATCTCACATGGACGCACCATACCCCTCACGGAATCCAAATGCGTAAACATTTTTAGACATTTATATTCCAGACTTCTTCTCACGCTTTAGGGCCCCTAAAAAGCCAGGGCAGTATAAATACCCCACGTGTGACCCCATTTCGGAAAGAAGACACCCCAAGGTATTCCGTGAGGGGCATATTGAGTCCATGAAAGATTGAAATTTTTGTCCTAAGTTAGCGGAAAGTGAGACTTTGTGAGAAAAAAATAAAATAAAAAATCAATATCCGCTAACTTATGCAAAAAAAAAAAAAATTCTAGGAACTCGCCATGCCCCTCATTGAATACCTTGGGGTGTCTTCTTTCCAAAGTGGGGTCACATGTGGGGTATTTATACTGCCCTGGCTTTTTAGGGGCCCGAAAGTGTGAGAAGAAGTCTGGGATCCAAATGTCTAAAAATGCCCTCCTAAAAGGAATTTGGGCCCCTTTGCGCATCTAGGCTGCAAAAAAGTGTCACACATGTGGTATCGCCGTACTGAGGAGAAGTTGGGGAATGTGTTTTGGGGTGTCATTTTACATATACCCATGCTGGGTGAGAAAAATATCTTGGTCAAATGCCAACTTTGTATAAAAAAATGGGAAAAGTTGTCTTTTGCCAAGATATTTCTCTCACCCAGCATGGGTATATGTAAAATGACCCCCCAAAACACATTGCCCAACTTCTCTGGAGTACGGCGATACCACATGTGTGACACTTTTTTGCAGCCAAGGTGGGCAAAGGGGCACCTTTTGGATTTCGCAGGCCATTTTTTACACATTTTGATTGCAAGGTACTTCTTACACATTTGGGCCCCTAAATTGCCAGGGCAGTATAACTACCCCACAAGTGACCCCATTTTGGAAAGAAGACACCCCAAGGTATTCCGTGGGGGGCACGGCGAGTTCCTAGAATTTTTTTATTTTTTGTCACAATTTAGCGGAAAATGGTGATTTTTCTTTTTTCCTTACAAAGTCTCATATTCCACTAACTTGCGACAAAAAATAAAAAATTCTAGGAACTCGCCATGCCCCTCACAGAATACCTTGGGGTGTCTTCTTTCCAAAATGGGGTCACTTGTGGGGTAGTTATACTGCCCTGGCAATTTAGGGGCCCAAATGTGTGAGAAGAACTTTGCAATCAAAATGTGTAAAAAATGCCCTGCAAAATCCGAAAGGTGCACTTTGGAATATGTGCCCCTTTGCCCACCTTGGCATCAAAAAAGTGTGACACATCTGGTATCGCCGTACTCAGGAGAAGTTGGGCAATGTGTTTTGGGGTGTCATTTTACATATACCCATGCTGGGTGAGAAAAATATCTTGGTCAAATGCCAACTTTGTATAAAAAAATGGGAAAAGTTGTCTTTTGCCAAGATATTTCTCTCACCCAGCATGGGTATATGTAAAATGACACCCCAAATCACATTCCCCAACTTCTCCTGAGTACGGCGATACCACATGTGTGACACTTTTTTGATGCCAAGGTGGGCAAAGGGGCACATATTCCAAAGTGCACCTTTCGGATTTCACCGGTCATTTTTTACACATTTTGATTGCAAAGTACTTCTCACACATTTGGGCCCCTAAATTGCCTGGGCAGTATAACTACGCCACAAGTGACCCCATTTTGGAAAGAAGACACCCCAAGGTATTCCGTGAGGGGCATGGCGAGTTCCTAGAATTTTTTATTTTTTGTCGCAAGTTAGTGGAATATGAGACTTTGTAAGGAAAAAAGAGAAAACAAAAAAAATCATCATTTTCCGCTAACTTGTGACAAAAAATTAAAAATTCTAGGAACTCGCCATGCCCCTCACGGAATACCTTGGGGTGTCTTCTTTCCAAAATGGGGTCACTTGTGGCGTAGTTATACTGCCCTGGCAATTTAGGGGCCCAAATGTGTGAGAAGTACCTTGCAATCAAAATGTGTAAAAAATGGCCTGCAAAATCCGAAAGGTGCACTTTGGAATATGTGCCCCTTTGCCCACCTTGGCTGCAAAAAAGTGTGACACATCTGGTATCGCCGTACTCAGGAGAAGTTGGGGAATGTGTTTTGGGGTGTCATTTTACATATACCCATGCTGGATGAGAGAAATATCTTGGCAAAAGACAACTTTTCCCATTTTTTTTATACAAAGTTGGCATTTGACCAAGATATTTTTCTCACCCAGCATGGGTATATGTAAAATGACACCCCAAAACACATTGCCCAACTTCTCCTGAGTACGGCGATACCAGATGTGTCACACTTTTTTGCTGCCAAGGTGGGCAAAGGGGCGCATATTCCAAAGTGCACCTTTCGGATTTCACCGGTCATTTTTTACAGATTTTGATTGCAAAGTTCTTCTCACACATTTGGGCCCCTAAATTGCCAGGGCAGTATAACTACCCCACAAGTGACCCCATTTTGGAAAGAAGACACCCCAAGGTATTCTGTGAGGGGCATGGTGAGTTCCTAGAATTTTTTATTTTTTGTCGCAAGTTAGTGGAATATGAGACTTTGTAAGAAAAAATAAAAAAATAAAATCATCATCATTTTCCGCTAACTTGTGGCAAAAAATAAAAAGTTCTATGAACTCACTATGCCCATCAGCGAATACCTTAGGGTGTCTACTTTCCGAAATGGGGTCATTTGTGGGGTTTTCTACTGTCTGGGCATTGTAGAACCTCAGGAATCATGACAGGTGCTCAGAAAGTCAGAGCTGCTTCAAAAAGAGGAAATTCACATTTTTGTACCATAGTTTGTAAATGCTATAACTTTTACCCAAACCATTTTTTTTTTTTTGCCCAAACATTTTTTTTTTTATCAAAGACATGTAGAACAATAAATTTGGCGAAAAATTTATATATGGATGTCGTTTTTTTTGCCAAATTTTACAGCTGAAAGTGAAAAATGTCATTTTTTTGCAAAAAAATCGTTACATTTTGATTAATAACAAAAAAAGTAAAAATGCCAGCAGCAATGAAATACCACCAAATGAAAGCTCCATTAGTGAGAAGAAAAGGAGGTAAAATTCATTTGGGTGGTAAGTTGCATGACTGAGCGATAAACGGTGAAAGTAGTGTAGTGCCGAAGTGTAAAAAGTGCTCTGGTCATGAAGGGGGTTTCAGCTAGCGGGGCTGAAGTGGTTAAAGGGGTTATCCCATGATTAATGTAAAAATGAAAATCATACACAAATGCCAACATCTTTCTAACAAAGCTAGAATAAGTCCTCTACCTCACATACATCCAGAGATCTCCTCATTCATTGCTCCAGTTACTTGGCTATACTTAGACTGAGACTTAGGCTAGACTCCTTTTTCATCTCAGTGAGCAGGACAAAGAAATAAGAAAAAGAGCAAACAGCAGGTGGCGCTATACAGGTAGATTTCATTGAATTATTCAGTAGCTATAATAAATTTTGAATTGCATGCAATTACAAAAGTATTCAGATCCAGGTGCTGGTTTGAAAACTATAGAATATTATTTGCTAATTAAAGGGTTTCTACCACCAGAAATACTGTTATGTAGCTGACTGACATAACAGTATGTTTCTAACAGTAGTTCCTGCAGCCGTTTGTTAAAAATGTACTTTTATAGATATGCTAATGAGCCTCTAGGTGCTATGTGGGCGTCATTAGCACCTAGAGGGCTCCGTCCACTAACCATTTCAGCCGCCCATCGCGTCCCTCCAGCCCGCCCCGCTCCTGTTGATTGACGTGAAACTTCTCAGTATCGAGAAGCGCCGGGAGAATACAGAAGCGCGGGAGTTGGTACTCGATACTGAGAAGTTTCAGGTCAATCAACAGGAGCGGAGCGGGCTGGAGGGGCGCGATGGGCGGCTGAAATGGTTAGTGGACGGAGCCCTCTAGGTGCTAATGACGCCCACATAGCACCTAGAGGCTCATTAGCATATCTATAAAAGTACATTTTTAACAAAAACGGCTGCAGGAACTACTGTTAGAAACGTACTGTTATGTAGTGCTGACATTAGCGTATCGCTATATCAGTCAGCTACATAACAGTATTTCTGGTGGTAGAAACCCTTTTAATTAACGGAATTGGCTGTAGTACCTCAGAATGGCCACTACACAGTGTACAGAACTCTGGTGCTTCAGCTCCATACATTGTTTACTTCCTGGCATCATGTCTGCAGGTAGCGGCTGATCTGTAGGGGTGCCGGATATCAGTCACCTACTGGTTTGATATTGATGACCTGTGGATAGGTCATAAATATCTATAACCAGGAGAACTCCTTTAAGTAATAGTAAAGATGGGATCCACAATATAAAATATGATTGCAGAACGGTCGAAAGATTTTACAAAGGCAAATCTGGGCAGATTAACCCCCTGTGCAAGGAACATTACCAAGTCAAGTGAACGTGTCATCACAACTGGATAACCTGGGTAGAGATGCACTAATGTGTGACCAAGTCTCTGGTACGGCAACTGCCCAGTTTGACTTGCATTTAAGGGGTCATATAGTATATAGTGCTACACTGCGAAAACGCCCAATCTTTTACAGCAGATTATCTTGGTTTTTGAACATGTGGCTTCTATAGGTAAAACTCTGTGCTATTGATGTTTACGGACACCCTCCGGGTATATTCACATGGAGCGGACATACCTTTTTTGCTGCAATTGTTTGCACATTTGAGACAACATTTCTGATATGCTTTTTGTGACCTACCTTTTTCCTGTTTTATCACAGAATCCTGCCAATGAGTGTGCCCCATATAGAGTGGATTCTGAACAAAATCCAATTGCTCCATGTGGTGCTATTGCAAGAAGCATGTTTAATGGTAAGGGTTGTGCAATTGGGGTAATGCAGTCTGACCCAGTGTTTTGTATAATATGTAAAAAAAAAAAAAAAAAAAGTTTTCAGTATATTAAAATGTACAGTACTGACGGAGCATAGAGATGGCATTTTAGTCATTGACATGTTACTACTCCATACATGGCTGAAACTAGATTTTCAGACACAGCATAAAGGGGCATTTCACCTTATTTCTTTCCAAGGAGACATTGTATTTTGGTAGAAATGTATCAGAATAGGTTGTGGCTTTTTGCTATTGCTTTTGTAGATAAATGACCAAGGAAAAGGTAGGTCTGTGTTTCCTCATCATATTTCTGACAGCTGGTAACCAGAATATAGGAACACTCTGGGCAATAGCGATAAAGCCTGTGAGGCCCTATTTGCACAAATGTATTAATCTTCAGTGTGGCGACCACATGGATGATATTTAATACGGCAATAGGTCTGTATGCCTGCTTAACCCCTTAAGGACAATTGCCGTACATGTATGTCACAGCTGGACGTGACTTAAGGACCAGCGACTTGCATGTACGGCACAAGGTCCGCCGGGTGCTGGGAGGGAATCGCGGGGGAATCGGGGCACCATGGCTGCTCTTACCGGCAGGCATCCATGCCAGGTAAGGGTAGCATGGTTCAGCACCGCCCCCCTGCAGCTCCAAGCGCTGAAAATGGCCGGTCAATGAAGACAGGCACATAGCACCGGAAGCAGTATGGAGCTGCAGCCAGCACCTGTCTCCTCCTAGGTGAGGCAGGGGACATCAGTGTTTGGCGTCCCCTGCCAGCGCTGATATTGGCTGGTGGCTGGAACAACGCTCCAGCCAATGGCAGTGCTATAGCTGCACAGGAAAGGGCAGAACCTGCATGCAGCCATTCTAGCAGGAGACTGCATCCAGAGAGGTTCTGTGCTGCTTGCTGGGACTTGTAGTGCACCACCACTGTGAAGAAAGAAGAAAAAAACATCTGGAATTGGTGCTGCACAGTTTATTTTTTTCCCATTTGCTGCTGTTCCAGATCCAAACCACCCTCCATCTCTGTCCCTTCCTGCCCCTCCTCAATATACATATATATATATATATATTTATTTATATTATGTATGTAAATTTTTGGAGAATTTTTATACTACAGTTTTTGCATGGACACACTATCTGTGCTAATTTTTTAAATATTTTTTACAGTTTTGTGTGAAATAGTGTATGTGTGTGTGTGTGTATATGTATGTATATATATATATATATATATATATATATATATATATATATATATATATATATATATATATATATATAAAAAATTCTTGGGGGGGGGGGGGAGAATGTCTGTGTCTTATAAAGCGAATGCTAGTGAGTGCTTACATTATGGAAGCGCTCACTAGTATGTATTAGGAGCGGGATTAGCCCATCAGTACCCCCATCAGACTAAAATAAAAAGTAATCTTGCCTGACCCGTGCCGCGACTCCTCTTCAGCTGTCACGCTTCCACCTTCCCTGCCTGTGCTATACTGTCCTGACCCCGTACAGCATCAGGACGTAGTGCGCGCACTATGACCTGACGCTGCATGCAGTCATGTGACAGGCGGGGAAGATGGGAGCGCAACAGCTGAAGAGGAGCCGCGGCGCAGGACAGGTGAGATTTTTTTTATTTTAGTCTGATGTGGTACTGATGGGCTGATCTGAGGTCTGATGGGCGGGCTGATCTGAGGTCTGATGAAAAATATTTTTTTCTTATTTTTCCTACTCTAAAATTATATTAAATTGATATATGTATATATTTCAGTTAGTGTCAGTTTAGAATTTTGCACAAACGCACAATCTGCGTACGTGCATTTTGCAACCACTGAGCACCAATCAGTAGTGTCCGTTATTGATTGAGTCTGCGGTTTGCACTGCAAGTTTGTTTTTTTTTTTTTTACAAATCTTTTTTTATTTTATTTTTGTTCTTCTAAGTTTAATTTCAAATTTATTATAAGCCCCTTCAAGTGTGAAAACACAACACACACGCACCCCCCCACAATAAATAAAGGTTTACACATTTCACACGTTACACCCCAATAAAATAAAAATGGCCCGTCTGTCCCAACGAGTTTACTCAGCTGAAGAGGCATACACCATGCTTGCCTCTGATACTGAGTCTGCCAATGAGGGAGAAGAGGATGCCACTTTCCTCTACTCCTCTAGCCCATCATAATCATCCGATAAGGGACCCTCTAGAAGGCACTCCAGGGTAGCAGCGGAGGCAGCCCCCCAGAGTGAACCCTTACGGACCCCACCCCCTGATGATTATCTGCCCCAAATTACGGATTTTGTGGGCAGCTCCGGAATACAGATAGACAGGGCTTCACAGAACTAGATTTTTTTTTTTTTTTTTTAATGGTGGGCCAAACCAATTTATATGCCTAACAATTCATTGATCAGAACCCTACATCGCCATACTCTAGACCCATAGGTTGGATCCCAGTAAGCGCACCTATAATGCAAAAGCTTGTATCCGTTCAGAACGGATCCGTTTGAATTACCATGATAATGCAAACTGATCAGTTTTGACTTACATTGAAAGTCAATGGGAGGCGGATCAGTTTTCAATTGCACCATATTGTGTCAGTAAAAACGGATCCGTCCCCATTGGCTTACATTGTAAGTCAGGACGGATCCGTTTGGCTGAGTTTCGTCAGACGGACATCAAAACGCTGCAAGCAGCGTTTTTGTTTCCGCCTTCAGAGCGGAATGGAGACTGAACGGAGCCAAACTGATGCATTCTGAACGGATCCTTATCCATTCAGAATGCATTGGGGCTAAACTGATCCGTTTTGGGCCGCTTGTGAGAGCCTTGAAACGGATCTCACAGGCGGACCCAGAAACTGCAGTGTGAAAGTAGCCTAAGTACAAGGACAAGAGGGACGTCTTTGTACTGACCAACATTCACACTAACACCAGCTCCCCTGCCCCTGTACAAGGTACCAAAACCACTACCCCCAAACCAGTTTGCATCCTGGACTACAACAGGCACATGGGAGGAGTGGATCTTTCAGATCAACTTATGAAGCCCTACAGTGCCACACGAAAAACTAAAGTGTGGTACAAAAAGCTGGCCGTAGACATTGTACAGAAGGCAATGTGCAATGCGTACATGCTATTTCATTCTGCAGGCCACAGAGGAACATTCCTTCAGTTCCAAGAGGTGGTAATCAAGGCCCTAATTTTTCAAACCCAGGCCGAGGAGGGTCCCAGTACTTCAGGAAGTCAAGGTGTCCGTGTTGTACCAGGGAAACATTTTCCAGGTCAAGTCCCCCAGACAGCAAGGAAAGGATGGGCCAAAAAAAGATGCAGTGTTTACCACTGTGAAACCTGCCCTGAAAAACGAGTGTTTCAGAATCTACCACATCCATGGAGTATTAATTTAATTTCACCCATGATATACCCTGTAGTTTTACCACCTTATGTCTGCTGATTTAGTCTGCATAGCTTATAGATCCACTTTTCACAAACCACTACATATTCATTTCTGTGAAACACCTGTTAGGTAAAAAGTGCCCTTTCCACCCCTTAAAATGTTCGTACTCTTTCCAAAATGGGGTCACTTCTTGGGGTTTTTAATTTCTGGGGACCTCAGCAATCTTTTAAAGGGGTTGTCTCGCCCCTCCTGGCCGTAACCCCTGGAGACGAGCAGTGTATAAAGAGGACGAAGAAGCAAGATAGTGGGGACCAGAAGCATTTCTGCTAATTCATCTACATTAGTTAGTTACTTATATCAATGTCATGCACATAATATATATAACTTGATGAGTTGAGACAACCCCTTTAAATGCGACATGGCACCTAAAATCCATGTCTGAAATTCAGGCCTGCCAGCAAAATCCATATTTTGCCTGATATGCGCCCATACAGCAGGATACAAGCACATATGGGGTGTTTCCCGAATGGGGAGAAAATAGGGAACACATACTGGGGTTCATTTTCTTATTTAACACCTTGTGGAAGTGAAAAATTGGGGTTTGCTAGTAATTTTTCATTTTCACAAATGTGTGCTTTGAAATCCTTTTAACAAGTGTTTCTGCCTTCTGAGACACACCTTAAAATGTTCATACGGGGGTGCTATTTCCAAAATGGGGTCACTTCTTGGGGTTTTTAATTTCTGGGGACCTCCGCAATCTTTTAAATGCGACATAGCACCTAAAATCCATGTGCGGTTTCTAATATGTATGCCCCACAAAGTGACTTTATAACTGAACCCAAAAAATTGGGTTTTGGAAATTTTCTTAAAAATTAAGATTTGTTTCTAAACTTCTAAGTCTTCTAAAGTCCCAAAAAAATAAAATGTCATTTTTAAAATGATCCAAATATGAAGTAGACATATGGGAAATGTAAAGTAATAACTTTTTTGGGAGATGGTAATATCTATTTTAAAAGTAGAGAAATAAAAAATTTGGAAATTTGCTATTTATTTTTTTTATAAATAAAAATGAAATATTTTGACTCTAATTTACCGCTGTCATGAAGTACAATATGTAATGAAAAATCAATCTCAGAATGTCCTGGATAAGTAAAAGTGTTTTAAAGTTATCACCACTTAAAGTGACACTCCTGAAGGGGTTAAAATGGTCTCCAGGTCTGTGTTCCATGAGACTCAAAGCAGTGTATGCCCAGACTTTTGGTCCATGCAGTAAAAATGGAGACGTGAATAGCACGACTTTCTTTGCGTACCACTACATTTTAGAAATGAACCGCACGCAGACGTAAATGGCATTTGTCCGCATAAGGCCTTATACTTAGTGTAGGACTTAAAGGGGTTGCCCGAGTCATGGAAAAAAAAATATATAGCACTGAAAATCTGATGTATAACTGAGCTAAGCAAGTTTTATGCAAAAAATATATAATTTTCCTCATTTCCCTGATTTCTTTTTCTGGCCCTTTGTTTACCTGCAATAAAAAAACAATCTCTGCCCCTCCCCCCTGCTCTGCTAAGGGAGTGGATACAAGAGCTGCCCTGAGGGCCATGTCTGCCTGCTGGGAGACTCTGCAGCATGTTATATGTGTAGAACTACAAGTCTCACCTGTATAATGACACTGCTAATACACACAGGATCTTCCCCCTACCTTCTTGTGTAATGCTCTCTCTGGTATGTCAGCTCCAGTGCCCAGCATTGTCTCCTCACTGCCTGCAGAGCTGTGCAACTGAAGTGGTTAAGAATCCTAGCAGAGAGTAGACTGCAGTGAAGGGGGCGTGGCCAGCACAGTGACATCTCGTTTACAGGCTTGTAAACGACCTTTATCAGAGCAGGGAGAGAAGCTGACATCACAGGTCATGTGACCCTCAGTGAAATCTGAGAAACCAGCCACTGGAGATAAAGTGAGTGAATTGGAAAGCTGTTACATTTGCTCAGTTAGGAACATAGAACAAAAAAATAACTCTGATAACCCCTTTAAGGCCTCTTTCACACTACAGTTTTTTGCGTTCCGTATACGGTCCGTTTTTTGCGTTCCGTATACGGTCCGTATACGGAACCATTCATTTCAATGGTTCCGCAAAAAAACGGAATGTGTTCCGTATGCATTCCGTTTCCGTATTTCCGTTTTTCCGTTCCGTTGAAAAGATAGAACATGTCCTATATTTGGCCGCAAATCACAGTCCGTGGCTCCATTCAAGTCAATGGGTCCGCAAAAAAAACGGAACACATACGGAAATGCATCCGTATGTCTTCCGTTTCCGTTCCGTTTTTTGCGGAACCATCTATTGAAAATGTTATGCCCAGCCCAATTTTTAATATGAAATTACTGTATACTGTATTTGCCATACGGAAAAACGGAACGGAACAACGGAACGGAAACGGAACCACAACGGAAGCAAAAAACGGAACAACGGATCCGTGAAAAACGGAACGCAAAACACTGAATTCAACATACTGTAGTGTGAAAGAGGCCTAAGGATCATGCTCCAAGCACAACTCATGGGTTTGCCTAGCATCTTCCTTTAAAATGTAATAGAGGAAATAGTAACTATTGAAAAGCATGACTACAAATTTCAGACCACAGAACAAGACAGACCCAGGAACGAGTCAAAAGAACCACCTTATAAATGCACATCCAACAATATTCATGGATAAAAATATATATAAAGTGTATTAGATAACATACAATATAAACAGCGTGTCGGTGACAAAATAGGACCGACACATGCAGACTCCACTGAACGTCCACAGATAAGGACATGCAATCAATACCAGCTATAAAACAATAACATGTGAAAGTGTATCAAAACAGTGCAGGAAGTGATGGGAAGGGAGGCGATTGTGCAACACTGAGTGAAAGGTAAGGTAAACCTGTAAGGGAATAAATGCATGATTAGAAGCAATTCATAATAAGTAAAAATAATCAAATCCAAAATTGATTATTGATCGTATACCCTCAGCATAAACACATACATCCAGTGTGTATATGACCCGACATAAAGGTACTGTCATATTGCAGAAAAAATGTGAATATCTGCACTAATGACCTATGTGCAAAAGAACTGTGTGATAAATGCACTACACTATAACAACCATGAAAAGCATTATTATCATAGACTATATAATGTGCATAGTTATGAGAAATTAATAATTAGTAAATGAGTATATAAATACAATGTGTGAATGGCCCGTCATGAATCTACGTACAGATTTCAGACCACAATTCCCATACCTGCTCTTCTTCTTCAGATGTTGTTACGCTGTATCGCAATGAGAATGGCACATATGTTAACGTTCCATTAGATGGGAAAGGGATATCCTGGTGGACCGATTACAACGTTAAATTCAGGAACCCAACTAATGGCAATGAGAGCTTGAAGACGATATTTCAAGGTAACCATCAAGCATATTATACAGTACCATTTCTTTAGTGTGAAGAGGTCGATATCTAGTGTATTGGGACATGGTAAATAATGTGGGGTCCCCAAATGGAAAAGGGGGGGGGGGGGGGCACTGATCAATTTCCCCCAATGCCTGAAAGATTTGTTAAAGTGGTGTAAAGGAAAACTGGCTTAGTTCCCATAGCCAATCAGATTCCACTTTTCATTTTTCAAAGGCGCTCTTTAAAAAAAGGTGGAATCTGATTGGTTTCAATGGGCACCACTTTGATAAATCTCCCGCATTGCCTTTGTGTGGGCTGAGTATTGCAGCACACTATGGAAACATCATGAAACACCTAAAGTTTTATTTATTTTTTATTTATTTCATAATTCATTAATATAGGTAAAAATCATGAACTCTGTATTATACTTTATTAATGGGGAAGTGTCACATATTTCTGCACATGTCCCTGTGCTGATCAAATCTGTACGTGGAAGTCCATTCCCAGCCCATTGAAGTCTGTGAAGAGGGAAAGAGGAGGAGGAGGCACCGCTGAGGCAGAGAGACCCAAAAATGGTGGCAGCTACTACTGAGTGATTTATCTCTTCCCTGAGCTGGATTATCAGATGACCAATTCTCCAGCTCTGGGGTGACCTGCTGCAGCCGAGGCTGGTCTCTGTCCTCTCACTGGGTACCAGCTTTAGTGCATGGAGAGAGGGATCAGCACTGGGGCAAGGTAAAGGTCTGCCCAAACAGGCATATATTCTGTCATATATTCTGTCATATATTCTATCCATGGTTCAGTGCTTTCCTCTGAAATCCTTAGGAACGGTGCAACCTGCCGGATGGCGAACTGACGCTTACAACCTGTCAACTGACCTAAATAATACAGGATTTATAAATGAGGACTTCATTGTCTGGATGAGAAGTGCAGCATTGCCCACGTTTCGGAAACTATACCGGAGAATTGAGAATGGAAGCTTCAAAAATGGAGAGTATCAACTAAGAATTGAGTACAGTATCCTTTCTAATTAAAAATTATACAATGTATATACAATCCTAGAAATTCTACTACTTTCCCCTAGTTAGTACTGCTGCCGGGACAGACGGTAACCTGGGCATAGACTGGAGATAATGGGGGTCATTTATTAAAGGGAACCGGTCACCTAGAAAATGCATATTAAACAACCAGCAGTACCTTATTGCAGCTTGTTGTATGATTATAAAGGGGTCTGTGTCTTTTCTGTACAATGCGCTAAAAGTCTGAAAAAACTTTATTCAACTGGCCACGCTATGTAAACAATAGTTTGAAGTCAAGGGGGCAGCAGCTTTCTCGCCTGAAGTCAAGTGTGCCCCGCCCCTTAGATTTGATTGATAGGATGTCCAATTCCTTCACTTCTGGGCGCTTGAGCGTAGTCTCGCGCATGCGCAGGCTCTCATGCAAGTGCCTTATCATTGAGCCTACCTCAGAGCAGAGTGGAACAGTGCGCAGGTGCCGGCACTGCAGGGACACAGCGCACGTGCAAGACTACGTTTGAGCGTTCAGTGGTGAAGGAATTGGAATTCCTATCAATCAAACGCTAAGGGGCCGGAAAGGTGGCAGGGCGCGCTTGACTTTAGGCGAAAAAAGCCGCTGCCCCCTTGACTTCAAGACTATCGTTTATATAGCGTGGCCAGTTGAATAAAAGTGTTTTTTTTCAGACTTTTGGCACATTGTACAGAAAAGACGCAGACCCCTTTATAATCCTACTACAGGCTGCAATAAGGTACTGCTGGCGGTTTAATACGCATTTTCTAGGTGACCGGTTCCCTTTAAAGACAGGCATTTTACAGCAGTTTTTGATCCTGGGGGATGCACTTAATTTATGACCAGGAATGCACAATGTCGTAAAGTGGGTGCATCCTCTGCCAGTCCGTGTGCCTAGATTATAATTTACTCCAGCCCCAGACTGGAGTGAATTTCAATTGTCAGTGACGCCTGGAAACGGGTGTAAATGTGGCCACTTCGAACAGCTGATCAGCATGGGTTGCCAAGAGTTAAACCATCAATTTTAAAGTTTTACCGAACTCCACTAAAAAAAAAGTTTCCCTTGTTGTTCCACCTTAACTGCTGCCCAACAGATTACCCTGTTGTCAGTTTCCAAGGAAGAAAAAAAATAGTTTTCAGCAGCGTATCCTGGATGGGAGGAAAGAACCCCTTCCTGGGAATAGCCTATCTTGTTTTCGGTTCTCTGTGTACAGTTTTTGCTATCATTATGCTCGTTGTATTCATAAAGTACCAAGGGACGATGGATGATGACATCTAGCATTGGGTCTAAATGATGATTCATAAAGTGTCTTAGAATTCCACATAATATAATGTTTACATGAAACGGCAATACTAGTAGCATGCAAACTATAAAACGCAACATAGTTACTGTGTTCACAAGCCATCTTTCCTCATGAAACCAAGGTCACGTGTGTCTTAGGCCTCATGCACACGATCGTGCTGTTTTTTGCGGCCCGCAAAAAACTGAAGCCACCCGTATGCCTTCCACAATTAACGTAACAGGCGGCCCATTGTAGACATGCCTATTCTTGTCCGCAAAACGGATAAGAATAGGACATGCTATATTTTTTTTGCGGGGCCTCGGAATGCAGCAACGGATGCGGACAGTACACGGAGTGCTGTCCGCATCTTTTGCGGCCCCATTGAAGTGAATGAGTCTGCACCCGAGCCGCAAAAACTGCGGCTCGGATGCGGACCATACCTACGGTCATGTGCATGAGGCCTTAGGCTGGACTGACACGTGCAGGTTTTGAAGCCAAAAACCATGACTTGGTTCAAATGTATCAAGGAATGGCGTATATACATTTCTTTAGTATCCACTCATCAACTGCATCTAACCTTTGAGTTAGAACACCATAGTCTCAAAGATGGAAAAAAAATGTAGAAAATAATTTCACTCTATTACTTTTTACTGCGTGTTGACTTTTGGGAATAAATGTCTTTGGTATAATTAAAGAGAGGCTCATATTCGTAATTGATGACACAGCTATATGTAATTTATTTTATGTACTGATACCTTTTCTTTGTATATAAAAAAAATTGTATGTCTTTTATATATTTTTATTACATTTCGCTCAATAAAATGTTTTACTTGGTGTTCTACTACAGTTTTTACAATTTATTTATTTTTTTGTTTTTTTTTACACTAAGGGACATTGCGCTTCTATTTCTATGACTGTTGGTTTCCCTCAATCAGGCATAGGTAGTCCCGTAATAAGAGCGTGTTGCTGTTTTCTCCACCCCATATATGTATTTTTGCTACATCCATGTGTGATTATGCTGTGAATTTTCTGACTTGAATCAATTTATGCTGCTGAGTTTTGATTTTTTATTTTTTGTCTGCTGTGGATTTCAAGCAGAAATGCTGCCGATTTCCATGTGTGTAGAGACCTTTATTATTATAAAAGTATTTTTTTTTTTTAAACTTCTATTGTTCACATTGGGCTTTTATGTGTATTTGGGTTTTCTCCTTTTTAGTATGGTGCAATAATTCCATTCTGTATTTTGACCAAAAAACGATTTCCTTGCTGAAGTTTACATGATTAGTTTCGTCTCACACTAGCGTTTCAGAGATCTGGCAGACTGTTCCAGCACACAGCGCAATTTGTCCGATTCTCTGCACATTTGCCAGTCTGCAGCCATTTCTCCGCCAGTCTCCATTATAGTTAATGGCGCCGGACGGCATTCATGTAGCTTCTGGCAATACTGGAACAGCCTGCCACATCTCCTAGTGTGAACATACCTTACAGCCAGTTTTAAAATAAAAAAGACAGGTACTCACCATCTGACAGTTAAAAAATTGATATTTATTTAGATAAAATATGATAAAGAATAAAATAACTTACCCCTACAGTATTCTGCAATTGTAAAGTATTTTAAACAATTACCCCTACAATATTCTGCGATTTTATAATATTCTGCGATTATAAAATTCAGCGATTTATTTGGGGAACCCAATAATAGATCTCAGATTTCAGCTCTTTGCAATCAAGGAATATAGGCTGTGCAATAGTGTGGAAACAATATATAAAAAAACAGTGACCCTTAGTGCTAGAACATAATATATGAAATAATCAAATGATTGTGCACAATTAATAATAAATACCTTGACATATTATAACATATAGTACAAATATATAACTCTGAAAAAAAGGAAATTGTGATTGCTATATTTCTTCCCAATAGTAATGGTCACTACTGTTATGTGACGGTATAGGGAGTTGCTTGTGTGACAATATAGAAAGTTACTTGCAAATTTGAAGTGTAAAACCAGATGTAAGCAGATAAAATTTAATTGCTTAGGAGGCCAGGTATCGATAGTAGGGCTGGCGTCTGGGGCGCCCCTTCGCACAGCCTCTTACCCGTTCCCTCCGTTTACTGATCTCTGGGCTGGATCTCTTTACAAGTGTCACGTACTCCTGCGATATTTGTGGTCTTTCGGTATGTTGATTTTTGTTAGCGGCTTCCAAATTTTCCGGCTCTGTAAGGCAAAGACCTCTCGGCGTCTCACGTGGGAGATGTTTAAAAGCTTCGCCAAAGGATAGCAGCTGTAACATGACGTCAGCCAGAATCAGGTGGTGATTTTGCTTTGGTTAAGATGTAGAGTGATCTTAAAGGGCCCAATGTCCTATATGGAATCTCAGTTAGAATATAAAGTATAGTCACTTTGTGGTGGTCTTAGGTGGGTAGTTGTAAGTCCAAGAATACCTTACAGCCACACTCCCCCTGCAATGCCATAATGCACAATTTTACCACATGACAGGAGGCTTCGTATTTTGCATTAAACTCTCTTTACTTACTCCACATAGCAGTAAAGAAACAGTTAAAACAGTAACCAATCAAAATGCAATAGGAGGTAATATATTCTGAGCCGTGAGACTCCTCCTCCTCTTTCTTTACTGCTCCATCAGACAGACAGGTCAGAGTTTCTGCTCTCCCAGTTATAAGGCTTTTGGGGTTACGTATTTCCATTTGAATGTTTTTCTATCTATCCTTGTGGTAATATTTAATGTCTACTACTACATTTTGGGGGGTTTGTGGCTCAAGCAAAAAATTTTCTCCTCAGTTTGGTCTCCCGTCCCTGTCTGGCCTTCTCACTCGGACGTGGAGGATAAGCTTTACTAGCCTATTTATTTATTTACTAGCACCCCCGACCCCCCCCCCCCAAAGGATTATGGTGAGGGGTAACGTTCACCCCATCTGCGAATATCGCGTCGCGATTTTTTTTGCCGCGAATTTTCGGCAAAAATTTTCGCCGCGCATTTTCGCTCGCGGCAACGGCGGGAATTATACTCGCATCTCGCGAGAACTGTGGCCACCATTTTGGATAGAGACTCCATGTCCTCAGTGCTCGGTTTTTGCGGTAAGTCCATTACAACCATTTCCTCTTACTATTTGATATTGTGCTCCGTGTCAGAGCCCTCACTGTGTCTCTCCTCCTTCACAGCTCGGATTGCATAAGCCTGTCAGACGACCAGGCAGGGCTCTCAAATCTGTGGCCGTTTGTCCAGGCCTCACCACTGCAGGGTTCATTCCCTGGGCTTTGGGGTGTCGCCCCGAAATTGCTGCTGCTACAGAGGTGTCAGACATACATCCTCTATTCCTGGGTGCTGCCCAGTGTAAAAATCCCAATTTACCCTGCTGGGGTTATAGGTACTGCTGGTACCATCTCTATATACTTTATACTACCCTGTGCCAGGGGGTTGTTGGACAATGGACCGGAACGCTGCTCAGCTTCAGGCCATGATTAATGAGGCAGTTGCTGCCTCGATGGAGAAGGCTTTCTCCAGAATTATGACGGCGGCTGATGGGCCAGATAACCTCGCTGAGGTACCGCAACAGGACTACGATTCCGAGGCTTCGGAGTCACAGGTTCGTGCCGACTCTCGGACACAAAAACGCCATTGGAAAGGAGAGAAGGGCTCTGCTAATCCGGACAGGGGCAAGGCCCCCGCCAAGCGCGATAAACCGTCTCCTCTCGCTCCCTCGCCTGAACATCAATACTCCTCGGACGAGGAGGATAAGCTTTCTCCCTCCATGAATATTCTGGACTCGTGGCAGGCCGCGGACTCCGACGTTCCGGAGGACGCCTGGGGCTCAGATGAGGGCGCGTTTTCCGGTGACCAAAAGGGCACCTTTCTCGACACCGCCCAGCTACCCGACGACTCGGCGCCACCGCTGGAGGATGAGGAAACCATCCTGGACCCCTCCGGCCAACGTCTCTTCGATCCGAGAAACATCCGTCATCCACGTTCTGGGGACTGGACGCCTCCGGATCACCTCGCAAAGTTTATGCACCTATGGCTACGCAAACCTATGGACAAAACGGTTTGCAACCGTTTACGATCCGAATGCCCTCGCCCTCTGTTACCCGACTTCGTGGCGCAAACTCCGGAGTTCGACCAGATCATGACCACCTTTATGTCTAGGGGTGGTCGGGACCCTCGCAAAGGGGTTGAGAAGGCATTCCACGGCGTGCAGGATAAGCTGTTGGACTCCATTGGTCCACTTTCCCGCATTTTGTATTTGGCGGATGACGCCCTAGCGCGATCAGAGGAGTTTGACGCTAATATGGTTTGTGAATGGGCTCACGGCATTGGAGAATGGGCTCAACGGTGCTTCTGCTTTGTAGGCAACGCCAACGTAGCCCTCTCTTCTGAGAGGAGGAAAGCAGCATTACTCCGTCTTGACGGAAAATTGGTGGAATTGGGCACCAAAGAACTAGGACCCCTGGCACAGGGCAAGCTATTTGGTGAGACTTTTCTGAAGGAGCTCAATAGACATGTGAATGTCTTTACCTCGCTTAACAAAGCACAGACCTCCATGAAGCGGGTCTTCCGAGCCAACTCCCAAAGGGGTGTTTTTGGAAGGGCTGGCCGCCACAGAGGCCGAGCAGCCAGCCGATTCTGGCCTTCGGGCCCCAGTTCTCAAAGGCCTCAACCGTTCTACCCAGAAACAGGCTATAGACAGCCTTTCTCCTTCACCAGAGGAGCCGACAGAGGCCGTGGATCACGTGCCCGGGGCAGGGCTCGCTTCAACTCCACCGGTAAGTCGTCACCTGTTGCAGGTACCTCTTCTCACTCATACAGCAGGTCATATTTCCCTTTGTTTTCAGAACTGGGCGGCTATATCGTCGGACGCATGGATACTCCAGACGGTGCAGGGTTACGTCATAGACTTCGTGGGACGTCCAGACCAGTCGATCATGCCACATCCTTTTCTCTGCTCCGCAGAGGACTACAGGTTGATAGCAAACGAGCTACTAGACCTCCACTCCAAGGGTGCGGTGGAGCCCGCACACGACCAGGGAGGCTTTTTCAGCAATCTTTTCTTGGTGAAGAAAAAGACCGGGGATTTCAGACCAGTCTTAAACTTAAAAAAGCTCAACTCCTACGTGCGATACAGGCACTTCAAGATGGAGGGCATACACCTTCTGAGGGACCTCCTTCAAGACGGAGATTGGTTCACGAGACTGGACCTCAAAGACGCGTACTTGTCAGTACCGGTCCACTTGACCTGCCGACGTTTCCTCAGATTCCTGTGGCAAGGTCGGCCGTGGCAGTTCACGTGCCTCCCTTTCGGCCTCAGTTCAGCCCCGTGGTGTTTCACCAAGTTGCTGAAGCCTGTGGTCGCACATCTTCGTGCTCAAGGGATTCGGTGCATTATATACCTGGACGACCTGCTTCTGTTTTGCGACTACAGGTTCGGACTGACTCGGCACTCACGTTTTACCGTCGACTTCCTGACCTCCCTAGGGTTCGTGGTGAACTTCTTGAAGTCGGAGTTGTCCCCGACTCAGACTGTCCAGTTTCTGGGATTCGAGATAGACTCCAGGTCCAGCACACTACGCTTACCAGCGACGAAGATCGCGGCTATCAAGAAGGAATTGCGCAGAGTCATCCGCTGCTTCTCCATTCCACTCCGTACTCTGGCTCGGATCGTAGGTCTACTATCCGCTTCCATTCAGGCCATTTTCCCGGGACCGCTCCACTACAGGGCGATGCAACGTCTGAAGACCTACTTTCTCCATCGGAATCCTTCCTACGATCAATCGATCCCGATAACGGAAGAGGTCAGGGAGGAATTCAGATGGTGGCTAGACAGCATGGAGGCTTGGAACGGCCGAGCCATCTTCGGGAGTTCTCCCGACGTCGTTTTGGAGTCGGACGCCAGCCTTTGGGGCTGGGGCGCGACGGGCGGAGGCAGATCAACAGGAGGCGCCTGGACCGCTCAAGAGAGTCTTCTCCACATCAACTGCCTGGAACTGTTGGCGGGGTCGTTCGCTATCCGCAGTTTGGCGAAGGACAAGTCACATTGCTGTATTCTCTTGCGGATGGACAACATCTCGGCGGTCCGCTATATCAACCGCCTGGGCGGAGCCCGTTCCCGTCTACTGTCGGAGGTGACGAAGGAGATCTTCGACTTCTGCCTTCCCCGCAACATTTCACTCAAGGCGGAATACCTTCCGGGGGAGACGAATCTGACGGCAGACTGGTTCTCACGTCACTGGAGGGACAGCAGCGACTGGAGATTGGATCCTCAGGTCTTTCAACGACTCTCGGTCAGGAGGGGCCCCTTCCGACTGGACCTATTCGCTTCCTGCAACAACAGGCAGACTCCGGCCTACTTCAGCTGGCTACCGGATCCGGAGAGTTTAGCGGTGGACGCGTTTCTCCAACAGTGGCCAGCCAAGGGAGCGTACGCCTTTCCCCCTTTCAGCATGATCGCACGGACAATTCAATTCCTGAGGAATCAACGCATTTCTCTCCTGCTCGTCGCTCCGCTTTGGCGGAGTCAACCGTGGTTCCCGGACCTTCTGGAGCTCTCCTACATCGATCCGTTGCTTCTACCGTCTTTCCCGATGCTCCTCACGGACCCGAAAGGGAATCCGCATTCCCTGGTACTCGAGGGCCGTCTCCTTCTGGTGGCTTGGGCTCTTTCCGGGGAGCCTGGCAGACCAGCGATTTATCGCAGGCAGCTAGAGACCTCATATGGGACTCCTGGGCTCCTGGAACTAGAAGATGTTACTTATCAGCTTGGGATTCCTGGTCCTCTTGGTGCTGTGAACGGGACTTCGATCCATTTACGGCACCTGTGACCGCCATATTGAATTTTCTGTCACATTTGTTCTCTTTGGGCCGCTCCTATCGTTCTCTCAACGTGGTGCGCTCCGCTATTTCGGCGGCGCACGTTCCCTCTCTTGGTATCCCAATCGGTAGGGATCCACTTGTTTTGCCGTTTACTTAGGGGTATAAGGTTGCAGAGACCTCCGGGCCCCAGATATTCTCGTCTCTGGGATGTGGCCTTGGTGCTTCAGTTTCTGAGAGATTGGCCGACTAATACCTCCCTCTCTCTAAGACAGCTGTCGGCCAAGTTGACTTTGTTACTTTGCCTCGTTTCCTTTCGTCGAGTTTCGGACGTACGGGCTTTCGACGTCGACGCCTTTTCGGTCTCTCCGGAGGGAGTTGCCTTTCGGGTGTCTAGACGTACCAAGTCCAACTCTACGTCAGTCTTTTATACCTTCTTTGCCTCAGAACCGCAACTTTGTGTCGTTTCTACCCTTACTCGGTACGTTGAGGTCACTTCCGCGCTTCGAACTTCTGCCTCGGGACAGCTTTTGGTGTCCTACGTTCGGCCTCACGTTCCCGTCTCAACTACTACACTCGCCAGGTGGATACGGTGGCTTCTGTCTCTGGCGGGCGTGGACCCCTGTTTTGGGGCACATTCAGTTCGTGGGGCGGCTGCTTCCTCGGCCTTCTCGGCAGGCGCTTCTCTGACAGACATCCTACATTCGGCGGACTGGTCGAGGGAGTCTACCTTCAGGACATTCTACTTTCGTCCAAGCACGGGGGCGGCTATGTGTCTTGTGAATCAGCGTTAAAAAATGCAAAATACGAAGCCTCCTGTCATGTGGTAAAATTGAAGATTATGCTAGCGCTAGTGTACTTATAATCTTAATTTTAGTAATGACAGGAGGCGAGTATTTTCCCACCTCTTTCCCACCCTTGGTAAGTGCTCGTGGGTAAGTATATGGTTTCATTCCCTTTTGCGTTTTAGCAGCCAAGATCCTTTTAAGTGATGTCATTTACTGTCATTTTATGTGGGTCATGCCTGCATGCAGGTTCAGTTTCGGTTCCTAACCCATTTCATATTGTTTTTCAGTATAAATGCTTGAAGTTTCCGGTCCAACTTCAGGGAGTTTCTTCGTGTCGATCGGACTTCGTCTCACGGAGATCTGAATGCGGACAGAAGGTCTTTTGATTCCGGTTACAGTTCATTCCGGATTTTCTTCATGCCTTACAGTTACAGGACAAGGAGTTCGTTCGGTGGTTCGTGGTTTAAGAGACATTGACTTTAGTTTATCCAGTTTTTTCTGATGTCGCATGCGAAAGAGGAGGAGGAGTCTCACGGCTCAGAATATATTACCTCCTATTGCATTTTGATTGGTTACTGTTTTAACTGTTTCTTTACTGCTATGTGGAGTAAGTAAAGAGAGTTTAATGCAAAATACTCGCCTCCTGTCATTACTAAAATTAAGATTATAAGTACACTAGCGCTAGCATAATCTTCAATTATTGTTCAAAGTAAGCATACCTCCATGTAGGGTAGGTGCCCCAGAACACAACCATACCTTTTCTTTTTGAAAATCTGGTCCTCTAATCCTGAGAAATGCTTCTTTTCATTCTTGCGTAAATAAAGTGTTTAGTGCACTTGGCTTTCCTTGCATCATGGCTAAAGGGTATGAAATCTCATTTCTACTATACACAGTGTAATTGGTAGATGGTGAAAAAACAAGATGGAATTTCCCCCCGGGATCCGCAATTACCGCAACTGCTCCAGTGAGCAGGTAAACAGAAAAGAGCACTGCCTTCTCTTCAAACAGCTGATCGACGAGGTTGCCTGGAGTCAGACCCCCGCCGATCTGATATTGATGACCTATCCTGAGGAGAGGTCATCAATAGTAAAAAGTTGACAAACCCTTTAAACGCCCAAATAGTAGACGGGGCCTAGAATTTCCCAAGCCCAGTGGACAAGTTTGGCCCTTGTTCGTTTTAGCAATCTGATCAGCTTGCGGGAAGACACTCTTGTGTAGTCTGGTGGTCGAGGTCTGGATGCTTCACAACCTCCCACTGGATGGTAAGAGGTTGAAGAGATTGTTTGTTTGCAGGGTGGGTAACGTCTCCCATGATGTTCAGGGCCTTCATTGTACAGCGCTTGACCTAGATGTCTGCAATGGAAGGAAGAATGCTGCCGATGATGTTTGCAGCGCCTGATGAAGACAGCAGAAGTTTCCTCATATCCGAGGAGGTGCCGTTTCTGGACCAGGCAGTAGTACAGCTGCTAAGGATGTTCTCGATGCACCCTCTGTAGAAGGTGATGAGATCAGGGAGAGGAAGGTGTGCCTTCTTCAGTCTTCTCAGGAGGCATAGGCATTACTGACCTTTTTTGCATAGGAAGTTGGAGTTCGTGAACCAGATGAGTTTCACTGTTAAGCCTCATTCACACGTCAGTGTTTCACGGATGCGTGCTGTACCTGTTGTCCATGGACAGCACACGTCCCCATTCATTTTAATGTGCGTGTTCAGAAATCAGTGTTTTAACACGGACCGTAGGTCAGTGTTTTTACCACGGATGCATGCTCTATTTTTTCCTTGTTCACGGATCTATCACGTCGATTATAGTCTATGGGTCCGTGAAAACCACGGATGCCATCCATGTTTCACAGATCATTAAGAAGAGATGCTTTGAAAATTATTTTTCAGCTGTTCAGTGTCAGTGAAACACGGATGCAACACAGACAGCAAAAAATGGACACACGGACCGCTTCACGGATGCATCACTGACCACCTGCTCACGGATTAGAGCACTGACACGGACGTGTGAATGAGGCTTAAGGGTACTTTCACACTAGCGTTAGAGGAATCCGGCAGGCAGTTCCGTTGCCGGAACTGCCTCTAGGATCCGGAAATCCATGTGCAAAGGGATACCATTTGTTTCCGGATCCGTCTGACAAATGCATTGAAATACCGGATCTGTCTCTCTGGTGTCATCTGGAAAAATGTATCCGGTATTTATTTATTTTTTTTCAAGGTCTGCGCATGCACAGACCAGAAAACCGGATCTGTTTTTTGCAGAACACTTGGTACCGGATCCGACATTTCAATGGAAAATAATGCTGGATCCGGCATGTGTTCCGGAATTTTGGCCGGAGAAAATACCGCAGCATGCTGTGGTATTTTCTCCGGCCAAATACCGTAAAAGTGACTGAACTGAAGACATCCTGAACGGCATGCTTTCCATTCAGAATGCATTAGGACAAAACTGAAGTGTTTTTTTCCGGTATTGAGCCCCTAGGACGGAACTCCATACTGGAAAACTTTAACGCTAGTGTGAAAGTACCCTTAGCTGTAACCCCCAGGAATTTAGCTTGTTCCACCATTTCTACTGAGGCCCCATTGATGTACAGTGCCAAGTTTGTGCAAATTTTTCTCCTGAGGTCTGCTACAATCTCTGTTGTCTTGTCTATGTTCAGGACCAAGTTGTTTTCCTTTTACTGGTCCGTAAGCCTACCCACTTCGCTCCTATACTCTAACTCGTCGTTACTTCTGATTAGACCTACCACAGTCGTGTCATCTGCATACCCCGTGCTCAGCGGGACTGTCCTGGAGCTGCATTTCCCTACTCTTAGGACCCTTTCACACGCACTGAATATTGACCCATTCATTTCTATGGGGCTGTTCACATGAGCGGTGATTTTCACGCATCACTTATGCGTTGCGTGAAAATCGCAGCATGCTCTATTTTGTGCGTTTTTCACGTAACGCAGGCCCCATAGAAATGAATGGGGTTGCGTGAAAATCGCATGCATCCGCAAGCAAGTGCGGATGCGGTACGATTTTCACACACGGTTGCTAGGAGACTATCGGGATGGAGACCCGATCATTATTATTTTCCCTTATAACATGGTTATAAGGGAAAATAATAGCATTCTGAATATAGAATGCATAGTAAAATAGCGCTGGAAGGGTTAAATTTATTATTATTTTTAACTCACATTAGTCCACTTGATCGCGCTGCTCGGCATCTCGTCTGTCTCCTTTGCTGAACAGGACCTGTGGTGATGTCACTCCAGTCATCACATGTTCCATCACATGATCTTTTACCATGGTGATGGATCATGTGATGACCAGAGTGACGTCACCACAGGTCCTGTTCCTGAAATGAATGCTCACCACAGGTCCTGTTCAGCAAAGGAGACAGAAGAGATGCTGGGGTACGCGATTAAGTGGACTAAGGTGAGTTAAATTATTATTTTTTAACCCCTCCAGCGCTGTTTTACTATGCATTCTGTATTCAGAATGCTATTATTTTCACTTATAACCATGTTATAAGGGAAAATAATACAATCTACAGAACACCGATCCCAGACCCGAACTTCTGTGAAGATGCGCGATTTTTCTCACGCGAGTGCAAAACGCATTACAATGTTTTGCACTCGCGCTGAGAAATCGCGGGTGTTCCCGCAACGCACCCGCACATTTTCCCGCAACGCCCGTGTGAAAGGGACCTAATAGTTTGAGGTTTCCCTGTCAGGAAGTCCTAAGGCCCCTTTCACAAGAGCGAGTTTTCCGCTCGGGTGCAATGCGTAATGTGAACGCATAGCACCCGCACTGAATCCTGACCCATTCATTTCTATGGGTCTGTGTACATGAGCGTTGTTTTTCACGCATCAGTTCTGCGTTGAGTGAAAATTGCAGCATGTTCTATATTCCGCGTTTTTCACGCAGCCCTGGCCCCATAGAAGTGAATGGGGCTACGTGAAAAACACATTGCATCCGCAAGCAAGTGCAGGTGCGATGCGTTTTTCACTGATGGTTGCTAATAGATGTTGTTTGTAAACCTTCAGTTTTTTTTATCACGCGCGTGAAAAACGCATCGCACCTGCACGGAAAAAAAAATGAACAACTGAACGCAATTGCAGACAAAACTGCCTGAACTTGCTTGCAAAATGGTGTGAGTTTCACTGAACGCATCCGGACCTAATCCGTCATGCCCGTGTGAACTCAGCCTAAGATCCTGTTGCAGATTGAAGTGTTTAAGCCCAGTGCGCTCAGTTTCTGGACCAGCTTCTGTGGGACAATGGTGTTAAATGCCGAGCTGAAGTCTACATGGATGTGTGCTTACTTTGAAACAAATTTCAGAGGTGATGGACTCCCTTTAATGCGTTAATAAATATTTGCTATAACCTTGGTTTACAAACCATGATTTGTTTTATTGCATTGTTTATATGACATTTACAGTATATTAGTAATTAAGTATTAAAGCCATTATGATTTATTACACACATTTTATAGCTCTAGCATCTGGGCACTGTGGAGAACATTTTTATTTAATTTTTTTATTCTGCTGAAGACTGAGCAGAGTGACTCCCCTGTATAACGGAAACAGGGCGGATCCATTTTGCAGCCCATAGATTTCTATTATGACTGAATGAATACCTGAATGCCTCTAAAGCAGGGGTGCACAACGTTATCTGGTTGGGGGCCACATTGCCAAACTGAACCAATGACGAGGGACGAAATTAAAATTTAAAGGTGTATTAACTACTGAAATATTGTACTTATGGCATATTGAACACACATTATATAACATTAATGTCTAGTTACACTTCCAGGACTCCCATCTAATGGGAGAAATACATGAAAAATACATGTGAGCAACCACAAGACATAGGCATACATGTCTGTTACCAGATGGTTGGGGGCCACACAGAATGGTATCAAGGGCCGCATGTGGCCCCCGGGCCACAGGTTGTGCACCCCTGCTCTAAAGGCATTCCGTCATAGAATTACGTTATGGTCCGTGATAACGGAATCCGTAACGCAATTCTGCTTTTGGCAGTAAACAAATCAAAAACGAATTTCAAAATATGAAATTCGCTCATCTCTATTGCTGACTCATAGAAATAAGTCTGCATGAGATTCATAAAAAATTGTCGAAAATACAGTTGTGTAAATGAGGCCTAAGGCCCTTTTCACACGGGTGTTGCGGGAAAATGTGCAGGTGCGTTACGGGAACACCCGCGATTTTTCTGCGCGAGTGCAAAACATTGTATTGCATTTTGCACTCGCGTGAAAAAAATCGCGCATGTTTGGTACCCAAACCCGAACTTCTTCACAGAAGTTCGGGTTTGGGATCAGTGTTCTGAGGATTGTATTATTTTCCCTTATAACATGGTTATAAGGGAACATAATAGCATTCTGAATACAGAATGCATAGTAAAACAGCGCTGGAGGAGTTAAAAAAAATAAAAAATAATTTAACTCACCTTAGTCCACTTGATCACGGCCCGGCATCTCCTTCTGTCTCCTTTGTTGAATAGGACCTGTGGTGAGCATTAAATACAGGTAAAGGACCTTTGATGATGTCACTCCGGTCATCACATGGTCTTTTACCATCGTGAATCACCATGGTAAAAGATCATGTGACGTACCATGTGATGACCGAAGTGACGTCATCAAAGGTCCTGTTCCTGTAATTAATGCTCACCACAGGTCCTATTCAACAAAGGAGACAGAAGGAGATGCCGGGCCGTGATCAAGTGGACTAAGGTGAGTTAAATTATTTTTTATTTTTTTAACCCCTCCAGCGCTGTTTTACTATGCATTCTGTATTCAGAATGCTATTATTTTCTCTTATAACCATGTTATAAGGGAAAATAATAATGATCGGGTCTCCACTTGCTTGCAGATGCTTGCGATTTTCACGCAACCCCATTCATTTCTATGGGGCCTGCGTTACGTGAAAAACACAGAATATAGAACATGCTGCGATTTTCACGCAACGCATAAGTGATGCGTGAAAATCACCGCTCATGTGCACAGCCCCATAGAAATAAATGGGTCGGTATTCAGTGCGGGTGCAATGCGTTCAACTCGCGCATCGCATCCGCGCGGAATACTCGCCGGTGTGAAAGGGGCCTAATACTGTTCTATGTCTATGATCTTGATCCAGAAGAAGGTGAAAATTTAGCTAATTTGTGTGACAGAAAATGGAGATCAGCCCTAGAACCCTGGATCAAACCTAATTATTTTATAGTTATCTACTATCACATTACATGTTTAATTACTACTACTAATTATTTATTGTAAAGGACGTTACTAGTTAGGCCTCTTTCACATAGGCGTCGCGTGTGAGGGCCGAATAGGATGTGGGTGCGTAGTGGGAAAATGCACGATTTTTCCGCGCGAGTGCAAAGCATGTGAGAAAATCCGGCATTTTTGGTACCCAGACCCAACCTGGACTTCTTTACAGAAGTTCGGGTTTGGGTTAGGTGTTGTGTAAATTTTATTTTTTTCCCTTATAACATGGTTATAAGGGAAAATAATAGCATTCATGATACAGAATGCTAAGTATATTAGGGCTGGAGGGGTTAAAAAAATAAAAAAAAATTTAAACTCTCCTCATCCACTTGTTCGTGCAGCCCGGCTTCTCTTCTTTCTTCTTCTTTGAGGACCTGGGAGAAAAGGACCTTTGGTGACGTCACTGTGCTCATCACATGGTCCATCACCATGGTGAGCGCAGTGACATCACCAAAGGTCCTTTTTTCCCAGGTCCTAAAAGAAGAGAAGCCAGGCTGTGCGAACAAGTGGATGAGGAGAGTTGAAATATTTTATTTTATTTTTTAACCCCTCCATCCCAATTTACTTAGCATTCTGTATTAAGAATGTTATTACTTTTCCTTATAACCATGTTATAAGGCAAAATAATAAAGATCGGGTCCCCATCCCGATCATCACCTAGCAACCATGCGTGAAAATCGCGCCGCATCCGCACTTGCTTGCGATTTTCACATAGCCTCATTCACTTCTATGGGGCCTGTGTTGCGTGAAAAATGCACAATATAGAGCATGCTGCGATTTTCACGCAACGCATAAGTGATGTGTGAAAATCACCGCTCATGTGCACAGCCCCATAGAAATGAATGGGTCAGGATTCAGTGCGGATGCAATGTGTTCACCCCACGCATTGCACCAGTGCGGAAAACCCGCCCGTGTGAAAGGGGCCTTAGAGATGAGCCAATCGATTCTAATGAATGAATGAAATTCATTTAAAATCAGTCCTCTGGAGCACTAAGGGTTGCTCAAAAGCCTCCCCCCCCCCCCCCCCCCCTGATTGACAGGGCCAGACATCTCACCTGGCCCTGTCCATCTCGTGCCAGCTCCATTTCTCCTAGTATCAGTGCAAGCATAGTGGATATGATGCAGCCATCTCAGCAGCACAGACTTTGCATGCACCACTGATATCTGGGTATTCCTGGTCTGTAACTCCATTGCCATCTGCTTCAGGGAAACCTGATTCATCAGTCCAGGTAGTCTTCTTCCCATAGTGCATCCTAGTACCATCTCTTCCCCAGGTAAGTGACAAGCATGCACCTGGCTGTCCAAATGATGTCCATGTGATTCATCAGTCCAGGCCACCTGCTTCCCATAGTGCACCCTTGTACCATCTCTTCCCCAGGTAAGCAATGCACACACCTTTTACATCAAGTGGACAGGGGTTTAAGGGCTCTTTCACACCTGCGTTCTTTTCTTCCGGCATAGAGTTCCGTCGTCGGGGCTCTATGCCGGAAGAATCCTGATCAGGATTATCCCAATGCATTCTGAATGGAGTGAAATCCGTTCAGGATGCATCAGGATGTCTTCAGTTCAGGACCGGAACGTTTTTTGGCCGGACAAAATACCGCAGCATGCTGCGCTTTTTGCTCCGGCCAAAAATCCTGAAGACTTGCCGCAAGGCCGGATCCGGAATGAATGCCCATTGAAAGGCATTGATCCGGATCCGGCTTTAAGCTAAACGTCGTTTCGGCGCATTGCCGGATCCGACGTTTAGCTTTTTCTGAATGGTTACCATGGCTGCCGGGACGCTAAAGTCCTGGCAGCCATGGTAAAGTGTAGTGGGGAGCGGGGGAGCAGCATACTTACTATCTGTGCGGCTCCCGGGGCGCTTCAGAGTGATGTCAGGGTGCCCCAGGCGCATGGATGACGTGATCACATGGCACGTCATCCATGCGCATGGGGCGCTCTGACATCATTCTGGAGCGCCCCGGGAGGCGCACAGACAGTAAGTTTACTGCTCCCCCGCTCCCCGCTCCTACTATGGCAACCAGGACTTTAATAGCGTCCTGGCTGCCATAGTAACACTGAACGCATTTTGAAGACGGATCCGTCTTCAAATGCTTTCAGTACACTTGCGTTTTTCCGGATCCGGCGTGTAATTCCGGCAAGTGGAGTACACGCCGGATCCGGACAACGCAAGTGTGAAAGAGGCCTAAGTCAAAAGACCAGGTTACCTTCTATTACTTCATAGTAACATAGAATATAAGGCTGAAAAACACATCTGTCCATCCAGTTCGGCCTGTTATCCTGCAAGTTGATCCAAAGGAAGGCAAAAAACCCTGTGAGGTAGAAGCCAATTTTCCTCATTTTAATTGAAAAAAATTACTTCCCGATCAGACAATCAGAATAACTCCCTGGATCAACAAGTTCACCATGTGCCAAATCTGATGCTTAAGTGCACATTGAGGGCACTTTCAGCAGAGGCAGGGTTGCCAACTTAAATTTTTTATTTTTCCTGGATAACTTATAAAAACTTATATAAAAACTATGGACAGACATTTGTTATGAACAAATTGGTAATCCATTATGAACTATAAGGCCTCATGCACACGACCGTTGTGTGCATCCGTGGCCGTTGTACCGGTTTCAGTTTTTTTTCGCGGATCCATTGCCTTTCAATGGGTCCGTGGTAAAATAGGAAAATGCTCCGTTTTGCAGCCGAGACCGTGATCTGTGTATTCTATCCGTCAAAAAAAATAAGACCTGTCCTATTTTTTTGACAGACAACGGTTCACGGACCCATTTAAGTCAATGGGTCCGTGAAAGAACACGGATGCACACAAGATTGGCATCCGTGTCCGTAGGTTACTTTCATACAGACGGATCCGAAGAGCCGTCTGCATAAAAGCTTTTTCAGATCTAAGTTTTCACTTCGTGAAAACTCATATCCGACAGTATATTCTAACACAGAGGCGTTCCCATGGTGATGGGGAAGCTTTTAGTTAGAATACACTATAAACTGTGTACAAGACTGCCCCCTGCTGCCTGGCAGCACCCGATCTCTTACGGGGGCCGTGATCAGCACAATTAACCCCTTCAGGTGCCGTACCTGAAGGGGTTAATTGTACTATCATATCCCCCTGTAAGAGATCAGGGCTGCCAGGCAGCAGGGGGCAGACCCCTCCCCCCTCCCCAGTTTGAATATCATTGGTGGCCAGTGCGGCCCCCCCCTCCCTCCCTCTATTGTAATAATTCGTTGGTGGCACAGTGTGCGCCCCCCATCGGCCCCCCCCTTCCTCCCTGTATTGTAATAATTATTCGTTGGTGGCACAGTGTGCGCCCCCCATCGCCCACCCCCCTTCCTCCCTGTATTGTAATAATTATTCGTTGGTGGCACAGTGTGCACCCCCCATCGGCCCCCCCTTCCTCCCTGTAGTGTAATAATTATTTGTTGGTGGCACAGTGTGCGCCCCCCATCGCCCCCCCTCCTCCCTGTATTGTAATAATTATTCATTGGTGGCACAGTGTGCGCCCCCCATCGGCCCCCCCTTCCTCCCTGTATTGTAATAATTATTTGTTGGTGGCACAGTGTGCGCCCCCCATGGCCCCCCTCCGATCATTGGTGGCAGCGGAGTTCCGATCGGAGTCCCAGTTTAATCGCTGGGGCTACGATCGGTAACCATGGCAACCAGGACGCTACTGCAGCCCTGGATGCCATGGTTACTTAGCAATAGTACAATAGTAAAAGATTCATACTTACCTTGGAGCTGCGATGTCTGTGTCCGGCCGGGAGCTCCACCTACTGGTAAGTGACAGCAATGCGCCGCACAGACCTGTCACTTACCAGTAGGAGGAGCTCCCGGCCGGACACAGACATCGCAGCTCCAAGGTAAGTATGAATCTTTTACTATTGCTAAGTAACCATGGCAACCAGGGCTGCAGTAGCGTTCTGGTTGCCATGGTTACCAATCGGAGCCCCAGCGATTAAACTGGGACTCCGATCGGAACTCCGCTGCCACCAATGATGGGGGGGGGGAGGGGAGATGGGAGGCCGCACACTGGCCACCACCAATGTTGTTAATGCTATAGAGGGAGGGGGGCCCATGGGGGGTGCACACTGTGCCACCAACGAATAATTATTACAATACAGGGAGGAAAGGGGGGGGGCGATGGGGGTGCACACTGTGCCACCAACGAATAATTATTACAATACAGGGAGGAAGGGGGGGGCGATGGGGGGCGCACACTGTGCCACCAACGAATAATTATTACAATACAGGGAGGAAGGGGGGGCCGATGGGGGGCGCACACTGTGCCACCAATGAATAATTATTACAATACAGGGAGGAAGGGGGGGCCGGGGGGGTGCACACTGTGCCACCAATGATATTCAAACTGGGGGATGATCTCTGCCTGGCAGCCCTGATCTCTTACAGGGGGATATGATAGTACAATTAACCCCTTCAGGTGCGGCACCTGAGGGGTTAATTGTGCTGATCACGGCCCCCTGTAAGAGATCGGGTGCTGCCAGGCAGCAGGGGGCAGTCATGTACACAGTTTGTAGTATATTCTAACTAGAAGCGTCCCCATCACCATGGGAACGCCTCTGTGTTAGAATATACTGTCGGAAATGAGTTTTCACGATGTAACTCATATCCGACAGTATATTCTAACATAGAGGCGTTCCCATGGTGATGGGGACGCTTCAAGTTAAAATATACCATCGGATTGGAGAAAACTCTGATCAGATGGTATAAAAGGGACTCCAGACTTTACATTGAAAGTCAATGGGGACGGATCCGTTTGAAATGGCACCATATTGTGTCAACGTCAAACGGATCCGTCCCCATTGACTTGCATTGTAATTCAGGACGGATCAGTTTGGCTCCGCACGGCCAGGCGGACACCAAAACGACTTTTTTTTCATGTCCGTGGATCCTCCCAAAATCAAGGAAGACCCACAGACGAAAAAAACGGTCACGGACCTACGGACCCCGTTTTTGTGGACCGTGAAAAAATACTGTCGTGTGCATGAGGCCTAAAGATAAGTAATACATGTCTATAGGTCAGAAACGAATACTGAGCGCTTTAGGCTACTTTCACACTAGTGTTTTTTTGCGGATCCGTCGTGGATCTGCAAAAACGCTTCCTATAATACAACCGCTTGCATCGGTCATGAACGGATCTGGTTGTATTATGCCTTATATAGCCATGACGAATCCATCATGAACTCTATTGGAAGTCAATGGGGGACGGATCCGGTTTCAATTGTGTCAGAGAAAATGGATCCGTCCCCATTGACTTACATTGTGTGTCAGAACGGATCCGTCTCGCTCCACATCCCAAGACGGACAGGAAAACACTGCAGGCAGCGGTTTGGTGTCCGCCTCCAGAGCGGAATGGAGACGGAACGGAGGCAAACTGATGCGTTCTGAGTGGATCCTTTTCTAATCAGAATTCATTAGGGCAAAACTGATCGGTTTTGGACCGCTTGTGAGAGCCCTGAACGGATCTCACAAACGGAAAACGCCAGTGTGAAAGTAGTCTAACCAGCATTTACTGTGAGCCTTAAAACCATGAGAATTACAAAGTGACCTCAAGTATCACCAGCCTCAAAAAAAAAAAAAAATTGCAGATGCATCTATTTTTTTCATGAAAAAAAGGCTTCTATTGTTATGGACTGTCCAGGAATTTCTAGACGGTTGGCAACCCTGAGCAGTGGACAGGGTCAGTATAGGCAGTGATGCTCTGCGTCTAACATCTTTCTATCATAGCTAGCACTGATGCAGCAATTTTGGTTACATCAAAGAACCTGCATCTTAGGCCGAATGCACACGGCCGTGAGCGGTCCGTGGAACTACGGCCTGGATTCCTCCTGAGAGCAGGAGCGCACGGCATCATTGGTTGCTATGACGCCTTGCGCTCCCTGCTGCCGCCACAGTACAGGTATAGATCATACCAGTGTGTTACTGTATTGCGGCGACAGCAGGGAGCGCACGGCGTCATAGCAACCAATGACGCCGTGCGCTCCTGCTCTCAGGAGGAATCCAGGCCGCGGCTCCATGGACCGCTCACGGCCGTGAACAACGGCCGTGTGCATTCGGCCTTAGAAGGAACACACCATAACACCTGCTGTTTAGGAGATTGGAAATTTCCTTATGTTTTCTCAGTAATGCTGCAGCGTTTTTTGTTTAGATGCCTTTAACATCCAACCATTCTGGATTTTGGTGGCTGTACCTTTCTCAACTGTGTCTGTGTCCTTAGGATGCAGAGACAGTTGAGTGCCACCCCCTGCTTCACTATTCAAATGATGATCGTTCTCCAGTCCCAGCGCAGCAGGTGCAATGACGGGAGAACATGTGTGATTCGTTCACTGGGGGAATGGGGCTAGGTGGGTTTTATTTTTTAGGGTTAATTCTACTTCGTGGGGGAACAACTACTGTGTATAACCACTAAGGGGGACTACTGTGTGGGGCACAAATGAGACTGGGCAGGATTGGCGCATGTATAGATAAACACTGGAGTTGCAACTGTAATACAGAAGATAAAATGCACCCACATTACAGCTGAGCGAGGCCTAAAACCTCATCCATTGTGTTCAGGGAGCCTGTCAGCCTGCAGTCCATGCACCTAAACAGAAATCTACGACCGCTCGGAGCAGCCGTGCATTTCTAGCTTCATTTGCACCAGGGGGGCACATCTGCCATGCCCCTTTTCTGAAAAGTGGCGAGGCCAGAGTGAAAGTGCGAGATGCAACAGTTTTTTAAACATTCACAGTTAAAAAGGTGGAAAAAAACATAGTTTGCCCCTTTTTAATGACATTACTCAGATGCAAGGGAGATTACAACTGCCCCCAAGAGAGTCTGCTCATCTTCCAACACCTCTCCGGGCAAGTACAAGTAAACAAGTCGGGTCCGCAGCTGCACAGGGTCGGCTCGGTTTCTGGTCGGAGGGTCACAAATTCAGTAATCCAAAAAGGTACGTGACACTGCAGGACATCCAACGAAAGCAGTATTTTAACAACTTTTATTTCTTTTCCAGGTTTGAACTACGTGTTTCGGGGATAGAACATCCCCCTTCGTCGGGTTCACTGGTACAGTCCCAGAAATACGTAGTTCAAACCTGAAAAAGAAATAAAAGTTGTTAAAATACTGCTTTTGTTTGATGTCCTGCAGCGCTAAGTACCTTTTTTGGATTACTGTATTGTTTGGCATCTCCAATCCTCACGTGACCTCCTCCTTTGTGTGAGGAACAGACGAGGAGAGAAATCATCTACAGGTTTTCTCACATGCATCTCCCATTCTCAGGAACTCGATACCCCAGCACGTCAAAAGCAACCCCCAAAAAAAACCTCTTCAGGAAACCCTACCACCGCCCATAAGCATGTTGCTACCACACAGCCAGATGAGCATCTTTCAACCTCACCTACTGTCTCTTTTTCTATTCCCTTGTAGATAGCCTTCACTGGCGGGGTCTTCACCCTGTCTGTGCCAGGCTGTTAATAAGTTCATGCTTATTGTACGTTCATATTATGTATGTATAGCCATTTAGATGTACAGCGACGCCTTGCTGAAAACTAATATTAATAATAAAAAGGAACTCACTTGTAAAATACATAACACAGAAAGATCCTTCTGAAGTATGGGAAATAGTCATCTATATGGGTTGGCTACATCCCAGTACCTTCAACACCTGTATGAAAGGGCTTCAGGGGCTGAGTAGAAATAGACCTACAGGGCAAAATATGCGGTGGGCCAATACGTAGCAGGCCACTGCTGCCCTACTCGGTTGCTTTATTAATGCTGTAAAAGGCCTTCCTGGGTGCTGGCCTGGTACATAAGGACCTGATGCTTCTAGCACCAGGACATGACAGAACACAGGATCCATCGACATGCGCTGCCTCCTTCTATCGCCTGGTGTGGTGGTACCTGCCGTATAATACGTATATATACACTCACCTAAAGAATTATTAGGAACACCTGTTCTATTTCTCATTAATGCGATTATATAGTCAACCAATCACATGGCAGTTGCTTCAATGCTTGTAGGTTTTTGGTCCTGGTCAAGACAATCTCCTGAACTCCAAACTGAATGTCAGAATGGGAAAGAAAGGTGATTTAAGCAATTTTGAGCGTGGCAAGGTTGTTGGTGCCAGACGGGCCGGTCTGAGTAGTTCACAATTTGCTCAGTTACTGGGATTTTCACGCACAACCATTTCTAGGGTTTACAAAGAATGGTGTGAAAAGGGAAAAACATCCAGTATGCGGCAGTCCTGTGGGCGAAAATGCCTTGTTGATGCTAGAGGTCAGAGGAGAATCGGCCGACTGATTCAAGCTGATAGAGCAACGTTGACTGAAATAACCACTCGTTACAACCGAGGTATGCAGCAAAGCATTTGTGAAGCCACAACACGCACAACCTTGAGGCGGATGGGCTACAACAGCAGAAGACCCCACCGGGTACCACTCATCTCCACTACAAATAGGAAAAAGAGACTACAATTTGCACGAGCTCACCAAAATTGGACTGTTGAAGACTGGAAAAATGCTGCCTGGTCTGATGAGTCTCGATTTCTGTTGAGACATTCAAATGGTAGAGTCCGAATTTGGCGTAAACAGAATGAGAACATGTATCCATCATGCCTTGTTACCACTGTGCAGGCTGGTGGTGGTGGTGTAATGGTGTGGGGGATGTTTTCTGGGCACACTTTAGGCCCCTTAGTGCCAATTGGCCATAGTTTAAATGCCAGGCGCTACCTGAGCATTGTTTCTGACCATGTCCATCCCTTCATGACCACCATGTACCCATCCTCTGATGGCTACTTCCAGCAGGATAATGTACCATGTCACAAAGCACGAATCATTTTAAATTGGTTTCTTGAACATGACAATGAGTTCACTGTACTAAAATGGCCCCCAAAGTCACCAGATCTCAACCCAATAGAGCATCTTTGGGATGTGGTGGAACGGGAGCTTCGTGCCCGGGATGTGCATCCCTCAAATCTCCATCAACTACAAGATGCTATCCTATCAGTATGGGCCAACATTTATAAAGAATGCTATCAGCACCTTGTTGAATCAATGCCTCGTAGAATTAAGGCAGTTCTGAAGGCAAAAGGGGGTCCAACACCGTATTAGTATGGTGTTCCTAATAATTCTTTAGGTGAGTGTGTATATATATATATATATATATATATATATATATATATATATATACACAAGCTGTATGTGGTGTGAAGGAATGGAGTGTAGTCAGGTTCATAAGTCAAATCCAAAGAGGAGTCTACATCTGAAAGAATCAGCAGCATGGACATGTGATTTAAATCCACAAGTTATTTTATCCATGAAAAAAAAGGTTCTGCAACTGTAGATGAAGACCAGGTCCTTGAGGTTTAGTCAAGTCACTTTGAAGCAGCTAAAACTAATTACATTTCAGGACCGGGGGGCAAAAATCGTCCCTACGTTGGAAGGCAAATAGGCTAGGGCTACACAACGACATGTGTTGCGCGACAATTTTTACAATGATAGTCTATTGTGACGACAGTAGCAAAAAAATCTATCCAAGATGGATTTTTCTACGACTGTCACGTCGCAGTGCGACACCACATATAGACTATCATGATAAAAATTGACGCCCGACACTAGTGCGACATCAATGTCATCGTGTAGCCCTAGCCATAGACAATTGCTGTAGATCTGCCTATTTGCCATCACTGGTAAGGACCAGATTCTTCAGGAGTCCATTCAGGACCTGACCACTAGGGGGCCAAAGAGCCAAAACTACACTAGTAATGAGTGGACCAGGTCCTTGCGGCGCATAGCTTTAGACACAGGTCGCTTGTGGTGACGTCAGCGGAAGCGCACTAAATATCCGACGCATATTGGTAAGTCGACCAATGAGACCGTGGCCGGGGAGACGTCTCCGCACAAGCCGCTCCAGCTGACAGCCAATCAGGGCGCAGCAGCTTCGGTTTCGTTTGCACACCGGTGTCCGCTCGCTTAGTGGCTGCCGTCAACATGGTGCTGTCGGAGATGTCGGTGGAGGGGAAGATCTTCTACTCGGTGCTGCTGTTCTCATGGGTGGTGTACCTCTGGGAGGCTTATCTGGCCAGCAGACAGGTGAGAGGAGCTGCGGCGCCCGCTTGCTTTGTCACTGTATGCGGCCCTGTCTGCCATAATGGCTGTGCACTGCGGGTGTGTCCTGTTAGCTCGTATGTGGGGGCACTTACCTCTTTGCCCTGGAAATACAGGGCCAGCCCTTGAATACATTAAAGGGGTCAGCCAACCCCCCCCTAATGCCTGGGCCCCCACAGTTCCTTGGTACCCGTCTCGCTCCTGATGCCCGCCACTGCATCACTGGGTGACACTAGGGAGGCTCGGTCCCATCCTGGCTTGCTATTGGTTGCCCCTGCCCCTTGTGGGTGCCGGAGGGGGGTAAGTATACCATGTATGAAGTGCCTGGGTATTTTGGGGGGGCATTCAAGGGGTTGGATAACCCCCTTTAAAGAGTGTGCACCCCAATTGTAGAACTGTCTATAGGGAGAGAATCCCATAGCATGTCCTTCACTGTAGAGATAGACCTGCCATAGAGTCCAGTGGAGGGTGGCCATGCACAGGACTAGGGGTAGGCACACTCGGAATCAGTTAGATGCCCACCCGTGGGACCTGCAACCCTGTTCCTGCAAACCTTTCCCATAACGTCCTTTCTGGTATTAATAGCCAGGAAACAAACAAACAATGTATGACAATGAACAATTTGGAGTACTCCAGTTCTGGGGTACTACCCCCCCCCCCCCCCCCCCCCCCCATGGAGAAATGCAGGCCAGGTTGTGCTTGTGGTTTCCTCCTGGTAGTCTTGCATCAGGTGTCCAAGAAGGCGGTGAAGAGACCAGGTTAAGGACATAAGGGCTTATACATAAGTACAAACTAGCCAAGGAGAGGTCCATGATGGTGCCAAGGAGGGGTGCTAGCTATCCTAGACTAATGCATAAAACGCACTTCACAACATGTGCGCATGTGCAGCCAACCTCCATTCGTTGCTATGGGAGTTCTGAATATGAATGGAGGGCAGCTACGCATACACGGCTGCCCCCCCCCCCTTTCCGGTGTCCTGTTTTGGGACTTGCACCTGTCTCTAACAGGACCTCTAAAGTGGCTGGAGTGCAGCTGCGTATGTGCGTCTGCTCTCCATCTCCGCCAGGCCCATAGAAGTGAATGGAGTGCGCTCTCCACTAATGTCTATGGACCTGCTGAAAATAGCCAAGCGCTCGCTTGGCTATTATTGGAGCTCCCTAGAAATGAATGGAGAGCATGACGAGCATATGTGACTCTCTCTCCTTCACTTTCAGGGGCACATTCTGGAGATAGAGGTGGTGGGACCTGAACCTGAGACCTGCACCTACCTAGCAATATGTTACCAGTGTCTGGGGCTACACAGCGATCTTTGACCATTCGGTGGATGCCACGTCTAAGGTCGCTGTGTGGCCCCAGCCTGCTGGAGAAAGCGGAGCACTGTACTATAGGCAGTGAATGGAGTGGTGATCACTGCCGCACCGTTCCCACAGAGACGCGGGTGCCACCGTTCTTCTGATCCTAATGGTGGAATGTGCACCGTGTGGGACTCTCTACAAATCCGTGGCAATTCTGCAGCAGAATCCTTTAGCATGCTTCGGGTTTGAAAATCCTGAGGCTTGTTTTTCCATCTGAAAAATTTCTCTTTTATGTTTGGATGAGGTTTTTAAAACCTCCTCCATGGGCATTGCTGCGGAGTGCCGCAAATCTGCAATGTCTGAGCTGGTCCTTTAAAGGGGTTATCCCACAAAGTAAAAAAATATTAAAGTACGGCACACCATTATTTTACCTACATCGGTGGTATTGTTGGCTTCATGCCTGTCCTTGTGATGTAGATTGGAGGGGATTTTATTAAGACCAGCGTGTGGTATGCTAGTCTATAATATTCTCTGCGTTGCCGGAGGATGTGCTTAATTTACGGAGAGGTAAAGGCTTTATCACAAATTAGGCGCATTCTCCGGCAGTCTATCTGTGGCAGCTCGGATCCTCCGTAGGTCTCGGTCTTCATTTACACCTGGAAACTGGAGTAACAGAAAATATATGTGCTGACTCTGCTGTGCCCGCCCTGCCCTCCTCATGCTTCCTTCTTGGAAAGTGGTGAGGGTGGCATAGAAGTGCTATGGGCAACTAAAATGTAGTCGCAGCGGAGTTGCAAACATGATTTTTCTTTTTTCTTTTTCCCCTTCATACAGAAAACTGGAATGATAAATTCTTCCCCCCCCCCCCCCCTTCACTGGGTGTATTATGTGAACTTGGCTTAACTATGATTCATGTCAACCAGCAGAATTCTGAATGCAGCTCTGGGGAATTTATCAAGCCCTGTACTTCAGAATTCTGGCTTCAAAAAGTTGCTACTTTTTGGGCTTATTTCCGAAAAATTTTAACATTTTCCCTTTTTTATTTTTTTTTATTTTTTTTTTTCCCACCACTCCCTCCAGTTTTGAACAGTGAGTGGGGAAGTCGAGCAGATTTATCAACTGCAAAAAGACCCAAAAATTGTCTCAATCTTACAGCGGTGGCATAGACAGTGGATGACATCTCAAGACATAAGAAGCATCAAAACTTTGTCAAACGTGACATTTGATAAATTTGGCACAAAGTCCTACAAAACTGACTGTAAAACTTCTCCCCTTGATATAACTTTTAGGTGGCAGACAGTGTTTTCTTAGTTGTCGATTCTCGGTATACCGGCCAGAAGTGGTCTGGAGTTTTATTTGCTCGCCTTAAGTAGCTCCGCATTCCTGCTTTGAATAGCTCTTGTTTGGATTTCACCATACTTATGAATGGTCTGTTTTTTGCAGCGTAAGATATATGAAGCGTCAAGACATGTGCCAGCCGAACTTGGGAATATTATGGATCCGGAAACTTTTGAGAAGTCTCGGTTGTATCAGCTTGATAAGAGTACGTTCAGTTTCTGGTCTGGACTATACTCGGAGGCAGAAGGCACAGTAAGTCTCATTTACCTTTACATCCATTCAGTGTGCATGCTTGCAGTTCTAAAAAGGATTTCCAAGTTAAAGGGGTTCTCCGGGCTTTTTCTACTAATGAACTATCCTCAGGATAGGTCATCCATATCAGATGGGCGGGGGTCTGACACCAGGCGGCCCTGCCGATCAGCTGTATGGGGGGACGGCGCGCGCAGTGTGCATGTGCTGTCTCCCTTCTCTCTGTCCGTTGCGGTCCCATAGACATACAGCAGCGAGCAGGAAGGGACATACAGCTGATCGGCGGGGCTGCCTGGTATCAATCATGATAATGCTCCGTGTCTCTGCTCTCCGGAGCGGGGCTTGGCACTATTTCACGCACAGCATCCACTCTTGTGAAAGGGCCCTTAAAGGGAAATAAGAACTTAGATCCTCCTTTTGAAAGTCTTATCTTTCAATGATAATCCATTTGTGCTACAGACCTCCCCTTCCATATTCATTCAGTGGTCGGAGAATGTGAGCCCCTTCCCCCTCCACACCATGGGGTGGTGTTCACACGTGCTGCTGCTCTATGGGACTGCCGGAGATAACCGAGCGCTTGTACTATATCTGGCAGCACAGGCCCCTGTTTCTCGAGATGTCCAGGGCTTCCTGCGCTCAGACCCATGCTGATCAAACTCTTATGTCCTGTCCTGTGGATAAGTTGTCTTAATGGGACAATCCCTTTAGTGGGAAGTTAAAATGTCCACCGTGTTGCAGAGACAGTTGCACTTCTGGTTCTCTCTCCACACCATGGTGGATTAGGAAGTGCTTTTTACTAGAAATATGACCCCACTGACTTCTATATGACGATGGTTTCACTTTTGCTCTCCATACGTGGCTTTAGTAAATGGATGACCAGGGGAGCGATGGATAAAAGAAGGGTTTATCCGTCTCCGCACTCAGGAATTTCTTGTCGGATGCGGTTGTCGGCCTCTGTTAAAAGCACAGAATAATGAGATTTTTTTTTTTTCGGTCTCTAACATCTTCTGATTTTGTGCAGCTCATCCTTGTTCTTGGTGGTATTCCTTTCCTGTGGAGCGTGTCTGAGCACATCCTGGATCGTGCAGGCTTTGGTTCCGAATACGAGGTCAGCATTTCTTATTAAAATCGGTTTTGTTTCTCCCCTCCTTAATTTGATTCTGGATACTGAAGGCTGGTGGATAACCAAGATCAAATGTGTTGTTGCTTTTATTGCACTCTGTCTGATCTAGTTTAACCCCTTCACGCATTATGATGTAACTGTACGTCATAATGTGTGAGGGGATGTATGGAGCGGGCCCACTCCACACACAGCTGGTAACTGCCCGCACTGACAGGGATCGGCATTTGCAACGCCCCTATCATTTTACCCCCTTAGCACCTGTGAGTGAAGGCAGAGGGATGCAGCTTGGACGCTGCTAAAGTGTAAAAATCCTATTCACCCTAATAGATCTCTATTAGGGTGAATGGGAGAGCGGCTCAAAAGATCCCATGTGCTAGGCTCCTAAGGGGTCTAATAGTTATTTAAAAAACAAAACACCAATATATTAAAATCTCATTCCTTTTACAATTTTACATATAAAAATATATAAAGAATAAAAAAACTTATTGGGTATCAGTCATAAAATGTCTGAACTTGTCCCCCCTAAAAATTTTCAAAACGTGATAAAAAAGACATGCATACCGCAAATAATGGTACCAACAAAAAATAGTTTGTTATGCAACAAACAAGCCCTCATACAGCTCTGTACACCGAAATATAAAAAAAGTTATGGTTGTCAGAATATGGCAATGCAAAGAAAATTTGTGTTTATTTTTTTAAGTAGTAAAAAAAAAAAAAACTGTACAAGATAAATTACACTACAGATGTATTGTAATGCATTGCAGAGGGGATCAGACCCCCAAAAGTGAACATCAGAAATAAAATAAAGAAGAAAAAGTAAAAAAAGTGTTTTTAATAACATTAATAAAGTAAAAAAGAAAACACCCCTTTCCCCTTATTTTATAATAAAAAAAAAAAACACACATATTAGGTATCGCACCCTGATCCACCCTGTCAGATAAACGCCATAAAGATAAAATAAAAACTGTGTAAAAAGGTGCCATTTTTGTCACCTTACATCACAAAAAAAGTGCAACACCAAGCGATCAAAAAGGCGTGTCCCACAAAATGGTATCAATAAGTCACCTCATCCTGCAAAAAATGAGCCACTACCTAAGACAATTGCCCAAAAAAAATAAAAAAAAATATAGCTCTCAGAACATGGAGACACTAAAACTTTTTTTTTTTCTAAATTGTATACATATTAGGGATCGCCACGTCCATAACAAACAGCTCTATAAAAATCACATGACCTAACCACTCAGATGAACACCGACAAAAAAAAAGAAAAAAAAAAAGACACAATTTATTTATTTTTTTAAATAGAAGTATAGTGGGCACTCGATATCTGGCACTACGTCTTGGGTACAACAGATTTATTTAGGTAAACAGTGTTATCAATCAATCACAGACATAAAATAAAACTTGCAGAATATTCCCAATTGTATGACAGTACAATTTATAAAATGTCATAAAAGATTCCTAAAAGTTAAAAAATATATATAAAAAAAAGTGTTCATAATATAATACTCCTAGAGGTTAGTAATAGATATATATATATATTCACATTTATTGATAAAAGTCCCTTTGAAATCTTCCGCAATACTTAGTGCGATTGATATAGTAAAATATACTGAGTTTTAGCAATGTTCTATCCGCTTATATGTTCAAGTCTGTAGGTCTCACTTCTATGAAGGATTATAATGGTGGCTATTCAGGGGTTAGTTGTATGCAGTATATTATAATTATGTTTCACTCACTGCTTGATGTTCGTTAAGTTTCTCTGACTTTCGTGGCGTCCCACTACTGGTCAGATCACTCGCCCCTCTTATACGCCGTGTATGGGCTGCGCTTCCATTTAGCTGTATTGTTGCGATGTCCGTGAGGTTTCCTCTCAGTCTCTGTTCAGCGTCCCACGTGTAGATGGTTTGTCACGTGATCGGAGTTTCGAAGCGTCACGTAACTTAGATCAGATGTGGTTGGATTAGTACAAGTTCCGGAGGCGGTACCAACCTCCGTTTACACAGCTTTCTGGCGATAATCTTGTTGTTTTTTCGCACTAGTTTGTTGCTGGTTGTAGTAATAAAAGACGTCTAATTACTATAAGGATCTCATCCACTTATCCACTAGCGGGAGTGGATGAGATAAGGATCTCATCCACTCCCGCTAGATTTCTCTGACTTTCGTGGCGTCCCACTACTGGTCAGATCACTCGCCCCTCTTCTTATACGCCGTGTATGGGCTGCGCTTCCATTTAGCTGTATTGTTGCGATGTCCGTGAGGTTTCCTCTCAGTCTCTGTTCAGCGTCCCACGTGTAGATGGTTTGTCACGTGATCAGAACCTGAGGCGTTAATTGCCGTGGATTGCAGTGCCCTGTCGTAGAGGCCGGGTATGTGATTCTGCAGACGTCTTAGACGTCTTTTATTACTACAACCAGCAACAAACTAGTGCGAAAAAACAACAAGATTATTGCCAGAAAGCTGTGTAAACGGAGGTTGGTACCGCCTCCGAAACTTGTACTAATCCAACCACATCTGATCTAAGTTACGTGACGCTTCGAAACTCCGATCACGTGACAAACGCTCTGAAGCTCCGATCACGTGACAAACCATCTACACGTGGGACGCTGAACAGAGACTGAGAGGAAACCTCACGGACATCGCAACAATACAGCTAAATGGAAGCGCAGCCCATACACGGCGTATAAGAAGAGGGGTGAGTGATCTGACCAGTAGTGGGACGCCACGAAAGTCAGAGAAATCAACGAACATCAAGCAGTGAGTGAAACATAATTATAATATACTGCATACAACTAACCCCTGAATAGCCACCATTATAATCCTTCATAGAAGTGAGACCTACAGACTTGAACATATAAGCGGATAGAACATTGCTAAAACTCAGTATATTTTACTATATCAATCGCACTAAGTATTGCGGAAGATTTCAAAGGGACTTTTATCAATAAATGTGAATATATATATCTATTACTAACCTCTAGGAGTATTATATTATTATGAACACTTTTTTTTATATATATTTTTTAACTTTTAGGAATCTTTTATGACATTTTATAAATTGTACTGTCATACAATTGGGAATATTCTGCAAGTTTTATTTTATGTCTGATTGATAACACTGTTTACCTAAATAAATCTGTTGTACCCAAGACGTAGTGCCAGATATCGAGTGCCCACTATACTTCTATTTATACTTTTACCCCATATTGTGGTCTGGGTGAACCACAACTTAGTGAGAGCCCCGGTCTATATTAGCAGGAGGGGTGAGCCACTATATATTTCAACTATTTTTTTTTTTTTGTCACATTACATCACAAAAATTGCAACAGCAAGTGATCAAAAAGCCGTATGCCCCCAAAATAGTACCAATCCGACTATCACCTCATCCTGCAAAAAATGAGACCCTACCCAAGAGAATCGGTCAAAAAATAAATAAAAAAGCTATGGCTCTCAGACTATGAATACACTAAAATATTTCGGTTTCAAAAATGCTGTTGTGTAAAACTTAAATAAGGAAAAGTAGACATATTAGGTTTTGCCACTTCCGTAACGATCTGCTCTTTAAAAAAGTCACATAACCTAATCCCTCAGGTATACGCTGTAAAAATAAAAAACATCCTTTTTTTGTTTTTGTTTTTTTGTTACCTTGCCTCACAAAAAACGTAATTATAGAGCAATTAAAAAAATCATATGTACCCCAAAATGGCACCTTTATCACGTAGTTTCCAAAATGTGGTCACTTTCTTGAGTTTCTACTGTAGGGGTGCATCAGGGGGGCTTCAAATGGGACATGGCATCTAAAAACCAGTTCAGCTAAATCTGCCTTCCAAAAACCATATGGCGTTCCGTTCCTACTGCCGTGTGCCCCTACAGCAGTTTAAAATCACATGTGGGGTGTTTCTGTAAACCGCAGAATCGGGGTAATAAATATTGTCGTCTTTGGCTGTTAACCCTTGCTTTGCTACTGGAAAAAATGGATTAAAATGTAAAATCTGTGAAAATCTGGAATTTCATCTCCGTTTTCCATTAATTCTTGTGGAACACCTAAAGGGTTAACAAAGTTTGTAAAATCAGTTTTGTATACCTTGAGGGGTGTAGTTTCTAAAATGGGGTCATTTTTGGGTGGTTTCTATTATGTAAGCCTCACAAAGTGACTTCAGACCTGAACTGGCCCTTTTTAAAAAGTGGGTTTTGGAAATTTTCCGAAAAGATTTGCTTCCCAACTTCGAAGCCTTCTAATATCCCTAAAAAATAAAATGTCATTTTCAAAATGATCCAAACATGAAGTAAACATATGGGGAATGTAAATTTTTGTAATTTGGGGAATGTAATATTTTTGGAGGTATTACAATCTATTATAAAAGTAGAGAAATTGATATTTGCAAATGTTTCCAAATTTTTGCTAAATTTTTTTTATGAATAAAAATGATTTTTTTTTTTTTTTTTTTTTTACTCCTTTTTACCACTGTCATGAAGTACGATATGTGACGAGAAAACAATCTCAGAATGGCCTGTATAAGTAAAAGCGTTTTAAAGTTATTACCACATTAAGTGACACGTCAGATTTGCAAAAAATGGCCTGGGCAGGAAGGTGAAAACAGGCTCGGGGTTGAAGGGGTTAAATAGTTTGGACTCTTCGGATGTGGTGATAAGGCCTAGAACCTGGGATCTTTTAATCCCTTGTCCTATTCACCCTAATAGAGCTTTATTGGGGTGAATAGGACTTCACACTCTCCCTGCTGCCTTGTCCTCTGTACACACAGCAGCAGGGAGATTACCATGGCAGCCAGGGCTTGAGTAGTGTCCTGGCTGCCATGGTAACCGATCGGAGCCCCAGGATGACACTGCTGGGGCTCTGATCACAACTGACACTGCACCCCCAATAAGGAGGTGGGGAGGGGACCCTTTGGCCACTGCCACCAATTGCCTTGATACTGGGGGGAGGGCGCACTGCGCCACCAATGAAGATAACTAACCCATTAATCGAAATAAAGATGCCGACTGCAGAATCACATAGTCGGCACCAGACCTCTGACAAGGCGCCGCGATCCACTGCAGTTAACCCCTCAGGTGCGGAACCTGAGGCGTTAATTGCAGTGCCCTGTCGTAGAGGCCGGGTATGTGATTCTGCAGCTGGCACCCGCCACCTGTTTTTGTATTAATGGGTTAGTTATCTTCCCCCTCCCCTCTCTCCTGTCATTGGTGGCAGTGACACAGCGGGGAGGGAGAGACTCCTTCTCCACTGTGCTGCTGAGGAGAACATGGCACACGTTCAGATTAGCCGTAGCACAGCCTAGTATCGGTAAAAGGCATATCCCGGTTCTAAATTGACACCGATACAAAAGTATCGATTGGGTACCGATAATTCAATACCCGGTGCAACCCTAGGATGTAATGGTTTGTGTAATACATAAAGTTTGTCAGGAATATACAGTTAGGTCCATATAAATTTGGACAGAGACAACATTTTTCTAATTGCTCTGTACATTACCAGAATGGATTTTGAACAAAACAATTCAGATGCAGTTGAAGTTCAGACTTTCAGCTTTAATTCCGTGGGTCGAACAAAATGATTGCATAAAAATGTGAGGAACTAAAGCATTTTAAACTCAATCCCTTCATTTCAGGGGCTCAAAAGTAATTGGACAAATTTAAATAATTGTAAATAAAAGGTTAATTTCTAATACTTGGTTAAAAACCCTTTGTTGGCAATGACTGCCTGAAGTCTTGAACTCCTTGTTTCCTCCTTCTTAATGCTCTGCCAGGCCTTTACTGCAGCGGTTTTCAGTTGCTGTTTGTTTGTGAGCCTTTCTGTCTGAAGTTTAGTCTTAAACAAGTGAAATGAATGCTCTATTGGGTTCAGATCAGGGGACTGACTTGGCTATTAAAGCAAAGAAGTGGAATGTTCTTGAATGAACTCCTGGGTTGCTTTGGCTTTGTGTCATTGTCCATCTGTATTATGATACGCCGACCAATCAGTTTGGCTGGATTTGAGCACACAATATGTCTCTGAAAACCCCAGAATACATCTGCATGCTTCTGTCCTGTCACATCATCAATAAATACTAGGGACCTAGTGCCACTGGCAGCCATGCATGCTCAAGCCATCACACTGCCTCCACCGTGTTTTACAGATGATGTGGTATGCTTTGGATCATGAGCTCTGCCATGCCTTCGCCATCCCTTTTTTTTTTTTTTTTTTTTTTTTTTTTTCTTCCATCATTCTGGTAGAGGTTGATCTTGGTTTCATCTGTCCAAAGAATGTTCTTCCAGAAGTGTGCCGTTTTTTTTTAAGATTATATTATTATTTTTTTTTTTAGCAAACTCCAATCTAGCCTTCTTATTCTTGAGGCTTGTGAGTGGCTTGCACCATGCAGTGAACCCTGTGTATTTACTTTCATGCAATCTTCTCTTTATGGTAGATTTGGATCTTGATACGCCTATATCCTGGAGAGTGTTGTTCACTTGGTTGGCTGTTGTGAAGGGGTTACTCTTCACCATGGTAATTATTCTCCGATCATCCACAACTGTTGTCTTCATGGGCGTCCAGGTCTTTTTGCATTGTTGAGGTCAACAGTGCTTTTTTTCTTTCTCAGGATGTACCAAACTGTAGATTTTGTCACTTCTAATAGTGTAGCAATTTCTCGGATGTGTTTTTTTCTGTTTTCGTAGATGAAGGATGGCTTGTTTCACCTGCATGGAGAGCTCCTTTGACCGCATGTTTACTTCTCAGCAAAATCTTCAAAATGCAAGCACCACACCTCAAATCAACTCCAGGCCTTTTATGTGCTTAATTGAGAATGAAATAATGAAGGAATTGCCCACACCTGCCCATGAAACAGCCTTTGACTCAATTGTCCAATTGCTTTCAGTCCCTTTAAAAACAGGGTGCCACATGTAAAGGAGCTGAAATTACTAAACCTTTCATCCAATTTTAATGTGGATACCTTCAAATGAAAGCTAAAAGTCTGGACTTTATGTCCATATCCATTATAAAACTATAACTTGAATGTTTTCGTAAACGGGTAATAAAAGCTAAATTTGTGTCTGTGTCCAAATATATATGGACCTATTTGTATTTGTAAATATATGCAAAAAATGTTTCCCCCTAAATCAAGTACTAGGATTTTATTTCTCTTATCTCACCTATAAAACTGCCTTTTCAGTGTTTTATCTTTGTTTTCTAGATAGTTCAGTCTTTGGTATTTCTAGTCCTTGCTACCCTGTTCAGCTCCCTGACTGGCCTTCCATGGAGCCTGTACAATACTTTTGTGATTGAAGAAAAACATGGCTTTAACCAACAGGTAAGCATGTTGTTTTTGGTGTAAGGGCTCTTTCACACGAGCGGATGCCGTGCGTGGAATCCGCTGCATGAAAGACAGCCAAGCCCCGCTCCGGACAGCAGAGACACAGATAATTGCCATGATTGATAATGCTCCGTGCCTCTCTGTGATCTTTTTACTACAAAATCACAGTGACCACTTTATCTCACATCCGCTTATGTGAAAGAACCCTTTTTAAAAAAAAAAAATGTTTTAATTTAACTGGGGAACAAACCAAACCCTTACATGGTGGCCTTCTTTTCAGCTGTAGATCTGTAATTTCCTGGGCGCTGTTTCTGTCATCCAAGAGGGCTGCACCACTTCTCAGACTACCTGATGCACACTGCGCCCAAGACGCTTCTGCTTGCCCAGCCTTGATCTTGGTTTGGGCAGCATTTCTCACATACTCAGGCCAGTCTGAGGGAAGCGGGAAGCTTTGGCCTAATCTTGATCTTTATGTAATCATATAAATGCTTCATTTCAGATATTTCAGCAATGCAGATCTTCCCCTTAACACACTGCCCGCACACCCTTTCCTTTGCTTGGTAAAGGACTTTGGCATGCCATTGTATTACAGTACCTTAGAATAGCATGTCTAGCTGTGTGTGACTACAGAGAGAAGGCAGAGGCAGTTGTGAAGAGTGCTCAAATGTGGTTAGGCATTAACGTAACCCCATTTAGTGCTAATCCGAATTGGGCTGGGTTCAACTCTGCTTTGAGCTTTCCGTTCTTCTGATCCGTAATTTTTAATCTTGCTGTTCCTCTGATGGACCAGTCTTTTTGTGCATCAGTTCCGTCAGAGGTCAGTTATTTTTGACGGGAGAAAAAGCACCTTTACTCATTTACTCCCATCAAAAATAACTAATTTCTCACTAAACTTGTGCTGAAAAAATACGGCCTGTTTTTTCATTTTTCTGTTCTGACGGATCAGAAGAACAGAAAGCTCAATGAATATGTCCTCAGCAGCAGTAGATGTGATAAAATAACAAAAAAGGGTGATGCTTTCTCCCCTTTGTTTTCCGATCCTGCAGCGGTGACATCCATGCACATAAGTCACTATGCAGCCATTCGCTGACCTCGGCAGTAGACATGACCACTGATTGGCTGCAGCGGTGATGTGGCATGCATTGAATGTCACTGCTGCAGTCAGGAAACCGAACGGTTAACCCCAGCAACCTCTGCTTTGTCATTACCTGTCACCAGTTCCTGTTTAACAGGAATGAAAGGTGGTGCCACATTCCTAACCACAAGGGTAGGGTGAAAAAAGTTTTGTGTGTGTGTTTTTTATTTTTTTATTTTTTTCACATACCTACTAAACTTTATTTTTTATGTTGACAGACTCTGGGATTTTTTTTTAAAGATACCATAAAGAAATTCTTTGTAACGCAGTGCATTCTCCTCCCGGTAACCTCTCTTCTGTTGTACATCATCAAGATTGGTGGAGATTACTTCTTCATCTATGCATGGCTGTTTACTCTGGTGGTGTCCCTGGTAAGGCCCCTTGTTTTCTGCTCTTAAGGCCTCATGCGTGCAACCATATGTATTTGGCGGTCCGCAAAATACAGATACCGGCCCTGTGCATCCTGAAATTTCCACAGGCCCCTTTTTTTTTAAATGCCTATTCTTGTCTGCAAAATAGAGAAGAGTAGGACATGTTCTATCTCTTTTTGCAGGGCTGCAGAATGGACATATGGATTCGGACAATGCCTTTCATTTTTCTTGCGGCCTCATTGAGATGAATGAGTCTGCATCCAATCCGCAAAAATGCGTAGTGGATTTGAAAAAAACAATAGTCGTGTGCATGAGGCCTAATGGATATATAAATGTAATAGTGGAGTCTGCATAATGCATCTCCTATTCCTTATTTCCAGGTGCTCGTAACAATATATGCAGATTATATTGCTCCATTATTTGATAAGTTTACCCCGCTTCCTGAAGGAGAATTGAAAGAAGCTATTGAAACGATGGCAAAAAGTATTGCTTTTCCACTGACCAAAGTTTATGTTGTCGAAGGTAAGTGTCATGTCCTACATACTTAGGCCTATTGCCCATATATATGATCATATGAGTGCGGGACAATAGTCCAGCTGGCGGCCCGACGTGCACAGCATCATTGTAATCTATGATGCTGTGTGCTCCCGTGCGCACGATGTATGCCGCTCCGGGATATATGACCCGCTCATGGACTATATATCTCAGAGGGCATACGGTCGTGGGCAAGAGACCTTAAAGAAAACCTCTCAGGGCCTTCATGCTCCCCAAACCATGGGTAGTGTATCAGAGGAAACATAGTTCAAAGGCATGTTGGACATGGGTAGTGTATCAGAGGAAAGGCATGTTGGACATGGGTAGAAGAGTCACAGGGGTGGCTGTCCACCAGTTTCTGCCTACATGATATAATTGACAGGTCTCTCTCTATACACAACTAGGGAGAGGCCTCCCAATCAAGCTGAGCCAAGTCGGTAGAAGCCAGTGGGGACCTGCCGAGATGACTCTTCTCCCTGTTCAATTTTTCTGGAACGCCATAGCTGTTTTTAACCCAAGATCCTGTCGGGAAACTTATGATAGTTTGGCTTTAATACTGATGAAAACTTTAGTTTACAATGTCTTTCTCCTGTGTTGTGTACAGTTGTCTCTAATTGTAGTGGGATAATCCCCATAAGTCAGGGTCCCACCAAAAATCAACCACATGTAGTTTTGCTGCCAGTCACCATGGATCAGTTTTTTAAAGGGGGGTTTTCTGGGAATATTTTTTTTTAGCGAATGCCTGGAGTCTTCTTCTTCCTGAAACAGAAAATTCATACATACCTGCTCCCTGGTACGGTCTTCCGCTGAATTTGCTTTCTTCCATTTCTGGTCCCTGAAGTGTTTACCAGGCCTTCTCACTGTTTACCGCCGGCCCAATGACATCACGACTAGTATCAACTAACGTCGGCGCGGCTAAGCTCTGTTCACTTGAATGGAGCTTAGACCCGCCCACGCTAGTTGATACTAGTCGTGACGTCAGTGGGCCGGCGGTAAACAGTGAGAAGGCCGCGGTGCCGCTGCCTTCTCAAACAGCTGATCGGCGGGGGTTCCGCGTGCCGGACCCCCCGCCGATCAGAAACTGGTGATCTATCCAGAGAATAGATCATCAGTTAAAACAAAGTGCAGAACCCCTTTAAGTCAACAATGGCTTGTCTAATTTACTCACACACCAGTGCAACGAAGAACCTCAGAAAAAAAATATAACCTCTTCCTAACCTGATGATGATTTGAGAGCGTTTCAATCTGTAAATCCCATCTGGACATTGTGGCCATCGTGTAGGACATTCTATCATTCCAGAATGATAGAAGAAGATAGATGTTCCTGTCTTATTCCCAAGAAAATGGTTATTAGAATGATTCTATGGGGATTGCATTTCAGAGGCGTCATATGTGAAAAGCCTGTGCTTGTGGTTCCTTAATTTTTGACCATTTTAAAGGGGTTGTCTGGGATTTTTATTAATAACCTATATGAAAAATATAAAAGTTCCAGATAACCTTTTTTTTAAGGTAAATGCTTGAAAAATAAGTCTTGATCCATGAAAATTGAAAATGGTGAGGCATACTTCTAGATTATAAGCCTATGGACAGGGCACTCTCCCTTTCTGTACAGTCTGTCACTTGGTAAGGTTCTGCTTAAAGAGGCCCCTTTATCAGTCCAAACATTGTAAGATAGTTATTAGGCTGTGTAGAGCGGCGCCCAGGGATCTCACGGCACTTACTATTATCCCTGGATGCTGCTCCGTTCTCCCGCTATGTCCCACGGTATTTGCGCTGAATTGGTTATACTAGGCGGAGACTGCCCTGTTTCTCCCTGGGCGTTCCTTCTCCCTGGCTGTAGCTCTGTCCAATCGCAGCACAGAGCTCACAGCCTGGGAGTTTTTTTTGTTTTGTTTTTTTTCTCCCTGGCTGTGAGCCTGGGAGAAGGAACGCCCAGGAAGATACTAGTATAACCAAATCGGCGAAAATACCGGGGGACATAGCGGGAGAACGGAGCAGTGCCCCGGAATAATAAGTGCTGTGAGATCCCGGGGCGCCGCTCTACACAGCCTGATAATTATCTTACAATGTTTGGACCGATGAAGGGTCCTCTTTAATGTACTGATATGTTTTTGTCTCATTTTATGTACATAACACCCTAGAATCAATGGTGCTTTAAAATCTCAAAGCTATAATTGTAAATAAAGCTGGTGGTCGCCAAACTAATTAATCACTATCACCGAAATACGACTACCTAAAAATTAACCTTTAATAGGATAATCTAAAATAAATAATCCCTAAAAATGGGAACACAATAGTGCAAAAACAGACACAACGGAGCATATCTGGATCAGACGGGCAGATCAGCTTGAGGAAGATGAAGGGGAGGAAAGCATCGGGGCAACATGTGCCAAATCAGTGTCTGTCCCTGTGATATCCCTTATAGAGTCCTCAGCCCGGAGATGTGTCTTAATGGTAGGCACACTCCGTCCACGTGCCTATACTGTCTATCCTCATGGTGCCCTTGGTATACTAGCCCATATGGATATTTGGGTACTAGTATATATTAGATACCGGTTGTACTATCGCGTTTCCCCCCTTCTTTTCATTAAAAGGGGTTCATCAGGGGACATAAATCAATGTCAAACAAACACACCAAGTGTTCAACAAATTTCAGAAAAGATGGATCAAAAATGATAAACTGAAGGCCAAGACGTATTAACAAGATGCAAAAGACCACGCGCATGGTTGTTTAATGATAAAGCAACCATCAAGTAATCAAGAAAGTACTTAGCTGGTGGTCAAGATGGAGATCAAGCTGAGCGGTCCAGGGTGAACGTCTTGGGAAGGGCCTCCAGGGGGCAAAATATGATGTGGCCAATTTGTTGAACACTTGGTGTGTTTGTTTGACATTGATTTATGTCCCCTGATGAACCCCTTTTAATGAAAAGAAGGGGGGAAACGTGTCGGGACACGTGATAGTACAACCGGTATCTAATATATACTAGTACCCAAATATCCGTATGGGCTAGTATACCAAGGGCACCATGAGGATAGACAGTATAGGCACGTGGACGGAGTGTGCCTACCATTAAGACACATCTCCGGGCTGAGGACTCTATAAGGGATATCACAGGGACAGACACTGATTTGGCACATGTTGCCCCGATGCTTTCCTCCCCTTCATCTTCCTCAAGCTGATCTGCCCGTCTGATCCAGATACGCTCTGTTGTGTGTAATTTGTTTTGTGTTTTGTTGTGTCTGTTTTTGCACTATTGTGTTCCCTTTTTTAGGGATTATTTATTTTAGATTATCCTATTAAAGGTTAATTTTTAGGTAGTTGTATTTCGGTGATAGTGCTTTAAAATCTCTGATATCTTTAAAAAATGCATTGTTTTCTGTATTGTGACTTTTTCAAATTTCATTATCTCCAATGTAACGTGTTTTTTGTACTGTGGAATTTCTGAAGGCATGAAAAGCTTCAGTGCAGTGATTGTATAATGGCTGTCTTATCAGGAGTTTTGCGTATTCAGATATCCCTGTGCTAGGCTACTTTTAATATTTTCCCACTGTCTTTACCTAGGTTCCAAGCGGTCATCTCACAGCAATGCATACTTCTATGGGTTCTTTAAAAACAAGCGTATTGTTTTGTTTGACACCCTGTTGGAGGACTACTCTCCCCTAAATAAAGACAACGCTGAGGAAACCTCAGAGAGTGAAAATGTGGACCTTAAACCTAAAGCCAAAGTAAGTGCACATTGTGCTCCTCATGTTCTTCTGATCATGTTCAGCAGAGGTTACATTGTACTGCACTGCTAGGTAGACTTAGCAGTGTTCTCCAGCATGTTCCAGGCCACAATCATCTAGTCTATATACCTTTTTATGGGACTAGAGACAGGAATAAAAGGTCAGAATTGTGCCCTCTGTTCGTTTAGGAAGGAGATTCTTCAATATTGAACAGATTGCAGGAATTCTGAAAATCAAACCGTGGACATGCATTCAAAAGTGCATCTTATAAAAATATCATTGATGCTGTATGTTGAAATCTTAAATTATTATTATTATTATTATTTTTTTCTAATGCAAATTGATGAATTTTCTGTTCTCTAAACCTAGAATGTAAATAAGAAGCAAGGCTGCAACAACCAAGAGGTCCTCGCTGTTTTAGGTCATGAGCTGGGGCACTGGAAGCTGGGTCATACTGTAAAGAACATTGTCATTAGCCAGGTGCGTATATAGCGCTGGGTGTTTCTACCTAACTGTGGATGTAAGGTTGCAGTAGTTTTTGAGGCTACTCTCCTTTATTCTTTTGAAAGGTCCCCATGTGAATGAAGCTGTAGTGTGCAAGCAGAGCCACGGCTCCATTCTCTTCTATTGGACTCTCGGGAAGTATAGCTCGGCTCTATCTTTTTTTAGTCCCATAGAAGTGAATGGAATGATGGTCACATGTGCAGTATCGCTCCATTCACAAGGGACCTCTGTTCTAGTGACTCATCGTGATTAGACACTAATCCCCTGTCTCATGGATCCTTCATACGTGCATGGAGTATTATGGGGTGAGCGCACAGCTGACATTTCCCAGCAATAATGAGATTGGAGATATCTCTGGTCATTTAAAGGGCTTCTGTCACCCCCATTTTTCATTTTTGGGCTAATTAAAATCTTTATGGTGCGATTATTCAATATATAGTGCTCTTACCCTTATCTGTTGTCTAGTTTCTTTAAAAAACACACTTTTATAATATGTTAATTACCTGGCTACCAGCAAGTAGGGCGGTTACTTGCTGGTAGCCGCCGCATCCTCCTTTAAAAAAAACTTCCCCCTCCTCTTGTTGATTGACAGGGCCAGCGAGCGCTCTACTCCTCTGGCTGGCCCTGTCTGAGTTCTAAATCTCGCACCTGCGCCGTACTGGTCTTCAGTCGGCGCAGGCGCACTGAGAGGAGGACGCTCGCTCGGCCGCTCCTTCCTAAGTGCGCCTGCGCCGGGTGTAGATGTGACCTCATCGACGCAGGCGCACTGAGGAAGGAGCAGCCGAGCGAGCGTCCTCCTATCAGTGCGCCTGCGCCGACTGAAGACCGGTACGGCGCACTTCACTTCTGTGGGGCCTGCATTGCGTGAAAAACGCAGACTATAGAACATGCTGCGATTTTCACGCAACGCACAAGTGATGCGTGAAAATCGCCGCTCGTGTGCACAGCCCCATAGAAATGAATGGGTCCGGATTCAGTGCGGGTGCAATGCATTCACGTCACACATTGCACCCAGCGCGGAATACTCGCTCGTGTGAAAGAGGCCTTAGGGGTGAGCGTATCAAGCTTTGGATCCAAGATCCGAAGTCTGTTAGTTCGAAAACTTTGTTTTAATGCTGTACCGTATAGCATTAAAATGTATGTGCTTTGGCTGGGCCAAAATTCCGAAGTTGTGTGTTACTTTGGTGAATAACTTCGAGCTTCAATTCTGCGACTTTAAAAACATTTTGTAAAAGTTTTTGAACTAATTGACTTTGGATCTATGATCCGAACCTCACCCTGCTCACTCTGTCCTCTAAATGGAACTCTGCCCCCCCCCCCCCCTCCCAAGGTGAAATATTGGGGCTATGATTGGTTGCTGTGGCTGCCTGCGGCCTTGTGAAGGTTCCCAGGGCTGCCGTTGCAAATTGACCGTTAAGCCCTGCCTTAGGGTTTAATAGGCAGTGCAAAGTATTCACATAGACTGTAATGGTATACTATTGCAATATATGGTATAAAATATAAGCAATCGAAAGATCACAGGTTGAAGTCCCCGAGAAGCACAAAAAATTTAAGTTGAACCTTTTTTTTTTTTTTTTTTTTTTTTTTTTTTAAACATAAAGCATTTTCAAAAAAAAGTTATTCGCACCTCTCTTCCAATTTTGCATCTAAAAATATACAATAAAAACTGTATAAGGGGACACAAAATTAAAATGGATAAATCGCAGCTTTTTAGTTACTTTGTGTCTTCACATGCATGGTTTGTACATAAGAAGAATGTGCTCTACACTGAGGTAATTCATTTCAGTGGAAAAAGCTATAACATTTGGCAAGACTTTCAATATATGAGACACTAATAAAAAATTAAATAAAAAGTGGAAAAAAACATCCTTGTGGCCTTATTGCAGCCTTCACTTCTCCAAAGCAGTTAAAAAAAAAAAATGGTTGCCATGGGTAGCAAGGCCAGTTTTTCCACTTTTGATTGAGGTTTAGGGCTCATGCACACAGCCGTAGATTGTCCGCATTTATTTGTGTCGGATGCGGACCCATTCATTTCAGCGGGGCCGCAAAAGATGCAGACGGCTCCAAATGTTTTTGTCTCCTCGACCTTTTTAGACCTACTATGGTATCAGAACCTGGGCCCACAAGAGGATCCTCTGGTACTTCGGTGTGCTAGTCTGATGCTGACGACATATTTAAATTTGGCAACATCCGATTTTTCACAGAATATTAAGATTGTTCTCCCAATATTTCACGATGGCATAGTACTGTCTGCCAAAACCATGACAAGTCATGTGGGAATTTTCCAACTATTCTTGGCTGAAATAAGACATGTATGACAGATCACAGGTAAAATAAATTTGTGCTTGACATAAGTTTTTAGTCTGGCATTTCAGTGCTGAGATTGTTCCACTATCGGACTGATTGGGCGCATTCTGGCTGATCCTACACGTATGTGTGTGGGCCGCTTTAGTCATGTCTTCATACCTCACCTGCCTAGCTAGAAGAGATGGCAAAGTACAATCTCTTATTCCTACACAGATTTGACATATTTCCATGTAAAGTATTATCAATCACTAAGTATTGTTTTAGTATGTTGATGGGGATGTAATATATAGGGAGTGCAGAATTATTAGGCAAGTTGTATTTTTGAGGATTAATTTTATTATTGAACAACCATGTTCTCAATGAACCCAAACAACTCATTAATATCAAAGCTGAATATTTTTGGAAGTAGTTTTTAGTTTGTTTTTAGTTTTAGCTATTTTAGGGGGATATCTGTGTGTGCAGGTGACTATTACTGTGCATAATTATTAGGCAACTTAACAAAAAACAAATATATACCCATTTCAATTATTTATTTTTACCAGTGAAACCAATATAACATCTCAACATTCACAAATATACATTTCTGACATTCAAAAACAAATCAGTGACCAATATAGCCACCTTTCTTTGCAAGGACACTCAAAAGCCTGCCATCCATGGATTCTGTCAGTGTTTTGATCTGTTCACCATCAACATTGCGTGCAGCAGCAACCACAGCCTCCCAGACACTGTTCAGAGAGGTGTACTGTTTTCCCTCCTTGTAAATCTCACATTTGATGATGGACCACAGGTTCTCAATGGGGTTCAGATCAGGTGAACAAGGAGGCCATGTCATTAGATTTTCTTCTTTTATACCCTTTCTTGCCAGCCACGCTGTGGAGTACTTGGACGCGTGTGATGGAGCATTGTCCTGCATGAAAATCATGTTTTTCTTGAAGGATGCAGACTTCTTCCTGTACCACTGCTTGAAGAAGGTGTCTTCCAGAAACTGGCAGTAGGACTGGGAGTTGAGCTTGACTCCATCCTCAACCCGAAAAGGCCCCACAAGCTCATCTTTGATACCAGCCCAAACCAGTACTCCACCTCCACCTTGCTGGCGTCTGAGTCGGACTGGAGCTCTCTGCCCTTTACCAATCCAGCCATGGGCCCATCCATCTGGCCCATCAAGACTCACTCTCATTTCATCAGTCCATAAAACCTTAGAAAAATCAGTCTTCAGATATTTCTTGGCCCAGTCTTGACGTTTCAGCTTGTGTGTCTTGTTCAGTGGTGGTCGTCTTTCAGCCTTTCTTACCTTGGCCATGTCTCTGAGTATTGCACACCTTGTGCTTTTGGGCACTCCAGTGATGTTGCAGCTCTGAAATATGGCCAAACTGGTGGCAAGTGGCATCTTGGCAGCTGCACGCTTGACTTTTCTCAGTTCATGGGCAGTTACTTTGCACCTTGGTTTTTCCACACGCTTCTTGCGACCCTGTTGACTATTTTGAATGAAACGCTTGATTGTTCGATGATCACGCTTCAGAAGCTTTGCAATTTTAAGAGTGCTGCATCCCTCTGCAAGATATCTCACTTTTTGCCTTTTCTGAGCCTGTCAAGTCCTTCTTTTGACCCATTTTGCCAAAGGAAAGGAAGTTGCCTAATAATTATGCACACCTGATATAGGGTGTTGATGTCATTAGACCACACCCCTTCTCATTACAGAGATGCACATCACCTAATATGCTTAATTGGTAGTAGGCTTTCGAGCCTATACAGCTTGGAGTAAGACAACATGCATAAAGAGGATGATGTGGTCAAAATACTCATTTGCCTAATAATTCTGCACTCCCTGTAGGCCCACATGATGTACTAAGGTCTTGGTTTTCTTTCCTTCAGGTGAACTCTTTCCTCTGTTTCTTCTTGTTTGCCACCCTTATTGGGCGCAAAGAACTCTTTGCAGCTTTTGGATTTCATTCAGCACAACCCACTCTAATTGGTCTGATGATTATATTTCAGTTCATCTTCTCCCCATACAATGAGGTAAGAATTACGTGTCCGTCAGTAATGAGACTATAACAAGGGAGTGGGATTTTACCAATGAGGACTTCAGGGCAAATTCTCTTAGAAGCATATGATTAAGTTGCTTACAGTAGTTTCGGGGAAACTGTGTTAAGGCTGCGTGAATGTTTGTGTAATTTATATAGCCCTAATCTATATTTAAACGGATTGTCCAAGTTCAATAAAAAAGATGCTAATGTATTAAAAGAAGCCATACTTGCCCCTTTTCTCCCCTGCTGTTTGTTTTGCGGTCTGCAGCGGTGACGTTCTGTATACTGCTAAGGCCAGTGATTGTGTGCACATATCGTCACCGCTGCAGCCAGGAAGATGACGTCAGCCACAGGGAGGACTAGAACACGGCACTGGAAGCCGCAGGGGAGATGAGGGATGGGTGTGGCTTCTTATTTTTTTACCTTTATTGAACTTGAACAACCTGTTTATTTTTACGTAATTTTATAAATCTTTCTTATTTTAAGACAGGATTTTTACTATAGCTTCTGAATGGAATTCCAGTTTAGGCTGAGACCACCTTGGAAATGACAGCTAGCAGGACACTTTTATGACTTGTTTTGGTTAGTTGTTACTTTTCTGACACCTATAGTTGCACCTTTTGTGCCGCACAGTCAAAAATCAGACGGCAAAATTGCACACTGGCTTTGTGGCTTGTACAGGTGTAACACCTTGAAACAACACTAAGGCCCCTTGCAGACGAGTGAGTGACTCGCAGCGAGGCCCCTGTCCTGAACTCCGAGCACTGCCGGGATCACATAGCATTATATTGATTTATGATTGCATCCAGAAGCAAGTGCGGATACGATGCGTTTTTTTACTGATGGTTGCTAAGAGATGTTTGTAAAACTTTTTTAACGCATCAAAACTCATTGCACTAGTGCGGAAAAAACTGAATGCAATTGCAGACAAAACTGAATGAACTTGCTTGCAAAATGGTGCGAGTTTCACTGAACGCATCCGGACCTAATCCGTCACGCTTGTGTGAAAGGGGACTAAGGGTTACATAGCATCATAAATCAATATAATGCTATGTGACCCCGGCAGTGCTGGAAGTTCAGGGCGGGAGCTGTAATGCGAGTCTGCAAGGGGCCGAAGGGTCCGACCACATGGTAGTCGTGTCTTGGTTCTGACATGACAGAGTACAGTGTAGGCATAAGGGCCCCAGCTGGCTCTTGTTAACGAACAAAGACTGTTTAGTCGGTCTGCATTGCTAATGGCCACGTGGTATTGAAAGTGCCACACAGCCATTATTAATGCATGCTGACATAACAATGCGGTCTTCATTAGTTAAAGAGAGCTAATTGTGGCCCCTACGGCTGCACTGTACCCAAACGCAGCCCGGCCAAGTTGTACTTAAAGTGCAAATGTTATGTTTGGTGGAATGAGGGTGTTGCCATTGCTCTTGTTGCACCCAAGCTCCGCTCATTACTGTGGCCAGCTCCCCTCTGACTGCTTTGCCACTGTTGGGCACTGTTAATCAAATCACCCAAGGAGGGGCTGGCCACAGAAATGAATGGAGCTTGGGTGCAACAAGATCAATGGCGACTCCCTCATTGCCCCAAAGGCCTAATTTGCATATTAAAAAAAGTATCCTAACTCTGATCAACAAGAGACAAAGGAGTTTTAATCAAGTCTATGGAAACAGTTTGATCGGTTTGGTCGCTGGTGACGGGTTCCCTTTTAATAAATGAATACAATATGAATTATATATAATACTTTTATTTGAAGCCAGAGTGGGAGTCTGTATCTCTCAACAGTCTGACTCCACCGCCCTGTGTCTGAGGATCTCTGCCTTGAGCTTCCCGTACAAGATTTGTCTGTCTTCTCGTTCTAGGTCCTGTCATTCTGTCTTACTGTCCTTAGCCGGAGATTTGAATTTCAGGCCGATGCTTTTGCCAGGAACCTTGGAAAAGCAAAAGACTTGTATTCTGCTCTGATTAAACTAAATAAGGATAATTTAGGATTTCCAGTTTCAGACTGGATGTTTTCAATGTGGCATTATTCTCACCCTCCCTTACTGGAAAGACTGCAAGCTTTAAAAGTCGAGAAGCAGAATTGACGAAATGCTTTCCCGCTGAAAAAGGACTTGACATTTTTGGTTCCTCTCTTCAGTTCTGGCACTGCACGTGAAAGTGCAGACGGTATTCGAAATGCGTTGTTGATCTATGTACTATGAGGACATTTTTAATGATCTGGAAATGTATAAAATGTACAGCACGGGTTTTCATAAAAAGTTACTGTGTTTTATTTGAAAGTGTACTTTCCTCCATTGAGCCTTCTTGTGTTTTTTACTTATTACATGCTGTAACTGCTATAGGCAGTTTGTTGGCTTCTTCGATCAACAGGACTTTTCTTTTTAAATTTGCATTATGTTAAAAAAAAACTGGTATCACAACAAAATACATGTATAAATGGATGTATGACGCTGTATGTTCTCTATTAAATGTTTCAATTTCAGTTTGTTATTTTTATTTTTATTTTTTTGTGTCCCTGCATAGTCTGACACCAGCAGCAGTAGTCAGACACGCCCGCTACTGGTAACACCCAGCAGTACCTTTACCCTGCTTTCACACCTGAGCGTTTCCCAAACGCGCGTTTTTGACGCGCGTTTTTGGTAATAGTAAACGCGTGTTTGTGTCATTGACTGCAGTGTCCTATGGCCACAAACACGCGTCAAAACGCCCCAAAGAAGCTCAAGTACTTGTTTGAGCGTCGGGCGTTTTACAGCGCGATCGTACGCGCTGTAAAACGCCCAGGTGTGAACCCTTCCCATAGGGAAGCATTGGTTTTCATGTGTTGAGCGTTTTACAGCGCGTTTGAACGCGCTGTAAAACGCTCAGGTGTGAACTTAGGGTTACTGCAGACTGCTGGCAATTTATTTGTAAACGTCTTCTAGCAGGTATGGCACAACAGTCATAAGAAAAGATTCGCCAGAATCGGGAGAGGTGACAGGTCCTCTGCCACGGAACCACCACACATTGTGCTGTCCGCATCTTTTGTGGCCCCATTGAAGTGAATGGGACCACATCCAACCCTCCAAAAAAATGCAAATAGGATGCAGACATTATTTGTGTGCATGAGCCCTTACGCTGAGTACAGTCATTGATGTGCAGGTGTAAGTCATGCGATTGCTGCCTGCTACAGCCAATCGCTGTCCCCAGCATTAGACAATTAATCCCAGAATTCATCAAAAAGTCACAAAATACAGTTTTTGTTACTTTTTGGGTTCACTTGTGGAAAAAACAGTGACACCTTTTTCCATTTTTACACTACTCGCTCCAGTTTTGGAAAGTGGGCATGTTTAGCTGTTATCTGGAACTAGGACTTTTTTAAGGGAGTGGTGCAGAAAACTGGAGTAACATTTCTAGACAAAAGTGCACCAACTTTAACAAAAAACACATGAAGTTTGATAAACATATTGCAAAGTACACCAACGCAGACTCAAGGAAAACCGTAAACTAGGGATCGACTTTTTTTTTTTTTTTTTTGAGCAGATACCAATAATCTGAACTTTCAGGCTGATAGCCGATAATTTATACCAATATTTAATATATATTTTATTAGTTGGTAGTCACTGAGGTGGTGGAAATTTGCATTTGGCACTAGTAGATTATAAATGTAAATTATAAATTTAATAAAGTCCTTAGTTGGTAGTCAATTTATAATATACAAGGGCCAAATGCCAATTTCCACACCATCTCCCCCCCCCCCCCCCTAACTAACTTTATTAACCCCTATCAGACCTCAGATGAATAAAATAAAAAAAACTACTCGCCTCTCCTGTGCTGCGGCTCCTCTTCATCTCCGGGTTCGGCGTCTCGCTTCCCTGTGTTCGCCGGCCTGCGCTGCACTTTCACCTGACAGCGTGCAGCGTCAGGTCATAGTGCGCGCACTACGTCCTGACGCTGTACGGGGTCAAGACAGTGCAACGCGGGCCCCCATCAAAGACCACCAGGGAGGGTGAGTATCGGAAGCACTTGCTGCGCTTCTTCCAGGCACCGGATGCATACTAGTGCGTGCTTCCATAATGGAAGCGCTCACTTGTATTAGCTTTATACACATTATCTGTATATTGGCAAGGTTAGATGCCGATAATGTACAAAATCCTGATTATTGGCCGATAATATTGGTACTTCCGATAATCAGTTAATGCCTAATTAAAACCACTGCCTAATACTGTGTAGACCACCTTGTGCTGGCAAAACAGCTCTAACTGGTCTGGACTCCACACGACCTCTGAAGGTGTCCTGTATAATCTGACCCCAATTATATACCCATGTTGGTAGTGTGGCAGGAGCATTATACTGCTGAAAGTGACCACCGCCATTAGGGAATACCATTACCATTATGGGGTGCACTTGATCTGCAGCGGTGTTTAGGTAGGTGGTTTGGTTCAAGAGTGTCAGAACCCAAGGTTTCTGCTTCCACCTCCTTGACTTCTTCCTATAGTGCATCATGATGCCATCTTTCCCCCAGCACCTGGCTGCCTACATAATGTTATGATAGATGGGTATGATCACTTTTTCAATGGACAGGGCAATTTTTGGCAGCCCCACGTCCCACCAGACTTGTAGAGGGAAGCATGTTGCTTGTAGCCACGTGACCTAAAGCCAGTCATTGGCGGCAGCAGAACATATGATCATGCTGCTTCGGGTGTCAATACTGTGGAGACCGAAACATAGAGGCAGCGTGGAGGACCAGAGCAGCAGGACCAGGCAATTGCAAAAATGTCCTTATTCCCGGAGAACTCCTTTTTAAGGGTGTGTTCACATCTGTACTGAAGGCTCTGGTTGGGACCTCTGTTGCAGATTCTGTTAAAAAGACCGGATGAAAAAGTCCTGCACGTATTTGGTAAAAAAAAAAAAAAAAAAGGATTCTGAATGGACTGTTGGTGGTCAATGTTCAGCTCCGTTTTGGTCAGTTATGTGCCCTATCTGGCACTTTCCTTATTTCTGTTGTTCTGCTCCTCTAACTGAACAGAACATAAAAAATTGTGGCGATGTGAACGCAGCCTATGCCCCTTTCAGAGCAGCGAGTTCCACACTCAGGACTTGCAGTGTGAGTATGCGGCAGCTCCTGTCCTGACTTCCCAGCACTGACTGGGTTGCATACCATTATATTGATTTTAAGACGCTATGTAACCCTTACGCCTCTTTCACACGGGCGTTGCGGGAAAATGTGCGGGTGCGTTGCGGGAACACGCATGATTTTTCCACGTGAGTGCAAAACATTGTAATGCGTTTTGCACTCGCGTGAGAAAAATCGCGCATGTTTGGTACCTGAACTTCTTCACAGAAGTTTGGGCTTGGGATCGGTGTTCTGTAGATTGTATTATTTTCCCGATCCCAAGTGAAGAAGTTCGGGTTTGAGTACCAAACATGCACGATTTTTCTCACGCGAGTGCAAAACGCATTAGTGTTTTGCACTCGCGCGGAAAAATCGTGTGTGTGTTCCCGCAACGCACCCGCATGTTTTCCTGCAAAGCCCGTGTGAAAGAGGCCTAAGGGTTACATGGTACCATAATCATCGACAATCATCATCAATATAATGCCATGTGACCCTAGCAGTGCTCTAGAGTTCAGGACGGGAGCTGTCTTAGGGTACATGCACACGTTCAGGATTCATGTGCGGAGAATCTGCACTGAAATCCCCAGGTGTTTGCAGGCAAATCTGTGCGGTCAATCCGCATTAATTGGTGCGGATTTGCGTGCGGATTTCACTAAGTGAATGAAGAAAATCTGGTCAGGAAAAAAAAAATTGACATGTCGCGGATTTTAAAATCCGCACCGCAGGTCAAAATCCGCACAGGAAAAAATCGCATGGTGTGCATTGAGAATTTCAAATTCTCATAGAATACAATGTACATGACCTGCGGTGCGGATTTTCCGCACGCAATCCTGATCGTGTGCAGGGGGCCTTATACTCACGCTGCGAGTCTGGAGCCTCTGAATCATGTGAACAAATACACTTATGCTATGTTGGTGCTCTGTTGGAGCTGAAAAAGAAAAAACATTATTAACCAGACTGATGAAGCAGATCCAGATGGTGTGCAGAGTACAAACATGATGACTAAGGCTACGTCTACACGACAACATTTGTCGTGCAACATTATGTTGCGCGACAATATTTATAATGGCAGTCTATGGTGTCGTACTGCAAAAATTGATTTTTCTGCGACTGTTGCCTGGCAGTCGCAGCATGTTGCAGTGTGACACCATAGACTGCCATTATAAAAATTGTCGCGAGACATTGGTGCAACAAAATGTTGCGCTACAAATGTTGCAGTGTAGTTGTGCCCTATGTCGCGCGACAAATGTCGTTGTGTAGACCTAGCCTAAGGCTACTTTCATATTAGTGTTTTTTTGTGGATCCGTCACGTCCTCTGCAAAATGCTTCCGTTACCATAATGCATCCGTCATGAACAGATCCGGTTGTATTATGTCTTCTATAGCCATGACTGATCCGTCTTGAACACTGTTGAAAGTCAATGGGGACGGATCCGTTTTCTATTGTCAGAGAAAACTGATCCGTCCCCATTGACTTACATTGTGTGTCAGGACGGATCCTTTTTGCTCCGCACCACATCGCGGACAGAAAAACACTGCTTGCAGTGTTTTCCTGTCCGTGATGGGGATGCATCCAAACGGAACGGAATGCATTTTCGTTCAGTTTTCTCCCCATAGACAATAAATGGGGACAAAACTGAATCGTTTTCTTCCGCTATTGAGATCCTATGACCAGTGGCGGATTATAATTGGGGCGTTTGGGTCAGTAGCCCTGGGTCCGGCATCGCTGGGGGTGCCCAACGCTGACGCATGTCATCGCGCCGCGCCTGTGCCCAGATGCAGCACACTGATGTGTGTGCACAGCGAGCCTGCACCATCTAAGAGTTAGTGCCGACTGGGACACAGGTAAGTATTAACTTTTATTTTTTGTGTGCCAACTTTGGGGGACATTACTGAAGGGACAGTGGGGGGGCAAATTGCTAGTGTGGGGGAAATTACTACCATGGGGGAATTAGTACTGTGAGGGCAGTGTGGGCGCAAATTACTTAATGAATGGCAGTGTAGGGGCATATTACTATATGGATGGCAGTGTCTGGGCAAATTATCAAATGGGGGCAGTGTGTGGGGTTATTACTTGATAGGGGCAGTGTGGGGGGCAAATTACTTTGTGGGGGGAATTACTACATGGGAGGCAGTGTGGAAGAAATTACTGTATGGAGCAATTTGGGGGAAATTACTGTATAGGAGCAGTGTGGGGGAAATGATTACTATATGGGGGTAGTGTGGGGGAAATTACTATATAGGAGCAGTGTGGGGGAATTTACTGCATGGGGATAGTGTGGGGGAAATTACTGTGCGTTTCTATTAGGGAACATTATTTTTGAGGACACTATACAGGCATTATTACCTGGAGCACAATATAGGGTGTTATTACTGGTGTGTAAAAGTACACATTTAAATAAATTGGTACATGTGCTGTCCGTGAAAAATGCGCACAGCACGCGTTAGTGAAAAAGGGAAATGTGGACGAGGCCTAAGGGCTCATGCACATGGCCATAGCTGTTTTCGCGGCCCGCAAAACATGGATACCAGCCGTGAGTTCCGCAAAATGGCCATAAAGCGGACAAGAACAGGGGTACAGTTATACAACCACATTTGTCGCACGATAAAAGGGTACAACTATACTGCAACATGTCGCAGTAATGTCACGCAACATTTTTTTGTAATGATAGTCTATGGTGTCACATTGTGACATGCTGCGACATGGCAGCCGCATAAAAATCCAACTTGGATGGATATTTGGGTGACTGTCGTGTTGCAGCATATCACAGTGCGACACCATAGACTGTCATTACAAAAAATGTCTTAGGGCTACGGAACGGAGATACAGATGCAGACGGCAGACATGCTGTCCGCATCTTTTGCTGCTCCACTGAAGTGAATGGGTCCGCATCTGACCTGTAAAAAATGCGAAACGTAATGATAGGGGCAAGGCGGAAATTGGCGCTTGCCCCTCATGGTGTCACTGAGACACATTTTATGTTATGGCCATGTTTTCTCCCCCCCCCCCTTCTCTTTTCTCTCCTTGTTTTTTCTCCTCAGGTAAGCTGGCAACTGGACGGCGGGTGATTGGCTCAGGAGGGTTGCTGTCCGGTTGCTGGGTTTAGGCTATTTTTAGCCTGAAGCAAGGATTGGCCAGGAGGTGCTGTGGCGGGAAGGGAATCGCTATTTAAGGTCGGTCACTCACCTGGGTCCGGGCTGTTAGAATCTGCAATCAAGAAGGAAGCATCCCCCGCCCGCCCTCCCAATTTTATGTCGCGGCCTTTTGAATATGGGGGGGGGGGGGGGGGTTAGTCGCCCAGTCTTTTGGGTGGACGGATATTAACTTAAGGGATTGTTAGTTATTTATTTAATTTAAAACTCAGTATGATAAATTTATTGTGGTAATATTTATTGGTTAACCCCCAGATTTTAATAAAGACCCCGGCCTTATTTATCCACAGTTGGTTGGCTGTCATTATTATAGGAATTAGTTATAAGGGGTTTGTTAGTTGTCGATTGGGACACCATGCGGAACAAATATACAGTCGTGTGCATAAGCCCTTTTTCTGATGCCTAGAAGGGTAAATACACATTTCACCAGTAGGTGTCTCTCTGTCCTATTAAAAGAAAAAAAAATCCAAGGGCCATATAGTCCATTTTATCCAACAAGCGTTTCCAAATCTAGTGCAGCTAAATGTACTTTAGACATGCACAACGCTCTAATAGAGCCTTCTTACTTTTAATATGGTTTGTAAAAAAAAATAATGAAAAAAGACGCTGCGTGTAGATGTGAACAGAGCCTTAGGGTGGCCATGCACAGTAGATAGAGTTTGGTTAATGGTTGAACAGCAGTTGAAAAATCATCAAGTAAATGATCATTTCGCAAACACAGCCATACATATTTTACTTCACGGCTGTTCAGTCTGGCCGCACATCTTCTCGCGCCGTTGAGTATTAGGCGCAGGTGCAGTGAGGAGGCCAGCAGCCGCCGAGCCGAATACTGAACGCCGAAAGATTTACACTGCAGACACGGCTGGCGGGAGGAGAGCAGCGCTGCCCTGGCCCTGTCAATGAAGAGAAGGACATGAAAAGAGGTGGGCAAAGGGAGCCTCTAGGAGCAGGTGCAACGCCCCCCCCCCCCTTGCTCTTAGAGGCTATGTGACACTTACTAATACAGCCATTGCTGATTTTCTGTGCTGTTTCCTATATTTTATGAGCCATGTCCCCTTGTTAGGCAAATCATCTGTGCTGTCCACATAGGAGATCTGTCTATAAAATGGCTTCTGAGGGAGGGTCATGTGACCAGGCAAAAATAACTCCAGACACATCACTCCACTCAAATACATCACATCTGCACTTGCCCTGTTGGGAGTTTAGTACAGGTGTAGTGTATTTGAGTGGAGGAGACTGACCCTCCATCAGCAGCCATTTTATGGACAGGACCGCTGTGTGGACAGCACAAAAGATTTGGCCAACAAGGGAGAATACCTTATAAAATATAGAACATGGCACAGAATGTCAACAGAGACTATATTAGTAAGCGTCATATAATCATCTTACAAACACACTGATTAACAGTAGCTAGAAAGTGGCCAACCCCTTCAAATTTCACCCGATGAACGTTCATTTTGACTAATGTGTGCGGCCACCTTTATGACCTATATCCCTTGTGTGTTACACACATCTGCAGGTTTAGTCAACCCAAACGTACAGCATCATAAATCTGTTAAACCTGAGATTGGATTGTGAATGTGGCCTTAGGCTCCCTGCAGGGGTGCACCACCAATGAGGCCAGGTGAGGCGATCGCCTCAGGCAGCACCAGGTAGGGGCTGAATGGAAGGGGTTAGGTTAAGAAATTGGCATTCGGGAGTGAGGGAGGGGCACCGTTTCAGTTTTCAGGATTCAAAACAGAAAATCTGCACAATTTTCAGGCGGATTTCTGTGTTTCTTCACCAAAAACACGTTAGCCCGCTTTCAGACGAGCGAGCGTCCCACTACAGACTCACAGCGCAGCACCCATTCTGAACTTCCAACACTGCCGGGGTCACATAGCATTATATTTATTTACTATGCTATGTAACCCTTAGGCCCCTTTCACACGGGCGAGTATTCTGCGCGGGTGCAATGCGTGAGTTGAACGCATTGCACCTGCACTTAATCCTGACCCATTCATTTCTATGGGGCTGTGCACATGAGCGGTGATTTTCACGCATTACTTGTGAAAATCGCAGCAAGCTCTATATTCTGCGTTTTTCACGCAACGCAGGCCCCATAGAAGTGAATGGGGCCGCGTGAAAATTGCAAACATCCGCAAGCAAGTGTGAATGCGGTGCGATTTTCACGCATGGTTTCTAGGTGACGATCGGGCTGGAGACCCGATCTGTATTATTTTCCCTTATAACATGGTTATAAGGGAAAATAATACAATTCTGAATACACAATGCAAAGTAAAAAAGTGATGGAGGGGTTAAAAATATAAATAAATCGAGTCCACTTGATCGCGTAGTTGCGGATCTCTGTCTTCTTCTGTAATGTTGAGCTGCCGGCTAAGGACCTGTGGTGACGTCACATCACATGATCCAATCACATGGTCCCTCACCATGGTGATGAACCATGTGATGAGCACAGTGACGTCATCAAAGGTCCTATTCCTGTGCACAGCAAAGAAGAAGACAGAAGAGATGCCGGCTGCGCGATCAAGTGGATTAAGGTGAGTTAAAAAAAATTTATATATATATTTTTTTTTAACCCTTCCAGCCCTATTTTACTATGCATTCTGTATTAAGAATGCTATTATTTTCCCTTATAACCATGTTATAAGGGAAAATAATACAATCTACACAACACCTAACCCAAACCTGAAATTTTGTGAAGAAGTTCGGGTTTGGGTACTAAACATGCCGATTTTTCTCACGCGCGTGCAAAACGCATTACAATGTTTTGCACTCGCGTGGAAAAATTGCGCATTTTCCCGCAATGCACCTGCATCTTCTCTGGGCAAAAAACATGACGCCCGTGTGAAAGAGGCCTCACAGTTCTGGAATGTATTGGATAACACTGACAGCATTAGCTCAGTGTTATTCAGTACATTCCAGACCTCTAAGGGTTACATAGCATCATAAATCAATATAATGCCACGTGACCCCGGTAGTGCTGGAAGTTCAGGACGGGAGCTGCAATGCAAGTCCGGAGCGTGACACTCGCTCGTCTGAAAGGGGCATTACTTGTAGTTTTTGGTTCGGGTGGATTCAGACTTTTAGCAGATCTCATCCTTGCATTGCAAAGGGGGAAATCTGCACAAAGAATTGACAGGCGGAGGATTTCTAAATTTAATCTGAAAAGTGTAAATGAGAAATGTCTATTCTCAGCTGCTGTTTTTCTACATAAGAATCCACACAGAAAAACCATGCGTAATCCGCCACGTGTGCAGAAGGCCTTTGTGCTGTGTTAAAGGCCTGTCCTGCCTCGCAGTAGTAATGTGCTAGCAAATGTGTCTGCTGAAGAAGGGACCACAAATGGACAGGACAGAGATGTGGCGCTGGAACAGCTTGACTGTGAACAGGTGTTTTTTTTCTCTAAGCACACTTTTTGACCCGAGATGAACCCCATCAGGAGATGGCAATTTTTTTTTTGTGTTCACATGGATATATGAGGACTTGTTTTTTTGCTGGACTGTGTAAATAATCCCAAAATGTTAAACATATCACTAAAGAAGGCAATGAACAGACGCTCACAGGCTTATTCACAGAAGGGTGAAGAGTTTGGAGAAGGGAACAATCTAGGACAACATAACTGAATAGCAAAGTGAGCTGAATTGGAGAATTTTTTTCAAATCCGCTATGTTGTCCTATGTTGTTCACTTCTCCGGACTTCTCCGAACTCTTCACCCTTTTGTGAAATAATCCTGTAGGTGTTGTTGGTGTGTGCAACTAATACTACTTATTCTGCTTGTAACGCAGAATGCAGCGGTCAGGGGTGCGTGTAACTCAGGGTGCCTTGGTCAGGGGTGCGTGTAAGTTAGGGTGCTCTGGTCAGGGGTGAGTTTAACTCAGGGTGCTCTGGTCAGGAGTGCTTGTAACGCAGGGTGCGCTAGTCAGGGGTGCATGTAACGCAGGGGGTGCTGGTCAGGAGTGCATGTAACGCAGGGGGTGCTGGTCAGGAGTGCATGTAACGCAGGGGGAGCTGGTCAGGAGTGCATGTAACGCAGGGGGAGCTGGTCAGGAGTGCATGTAACGCAGGGGGAGCTGGTCAGGAGTGCATGTAACGCAGGGGGTGCTGGTCAGGAGTGCATGTAACGCAGGGGGTGCTGGTCAGGAGTGCATGTAACGCAGGGGGTGCTGGTCAGGAGTGCATGTAACGCAGGGGACGCTGGTCAGGGGTGCATCGCGGATAGAAAAGATACTTACAGTTCTGATGTGCTCTGTCCTCGTGCCTTCTTCCTCTAGGCGTGGTGGCAGGGGGTGGGGCGCGCAACGATGTTTCCTGATGTCAAATGCCCAAGCCGCATTCTTTTCTGCCTCTGCAGGCCCTGCTAGGCTGAAATACATAGGCAGCCAATGGCAGTGCTGCCCTCTACCTCCCAGCCAATAGCAGCTGAGGTGGCCGGGGGAAGATTCACTTGGCAGCCGACTGCCGAGGAGCCCGTAGTGAAGCGGGTGGGCAGCATGGGCAGTACTTTCAGTTTGGCAAAACTGACAGATCGCCACTGTACTCAGGGCCATCTTTAATATTGATTGGACCCCGGGCAAGAATTTACTTGGGCCCCCTGGATCCCGCCTTCCCACACCCTAGTATGCAATCACGCCCTCCACCACAACACACACACACAAAATAAAAATAAAAATACACACACCTCGTAGAGTAGTAAACTTTAATAATGATGAGTGGCCACTAGAGGTGTTCCTTGGCAGTATTAGAAAAACTGCCTTTTTTTCTGAAAACAGAATTTTTGCATCAGGGCCTGTAAGTCCTTAGTTATGTTTATGCAGGAGATATGTTGCAAAAATTACAGCAACTGCCGCATTCCTCTTAGGGGAGTACAGAAGGTACAGGTATTTGTATAAACTCCCTTCAGAGGAATGCGGCAGTTGCTGTAATTTCTGCAACATATCTCCTGCATGAACATAACTAAGGACTTACAGGCCCTGATGCAAAAATTCAGTTTGGGTCCCCCAGCATAAGTCACATCTCTGATTAGAGTTGTCTGCTTCTCAAATATTGACTGCAGCATTTAAGACCGTCTCCACCGGTGATTTTGCGCCAAGGCAGAACCTCTTTCGTTCGTTGCAAGTATCCTTTGGGGGACTAGACATCCTATCCAAAAGAAACTCCGTTTGCGGCTGCAGTCCTGGTGAAAAGGTCTTATTTACACAAGTTTACAATAGGGTTGTGCCTATTACTAGCACAACCCCATAAGGTGAGCCTCCAGATTTCTCACTTCCTGTCGTAATTATACTGAACATACTACCCTATTGTGCGCACTTTTCTCTTTCTTTTTTTATTCCCCTCATGTATTTCAGTGGAATCTAGATACGTCCAGTATAAAACAAATCTGAAAAGGCAGTTTTTACATTAAAAAGCTTGCGGAGACATGCTATAGACACCAGAACTACTACGTTTATCTGTTGTGGTTCTGGTGACTATAGTGTCCCTTAATATATATATAAAAAAAATAAAAAAAAGAATCAGCACAAAAGTATCAAATAAAATGGCTGTATCATTATTAAAAAAATTAAAAAAGCACAACTTCTGACACAGAGATATAGTATTTTGCAGATTACTTTATTTTTTATTTTTACAATGTGCAGATAGTACTGTACTACAAACCCCTCCATACAGGTAATACAGCGCCACATACCTCCTACATCCAGTGACGTCTCTTTGATGTAGATGTTCTCTTTCCTCATCTTCTCCTTTCAGACCTTCAGACCAGACCACCATTTTTCAGACATTTCTCGTCTCTGCAGTTTGACAAACAAAATCTTAGTTTACTACCTTTCCATCATCCTCCCATCTTCTGGACAAATCATCCTACCACCCCCAATACTGTGCCGCTGTGCTCCCCAAAACTATACTGCAGAAACAGATAAACCACCTGATAATAGTAGTACCATGCAGATAGTGCCCTTCAATAATTATTGGCACACAGTGCCGTAAAATAACTGCGCCCAGCAAATAGTGCCCCTGACACTAATAGTGTAAACATAACATCCCCCAAAAATTATTGTGGCAAGCTGATACTGTGCCAAGGTGCCCGCACAGTAATAGTGCTCCCAAAATTCCCACCAATAGGAGTAATTCTCTGCTAGAGCACACATGGTAGTAATAGTGCTCCTACAGTGCCCCCAACATGGCCCCACTGTGCCCGAGAAGTAATAATGCTCCCATAGTGCCCATACTAGTAATCATGTTCCCCATAGACCCCCAGTAGTAATAAAGCCCATCATAATGCCCCCAGTAGTAATAATTCTCCTTATAAAGTGCCAGTGCAAAAAATACCCCCTTTTGATGCCCTCAGTTGAACTAATGTCCCCATAGTGCCCCCATAATATGCCAGTATAAAATACCCCTATATAGTGCCCCCAGTAAATGCCCCATAGTGCTTCTCTTCCCCCGTCTTCCTAGTGCCCCCATAATGTACCAGTATAAAATGCCCCATATGTAGTGCCCCAGTAGATGCCCTCAGTGTCCCCCATAATTTTCAAGTATAAAATACCCCTTCCTAGTGCCCCCTTAAGATGAGCCCATAGTACTCATGTCTCTCCTTCCCCATAGTACCCACCATAGTGTGACCCAGTGTAAAATACCCCTATACAGAGCCCCCATTTAAAATACCTCTTCTTTGTGGCCTCAGTAGAAGCCCCCATAGTGTTCCTCTCCCCCCTTCCCCCATATAAAATACCCCTTCTTTGTGGCCTCAGTAGATGCAATGTGCCAGTAAGAAGTGCCCCCTTAGATGTCCCCATAGTGCCACCCTATAATCTGCCAGTAAAAAGTGCCACCAATAATGTTCCAGTAAGAAGTGCGCCCATAGATGTCCCCACAGTGCCCCCCAATCATGTGCCAGTAACAAGTGCCCCATAAATGCTCCCAATCATGTGCCAATAACACGTGCCCCCATAGATGCCCACCAATCATGTGACAGTAATAAGTGCCCCGTAGATGCACCCCAATCATGTGCCAGTAACAAGTGCCCCCAAAGATGCCCCCAATCGTGTGCCAGTAACAAGTGCCCCCATAGATGCCCCCAATCATGTGCCAGTAAGTGCCCCCATAGATGCCCCCCAATCATGTGCCAGTAACAAGTACCCCATAGATGACCCCCAATGATGTGCCAGTAACAATTGCCCCATAGATGCCCCCAATCATGTGCCAGTATCAAGTGCCCCCATAGATGCCCCCCCAATCATGTGCCAGTAACAAGTGCCCCCATAGATGCCCCCCAATCATGTGCCAGTAATAAATGCCCCATAGATGCCCCCGAATCATGTGCCAGTAATAAGTGCCCCCATAGATGCCCCCCAATCATGTGCCAGTAACAAGTACCCCATAGATGACCCCCAATCATGTGCCAGTAACAATTGCCCCATAGATGCCCCCCAATCATGTGCCAGTATCAAGTGCCCCCATAGATGCCCCCCCAATCATGTGCCAGTAACAAGTGCCCCCATAGATGCCCCCCAATCATGTGCCAGTAATAAGTGCCCCATAGATGCCCCCGAATCATGTGCCAGTAATAAGTGCCCCCATAGATGCACCCCAATCATGTGCCAGTAACAGGTGCCCCCATAGATGCCTCCTAATCATGTGCCAGTAACAGGTGCCCCCATAGATGCCCCCTAATCATGTGCCAATAGCAAGTGCCCCATAGATGCCCCCCAATCGTGCCAGTAACAAGTGCCCCCATAGATGCCCCCCAATCATGTGTCAGTAATAAGTGCCCCCATAGATGCCCCCCAATCATGTGTCAGTAATAAGTGCCCCATAGATGCCCCAATCATGTGCCAGTAATAAGTACCCCCCATAGATGCTCCCCAATCATGTGCCAGTAATAAGGGCCCCCTTAGATGCCCCCCAATCATGTTTGTACAAAAAAAGAGCAAGGATTTATACAAGGTAAAAAAAATCAAATTTTATTCAATATAAATCACATGATCATTACAGGTAATGCTCAAAAGGGACAGCACATGGAGACTGGGCCACAAAGGGCTATACAATGTGGAGAATCACAATGGGGGATGATGTGACCGTAAACAGCAGGGAACAACAATTAAACAGAGGCCATGAACAAAGGAGTGGTTGCGGGTGCAAGTGCTGATCCCTAGTATTGAACAACTACTTGACTCATGTTCACAGCATCTGACCATAGGATGCTGTAAGGTGTCAATGGACGATGCAATACTACTAATAAAGATGGCATATAACAATGAACTGCAAGCCTCTCGTCCCACCCTGATCCAGCTACCAAGTTACCTCCCCATGTCGCTGCTGTGGAATGGTGACACGATTCCCCCACTGCTTCAACCTCGACACGTGTTTCGCCACGTAGGCTTCGTCAGGAGGTATATGACGAAGTTATGTGCCAGTAATAGGCAAACCCATAGATGCCCACCAATCATGTGCCAGTAACAGGTGCCCCCATAGATGCCTCCCAATCATGTGCCAGTAACAGGTGCCCCCATAGATGCCCTCCAATCATGTGCCAGTAGTAGAACCATATAAAAAAAATAAACACTTATACTTACCTCCATCAGGCTGGCAGCGATGCGATGCAGGCCACTTCCGGCCTGTGTCCCGCGCTGTACGGCTCAGGCAGCGTGATGACATCATCGCGCCGCCTGCAACGGCCTCTGATGGGCTGCAGGCCTAGTGCCTGCAGCCAGCCTATCAGAGGAACGGGGAAGGGAGACGCCTCTCCCTCCCCTGCCCCGCCGCAGCACTTCCATCTGTATCGCTGTCCTGAGACCGGCTATACAGATTACTATGGAGATGAGTGTCCTGTGCCCTGCTGCCGCCCCCCACGTCACCAGTGGCCAGCAGGGCTTAAGAGGCAGCTGCCTTAGGCCCCCCAGGAGCAACTTTGGCCATCTTTTTCCCCATGTTAAAGATGGCCCAGGCTGTACTAGCGGCGGTGGCCAGCGTTCTAAAGGGGAATGGGGGGTGGGGGGTGGGGGGCTGTCAAGTATTAACCTGGGGGGGCCCTTTAGCAAAGCCTATGATTCGCTACCTCATATCTATCTATCTATCTATCTATCTATCTATCTATCTATCTATCATATATTTATTATCTATCTCATATCTATCTATCTCATATCTATCTATCTATCTCATATCTATCTATCTATCTATCATATTTATTATCTTATCCAGGGGGGTAGCTAGAAGTGACTGGGCCCCACAGCAAATTTTTGTATGCTTCGCAACTCCCTCCTCCTGTGTAAACCCCACACCTTTGGCTACTCACGCCATAAATATTGGGACATCTACACAATTCTAACATTTTTGGCTCTATACACCACCACAATGGATTTGAAATAAAACGAACAAGATAAAAGGTTGAGAGTTCATTTCAAGTGTGCTATTTGCATTTGAAATCTGTTGCTGCCAACTCTCAGGACGAGATCCAAAGAGCTGTCACTATCAGTGAAGCAAGCCATCATTAGGCTGAAAAAACACAACAAATCCATCAGAGAGATAGCAAAAACATTAGGCCTGGCCACAACTACTGTTTGGAACATTCTTAAAAAGAAGGAACGCAACGGTGAGCTCAGCAACACCAAAAGACCCGGAAGACCACGGAAAACAACTGTGATGGATGACCGAAGAATTCTTTCCCTGGTGAAGGAAACACCCTTCACAACAGTTGGCCAGATCAAGAACACTCTCCAGGAGGTAGGTGTATGTGTGTCAGAGTCAACAATCAAGAGACGACTTTACCAGAGTGAATACAGAGGGTTCACCACAAGATGTAAACCATTGGTGAGCCTCAAAAACAGGAAGGCCAGATTAGAGTTTGCCAAACAACATCTAAAAAAGCCTTCACAGTTCTGGAACAACATCCTATGGACAGATGAGACCAAGATCAACTTGTACCAGAGTGATGGGAAGAGAAGATTATGGAGAAGGAAAGGAACTGCTCATGATCCTAAGCGTACCACCTCATCAATGAAGCATGGTGGTGGTAGTGTCATAGCGTGGGAATGTATGGCTGCCAATGGAACTGGTTCTCTTGTATTTATTGATGATGTGACTGCTGACAAAAGCAGCAGGGTGAATTCTGAAGTGTTTCGGGCAATATTATCTGCTTATATTCAGCCAAATGCTCAGAACTCATTGGACGGCGCTTCACAGTACAGATGGACAATGACCCAAAGCATACTGCAAAAGCAACCAAAGAGTTTTTTAAGGGAAAGAAGTGGAATGTTATGCAATGGCCAAGTCAATCACCTGACCTGAATCCGATTGAGCATGCATTTCACTTGCTGAAGACAAAACTAAAGGGAAAATGCCCCAAGAACAAGTAGGAACTGAAGACAGTTGCAGTAGAGGCCTGGCAGAGCATCACCAGGGATGAAACCCTTGATTTATGATTATTATTCTGTCCCATTACTTTTGGTCCCTTAACAAGTGGGTGGCACATATGCAAACTGTTGTAATTCCTACACAGTTCTCCTGATTTGGATGTAAATACCCTCAAATTAAAGCTGACAGTCTGCAGTTAAAGCACATCTTGTTCGTTTCATTTCAAACCCATTGTGGTGGTGTATAGAGCCAGAAATGTTAGAATTGTGTTTATGTCCCAATATTTATGGACCTTACTGTATATTGTAGGAAGGCGCAAGGGTCCGTCGTTGACGGAAGGTATGTGTCACCGAGGTTCCTGGCCTCGGTGAAGTAAGAGACGGTATTTTCAGGTGTCAGCAGCAGCTAATGCTAATTGACACTTTGCTATTTTAGTATGGCTGTATAGCTGAGCCGGAACAGCTCTTACTGGGAGTAGTCAAAGTGATGGGTGGGTGTCTACTCCCCACGTTCCAGGCCAGGTCTTGACTGCCCTATATGGCCTATAAAAAACCCAGCCAGCTGTGAGTGATTACCTCTCTCATACAGAGGAGCTCTGGCAAACGCTGGTGTGGGAACTGAGCCCTGTGCTGAAAAGCTGAGTGTGTGTTGGGAGAGCAGGCCACCTGAAGCCTGCATTTTGACTGCTGGAGGCAGAACCACCGACAAGGTGACTTTTTTTGTTATGCACAAACTTTCTACTTGGTGTGAACAAACACGAACCTTGTTTTTTGTTTGACCTTATGTGTGAATAAACAGACATTTGAATTATGAACTTGTACTTTGCCTCTGTACTACACCCGCTTATGCCAACTACCAGAGCGAATACCCACAATTGCAGTGAGGCTGGCGTAAAGGCCGAAATAATTTAGTTTTTCTGGGCACGGTTGTATGTCTTACATTAAACCAGCGAGATTACAATTCGTGTCCCTCGACAAAATGGAGGCTGTCGTGAAGGCCCTCGTGGAGGCTAACCTGCAACAGCATGAGGCCAATAAGCAACAGCAGGAAACAAACCAGCTGCTGTTACAACATGTGATGCAGAAGGAGCATCCCAGAGCGTCCATGATGCCCGGAAAGCGGTCCGTGCGGCAATCCCCAAGATGACCCCCGCAGACGACGTTGAGACCTATCTGGCGATCTTCGAGAAGGTGGCCGTGAGAGAGAAGCTACCCCGGGAGCAATGGGCTGAGGTTGTCGCTCTGTTCCTGGCGTCTGGACCCTAGCAGGTGTATTTTGACTTACCGGATGATCAAGCGGCTGATTATTCAACAGTAAAGAGTGAGATCCTGGCGAGACTGGGGGTGAATGTATTAGTCCGGGCCCAGCGGGTGTATCGGTGGGAGTTTAACCCGGCTGAGCCCGCAAGGCCACATTGTTATACCCTATTACACCTGTTGCAAAAATGGCTACAACCTGACGTGCTGTGTTGGACCGTCTGTTGGCTGATGTGTTCTGGGGGGCTTTGCCGTATTCTCCCCAGCACTGGATCGGCCAGGTGTCTCCTGGTAATGCCCTTGAGATGGTGCACCTGGTGGAACGCTATGAGGCTACCAGGGATTTGAAAGGGGGTTAATTTGGGAGGGGGGCAGGAAAACCCCAGCAATCTCCACCCCAGACCCAGAGACTTGCCCGGGGTGTACCCCCGTAGACCCGGCTGCGAAAGTATGCTGGCGGTGTCAGGAGCCACATCGGGGCAAACTCATGGAGACTAACTATGAATCCCGCAACTCGTTGTAAACCAGGAAGCTGTGTGCTTCAGGTATCCCAGAGACTATAGACAATAACCACCTGTGCCAGGTAGAAGTGGGAGACACTCTGGCAGTGGCTTTGTTGGACTCAGGGAGTCTGGTGTCCCTGGTAAGAGCTACCCTGGTGCGGCTCGACGAGTATACTGGCCGAAAAATCGGGGTCATGTGCATACATGGAGATTTAAAGGACTATCCCACCGCCCTGGTGTCTCTATCCACGGGAGGCAGTAAGTGGACCCACGAGGTGGCCGTTGCCACCACTTTACCTTATGAATTAATAATAGGGAGAGATTTTCTGGGCTTCCCGACCCTGAGGCTGGCTGTGAGAGTTGTTGATGCCCCTGAGTCAGGGGTAACTTCAGCAGAGTGGCCTGGTTCGGGCGGGAGACCAGAACCCTGGGAACCCAAGGCCAAAGGGCCAGCGGTAGGGGTGACCGCCACTTTGGTGGAAGAGGGGGAGACAACCCCGCTGAGTGTGTTGGTAGGAGACGTTGAGGACTTGCTGCCGGGTCCTGAATTGGCAGACCTCAATGTCTCCGGTGAAAATTTCGGGACCGCACAACACTGGAACCAAACCTTATCCGGGGCCTGGGAGAATGTGGTAATAATTGATGGTGAACCAGGGGCCAAGTCGATGTTTTCCCGTTTTGTCGTTCACCAGGAAATGCTATATTGGGTAAACTAACAACGGGGTGAGCATATTGAACAGCTTGTGGTGCCTAAGGCATATCACAAGCTCGTATTGGAGCTTGCCCACCAACATGTTCTTGGTGGTCACTTGGGGTGGCAGGAAACGCAGGACCGGATACTACAGCGGTTTTACTGGCCCAGTGTGTTCAGAGAGGTAGAAGAGTTTTGTAAGTCTTGCCCAACCTGCCAGATAAATAGCCCACAGCCACATTTTCAGAGCCCCCTGGTGCCTCTCCCAATTAACGAGGTCCCGTTCGAGCGAATCGCTATGGATCTCATAGGCCCAGTACTGAAGTCCGCTAGAGGGCACCAACACATCTTGGTCGTCCTCGACTATGCCACTCGGTACCCGGAGGCGGTGCCACTGCGACATACATCAGCCAAACTCATAGCTAAGTAGTTAATGGAGATATTTTCCCGAGTGGGACTACCTAAAGAGGTTCTGACTGACCAAGGGACCCCTTTTATGTCCAAGGACATGAGGGAACTCTGCAAGTTGCTCCACATAAAACAGCTACGGACACCTGAAGCCTGCATTTTGACTGCTGGAGACAGAACTGCCGACAAGGTGAAGTTTTTTTGTTATGCACAAACTTTCTACTTGGTGTGAACAAACACCAACCTTGCAAAGAGTGTTTTTTGTTTGACTTTATGTTTGAATAAACACAGACATTTGAATTACGAATTTTTCTATTGATGACCCATTCTCAAGATAGGTCATCAATATCAGATCAGTGTGGGTCCGACACCAGCCCCCCGCCAATCAGCTGTTTGAAGAGAAAGCAGCGCTCATACAAGCTCTGCCTTCTCCTCATTGTTTGTCTGCTTGCCCCTCACAACTGCATTCACTTCAGTGGGATAGCTCCTTCCTGTCCAAGTGAGTAGTAGGGAAATGTCCCATAGAAGTGAATGGGGATGCCATATTACACTGCTCTTCACTGCAGTCGGTAAGCAGGTTAACAATGAGGAGAAGGCAGCACTTGTATAATTGCTGCCTTCTCTTCAAACAGCTGATCGGTGGGGGTGTCGGGAGTCGCCCCCCATCGATCTGGATAGGTCATAAATAGAAAAAAAAAAACAGACAAAGCCTTTAAGGAGATTCTCTTAGTAGTCTGCTGCTGCCTTCCTCCAACACCCTGCAAGTTCCAAGTCCCACTCGGTGTAGCTTGGTGGCCAGTGCCGGATGCCACGGAAGTCCATTCTTCCCCTCCTCTAATATTACTAAGATGTAGAGGCTGAGAAGGAGATACTCGGGTCCACAGCACTGAAGCCAGCCGTACTCACCCTTGTTGGGATCTTTCTCACTGGACTGCAGTCTTCACTGACGTGCTCTTCTCCTCAAGTTCTGCCGATGCACTGCTCCAAGCAATGAAATCTAGAAGGTAGAAAAAAATCTTTTGTAATATACTATTAGCCCAAGAGGTAGAAAATGTAAGATAAGGCCTCATGCAAATTGTGCGTCCGCCCCAAAAATGGATTTGGCATCCGTTTTTTTGGGGAGGATCCGTTTTTTTCCACAGATCCCTTGTAATAAATGCCTATCCTTGTCCGCAAATGTGAAATAAGTAGGACATGCACTATTTTTTTTGCTGAAGGCAATGAGGCCTAAGGGTAAGAAAGTAATCGAATCTTAGACATGACCTGAGCAGTGCGCTTGGCTATTTTCAGTTTTAGTGTTTTGTTATAGAAATAAGTGTGGGCCCCACAGTGTGGGCCCCGCACCTAACTGACATTGGTGGCATTTTGTAGCAACATGCTACCAATGTCTAAGATTACACAGCCCCTTTAAGGCCTCTTTCACACGGGCGAGTTTTCCGTGCGGGTGCAATGCGTGCGGTGAACGTATTGCACCCGCACTGAATCCTGACCCATTCATTTCTATGGGGCTGTGCACATGAGCAGTGATTTTCACGCATCACTTGTGCGTTGAGTGAAAATCGCAGCATGCTCTATATTGTGCGATTTTCACGCGACGCAGGCCCCATAGAAGTGAATGGGGTGCGTTAAAATCGCATAGCATCCGCAAGCAAGTGCGGATGCGGTGCGATTTTCACGCACGGTTGCTAGGAAACGATCGGGATGGAGACCCGATCATTATTATTTTCCCTTATAACATGGTTATAAGGGAAAATAATAGCATTCTGAATACAGAATGCATAGTATAATAGTGCTGGAGGGGTTAAAAATAAATAAAAAGTAATTTAACTCACCTTAGTCCACTTGATCGCGAAGCCCGGCATCTCCTTCTGTATCCTTTGTTGAGCAGGACCTGTGGTGAGCATTAAATACAGGTAAAGGACCTTTGATGACGTCAGATCACATGCTCCATCACCACGGTGATGGACCATGTGATTGGAGCATGTGATCTGACGTCACCACAGGTCATTTAGCCCACAGCTAGTAAAGAAGAGAATGGGAACTATGCGATCAAGAGGATAAGGTGAGTTAACTTTTTTTATTTTTTTTAACCCCTCCAGCGCTATTATACTATGCATTCTGTATTCAGAATGCTATTATTTTCCCTTATAACCATGTTATAAGGGAAAATAATACAATCTTCAGAACATCAATCCCAAGCCTGAACTTCTGTGAAGAAGTTCGGGTCTGGGTACCAAACATGCGCGATTTTTCTCACGCGAGTGCAAAACGCATTACAATGTTTTGCACTCGCGTGGAAAAATCACGCATTTTCCCTCAACGCACCCGCCTCTTATCCGGGCAAAAAAACTGACGCCCGTGTGAAAGAGGCCTAATACTTATTTTAAATTTTTTTATTTCCTCCTTTGCCTCTAAGAAGATCAGGAACTTTTTAATTTACATTTTTTTCAATACGCTCTTCTGGTAATGCTCCGGATCCCCTGTGTGGCGGTCAGAGGAGCCGGAGCTGGTGTACGGCAGCCCTGTCATAGTGAATGACAGGAGGCTGCTGCACAGTGTTTCCTACGGAGCCCCTGTCTGTAGCCCGGCTCAATAGGAAACTAGTAAAATCATTATAGACTCCAATGCTAGTTAACTACAAAAAGCTTATAGGGGTACGAAAATGGCAAAAAAAAAAAAAGGTTCAATTTTATTTATTTTTTTACAGTATCAAAACACAAGAAAAACTATACATATGTGTTGTCTGCCAATATATACTGATCTGGAGAATCAAGATCACAAGAGAAAAAAAAAATCCTGTAAAATTGTGGCAAAGTTGTTCTTTTTTCAATTCCACCACCTTTTTTTTACCACTTCCCACTACATTTTATGCAATATTAAATGGTTGTGTTGGAAAGTACAATTTGTCCTGCTAAAAACAAGACCTCATACAGCTATGTGAATGGAAAAATAAAAAAAGGTTAAGGCTCTAGGTAGGCAGAAAGCACAAAATGAAAATGCAAAAGGAAAAAAAAGCCTCTGGGGTAGAAGGGGTTAAAATAAAACCTTTGATAAAAAAAGTTTTTTCTTTGCATCACCATTTTCTGGCAGCCATAATTTTTTCACATTTCTTTCTTTATATAGGGCTTTTTTGTGGGTGAACTGTAGTTTTTATTGATACCATTTTTGGGGTACGTGCGATTTCTTTATCATTGTTAGGGCTCATGCACACAACCACATGCCCTCCGAGACATACATGTCCCGGAGCGGCATTGATCGTGTGCACAGGAGCGCACAGCATCATAGGTTATGTGCGCGCGAGACTACTGTCCCATAATCGTACGTTTTAGTATTCTATGAAGCTGTGCACACAATCAATGCCACTCAAGGACCGAATGTCTCAGAGGGCATATGGTCGTGTGCAAGGGCCCCTAATCAATTTTTTCTGTTTGGTGCTTGTGTGTGTTGTGGGGGAAGGGGTGGCCGGGGGAGTTGGTCACCAAAACCGTGTTTTTAGTGTTTTTTTTTAAGACTTTTTTTTTGTTTAGTTATCTATATATAAAACATTGGGAAGGGGGGTGATACTGTCTATAGCTTGCAGTACATGGCAGCCTCCCCTTTCTGCCCCCTGTTCCACCCTGTACTAGTGCTTATTATGGCACATATAAGCGCACACCCTCTGCATATATAAGAGTAACAAAATAAGCAGTAGTAGATGGCAGAACAGCAAGCAGGGGGGCGCAAACAGGGGCCAAGGGGGCACAGACAAGGGCCAGGGGCGCAGACAAAGGCCGGGGGGGGGGCACAGATAAGGGCCAGGGGTGCAGACAAGGGCCGGGGGGCACAGATAAGGGCCAGGGCACAGAGGCCAGGGAGGCGCAGATAAGGGTCAGGGGCTGTGCTGAAAGAGCCAGGGAGGCACAGACAGGGGCCAGGGCTTGTGCTGACAAGGGCAAGGGGCGCACACAGGCAGCGGGCACAGACATGGATGGATGATGGAAATTGAAGCGCAGAGCGTCACAGCCAGGGACAAGGTGAGTTTTTTATTCTCCCTGGCTATGACGCTCTGCGCTGCGATTGGACAGCTACATCCAGGGAGAAGGAACGCCCATTGAGAAAAAGGGCAGTCTCCTCCGATAGTAGTAATTATCATACAGCGCGGGAGATGGTAACGGGGGCCACAGCGGGCGAACGGAGCGGCGCCCAGATATAATAGTAAGTGCAGGGAGATCCCTGGGTGCCGCTCTACATGTCCTGCTACTTAGTTAACAAAGTCTGGACCCATGGAAGGTCTGTTTTAAATAATCTGACACGCTGCCGGGCGTCGGGCCCCTTGTCAGCCCCGGCCTCGAAGCAGACGCTTCCCCGGTAGTTACGCCACTGCTCATATCTATCTATCTATATTAGATAGATATGAGCACCGGACGGGGTTAAAAGCAGAGTGTGCTTGGCGTGCATGCTGTACCTGCGCTCCCTGGACTTTGTGTGATGTCATGGCCCATAAAAGGTAGGAACTAGTGTTAGGGACCACTCATGGAGGCGACCTTGATGTGGTGAGTGGCTTATTACGCTTTGGCCAAAATGTACACCAATGCCTCATTCAACATCCAGCATAAAGGCAGGGCAGAGTGCTGGTTGCAGAGTGCGATTGCATTTTGTGTTTTTGCGTTTGTATCTGTATTTCGCCATAGCAATGTGCACCTGCTAGGGGTTGTGCGGGCTGAATCCCCCATATTTTTATCTAGATTATCTACCTCATATCTATCTATCTTATATTTATTATCTACCTCATATCTATCCATCCTCTTTCTCTTATCTATCTCTATAGATTTCCATAGGTTTTTCAGCAGCGCACATACACAGCACTGTCCTTCTGCCCTCTACCAGCGCTCAGTACAGTCAAGCTCCGCCCTCGCCTTTACACGTGACTGATCACATGGTCATGACATCACGGAAGGTCCTTTCGCCTGCTAGGTGCAGTAGGTGTTATAAGCAGGTTACCGGGCTGGCAGTTGGTAGGTGGCTGTGTGTCTGTACTATATTCTGGTGGCCGCTTCACTTCATGGAAGTTGTATTGCAGTGGTGTGGGGAGAACCGGTGCCCATTTCCTGGTGCTCTGCCAGCCTGTGACCCCGCAGCTCTCATACACTTACCACTAGTGGTGTAGGTCACAGCAGGTACAGTGGCATGTGCCATGTAGACACTACGTGATGCCAGCTGATAGGAGGTGTCCCATTAACATGCTGCTGCATTTGATGTATTTTTGCAATGTGGTTTTACCGGTAAAATGTCTCTGACCTGGAGAAAACACAAGGCCAATAACCGCACTGCAAAGCTGAGGCAAAACTGCATGCGTTTTCTTACCACAATGTGTGCACATACTCTAAAACCTGGCTTTAAATGGCAGTTTTTATGCTTTAAAAAAATGTCATAACATTAATGTGTTTTTTTTTTTTTTATCAACTTTTTGGGTCAAACATTTTATATATTTTTTTCAATAGAAAGGTCTGTAGACTGGGAAATGCCTGAAATAATGCCGTACTTAAAGCATGCTGCTTTTTGGAAAAAACATCATGGACCCTCACCCCACCAAAAAGGACCAAAAGTGATTAAAAAAAAGAACACAAAATGCATGTTTTTAGTGCATGTCCTAATCCCGTAATGTCATACCGCTAATATCTGATGTTTTTTTGCTGGAAAAATAGCTGAGAAAACCCCATGAAACCACCTACTGCCATATTTCATGGCGATAATGGGGCTCACTTATCAAGGGACTTGTGTGTATTTTAGGTGTAAAAAATAGTCACAAGTCCCCATTTTGACAGGCCATACCACAATATGAAGCTGCATGTCGGAAAGTTTTCGACAGTTGGGCATGTTGGTGGCTGTGCCAGGACCAGGGCTCCAGCCTCTGCATATTTACTGATATTTACAGTTTCCAGGTGTACATGTTGGTTAAAAAGCCCCAGGCTGGCATAGTTTTTCCGCCAGGTGCTTGGCTGCCTTAGATTAGCCTAATTTATGACGAGACACACACCTCTTCCCAGGCTTATCATCCAGCAGCGCAGTGAAAACGCCGTTCTTTGGAAATGGGCCCCAGTGTCTTTGGCATCAGAGTGTGTTCAGCCCTGTGTCCCATACCCAACATTATGTGACACACCCTAAAATGTCCTAAAGTTAAAAAGAAGTTTCATAAAAACCAGGCATCAGCTGTAAATGGGATAAAGTAAGCGAGGCGATATAATTTTTCTCTCCTGCCCCTAGCGTCGTTCCTGGTCCAGCAGAGATGACATTTTGTGCACGCACGTCACTAGGCATCCACTCACCGACCTCAGACGTGTACGGGACGTCACTGCGGCATCCAGGAAAATGAACACTGGTGGGGGAGCACTGGAGCCCAAGTTTTTATTTAACCCCCAACATAATATGCAGGGCCTTACAGACATGATCATTGTGGGGAGAACCTAAAAACTCCATGTCGACATTGCACTGGATAGAAATCCGAGGATATATTAGCAATATCTCTCAGCATTGTACTGTAAAGGTCCATTCACACGCCCGCAAAATGGGTCTGCATCCGTTCCGCAATTTTGCGGAACAGGTGCTGACCCATCCATTTTCAATAGGGCCGGAATGTGCTGTCCGCATCCGCATTTCCGGATCTGCACTTCCATTCCGCAAAAAAATAGAACATGTCCTATTCTTGTCCGCAATTGTGGACAAGAAAAGGCATTTTCTATGAGAGTGCCGGCAATGTGCGGTCCACAAAATGTGGAACGCATATTGCCAGTGTCCTTGTTTTGCGGATCCGCAAAACACATACGGACGTGTGAATAGACCCTAAGGCTGTGGGCCTGTGACCTTAGTCAGACATCTCTCTAATATTAAAGTAGTTTCCCGGGAGTTCGATATTGGTGACCTATCACCAGGATACGTCATCAATATGAAACTAGTGGGGGTCCGACACCCGGGACCCCAGCTGATCAACTGTTTGAAGAGACCGTGATGAAGGCTGTGGCTTCCTCACAACTTTGCAAGCACCAGTATCGTACGTTGGTAAGTGGCTGTGCTTGGTATTGCATCCAGGCCCATTCATTTGAATGGGACTGAGCTGCACCTCGCTCATGTGACTGATAAACGTGACATCACTGGCTAAGGAAAAGATGGGGGTCATATTGAGGATAGGTCATTGATATCAAACTTCTGGAAAAACCCTTTAAAACATGTTTCCTCTAATGCAAAAGTATATGGCAGGTTATATCTATCTATCTCCTATTTATCTATCTATTTCTTATCTATCTATCTCCTATCAAATCAAATCAAAAAAGCTTTATTGGCAAGTCTAAAAATTATACATTAGTATCTACTATCTTTCTTCTATCTATCTACTATCTATCTACTATCTATCTACTATCTCAAATCAAATCAGCTTTATTGGCAGGACTAAATACATTTTAGCATTGCCAAAGCAAGTGGGAAATAATTGGGTAGGGTTGGGGATGGGGACAGGTCCAGGGTGGGGGTATAGGAGTCCATGGTATATCAGGCTCCTCTCAGTCTATGGCAGGCAGTAATATATTGTACTGCTATGGCCGTTGTGTTCTCCTCTTCCCCCAGCAGTATGGAGAGTCTCTCTTCCTCCTCCATGGAGGTGAAGTCTGGGCAGAGATCAGACAGTCTCCTGAAGTGAGTCTCCCTCACTGCTGAGTATTTGTGGCACCGCAGCAGAAAATGAGCCTCATCCTTCACGGTCTCCTGGTCGCACTGCTGGCACAGTCTGCTCTCCCTGGGTATGTACCTCTGTCGATGACGCCCGGATTCAATGAGCAGGCTGTGGGCGCTCAGTCTGTACCGGCTCAGGATCTGTCGGTCTTTTGGATTGGGGAGTTTCTCCAGATATGGGGCCAGTTTGTACTCCCTCTGCAGGCTTTGGTATACTGTCAGCTTCTGGGATGTTCTTATGTCATTTTTCCAGACACTAATATACTCCTCTTTGTACTTGTGTAGCGTCCTCTGGATTTCGCCCTTTGTCAGGCTATATTGGTTGGTGGCTTGGGCAGGCTGGGTTTGGGTGACTTGTTGCAGGGTGCTTTGTTTTTCTGGGGCTTCTTGGTGTAGCAAGGCTTTGTGATGGTAGGAGCTGGGACTGCTGCTATGAAGATGGGATCTGAATGATAGCGCCCTCTTCTGTACAGCAAAGTAGAGTGGGAATCTGCCCAGTTCTGCTCGACAGGCGCTGTTTGAGGTGCCCCTGTGGACCTGGAGAAAGTGTTTGCAGAGTTCTAGGTGGAATAGTTCTGTTGGCCCAGAGTCCCACTTTGCCCAGTCTGGGTATATGTCTGGGCCCCAGACTTCACTGCCATACAGGAGGATTGGGACGATGATGGTGTCAAGGATTTTAAGCCAGATGGTCAGTGGTGCTTTAAGGTGATACAGATGCCTTCTGATGGCATAGAAGGTTTTGCTCGCCTTGTCTTTCAGTATTTCCATGGCTTTCTTAAAACTCCCTGATTGGCTGATTTCTAGGCCCAGGTAGGTGTAGCTGTCTGTTTCTGAAATTGGACAGTTTAGCAGGAAGGGAGGACGCCTGGCTGCTTTTCGATTTCTTTTCTGGAACACCATGATGTTGGTTTTCTTTGGATTGATGGGCAGTGCCCACGTGTTACTGAACTTCTCCAGGATTTTCATGTTATCATGGAGACCTTTCTCAGTTGGCGATAGTAGCAGAAGATCATCTGCATAAAGGAGAAATTTCACCTCGGTGTCATGGAGGGTGAGACCAGGTGCTGTGGAGGACTCCAGAGCCGCCGCCAGCTCATTGATGTAGATGTTAAACAGGGTTGGACTGAGGCTGCAGCCCTGTCTGACTCCTCGGCTCTGCTGGAAATAAGCCTTTCTCCTCCCATTTACCTTCACGCTGCATCTGTTCTCAGTGTAGGAGCTTCTGATGACATCATATGTTTTTCCTCCTATTCCGCTTTCAAGAAGTTTCAGGAATGGGCCCGGATGCCACACTGAGTCAAAGGCCTTCTTAAAGTCCACAAAGCAGGCATAGATCTTTCCATGCTTTGTATTGTGGACATGGCTCTTGATGAGGCTCTGCAGGATGTAGATGTGGTCCGTGGTGCGGTGGTTTGGTATGAAGCCTGCTTGGCTTCTGCTGAGGATGTTGTGCTGGGTGAGGAAGCTGAGGATCCTCTTATTCAGGATACTACTGAGTTTTCCCAGGTTGCTGCTGACACATATCCCTCTATAGTTAGCTGGATCATACCTGTCTCCGCCCTTGTGTATGGGGGTGATGATGCCCTGGTTCCAGCTCTGGGGGAAGTAGCCGGCACTCAGCACAACATTGTAGAGTTTTACTAATGCGGCCTGGATGCCTTGCGGGCTGTATTTGATCATTTCTGGAAGAATCCCATCTGGGCCGCTGGCTTTTTTACTCTTTATCATTGAGATCCTCTCTGTTATCTCCTGCAGCGTGATCGGTGTGTCTAGAGGGTTTTGGAAATCTTTGATTTTTTTCCTCCATATCCTTCAGCTTTTTCGTGATTTCTTTTTGTTCTGGGCTTTGATCCTCCCTCGAAATGGCTTTGTACAGGTCCTTGAAGTACTGGAGCCAGATGTTGCCGTTTTGGATGTGGAGGTTGGTGTTCTTGCTGGTTTTGTCCATCTGCTTCCATAGTTCCCAGAAGCAGTTGTCCTGGAGAGCGTCTTGGAGGAGCTTGGTTGAGATGTTGCCTTGCATTTTCTTTCTGAGGGTATTTTTGTATTGCCTTTGTATGTTGTTGTAGGCTTCCCTCAGACTGGGGTTGTTCGGATCTTGGTGTTTCCTATTTGAGGCCATTCTTAGCGCCTTCCTTATATCTTTACACTCCCGGTCAAACCAGCTGTTGGGTTGTTGCTTTTTTGGCCTTCTGTTGCATCTTTTGAGGTCACACATTTCCGCCATGGTGCAAAGTATATTATTAAAGTCCCTTACCGCGAGATTTACTCCTTCTGGATTCAGCTCATACACTTTCCTATGGAAGTTATGGAGCATCTCCTGGATCTCTGTGCTGTTTATGGTCTCCATATACTTTGGGGCTGACATCTTGGACCATTTAAAAGATGCTGAGATGTTTGTGCCGGTAGTTTACTTGTGGATTTTATGTATAGGAGCAGTTGGTTGTGGTCTGACAGGTGTGTCTGTGGGGTGACTATGAAGCTACTAACATTTTTGGGGTCCATATCTGTGATTGCATAGTCTACCACACTGTTGCCTACATGGGAGTTTAGAGTATATCTACCAAGAGAGTCTCCCTTGGTGCGGCCATTGAGAATATGAAGTCCGAGGCTTCGACATAAGTTCAGCAATGTTCTGCCACTTTTGTTTACTGTGCTGTCATAGCTGTTCCTCTCGGTGTGTACTGAGCTGTCACAGTCAGTGTCTGCTCCGAATATATAGACATTTCCGTCAGTTGTCAGGTAGTCTCTCTCCCTCCCTGTTCTTGCATTGAGGTCTCCAAAGATCAGAACATTGCCCAGGGCCTGAAAATGGGCGGCTTCCCTCTGTAGGATCTCAAAGCTGTCGGGATTGAAGTATGGAGACTCTGGTGGAGCTATGTATGCTGCACAGAGGTAGACGTCAGCCGGAGAGGTGAGGATGGAGCGGGCTATCCTTCCCCAGATGTGGCTGTCTCCTTTCTTTACTGGTCTTATCTGCTCATAGAGCTCCTCTCTATACCAGACTAATATTCCTCCTGAGCTCCGGCCCAGCTTGACGTTTTAGTTTTTTAGAGCAGGGACAGAGATCTCCCTGTATCCGGTGGGCACCATGGATTTAGTCTCTGTTTTAGTCCACGTTTCGAGGAGGATCTGTATGTCAATGTTTTTTAGTCTTTGGTAGGGGTGCACCGAAATTCCGGCGGCCGAAAATATCGGCCGAAAATGGGCCTAATCCATTTCGGCCGATATTGGTACATATCGGCAGAAAATAGCGGGGAGGGACTGGGAGGAGGAGCTGGGGGCCGGTGCGTTCACTGTGCTCCGGCCCCCAGCTCCAGTAGTTATAAAATGTGTACAATTAATAAGGATTCTATTCATGAGGCCCCCTCTGCAGTAGAACATTCAATATAGCCACATCCTACTCACAGGGCTGTTATCTTAATGCTGGCCGGCTCCTTTCTGAATGAAGGAGGCGGCGCAGGCATGTGACATCAGTCGTGACGCTGCCGCTCGTCTGCCCGGCCGGCCAGCATTAAGATCCTGTGAGTAGGATGTGGCTATATTGAATGTTCTACTGCAGAGGGGGCCTCATGAATAGAATCCTTATTAATTGTACACATTTTATAACTAGTCTGTACTTGAGCGGCAATGGGGGGGGGGTCTGTGGATGGCACTGTTATGGGGTGGGTGGGGGTCTGTGGATGGCACTGTTATGGGGTGGGTGGGGGTCTGTGGATGGCCCTGTTATGAGGTGGGGGGGGTCTGTGGATGGCACTGTTATGGGGTGGGTGGGGGTCTGTGGATGGCACTGTTATGGGGTGGGTGGGGGTCTGTGGATGGCACTGTTATGGGGTGGGTGGGGGTCTGTGGATGGCACTGTTATGGGGTGGGTGGGGGTCTGTGGATGGCACTGTTATGAGGTGGGGGGGGGTCTGTGGATGGCACTGTTATAAATATCATTAAAAAAAAAGTATTTTAAAAGTATTTGGGCAAAAAGGCAGTTTCGGTTTCGGTCAAGGGCATCCTGAATTTTCGGTTTCGGTTTCGGACCAGAATTTTCGTTTCGGTGCACCCCTAGTCTTTGGGTAAAGTCTGGATCGTGTGTCTTACATCCGAAGGCTGAAGCGTTCAGGGCCTGAATGTTCCAGCTGCTGACAATAAGAGATGTAATTTTTTGTCCGTATACCTTGTAATGAGCTGCCCTATTTAGGACAAGCTGGATTATAGACTGGTGGCCATATTCTAGCAGTTTGGTCTAGTCAGTGTTCTGTACAGAGTGCTGAGCAGGGTCTTTATCTCCTCAATGTCTTTGCTCTGCATTACTTTATGTGAGGCAGGTGGATTCCTCCATGGTTTGTGCCTCTGATGGCCATATTTTGGGTAAAGGTCACCATTTCCAGTTTGTTGAGGAGGGTATGAGGTTTCAGGTCTATTTGTTGTTGGTGACTTTTCCATAGGCTTTTGTCTTGTGTGGGGTCTGGGCCGGGGGTCTCTGTTGAGCACTATGTCTTTGAATTCTTTGGCTAGAAGGCTGACTCCTTGGTTATTGAGGTGTTTATTGTCATATAGGTGATGATAGTTTATGGAGGGGTGTTGTGCCAGGGTCATGTCTGGCATGGCGCTGATTTTAGCTGCCAGCTCTGTGTTGATGCTCTGGATGATGTGTTCAGGGATGTCCTTTCTTGGGAGCAGAGATGACAGGATGATTTTACAGCTGGGGAACTTCTGCTGTGCGGTCCCTGCTAGCTGGCTCAGTTGTCCTGCTATCTGCTGGTGCTGGTCCTGGAGGTTATTGGTGCCCATGTGTATGATAATGTGGTTGGGTTTGATGAAATATGGATTATTGATGATGGCTGCTGCTTGTTCGATAGTATAGCAGCGAATTTTACTGACTCTTTTTCCTGGGAAAAGTCGCTTTGTGTTCAAGTATTTACCATTGGAGTCTATAATCAGAACAGTATCGGGGCACTGTGGCTTACTGCTCATGTCTGTGTCCGGCCTGCTGCTTGGGCTTCTTGTAGGAAGCTGCTGTGTTAGAATTCTGGTAATGGTTGGCTCTGTTGTTGGGGTCTGTTGTGGTTGTGTTTTGGGGGTTGTCAGCTCTGGCCCCTCTTTTATTACTCTGCTGTTCTTTGCTTTTCTCTCATCTTCTGTTAATTCCATTTGGCAGTTCATTGATGTATTGGTGTCATGGCTGCTGGCTTTCATTTGGTTTTCACCCCCTTCTTTCCCTGGGTTCCTCTCCTTGATTAGGGGATAAGTCTGGGATTTCAGTATTTCTATCTCTCGTCTCAGCTCTGTGTTTTCTTGCTGCAGTTCTTGTAATTTACCTCTTATTTCCTGCAGGGCTGAGGCCTGTTCACACTTCAGTTTGGTTATCTCTTTAGCTACTTGGTCATTTGCATTTTTGTCACCAGAATTTCTTTGAAGCTTCTCTTTAAAGTGTTTAAAGTCTCTTTCTAGCTGAGATAAGCAGTCTCTGAGGATCTCTAGGGAGGGGTGTGAGGAATTAGGACATGGGGCTGAAGGGGGCTCTCTGTTGGTTTTCTCTGTAGGGGTTAGGGGGTCTCTGGTAGTTGTCTCTGTAGATTTAGGATCATCACTGCTCTTAGTCAGTTCTTTGTAGGTTTGGGCCTGGACTTTTATATGAGGGAAGATATCTTCAAACTGCCCAAGGTTGTCCTCAGTGCCCTGGATGACTATGGTGCCATTATTGTACACGTTGATGGTGAGTGTGACGTCATTGTCATTTTGTGGGTCTTTTACCCTGATCTGTTGGCCCTTGTTGATGCCACACCTGGTGATATTCTTATAATTCCTGCACAGGGCTGTGTGCCAGGCGGTGGGTTGCTGGCTATAGAAAAGCACATTTGTTTTTCTCTTTTCTTCTTCTTTTAAGGTAAAATCACTGAAAAGGGTTTCTGGTCTTTCTCTAAATTTGGCATGTTTTATTGTCTTTTTCGCTTGAATGCTTCTCTGGCCTTCACAGTATGTGATCTCCTGGGTGCCTGACCCCCTGCTGTCTGAGGCTGCAGTCTCCAGCTCTATCCTATGGTCAGTTATAATCTTGGAGCTTTCTTTTTCTAAATTGTAGTTTTCCATTTTCTGGAGGCTCTCCATATTCTTTACTTCTATGGGGTGTGCTCTCTAGAAGGACTATTAGACAGGTGATGGAGCCGGATGCTCTTACCTTTTAGATGCCTTCAGATGCTCAGCTCTGTCTGATGCTCCCAGTTGCTTGTAGTCTGTATTATAGGTAGAGTTCTTGTCTGATCAATAAAATCCAGTTTTTATCCTTCTTTGTCCTATTTTCGGAGATATTTAGTCCTCCTTGTTTCTGTCATCCATGGAGTCGGTATTTTCCAGCTTTTGTCTTACAGGTTGCTCATTACAAGGTATAAATTGGTGAAAACTCAGGAGCTCATGTTTAGTGCTGCTTACTCCTGGGACTCCTGGGCGTGTCTATCTATCTATCTACTATCTATCTCCTATCTATCTAGACAAAAAGATAAGTTTGCTGGGCAGCACTGCAGACAAGATCAAGAGATGGAGTGCCACCGGCTGCGGAAACGATCCACCCTCCAAGTAATAATAAGAACAAAAAATTCCACAGCACTTCCCCCAAAAATTGTGTATTTATTAAATCAGATGCAACGTTTCGGTTTGCTCTATGGAACCTTTTTCAAGCAGAAAAAGGTTCCATAGAGCGAACCAAAACGTTGCATCTGGTTTAATAAATACACCATTTTTTTGGGAAGTGCTGTGGAATTTTTTGTTCCTATCTATCTATCTATCTATCTATCTATCTATCTATCTATCTATCTATTATTGTACACTGTCCGTTACAGAAAAGAACAGATATTAATAACCTTTCTTATATCTGTAGGTCTTCACTTGCCTGCTTTTCAGTAACATTACCTGAGGAACCATGTGGCCTGTCTTGTGGGCTGCCCTAAGGACATATGCCCCATATGTCACTTTTCCAGTGGCACTTGTGGTTGGTACAGTAGGATACCAATTGGAATGGTTTATTCGTGGAACTCCACAACAGATTAAGGAGGAGCTGAGCATTTCAGAAAAGAGAGAGGAAAGGACCTTACAGGAGGCGGCAGGTCGTGATCTTACGCAAGTCACTAGCTTGAAAGAAAAGTTGGAATTTACCCCAAAGGCAGTTCTTAACCGCAACAGACAAGAGAAGAGTTGAGATGACTTTATGCCTTGCCCTTGTGACAGGGGGAACTTCTGCATGACACTGGAGACACATGAATGGGGTCAACACGTGCAGTACTGGATTTCCTTTTGCGCTCGGTTAATTCTATGGTGGTTTGTCATTCAATAATCACAATGTCACAAATTCCATAATTACAGTTTCATGTCCTACAATATTGTCAGCAGCTCGGTTCACATATAGCCATTTCTGAGGATTATTTTACTTCTAAATAAAGTTAAATTAAAAGATCTGCAAGTTTATTGTTCACTCTAAGAACAGCTGTAGACAAGACTGGAAGCTATATTGGCAGGAACTATCGATGGAGTCCACAGGGTTTTATATCTGTAAAAATAAACCGACAATAATAAAGTTAAAATAATGAGCGTTGTACTCTAGATCTGAACTGTTTCTTCCTAAGTATATGGAAGTAAGCAAATGCTTAGTACTAGAGAACGGTGCTTGTGAAAACCAGATCTCCGGCCATTTCTACTGTATGGCGCTTATTCCTACATGCTACCAGCACTTCTGGACCTGGCTGTCAAGCAGTGGAAGATTATATCTTTATTTAATGAGGCATCTGCAGTTCTATGGTGAAGAATTATCAGATGTTAGAAATTGACAAGATAGACATCCAATTATTAACCCTTAGTTTTGGAGAAAAGTGTCCAACAAATACAACAGAAAACCAAAGAAAATTGTGGACATAGCCTTGCTAATCTTATTTGAGACATGTAGACTAAAGATAATGGTGTATGCAACGCAAAGGAGGTCTTTCGCAAAAACGAGAACCAGCCTGGGTCAGTCTGGACATTCACTTATGATGGCTTAAAAAATTTTGGGTAAAAAAACACCAAACACTGGAGAGTTGGAACAGGCCCTTACGACTACTGATGTGTTTACTTTAGGGGTTGTGGTACCACAAAAACCAAATGAAGGGTAAATGACGTTATCTTTATTCTGCTGGTCAATGCGCTTACAGAGCTAGTAACATAGTTTATAGGGCTGAAAAAAGCCCTCTGTCCATCCAGTTCGGCCTGTTATCCTGCAAGTTCATCCAGAGGAAGGCAAAAAAAAACTCCAAGTTTTGCATTGCCGTTTTCTAAAATCATGTTTTTTTTTTACATTTTTTGGGGCGATTGTCTTATGTAGGCACTATTTTGTGGTACATACAACTTTTGATCGCTTGGTATTGCACTTTTTGTGAGGCAAGGTGACCAAAAATAGCTGTTTGACAGTTTTTTTTATTTTTTTTTACAGCATTCACTTGAGGGGCTAGATCGTGTGATATTTTTATAGAGCTTGTCATTATGGACACGGTGACATCTAATATGTATATTTGTTTATTTTACACAGTAAACGCCATTTTGAAAAGAAAAAATCTTCTGAAAGCTTTTTTTTTATTTTTCGGGCGATTTGTCTTATGTAGGGGCTCATTTTTTGCGGGATGAGATGATGGTTTGCTTGGTACCATTTTGGGGTACATACAACTTTTTGATCGCTTGGTATTACTTTTTGTGATGCAAGATTACAAAAAAAAAGTCTGTTTTCACACAGTTTTTAGGAACAGGCGGCCCTGTAATAAATTAATCTCTAAGGGACTGCCCGAGATAGTAGAGTATAAGCACTCAGCTATGCACGGCTGTGTGCATGCGCAGAGACCCGCTCCGATTTATTGGGCCCCATGGGGTATGTAGTCCCTCTTCTCATGGTCTGTGGGGGTCCCAGCAGTAGGATCTCCACCAATATATTAGTAATCCCCTATACTGTGGATAGGGTATAACTTATTACACTGGATGAGGTTCAACATGTAAAGGGGTTGTGTCACCTAAGCAAATAGCATTTATTATGTAGAGAAAGTTAATATAAGGCACTTACTAATGTATTGTGATTGTCCATATCCTTTGCCGGCTTGACTCCTTTTTCTATTACATTATACACTGCTCGTATCCAGGGGTAACAACCACCCTGCAATGCATCAGCAGTGGTCGTGCTTGCAAAAAAAGTGTCAGCCTCTTTGGTGGCCAGGACCAGGGATTGACGGATTATCGGAAGTACCGATATTATCGGCCGATATTCTGGATTTTGTACATTATCGGTATCGGCATCTAACCTTGCCAGTACACCGATAATGCGAATACTAGCGAGCGCTTCTATTATGGAAGCGCGCACTAGTATGCATCGGGTTCTGGGAGCAGGGAAGAAGCACAGCAAGCGCTTCCAATACTCACCCTCCCTGGTCTTCTTTGATGGGCGCACTATGACCTGATACTGCACGCTGTCAGTGCAGCGCGGGCCGGAGAAGACAGGGGAGTGAGACGACGGACCCAGAGTTTTTTATTTTATTCATCTGAGGTCTGATATGGATTAATAAAGGGCTGATAGGGGTTAATAAAGGGCTGATCTGAGATCTGATAGGGGTTAATAAAGTCAGTGAGGAGGGGGGATGGTGTGGAAATTGGCATTTGGCACTAGTATATTATAAATTATAAATTGACTACCAACTAAGGGCTTTATTAATTTATAATTTACATTTATAATATACTAGTGCCAAATGCAAATTTCCACCACCTCAGTGACTACCAACTAATATAATATATATTATGAGATATAAAATATCGGTATAAATTATCGGCTATCGGCCTGAAAGTTCACAGATTATCGGTATCGGCTCTAAAACATCAATATCGGTCGATCCCTAGCCAGGACCATAGGAAAGCATTGGCTGGTGCTTTTCCCTATAGTGTGCAAGCATGACCACAGCTACTGGATTGAAGGGTGGTTGTAACCATGGAAACGAGCAGTGTATAATGTGATGAAAAAATTAACCCAGCCGGCAAAGGAGGCAATATGCACACTCACAATACATTAGTAAGTGGCTTGTATTAACTTCCTCTACATAATAAATGCTTTTTGCTGATGAGAGACAACCCCATTAAATTTAGGAGTGGTTAGGAGACCTCTTTATTTTAGATCCGTATGTTTTAACAAGGCATTAAAAATTGTTGTCTAGGACTAGATTCCTTTTGGATAAAAACAGGGTTTGATGTTGGCGACATGGCTTCAAAAGACAGTGTTATTTTAAAATCCCTGGGGTCTAGGGTAATTGAGAGACTAGTGAATTCAACCCTGGTGGCCAGGATTAGAAAAACATTGCTGCTCTCTTCTCAGAAACAGCATCACACCTATCCAAAGACTGGGTTGAACTGCAAAAAGGCCATGCGACATCACAAGCCTGCGGGGTTGCTGGAGTCAGACCCTCCACTAATCAGATAATAATGACCTATCCTAAGAATATTGAGGATATATCAAATAGATCTCGGAAAACCCCTTTAACATCAGCATATAGTGTGGTCTAGGGCAGTGAGGGGGTTATGTCATTGACCCTGGTCACAATAATAAGAGTGCTCCCTGAGTTGCAAGACAAATTTTCAACAATTATTGTTGCCAGGGAAAACTTAAAGGCGATTTCCAGGTTTTACTATTGATGACCTATACTCAGGACAGGTAATTAGTCTAATCATCTGACCAGCAGGGGACCCGCACCAATGCTGATCAGCTGTTTCAGGGTAGATCAGGCATTGGAACAACACAGATCCGTCCATTGTGTAGTGGACAAAGCTGGTCAATGCAGTGTTGCTCCCATTCGGGGGGTCAGACAGTGATGAGCGGCAGGGGCAATATTCAAATTTGCAATATTTTGCGAATATTCGTCATATATTCAAGAATTCATTATCTCCAGTCATTATTTTCTTGATTGCAAAAATCGTTAATAGGAAAATTTGTGATACGAAAATTTGCGATCAACACGACTCCTAAAGTCAAAGATATTGCAGCCTTCTCATTGGCCCACGAGCAAAAAAAATCTAGAATATTTGCAATTACGAAGATATAGCACTATGTTCTAGATATTTGCGAATTCTCGAAGTGCCAATATATAAAAATCACCACTAGTGTCAGACCCCTCTGATCAGGGTGGCAGAGTGTCAGACCCTAACCGGTTAGATATTGCTGGCCTGGACATCGATAGTAAAATCCTGGACAATCCCTTTAATACCAACATTTATCTCTCTGTTTTATTTTCCAGACATGCCAGTCACTTACTGGTCAGGTGGCAATCCTAGTGACATCAGAGATAGCAGTTGGCGCATTAAAATTGTGTTCCAGATTAAGACATGCGGGGTCATTTATCAAACTGGTGTAAAGTAGAAGTGGCTTAGTTGCTCATAGCAACCAATCAGATTCCTCCTTTCATTTTCCAAAGGAGCTGTCAAAAATAAAAGGTGGAATCTGATTGGTTGCTATGGGCCAGTTCTACTAAGCCAGTTCTACTTTACACCAGTTTAATAAATGAGCCCAATTGAGTCTAGAGTAGCATGTTTTTTTACTATTCATTGACTGTCACATAATTATAAAATTGTGAAAAATATGGAGTGAAAACAGTGGTGTGAGTAATCTGTGTCTCTTTAAATCTTTGGTCTGGGTTAAGAGCACTTGTTTAAATACTAAATGGTTATTATAAATCTCTTTCACCTCAGTTACGTACATGACATTTTCACGAAGCTATCCCTTAAAGTGACCCATCTAAGGTCTATAAAGCAAAGCACATCTCCGTCATAGGCACAGAAAAATGGAATGCAAGCCAAAGACCAGTCTATTACATGACTGATACCAGCGGCACCTGACAGACCCCTTTGGCTATAATGGGGTCCATTGGGTTTCCATCAGACAAACCAAAATCAGCCTCCAATGGGAGTTTGAAAAAAAAAGCTTAGTACAGTGTCTGTAACTGAGGTGAAGAGAACATTGTTACGAGATATTGTCAAGTGATAAAAAAAAAGTGCCAAAAGCAGCTATTTTTACAGTTTAGTTACTGTTTCCATTTGCTTTTGCAAAAGCCCTTCACATTTTTATATGAAACTGGAGCTGACAGATACAATGTTATTGGCTAATGCTACGTAAAGAAGCCCATGAACATTAGATACGTCAACTGAACCGGCCAATTTTAGAAGAATGTGGTTATTAATGTGTATTTGGGTCTCTCTCCTCCGTCCATTAGCAAATGACAGATATGTGAGGAGTTGTGTCCAAAGGGAATGTTTAAAATGCGTTTCAACTGAATCTGGTCACTGAGATGACATTTTTTTCTCCGGCTTCTGCTTGCCCTTTCAGCTATTCTCCCTAACCAGTAACTATTAGCTCAACAACTATTTGGCCAAGTTTTTTCTTTGGAGGGAGGGGGAAATAGGTCCACCAGTCACCCATTGGCACTGCTTATCTCTAGTGAAGCAAAGGACCAGCTAGCAAGTCCTAATGCTGTAAGACCTGTTTGCCTGGAAGTGAGTCGGGCGGTCTCCATTGACATTAAATTGTCAGCAGATCCTTCTAGAAATCTAAAGTTTAACTTTTATCTGGATGCAAGGATTTTGTAAGATTATAATAATATCCCTGACTTAAAGAGGACCTTTCACCTGGAAAAACATTGTGAACGAAGTATACAGACATGGAGAGCGGCACCCGGGCATCTCACTGCACTTACTATTATCCCTGGGCGCCGCTCCGTTCTCCCATTATGTCCTCCGGTAACTTCACTCAGTAAGTTATAGTAGGCTGAGACTTAGGACTCTTGGTTATAGTAGGCGGAGTCTGCCCTTGTTCTGCTGGGCGTCTCCTCCTCCTAGGCTGTAGCGCTGGCCAATCGCAGTGCAGAGCTCACAGCCTGGGAGGTTTTTTTCTACTATAACTTAGAGAGTGAACATACCGGAGGGCATAACGGGAGAACGGAGCGGCGCCCAGGGAAACTAGTAAGTGCAGTGAGATCCCTGGGCGCCCCTGTATATGTCAGGATACTTAGTTTACAATGTTTTTCCAGGTGAAAGGTCCTCTTTAAATACTGATGACCTGTCCTTAGGATAGGTCATCAATATCAGATTGGTGGGGGTGTGACTCACCTATTTGAAGTAATAGTGGTGCTCATATGAGCGCTACTTCCTCTTCAAAATTACCTGCGCTCCGTCTTCTTTGCAAATGCGGTGCAGTGTACCTACAACTGCTCATCCTATTCAGTTATATAAAAATTCTGGCTGAAATTATGACTTGTAAATGAGTTTGAATAGTGATGAGCTCTAATTTGTCTCTAACCATATGTATGTGTATTTGAATATAAACTATAGCTCTAGAGTGATGCATTTGACCTTGACTTTTGTGCTCTTAGTTCAGCATAATGAGGAAACACTTGCTGCCTTCATCTGATAAGTGCTGTAATGGGTTTCTAGAGGAAACTACAAGCTGGTGACTCCATCATCTATTGTTACTTTATGCTTGAAGACTAAACACAGGCAGGATTAGGCTTGTGAGTAACAAAACATATGAACACATAGGAACATGGGAATTGGCAGAAAGATGCAGGACTACACAGCCGCAAGAAAAAACAAATGAGCCCTTTTGGAATTACGTGAATCGATTGACTACTAATAAAATGTGGTCTGGTTGTTAGCTAACTTATAGACGAACAATAAACTGTGCAAGGAGTAAAGTAAAGCCTGTATTATACTGCCTGATTTTTCAGCAGATAATTTCTAACGAGTGTTCGCTTGTTAGCGATCATCTGGCAGTGAAATACTGCCGCAGATTGCCCTATGAATGAGCAAAATTATCGTTTGCGGGTGACCTATCAGGGTGTCTAATAATGATCTGCCGCTGGTAAACCACTATACAGCATGGAGATGAGTGATGGCATAGTGATCGCTGCATAGAGATTTCTGCATGTAATAGCAGTGGTCTCCTCCGCTAGCAAGCAGGCGATTGCTGGGAGGGAACACTTCACTCCTGATAATTGTCTACCACATAGGGCTGTGTAATACAGCCTTAAGTGAACCTCCATGTTAAGGACTTCGCCAAGAGCTAATTTGTAAAAGGTGTTTCAATTCAGAAGATGAGATAGGTGCTTTGTCTATTAATAAAGGCACACAATGCCTGGTTACTGACATATCAGTTCTTCTCAAGAAAGTTTGGTCTGTGTGAACAATGTTTTAATGCAAACAGTTTTTAGGAAACCTCAGTAGACATGTTAGAGACATGCATAAAGTGGAAAAATCTGCAAAAACATTGTTAAAGACCTGGGTATACAGCAATCTATAGTCAGACAAATTATCGGGAAATGGAGAAAATAAATTTTAACATTATTTCAAAAGCACCACAGGCAATCTTGAAAGAACCGAAGGTTAAAGGGGTTGTGTCACTTCAGCAAATAGCATTTATCATGTAGAGAAAGTTAATACAAGACACTTACTAATGGATTGTGATTCTCCATATTGCCTCCTTTGCTAGCTGGATTCATTTTTTCATCACATTATACACTGCTCGTTTCCATGGTTACTACCACCCTGTAATCCAGCAGTGGTGGCCATGTTTGCACACTATAGAAAAAAGCACCAGTTTATGTGAGCTCCCACGGTCCTGGCCACCAGAGAGGCCACGCTTTTTTTAAACTGTGCAAGCTTGGCCACTGCTCCTGGACTGCAAGGTGGTCGTACCCATGGAAAGGGAAAAAATAATCAAGCCAACAAAGGAAGCAATATGGATAATCACACTACATTAGTAAGTGGCTTGTATTAACTTTCTCTACATAATAAATACCACTTGCTAAAGTGAGGCAACTCCTTTAACAGCAAGAGACCAACAGAAGACTCTACAAACTGCAAAAACAACAAGGACACCATGAAGTAAGCCGTTGCTGTCCAAAAAAACACTGCAACCCATCTCAAATTTGCCTAAGACCACCTGGATATTCAACAATGCTTCTGCGACAATGTTCTATGAGCAGATGAAACAAACATAGACTTTTGTAGCACAAATGCTCAGTGTTAGGCCTCATGCACACGTCCGTGGAACACGGACCGTTAGATACCGGCCTGGATTCCTGCTGAGTGCAGGAGCGCATGGCGTCATTGGTTGGTATGACGCCGTGCTCCCGCTGCTGTACAGTAATACACTTGTATCATCTATACGAGTGTATAACTGTACATCGGCGGCGGCACAAAGCGCACGGCGTCATAGCAACCAATGACGCCATGCGCTCCTGCACTCAGCAGGAATCCAGGCCGGTATCTCACAGTCCGTGTTCCACGGACGTGTGCATGAGGCTTTATGTTTGGAGGAAAAAGAACACTGCACACCAACATGTTAATTTTAGCATATGTTACTGCTGTAGCAGCATTATGCATAAAGCAATCGTTAGTTTCTTCACATATCACTATTTTCCTTAAGTTTTTCCCTTAGTTATGGCTGTTTAAACATTTACAATATGAGGACCTTCTCAAGCTGGCTCCTCTGCCAGTTCTCTGAGACCAAAACTGCTTTCCCTCACTTCCCATGCACACTTACTGTAGCCAACAGCTCACTGCTAGCCAGTCAGATTGGATTACTGAGAGACACGCCTCCTCACTCTGAAGCCTAATGCAGGCATGCAGTGTGAAGGACCGCCCCTCCGTCTTCCTGTCTTAGCCAGAGACAGACGAGCCCTAGCAACTGTCTTTTACGGGGGCAATGAAAAGGGACAGAGGACATTAATGAAAGCTGTTAGTTATAAGGTAATTACAGATCTTTTGACATTCATTGACAGGCTAACTCAAGTATTGTCACGGCCTTTGTTTTGCGCTGTGGCACTGTTGCCACACTTGCGGTTGCCCGCAGCAATGTGTTGCTGTGAGAGCATGCAGTGGCAGTGTCTCGGCCTTCTGGATGTTTGCCGTGACATGGTTGCGAAGCATGCTGTTGCCGGTGGTAACGTGTGGTTTGGTATGCTTGTGTGTGCACTTCCCCTTTAAGTTGTAGCCTCGCTCTGTCTGGTGCTGTAAGGGTTAATTCCCTGACTGGATGTGGTCACTAGGGTTTTATCCTCTGTGGCTCCCTGGCTGGAGTCAGTTGTACTTCAGCTGTTGTTGGTGCTGGAGCTCTGCTCCAGCCCAGGGTGTTCCATCTGTCCAGTGAGGGCCACCCTTGTGGTCATCAATGTCATCTCGGTGTCTCCTTCCCTTCCTGTCCCTATTTGTATGGAGTGGGTTATGTTCAGGGTGTTTGTATGTCTAGTTTGGTGTTACATGTCTGGTGGTGTTTGGTGTCATGTTTGGTAGACATTCCCCTGTCTCATGTTTATTGCAGCTATGAGTGTTCTGGGTTCCTGTGTGGTTTGTGGTGTGTGCTGTGTCCTTTTTATGTTGGTGTGGACAGCAGCACTTGTGCACTGGTTCCAGTCGGTGTGTCTGTGGCAGGTAAGTGTGTTATTGGTTTCGCTTACCTGCCATCTCCTTAAGCTGTATGTGTTCCCCTCTCCTTGCAGGCTGGCCTCAGATAGAAACACCTGTTCCTCCATTACTGGAATGAACAGGTAGTCTCTTCCCTGCTCCTTGGTGAGGGATCACCAGGGCGATTTAGGGTCTCTAGGAATCCTGAGTATGAGTCGTCCTACCATCGGGGTCCGCTCATACGGTGAGGAGTCAGGGAGAGGATTAGGGACGCTGTAGTAGGTGACCTGCTCCCTTATTACTCCTTTTGGCCAGGCTGATCCCCTTTTACCCTTTGACACCGCACGGTGTGGGGCTTTCCCCACTCCCCACCGTGACAAGTATACATGCCTAACTCTATCAAACTAGCAAATGAAAAAAATTATGACAGTTACCCTTTAAGTATTCTATTGTAGCTGGACTGGCATGTCTGAAAAACACAATAAGGAGTTTTAAATTACAACATAAAAAAGATCTACAAGCGCTAGCATTGTGAAGCGGAGAACAAAACATGGGGACTAACACGGAAATAAAGTTTCTTGTTATTGTTGCAAATACAATTAGATGCGGAGAGAAAGGGTGCAGCTTACTGTAGTAGAATCGGGCGTCTTCCTGGGTATGCGGGGAAGCCAGCCCTTGAAAAGATATGCAGGCAGCTGATTAGCACAGCTATTCTATAGGAGTTCTCTTATCACTGTGTCTGTTCTTTGAGGTCTTGGATTATTCTTGTAAGGGCACAGGAAGTAGCTTGTAGGGGATGTAATGTGAGGTACTTAGTAGGGGAAGTGCTCTTAATAATAAGAAATTCAATAAGAAATTGGGCTAGCATGTTAAGAGGAAATGTCATAAAAAGAGCATTGTGTTCTGCCTGAGAACAAACTACTTGGCTAGGTCAAGTGAGACATTGACAAACCTATGGCTACTAGTGAAGGAATTTAACCATTTTATATAGCTGTCTCATGTGAATGGCAAAATACATTTGCCATGTAACTGACTGGTTGATTCTTTAAATTTTCAGTAATGCATGTGGGTTAAGGGTGTATGTAGACAGGCAGATAGTCTCCCAGATCATCACTAACTAGTGTTCGTATGAAAGCTCTTTAGCGATGATCTGGCAGTGTAATAGTGCTGCCGTTTGCTCATTTTTCAGGCAATTCAAGTCTTTCAACAGGTTTAAAAATCATTGTTTGCCGGCAGCAGATAGTGATTCTAATCATGATCTGCTTCCGGCAAACAATCATTCAGTATGGGGGCAAACAATCACATTAGCTATTGCTCATCCCCATGTAATAGCAGCGGCCTCCTCCTCCAATCACCTACATAATCTGCCTGTCTAATTCACCCTTTATTAGTCAATACACATGTATTTGATCTGGCCTGAATTATGGCTCCTAAAATAATCCATTCAGCTGTTTGTTTAACTCCTTGGCTCCATTATCAATTCTCATTTTTGTTTTTTCCTCTCTGCCTTTCAAGAGCCATAACTTTATTACTTTTCCATGCCATTTAGGGCTTGTTTTTTGCAGGACGAGTTGTACTTTCTAATGGCATAATTGAAAGGGGTTTTCCAGATGTTTAATATTGATGATCTATCCTCAAGTAAGATCAGTGGGATCTGACATCCAGAACCAACACTGATCAGCTGTCCACGGCCAGCCCCCCTTACCCCATGGGCCCCATAGCAACTGTATGGTCTGCCTCCATTGGCGGTACAACACTGGCCAATAATTGAAAAGGCATCAGTACTGAGTTGGGAGACTACAATGCATTTTAAAAGTCTTCAGACCTTTTGACTTTTTTCACAATTTGTTATGTTGCGGCCTTGTGCTAAAATAAAATATAAAATCAAATTTTCCCTCATCATTCTGTACTCCCCATAAAGAGAAATCGAAAAAGAATTTTAGAAATCAGTGAAGCAGAAGAGATGCGGCACTCACAAAGGTCTTGAGAATACTTGTAGCTTTATTGCAGGTTAAGTGGCATACTGCGCAGGCTGGGGAGCGGATGGCCACGATGCGCTTCAGCGGTGACGGCCGTTTCGCGCAGGAGTCGCGCTTCTTCAGACCGGCTATGACGTGCAGGCGCACGGACGTACTTTTAAAGGGAAGCTGTCAGTCATCACCATGGTGATCCCAGACGCTCCCCGAATGCGCAGCTGCAAAAGAACAGAAAGAAGCACAGGGAAATAGTAACAGTCACATAGAATACAAAATTGCAATTACAGCAAAAATACCATTATACGCATCCTATTATGGCGACAAATTCCAGAAGCCAAGCACAGAGGTACGTGAGAGAATACATAAATAATACATAAGAAGTGCATGATTGATTAGAAGCCAGAAAAGGGAATTAACCAAACACATTGAGGGGGTTCATTCAAAACCCGTCAATACCGGCGGGATAGTGGGGTCATAAAAAGACCGCCATGTTGTTCTTATCGTTGAGGTCATGGGGTCCTTGGACGTTTAGAGTCTCTATACCCATATTCCCCATGATGCTGGCTTGAAAGCCATAGCGTCGGTTCTCGGCCGCACGGACAAGAGTACGGATAATCGTCAGTGGTACCGCCAGATACTAAGTACAGCGATGGGCACGCCCATGTCGTGCACGTTCGCCAACCTGTATCTGGCGGTATTTGAGGAGACCTACGTCTTCTCCTTGGATAACCCCTTTCTTATGCACATCCATCATTTCCTACGTTATGGGGATGATGTGTTTCTGGTCTGGTCGGGCAGCGAAGGGCAGTGTAGGCAGTTTGTGCAGCACCTCAACGAGACTAATAAGATGAACATGAAGTTCACTCTCAACTTCGGGGGCAACTGTCTGGATTTCCTTGATGTGCATGTCTCCGTTGTTTCCGTAAGCCCACGGCCACTAATTCGTTGCTCCACCAGACTAGCTTTCATCCTCCTGCCGTCAAAGACACGGTCCCTTATGGGCAGTTTATACGGTTGCGCAGAATTAACAGCACTGACGCAGACTATTTTAGGCAGGCTCACCAGCTTAAAGAGAGGTTGCTTGAGAGGGGTTATCCAAGGAGGGTCGTGGTGTATGCACTCCATCGAGCGGCTCTTCGTCCTCGACTTAGCCTCCTCAGTGATAGGACCCATCATGATAATGAAGACAGGTTTGCGTTTATTTTCAAATTCAGCCCAGCAGCTGACATAGTGAAATGAGCCGTTTACAATAACTGGGACCTCCTAAAAGGTGAACCGTCTCTGGGTGCGGTGGTTTCTAGCAAACCTCTTATTACTTTCAGGAAATGCCACACCTTGAAGGACAGATTAGTCCATAGTGTCCTTAGATCCCCTAAACGGTCGAATTGGTTACAGAGTAGAATTCCCCAAGGCAATTATAAGTGTTGAACTTGCTCTCTCTGTCTCCACAATTCACAGGCAAAGAGCCTGTCCCTGGGGGGTATCACACATAAAGTCAGACAGTTTATCACTTGTCGCACCTCATACATGGTTTATGTTGTCTCATGCACCTGTAGCAGGTTCTATATTGGCAAGACAATCAGCCCAATGTTCGAAAGGATGCGTGAGCACCTTAACTCCATTCGTACTGGACGAGGTTCACCTCGCTTAATCGAACATGTTCGTTCTACCCACAATGGTGATCCGTCTGGCCTCTCCTTTGCTAGCATTGAGGCCGTGGGACCCATCCCTAGGGGTGGTGATCGCCACCACCTTTTGCTGCAACGGGAGACCAGATGGATTATCAGGACGGGTGCCATGGGACCCCATGGCCTCCACGATAAGAACGACATGGCGGTCTTTTTATGACCCCACTATCCCGCCGGTATTGATGGGTTTTGAATGAACCCCCTCAATGTGTTTGGTTAATTCCCTTTTCTGGCTTCTAATCAATCATGCGCTTCTTATGTATTATTTATATATACTCTCACGTACCTCTGTGCTTGGCTTCTGGAATTTGTCGCCATAATAGGATGCGTATAATGGTATTTTTGCTGTAATTGCAATTTTGTATTCTATGTGACTGTTACTATTTCCCTGTGCTTCTCTCTGTTCTTTTGCAGCTGCGCATTCGGGGAGCGTCTGGGATCACCATGGTGATGACTGACAGCTTCCCTTTAAAGGTACGTCCGTGCGCCTGCACGTCATAGCCGGTCTGAAGAAGCGCGACTCCTGCGCGAAACGGCCGTCACCGCTGAAGCGCACCGTGGCCATCCCGCTCCCCAGCCTGCGCAGTATGCCACTTAACCTGCAATAAAGCTACAAGTATTCTCAAGACCTTTGTGAGTGCCGCGTCTCTTCTGCTTCACTGATTTCGTTCCCCTACACTACGCTGAGCACCACTATCCTGGTCAACGGGGGCAGCCACAGGTCTATGGACTTCTGACATACTCAAGGGGCTAACAGGTGATCTACAATATTGCGTAGTGCCGCTGTTTTTCCTTCTATTCTCACATACCATAGAATTTTAGAAATGTTTGCAAATTTATTAAAAAGCAAAATCTAAAATTTTCCATGATTTGGAAAGATACAGCCCTGTTTATCCAAAGTCTCACATGCTTGTCGAAGCAAAAACCAAGCCATGAATAGGAAAGAACTGCCTGTAGAGCGCAAAGACAGAATTATGTGGAGGCACAGATCTGGAGAAGGGTACAAAATAATTTCTGCTACACTGAAAGAATGAACTTTTTGGCCTCAATTCTAAGTGTCATGTGTGGGGCAAACCAAACACTGTGCATCACTTGCTCAATACAATGGTGGTAGCAGCATTATGCTGTGGGGGTGTTTTTCAGTTACTGGGACAGTGAGATTGGTCAAAATTGAGAGAAAGTTGAATTGAGCAAAGTACAGAGATATTCTTATTGAAAACTTGATCCAGAGAGGGCTGAGGGTTTACCTTCTAACAAGACAATGGCCCTAAGCACACAGCCAAGACAACACAGGAGTGACTTAGATAGAACTCTGTGAATGTCATTGAGAGGCCCAGCAAGAGCCCCGATTTGAACCCAATCGAACATCTCCTGAGAGACCTGAAAATGGCTATCCATCAACGGTCCCTATGCAAGAGGATCTACAGAGAAGAATGGTAAAATATCCCCAAATTCACTTGTATAAAGCTTAGGGCATTATACCCAAGAAGACTTAAGGCTGTAATCACTGCTAAAGATGCTTTAACTAAGTAAAGTAAAGACTCTGAATACTTATGTCAATGCAATATTTTATTTTTTTATTTTCAATAAATTAGCAAGGATTTCGAACATTCTGTTTTCCTTTCATTATCAATGTCAACTTTTGTTGTTTCAACATAAAATGTGAAATAAGTGAAATGGTATTTAGACTTTCCAACACATCCAATATTCCCCTATACGAATAGTGCAGTTGGTTCATGATATAAATCACTCCTACCTTTGTTTCTCCTGAGGTCTGTTCCTTTGATGGTCCAGCTGTTATAAAAGCTCCAGTCGCTTGGCTTAATCCTGAGTCCTTTAGAGGCAGTTTAGTTCTTTCTTTAAGATGGAAGTGTGCCCAGGCTGGTAGCACGCCTCCTGTTTGATCCTTGCACTCTGGTAGCTGAAATGGGGAAAAAACCAACGCGTTTTGAGAAGCATCTCTTCTCTTCCTCAGGCAGGGGCTGATTAGCCATAGAACTTACAGGGAAATTTCCCGGTGGGCCTGATACCCAGGGGCCTGCCTAAGCCCTCATCACAGCCGGCCAGTGGAAGTTTTTGGGGATGTATTTTGTGCTGTTGACAGTATTTTGTGATGGATTGTGATATTTGGCTCTGGTGGGGTGATATAATGTGCCATAATATGATATTGCTGGCTCTGCCTTCCATCAATTTGGACTAGGGCTGCACGATATGGGAATTTTGTGCGATTGCGATTAGGGCCCTAAAAATTGCGATAACGATATGCGATGCAATATTTTAAAGGAATTGTGCTAGAGGTCTATTTGCTTGGATTTTCCCATATGAGCCGCTGACGCGGCTGGGTATGACATAGTTATGGGGGATCTGTGGATGACGCTGAGTTGTGGGGGATCTGTGGAGGGTGCTGTTACATGGGGATCTGTGGAGGACGCTGTTATATGGGGGATCTGTGGAGGACGCTGTTATATGGGGGATCTGTGGAGGACGCTGTTATATGGGGATCAGTGGAGGACGCTGTTATATGGGGATCAGTGGAGGACTGCTGTTATATGGGGGATCAGTGGAGGACGCTGTTATATGGGGGACCTGTGGAGGACGCTGTTATATGGGGGATCTGTGGAGGACGCTGTTATATGGGGATCAGTGGAGGATGCTGTTATATGGGGGATCTGTGGAGGACGCTGTTATATGGGGGACCTGTGGAGGACGCTGTTATATGAGGGACCTGTGGAGGACGCTGTTATATGGGGGATCTGTGGAGGACGCTGTTATATGGGGGACCTGTGGAGGACGCTGTTATATGGGGGACCTGTGGAGGACGCTGTTATATGGGGGATCTGTGGAGGACGCTGTTATATGGGGGATCTGTGGAGGACGCTGTTATATGGGGGATCTGTGGAGGACGCTGTTATATGGGGGATCTGTGGAGGACGCTGTTATATGGGGGGATCTGTGGAGGGCGCTGTTATATGGGGGATCTGTGGAGGGCGCTGTTATGGGGGACCTGTGTATGGCACTGTTATGGGGGACCTGTTGATGGCACTGTTATAGGGGATGTGTGGAGGACACATAGGGCCATGAGGGGGGCCAGCTTAAGACATATAGCATCTTATGCTGGTCCCCCTCATGTGTCCTAAACTGGGCACATAACTGCCTTTTGCGTGTAAAGTGTTTTACTAGTGTGTGTGTGGGTGAAACAATCTCTCTCCTAACAGGTCCGGCCTCTGTACTCACTATGAATGCAATGCACTGCAGCGAGCGGCAGTGAGGTGGCCGGCCGGCGCGTGACTGACGTCACTTAGTAACGCTCCTGCTTCCTGAAGTGGGAGGAGCGTTACTAAGTGACGTCAGTCACGCGCCGGCCGGCCACCTCGCTGCCGCTCATTGCATTCATAGTGAGTACAGAGGCCGGTGTTCCGAGCGCCCGTAATTTTTGCCTACCCCAACTCTGCTGAGGCTTCCGGCGCATGCGCGTGGGCCATAAATCTAACCTACCGCCCCCCCGTCGGCGCATTCACATTCACTTGCCCTGAAATGTTGGTACCATAGTTAGTTCTGCGCAGGCGCTAACACCTTCTTTTCAGCCACTGAGGTGGCGATCTCGGCGACACACCTCCTTCTGAGCCTTCCGATGCCTCTACGTCACTACCGGAAGTGACGAGGGTACCAACTTTTTACAGGTACCAACTTTTCACGGAACACCGGACCTGTTAGGAGAGAGATTGTTTCACCCACACACACACTAGTAAAACACTGTACATGCAAAAGGCAGTTATGTGCGCGGGGCCCCTTCATATATATAATCGCGGCATTTTCGGGTCGGCCAAATCGCCATATCGCATTTGCCGATTATCGCGATTCGATTGTTTTTTAGATTTATCGTGCAGCCCTAATTTGGACCCAACTACAGTACAAAATGGGGCCACTGTTAGTATTTTTTCCAGGGCCACTTTAAGTTCCCAGTCCGCTCCTAGACTCTAGGATTCCACACTTCAGTGTGGAAGGGAAACACCACACCAAGCATAGGAGGGAAGGGGGGGAACAGGGAATCAGGCCTGAGAACTAGGGAAGGAAAATGGACACCTCCTAGTGAAAACCCTAACCAAAATCCTGACTGACTACCAGTATGAACAGACCCCAAAGGTAGGAGAGCTCATACGCAGGAATACCTAGAGTCCTATCAAGCCCGATAGGACCCTGGTACTAAAGGCAGAGACGAGACTACATGTTCCTCCAAAAGGAAGGATGAACAGGAGTCTCCTTTTAGGCCTAATACAAGCAATAGGGAAATGCAACACACAGAACCCAAACAAAATACAAAAGGGGAAGGAAAGACTTAACTTCAAAGGAGCAATGGAAGCACCAGGAACTCAGCCGAGATCCAACCACAATCTGTCCAAAGGTCCAAACAGAAGCTATAAACCGCACAGCATTGTGGGAGAAGCAACTATAAATAGAGAATGTTAAATGACCCTAATAGCCACACCTGGGGAAAGAAGGTGTGGCAAGCACCAGAAACAACACAGATGTCATTTTAACCAAAAGGAAAACATGTCAGATCAAACCACGTGTTGCCAGTCTCACCGATCTCCTGCCACCTGTTGCGGGAACGTCTATATAAGTCCTATCTGGGGTTCCAAGGTGGAGTTATGCAAATCCATGTCAGTCTGGGTATACACATATGTGACCCTTTTAGTTGTCAAAACCAACAGTCCCAAATAAACTGATGCTTTACTATACAGTACCGCAGTCAGTGGCACACCTTCAATTGAGGCAGACAACATCTTTAGGGGAGTTTACTGTAACTTAATTTATGAAGGTGCATGGATGTACAGGATTAAAAATAAACATGGGTTTGTTTTCCTAACAAGTGCTACACCTGTCTACAGGTTGCATGTGGTACTGCCACTGTTTACTTCAATGTATCCAAGCTGTAATATCAGATACAACCCATAGGCAGGTATGGTCCTTTTCTTATCTTGTACATCCTCTTTAAAGAGGTATTCCAGTTTCATGAGACTGATGACCTATCCACAGGATAGGTTAATAGTTCAGTAAAGGATAATGTAACATACTCTGATTGGAGACAACCAGTCATGTACACCTCCTCAGGCCTGCACCAGGCATAACACAGTAACACCTATACAAGGATTTCTCTTGTACATGGCTTACTGCCAGCTACAAAATTACTGCCAACATCATAGTACACCATTAACACTCGGCTGTAACTTCTTCCGTGTAACTCCTCTTTTCTCTGACATACTGTATATGAAACATGTGAGCAAACACCCGAAGATGATCATTTGTATCTTCTTAGACCTATAGTGACATACAGTACCAGTCATATACACTGAGCGTTTCAGAGAATTTGGCAGTACATCCAACCGGCCTCACAACCACAGACCACGTGTAACCACACAAGCCCAGGACATCCACATCCAGCATGTTCACCATCATGATCGTCTGAGACCAGCCACCCGGACAGCTGCAGCAACAATCGGTTTGCATAACCAAAGAATTTCTGCACAAACTGTCAGAAACCGTCTCAGGGAAGCTCATCTGCATGCTTGTCATCCTCATCGGGGTTTGGACCTGACTGCAGTTCGTCGTCGTAACTGACTTGAGTGGGAAAATGCTCACATTCGATGGCGTCTGGCACGTTGGAGACGCATTCTGCTCACAGATGAGTCCCGGTTTTCACTGTTCAGGGCAGATGAAAGACAGCGTGTGTGGCTTCGTGTGGGTGAGTGGTTTGCTGACACCAAAATTGTGGCTCTTAGACTATGGAGACACTAAAACATATTTTTTTTGTTTAAAAAATGTAAAACTTAAATAAATAAAAAAAGTATACATATTAGATATTGCCACGTCCGTAACAACCTTCTCTATATAAATATCACATGAACTAACCCCTCAGATGAACACCATAAAAAATTTATAAAAGCAGTGCCAAAAAAAGACAAAAAGTGCAACACCAAGCGATCAAAAGGATGTATGCCCCCTAAAATAGTACTAGTCAAATCGTCATCTCATCCCGCATAAATTAGATGCTACCTAAGACAATCGGCCAAAAATTTAAAAAGCTATGGCTCTCAGACTATGGAGACACTAAAACATAATTTTTGGGCTTCAAAAATTGTATTATTGTATAAAACTTAAATAAATAAGAAAAAGTATACATATTAGCTATTGCCACATCCTGTAACGACCTGCTCTTTAAAAATATCACATGACCTAACCCCTCAGATGAACGCCGTAAAAATAAATAGATAAATAACTGTGCCAAAATTACCAATTTTTTGGTGACTTTGCTCCAACAAATGTAATAATGAATGTTAAAAAAATCATATGTACCCAAAAATGGTACCAATAAAACATAAACTCTTCCTGCAAAAAAACAAGCTCCTGCAGAAAAATAAAAAAATATGGCTTTCAGAAAATGGAGACACAAAAACTTTTTTTTTTCAAAAATGCAAAGTAGACATATTTGATATCATCGCATCTATAACAACTTGCTCTATAAAAATAGCACATGATCTAACCTGTCAGATGAACATTGTAAAAAACTAAAAATGGTGCAGAAAACATCCATTCTTTGGTTACCTTGCCTCACAAAAAACATAATATAGAGCGATTAAAAATCATATGTACCCCAAAATAGTACCAATAAAACTTAGTTTCCAAAATGGGGTCACTTTTTGATTGTTTCTACTGCAGAGTACATCTGGGGGGCTTCAAATGGGACATGGTGTCTAAAAACCAGTCCAGCAAAATCTACCGCCACATGTGGCGTGTTTTTGTAAACCGCAGAATCAGGGTAATAATTATTGAGTTTTGTTTGGCTGTTAACCCTCGATGTATTAAAAAAAAAAAACGGATTAAATTGGAAATTCTGCCAAAAAAGTGAAATTTATAAATTTCAGCTCCATTTTCCTTTAATTCTTGTGGAATACCTAAAGGATTAACAAAGTTTGTAAAATCAGTTTTGAGTCACTTGAGGGGTGTAGTTTACAAAATGGAATAATTTATGGGGGGTTTCTACTATGTAAGCCCCACAAAGTTACTTCAGAGCTGAACTGGTCCTTAAAAACTGGGTTTTGGAAATTTTCTTAAAATTTTTAAAGAATTGCTTCGAAAAATTGTAAGCTTTCTAAATGACATTTACAAAATGATGCCAACATAAAGTAGACATATGGGAAATGTTAAGTAATAAATATTTTATAAGGTATTACTTTCTGTTTTAAAAGCAGAGAAATTGAAATTTTGAAAATTGCTAATTTTTCTAACTTTTTGGTAAATTTGGGAAATAAAGGTTAACTATATTGAATCAAATTTATGACTGTCATGAAGTACAATATGTCATGAGAAAACAATCTCAGAATGACTTGGATAAGTAAAAGTCTTCCAAAGTTATTACCACATAAAGTGACACATGTCAGATTTTCAAAAATAAGCCTGGTCACGAAGGTGCAAAATGGGCCGGCCATTAAGGTGTTAAAGGGGTTGTCTAACTTTAGCAAATGGCATTTATTTTGTAGATAATGTCAATACAAGGCACTTACTAACCAAAAATGAATCCATCCTGCAAAGGAGGCAATATGGAAAATCACAATATAGTAAGCGCCTTGTATTAATTTTGTCTACATGATAAATGCCGTATACTGAAGTGACACAACCCCTTTAAGTAGTAAGCAAAAATGGTTAAACAAAAAATATGTCCTATATTTTAGATTCTTCAAAGCAGCTTTGCATACTCTTTGCTCTCCCAATTAGCTTCATGAGGTAGTCATGTTTTTTCAAAAATGTCCGTGCCCTGATGGTTGCGGGCCACACAGAATGGCGGACCACCTGACTGGGCGTCCTTTGTCTAGAGTTAACCCATAAAAATGTAATATTTATTTATTGAGTCCTCTGTCTCATTTGCTGATAAATACATTTAGATTTTTTTTTACCCGACCCTGAAGAACACATAACCTACTTAAAGGGGTTATTTGGAAATCTTAAAAAAAGAAAGAAAAAGTGGCCTGTCCATTCTTGATTTGGATTTCATACAGATTGTAATGGGCAGGAATGAAAATTCTATGTCAAAACCAAATCAGAAAAAGTGTGAAAAAAATGCATCCGTTCTTTTTTCAGCATAGAAAATACTCTGTGCAAACATGCTGAAAAGGCTTCCTCACTGCAGAGCGAGGAGGCCACATAGTAGTGTCACACATCTCTGTATACTCAAGCGGTACTGACTGAGTTCGGTAAAAATGTATATTATTTACAGACATGGCACGGATTACATTGTTTTATGTCCAGTATATTGGGCTGAGCAGGCGCTACGGAGTTTCTATTGAAATATTCGAATAGCTTAAGCAGTTTAATTAGAGATGAGTGAATCGAATCCCACGAAGTGGAATTCAATCCGAATTTCAGGATTAATTAGATTCACCTCGAAGCCACTCACCTCACTCGTGCTTCGTGTAACGATTTAACCTGAAATAGTGTAAAAACAAAAAAATCCATTCTTACCTCCTTCATTTGCTTGTGATGGGCCACCAGCTGTCATCTTGATTGAAGATCTTGGCCGAAATCCCGTGCGTTGTGACGTATGACATCACCACGTCGTCCGGTGTGATGACGTAATCTCGCGCCGCTCAAGATTTCACACCAGATCTTCAAGCAAGATGGCAGTGGCCGGCCAGTCGTGAGCAAATGGAGGTGGTAAGTTTTATTTAAATATTTTTTATGATAATTTTAAATAGTTTTTACACTCAGATGCCGCGATCATGTATGACGAGCGGCGCTATTGCAGCTTCCTGTCATTGCACCAACTACTTACAAAAAATGCGCTTTGTGACAAAGTAATATGTCCCGAAGCAAATTTTTTTTGTAAAATTCGCTCATCTCTAAGTTTAATTGACAGGAGCGTTCACATTCTTATTTTTGGACTACAAAATTGCTGCCAACTACAAGTCAGACAATACTCTCTATTTAAAACACAGATAAAATTAGCTTACTTTTCTGTTTCCCATGCCCTGTGTCTTCAGACGTTTCTCACAGACATCCTCTGGATCTCTGCCTTAACTTTTTTTTTCATGGTAAATGTGTAGAAATGCTGATCCTGCCGAATAAAAAATAAATTATGCAAGCAGTTCTGGATATACAATTGATAATGAAAAGCTGCTGATTGAAAAATACATGATAGGTTTTCCCAATAAAAATATTGTTTAGATATTTCTAAAAAACTGACCTGCAAAAATCAAGAGAATTAAAATATCAATGCACCATGACTGTGTAAGGGTCAGCTCATGCTGGGAAACTACCGTAACATATCCATTGATGTACCTACTGACTTTAATGGCCAAATATGTTCTTTTAGGAATATGATTGTCCAGTAAATATTTTCATGATAGTTTCATAGCTAGTCCTGCTCTAAGGGCTCTTTCACACTTGCGTTGTCCGGATCCGGCGTGTACTCCACTTGCCGGAATTACACGCCGGATCCGGAAAAACGCAAGTGAACTGAAAGCATTTGAAGACGGATCCGTCTTCAAAATGCGTTCAGTGTTACTATGGCAGCCAGGACGCTATTAAAGTCCTGGTTGCCATAGTAGTAGTGGGGAGCGGGGGAGCAGTATACTTACAGTCCAGTGCGGCTCCCGGGGCGCTACAGAGTGACGTCAGAGCGCCCCATGCGCATGGATGACGTGCCATGCGATCACGTCATCCATGCGCCTGGGGCGCCCTGACGTCACTCTGGAGCGCCCCGGGAGCCGCACGGATGGTAAGTATACTGCTCCCCCGCTCCCCACTACACTTTACCATGGCTGCCAGGACTTTAGCGTCCCGGCAGCCATGGTAACCATTCAGAAAAAGCTAAACGTCGGATCCGGCAATGCGCCGAAACGGCCGGATCCGGATCAATGCCTTTCAATGGGCATTAATTCCGGATCCGGCCTTGCGGCAAGTCTTCAGGATTTTTGGCCGGAGCAAAAAGCGCAGCATGCTGCAGTATTTTCTCCGGCCAAAAAACTTTCCGGTCCTGAACTGAAGACATCCTGATGCATCCTGAATGGATTTCTCTCCATTCAGAATGCATTAGGATAAAACTGATCAGGATTCTTCCGGCATAGAGCCCCGACGACGGAACTCTATGCCGGAAGAAAAGAACGCAAGTGTGAAAGAGCCCTAAGCTGAGAACCGCATACAAGTGTATCCAGTCTAATCATGCGCTAAACAGCTAGAACTCCACACTGATACACTGTAGCAAACTCTGAGAGATTGCTACAACTTCATAAGCTACCAGCGCAATGCCTGGATTTAAAACATATGTATCCACTTCTTAGGTTACTTCAGGACTAGGTACAGTCATACTGCCACTTGTCAATGTTAACAACATTGGGAGAGATTTACTAAACTGAAGGAGTCAGAATTTGTCTTATCACTGTATGCATGGAAATCATCTAAAATTTAACTTTTAAAGGGTTGTTCCAAGACATTCCGATGACCTATCCTCTAGATAGAAAAAGGTATTTATGAAAGCAGCACCAATGTCCCTTCTAGACTCCCTGTCGGCAACCATAGATCCTCCGGTCGCCCCATATACAATACCAAGCAGAGTAGACGGCAGCATGTCCTTCAAGGTTTCTTTATTTAAATTGGGTCCATAAAAATGTACAGAAAATGCCAAAGATAGTGCAACGTTTCGACTATATCCTGCTTGAAAAAGTCTAGGATATAGTCAAAACATTGCACTATCTTTGGCACTTTCCGTACATTTTTATGGACCCAATTTAAATAAAGAAACCTTGAAGGACATGCTGCCATCTACTCTGCTTGCTATTGTATAGATAGGTCATCAGTATCTGATCGGTGACAGTCCGACACCTGGGACTCTCGCCGATCAGCTGTTTGAGAAGGCAGTTCATCAGACACATTCATCAGTCACATGGCCTAGGCGCAGCTCAGCCTCATTCCCTTGTGTCTGTCTGCATTTACATCTGTTTGGCAGCCCTCTGTCTCTGGTACTGTCATCTGTTTGACATGGCTCTCCTTGTATTATGTTTACGGGCAGGGCAAGTGTGATCCTTTAACTCTATTGTGGTCCCCTGAAGAACCCTAGTGAGGGAAACATGTCGGAACAGTGTAGGGTCAATTAGGTTTAGTAGGGGTAAGTTCCGGTGTGGGGTTGATCTACCATCAGGATGATTCCCCATGTTGAGTGGTAGTCAGGGTTAACTACAGATAATCCTTAAACCCTTATGCCTTAACACATCTTTATCCCCTATATCTTTACTACATTTTTGTCCTTCTTATTGCTCTACTTTTTACGTTTTCTGACTTTTTACCTGTTTTTACCTCCCTTGCAACTTTTACAAAAAATGGGTGGTGTCTGGGCAGGAGGAGGTGAGTTGTGGGCAGTATCTCAGCGGCATGACTCATACAGCAACAGTTTTTAGACTAGAAATCTACACCGATTCCCTAGCTTGTGCAGACTTCTTTTTCTAACACGGGGACCTCCTGACGATCCTGAATAGCCGGGCTTATTACATTCCACCTAATGTGCCTGTAGATGCACCAAATTTATATTCCAGCAAAAGCCATGTAGATAAATTTGGCACATCTATAGAAAGCCTGACTAAAGGGAGATTTACACCGCACAATTGTTGGGCCTTTTTTCGGGAACACATGTTACTACGAACACTCGTTCCCAATAAGCCGCCCGTGTAATTGTGCTGCCGATCAACCCGATGGATGAGCAAAAAGCACAATAATCTTTCTTGCAGCACATTAACTTGTCATTTCTGGGCAGCAGATTGTGCTGTGTAAACAGTGATCTGCTGCCCAGAAACTATGAATTTGTATGAAGACGAGAGATCGCAGTAGTGATTCCTCGTCCCTGTAGAGTGGAGATGTTTGCTGCATGTAAATGCAGCAAGTTGTTAGAGAAGAAAAGTCCACCTTAAATAAATCCGCCTTAAGTTTACACTTCTAAATATTAGACTGGAGTAGTAATCTGCCGCAGTATCCTCATTCACTCTCTGCATGCTAAGGCTACTTTCACACTAGCGTTTTTCTTTTCCGGCATAGAGTTCCATCACAGGGGCTCTATACCGGAAAAGAACTGATCAGGCATATCCCCATGCATTCTGAATGGAGAGTAATCCGTTCAGGATGCATCAGGATGTCTTCAGTTCAGTCGTTTTGACTGATCAGGCAAAAGAGAAAACCGTAGCATGCTACGGTTTTATCTCTGGCTAAAAAAACTGAAGACTATCCTGAATGTCGGATCCGGCATTTTTCCCTATAGGAATGTATTAGTGTCGGATCCGGCATTCAAAATACTGGAATGCAGGATCCGTCCTTCCAGTCTGCGCATGTGCAGACCTTTAAAAATGAGAAAAAAATAAATATCGGATCCGTTTTGCCTGATGACACCGGAAAAACGGATCCGGTATTGCAATGCATTTTTCAGACTGATCAGGCATTTTTCAGACTGATCAGGATCAAACAACTCAAGTGTGAAAGTACCCTTATACCTTAAAAATGTGGAAGAATTGAAATACAAAGTACTTTTCCAAGCTGTAAACCGTTTTTTTTTTTCAATACCTTTTCAGTTTCTAAAACCGAAAAACTCCTTCTGCTTTATTAATACGCTTCTGTATTTATATAAAACGTATCTGTCTTGGGACAAACATTGGTGAAGATTGATGGGTTTTCTTTTCCAAGGACTCAGATTAGTGCTGAAATGGGTTCTGTTTTTTTTTTCTCTTTAATGTGTGTCCAAGAAAAGTAAGTTTAAAAGATGATTAGATTAGTGCCGGTTTTTTTTGTTGTTTTTTTTTTTTACCACTACCAAAGTAGAGCCTATTAGACGAGTATACATTCTCCTCTGCAATGCCAACCAAGTAGCCACCTCCAAAAAATGCCCCGGAGAGATGTCTAGCAAAAAACATGTACATCTTTATTAGGGAAATCCATAAAATTACATTAAAAATAGTAATACATACCGCGACATACCTACACAACAGCAGAGACGCTAGTGTAATTATCACAGGTACAGCACTGGTCAGCATATTCCTTGTAAGAAGTCTATACATTACCTCACGTATACCGCTAAAAATCAGTACTAACCCATAAGGGTATGTGCTTTAGCGTTACTATATAAAAATCTGATAAGCAGTTGAGAGAGGCTGTGCAATGAAGGGGTTTGGGGTTATCTGGTGTCCTAGGGCAGTGAAGGGGTTAATGGTTAAAGGGGTTGTCCCACAAAAAATATTCTACTGGATGTCAAACTAACTTACCTGTCTAGGCTCCAGTGACGAGATCTCCAATGCGCTGCAAAGCCACGCCCCCTTGTGACGCACACAGCATCCCTAGCAACAGGATGCAATATTCTGTTTCTCCCCACAGCGGGAATGTACTGGAGGAAAACTAGCAGTGCTTCATCATTCAGCTGTTCTGTTCCTGTGTGCTGTGTCTGACTAATGGACCGATCAGGTTCTGATCCTGGGACTCTGTGCCCTATTTAAATCCCTTGCTGGCAATTCACCCTTGCCAGTTATAGGTTCACTCCCTTGCTGTGCTGCTGGTTCTCTGTGAGTGTTTTGGATTGTTTAGTATATTGACCTTGGCTTGCCTCTGACCTTCCTCTGTCTTGTGATTTTGTACCGTGATATCCTTCTGGTTCTGACTATGGTTTGGATATTTTGACTACCCTCCATCCTTTGATTTTGTGCTGTATTGTCCTCCCGATTTTGACCTATTTCCATACAACCCTTCTCTGTGTGGTCGTGTCTCTGTGTCTGTCTGTCGACCAGTTGCAGACTTGCCGCTTAGGGCTTGCACTTCAAGGAGGCAGGGAAAGTGGGTTGGGTTCCAGTCAAGGCTCACTGTGTTCATATTTCCTGCCTGCTGTGCTGACACTGGATCTAGATACTTTCGTAATTGCATGTAATAAAAATTGTATTATAGCCGGTAAGTTATTCAATGAAATTTATCTGTATAGCTCCAGCTGTTTTATCTTTTTCTAGTTTCTCTTTCCTGCTCACTGAGACGGAAGCACATGCTTAGTTTCATCCTTCAACTGCCATCAGCTGCAGCAGAAAGGACACGCTTCCTGAAAAAGTACACATGCCTAATTTGCCATCTTGAAATACATCTAGCAGGACAATTGGAGCAATAAATGGGGAAACCTTTGAATCCATGTGGGCAGTGAAGAAGGATTCGCTGATAGGTTCTGATGCCTCAGGTCCAGGTGAAACTCAAGTTGGGCGGTCCCAAACAAGAGTATTTACCATGTGGAGTTTTAAGGGATTTTAACTCAATCTGGAATGATTAAGGCTCTTTTGTGCTTTCAACCTGAACGCACACTCAGAGTCCGCGCATGCGCCCTGGTGACTTCTTCCTGGCAAGTATACTATACTGGCCAGGAAGAGGTCACCAGGGCGCATGCACGGACTCGGCGTGCTCGTTCAGTACAGCGCGCGGCCCGGCCGGGAGAAGACATCAATGAAGATGGAGCCCGCTTCCCTGCCGAAACCAGGAAGTGGACGGCGCGCCGGGAGCAGGTAAGTATAAACCTGCATCTTAAGAAAACCCCTTTAAGTTTGAAAGTTGGTCTGTGCTATGCCTTTGTTTCCTTGGATTGAACAAGGAAGTGAAATAGAAGATGAGATGTAGAAGTGTATAATAGCCACTTAAACTTGAAGGGATTATCCTTTACATCTCAGAATTTTAATTTCTTCCAGTCTGCAAGGCTAGTAAAATTCCTGGTGGTCTAGTGGTTAGATGCCTGGTGTCTAGTGGCTTACTCAGCTCCCCGGACTCCCGGGAAATTGTGCTGTAATAACTCACTAAACAAAATCAGCCTCTCAGAATCATCTGCACTGATCATAGAGCAGAAGTCAGGGGGGTCTCTACAGTTAGGTACAGCTCAGTGTGATGAACATTCATCAGAAAATATGGACCTGATGTGGAAAGTATGAATTTTTGTCAGCTTGCTGCTATGGTCCTACTCTTTAAAGGGACACTGACAAGCCCAATTAGCATATTGAGTTATATATATATCACAGTACAGGTCATATAAAGTGTATTAGAATCATGTAAGTATCCCCCCTGCCCACCTTATAAATACGGAAATATAAAGTTTTATAACCTGCTTGTCTCCTCTCCAATCTGCCCAAGGGGCGGCGTTTCATCTGAAAATGCGCCCAGCCAGCCGCTCCCAACTGCCGTTCTGAAGCCCCGCCCAGCTCATCAATATTCACTTCGCTGGGCGGCGGCTACAACTCTCCCTACAGCAGAGGCTGCAGCACTTGAGTCCGGAGAGTTGTAGCCGTCGCCCAGCTATGGAAAGCTATGGAAATGTAAATAGAGTGATTCCCTGTCCCTTATGTTTGTCAATCCCTCATGACTCTGTAGCCGCCGCCCAGCGAATTGATGGGCGGCACCTGAATATCGCTTCTGGAAGCTAGGATCACATGGGGCTGGGCGCATTTTCAGATGAAACGCCGCCCCTTGGGCAGATTGGAGACCGGACAAGCAGGTTATAAAACTTTATATTTCCGTATTTATAAGGTGGACAGGGGGGATACTTACATGATTCTAATACACTTTATATGACCTGTACTGTGATATATATAACTCAATATGCTAATTGGGCCTGTCAGTGTCCCTTTAATAAATGGAGGCCCTGGGTGATTTCCCAGTTTTTCAATTCCAGTAGGAACAGAGAATCGAAAGCACTGAAACCAGCAAATGCCAGGCACCAACGGTGTCCAACAGGCCCCATTTACTGTAATAGGCTTCCACCAGGTTTCTGCTATTCTGTCGGACAAAATACCCCTGCACGCAGCAGTATTTTGTATTCCTTTTCTGCCTACTGGAACCTCCTGCGGGGATCAAACTGCAGAAACTGCTTTCATTTTTTTTATCAATTCTGTTTTAATTTTTTTTTTTATAAAAGGAATAACACATGGAAATGACAACATCATGAGATCAGTTCAGGGCTCTCACAAGCGGTCCAAAACGGATCAGTTTTGCCCTAATGCATTCTGAATGGATAAGGATCTGCTCAGAATGCATCAGTTTACCTCTGATCAGTCTCCATTCCGCTCTGCAGGCGGACCCCAAAACACTGCTTGCAGTGTTTTGCTGTCCGCCTAACGATGGGGAGGCAAACGGATCCGTCCTGACACACAATGTAAGTCAATGGGGACGGATCCGTTTTCACTGACACAATATGGCACAATAGAAAACTGATCCGCCCCCCATTGACTTTCAATGGTGTTCAAGACAAATCCGTTTTGGCTATGTTAAAGATAATACAATTTTTATGAGCCCTGAATAAAATAACCCTAATTCTACACATCCTACCTTGATTAGGGTGCTGCAACACTATGTATGTTACCTGGCATTTTTTGGCATGTTAAAATGTCATGAAAATCATGTATTTTTATAAGTATTTTTGTAGTGGCATTTTTTTTTTTCCCTACAGAAATCTGTAGCAGAGCATGTCAATGATGTCAAAATAATACAAAAGGAACAAAAACTTAAATACTAAAAAACTATTGTTTGTAGGGCATTTCATGGTCTGCATGTAACTGATCTGTTTGTGGTGTGTTTTGCAATTTTTTTTTAAAGCAAATCCATAGTGTATAACAGGTCCTAAAACTCGGCTGGTGCCATGTAATTATTAGATCATTATTTATTTCAATCTATTTTTAAAAGTGAAAAATAATTTTTAAGAATTTTGTAATTGCATGTAATAAAAAAATTGTATAGCCACTGAGCTATTCAATAAAATGTATCTGTATAGCGCCACCTGCTGTTTGTTCTTTTCCTTATTTCTCTGTCCACCTTAGGGTACTTTCACACTAGCGTTATTCTTTTCCGGCATAGAGTTCCGTCACAGGGGCTCGATAGTGGAAAAGAACTGATTTATCCCCATGCATTCTGAATAGAGAGTAATCTGTTCAGGATGCATCAGCATGTCTTCAGTTCAGTTTATTTGACTTTTAAGGACTGGAGATAATACCGGCTTTATCTCCATCCAAAATTCCGGAACACTTGCTGGAATGCCGGATCCGGCATTTTTTCCTATTGACATGTATTAATGCCGAATCCGGCCCCGGAACACAAAACGGATTTGGCATTGCGGTCTGCGCATACTCAGACCGCAAAAATTGTGGAAACAAAAATGCCGGATCCGTTTTTCCGGAGAGACGGATCCAGCACTTCAATGCATTTGTCATATGGATCAGGATCCTGATCCATCTGACAAATGCCATCAGTTTGCGTCCGTATTGCCGGATCCGGCAGACAGTTCCAGCGATGGAACTGCATGCCGGAATCCTTTGCCGCAAGTGTGAAAGTACCCTTACTAAGGTGGTCTCACACTCTCAGTTTAAATCTTTAGCAGTCACCAGGTGTATTTTCTGTTAGAAGCTGTGGCAGTTAGGGGCAGAGAGCTGCAGCAGAAAGGACACACCTCCTAAGAAAGGAAATACCCCCTGAGCTGTGTGAGGGAGAGCTGCAGCAGAAAGGACACACTTTGTTAGAAAAAGCTTATCATATATATGTCTGCCATTTTTTATATCAGCCATGGCATAACCCCTTTAAGGGTTGTTTTTCTTTTAGATGAACAGTAAATTTACTGAAAATAATGTTGACATAATGAATTTAAAAGTATTACATTTATAGTATTTTATGACTTAGTAAAATATATTTTATTACTACTGCTGTAATTGAAAAGTAGTAATATGTTATCATTACTGTATTTCACTTTTCATGTAGTAATTTTCATCTCGCTCATGTTTCTCTCGCTATGTTCCCATTTGTTTGACCTTTCCCAGGACATAAGTGGGACAGGAACTGTATTCTGTTGCATTTCACTGAATATTTTTCTTTCCCTAGAGACTAAAATGTCAAAATGTCTACCAGAATATTGTTGACCAAAAATATCCTGGATGTAACTTTACTGTGACTAGCTAAGCTACAGAACTCTGAACGCCTGACAATAGCCGGCATACAGGAAGTATCTGGTTTGATGTCTGGCTAGTGATTTATTCATCTAATGTATATAATAACATAGTAATACTAGAAAAAGTACCCGGCGCTGCCCGAGTATGAAGTGTTATCTGTTTGTGTGTTTATTAGATTTGTTCCAAGGGTTCCAAGGGTGCCCAGGAAGTCAATCCATGCCCTTGTTTTTTTAAAACTGTGACCTCCACAGCACCCCACCCCTTTAACAATGACCTCCACATTGCCCCGCCCCCTTAACAGTGACCTCCACAGCACCTTGCACCCTTAATAGTGACCTATAACAGTGAAGAAAAATGGCTGATTTGTTATGAAAACCTGGTGTAAAACCATAGTTGCCAACTGTCCCAAATTTGCAGGGACTGTCCCTGATTTTCAGGGACAGTTCTGGCAAATTTGGGCTGTCACGGGCTGAAATGAGCGGGGCTAATGGTAACCCCATCTCTGATACAAAAAGCTATGAAATATTGGTGCGTGATCCTACCACACAGCATCAATTGCAACTCTCTTTTTTAATATGAATTCCTATTCCCCCAACATCCAAAAATTGCTACCTTCTATGGACTTCCTATAGTCCACAAGGGGTTACACCTCTAAAAGGGAGGCCAATAGTTTCGGGGGTTGTAAATTTGACTCAAAATGCTGGTATTTATATTGATAGAATTTTACGTCCCTTTGTTCTATCTCTTACATCGTGTATACGTGAAACGATGGACCTGCTCAAAAAACTTGACGGAATAGTGGCTGGCCTCGATTGATGTTAAGGCCCTCTGTACATCCATCCCACACTAAATGGGACTGAGGGATACCAAGCATTTCCTTGATACCAAAAGCAATCATTACCAGGGCCATAACAGTTTTGTTCTTCGTTTACTGGAATTCATCTTGACTCATAACTATTTTGCATTCGATTCTAAGTATTACCACCAACTCAGGGGCACCTCGTTGGGGAGTCCTTGTGCCCCAACTTATGCTTATTAGCTCCTGGGCTGGTGGGGGGATATAAGAGTTTTTTCTGACCAATATGCTAACTGGTTCTCACATATTTTACTGTGGGTAAGATATATCGATGACATTCTAATACTGTGGTCAGGTGAGAAACGAGATTTTCAGTTATTTGTCGAGGCACTGAATTAGAACAATATTGGGTTATTTTTTACCCATGAGATACAGAAAAATTATATAGATTTTTTAGATATTCGGCTATGCATAAAAGATAATATGATTCAGACATCTTTACATTGCAAAGAGACCTCTACTAACAGTTTTTTGCAATGGGGGACTTTTCATACCACCCCACTAAAGAAGGGGATCCCAAAGGCACAGTTCCTCAGAATACGGAGGAACTGTACAAGGGATGAGGATTTTGAGGAAGAGGGTACCATTCTATATCAGAGATTTCGAGAAAAAGGATATCCCCGAGAAAAGTATTAAATCAGGCATGGGAATTTGCATGGTAATGCAACAGAGCGAAGCTATTAACCCCAAATAGCAGAAAACAAGATGACAATACTATAAGTATTATTGGAACTTTTGATTCCTTGGCACAGGAAATTAGAAATATACTTTGTAAATATTGGTCACTTCTGAAAACTCATCCGGACATCTCAGGATTCATTTCAGAATTTCCAGCAATTACGTAAAAACGTGGGCGTAACTTAAGAGATACCTTGGTTCACAGTCATTTTAAGTCTCACAAAAAAGAGACATGGCTGACCAATAGACAGACTGGTACCTTTCGCTACGGCCATTGTAAAGCTTTTCCAATTTATCGATAGGGGGTCTCAGTTTTCAGATTCTGGTGGACATAGGGTATATCATACCCGCTCTTTTGCTAACTGCAACACCAAGGGTGTGATATATTTATGTAAATGCGCGTCAAATTTGATGTTTGTAGGCAAAACATGCCATGCATTTAAGAGATGGATTTTGGAACATGTGGGGGATGTGAGAAACAAACGTGACAGACATGTGACTTTGAAACATAATGGTGATGCCAGAGTTCTGACATTTTGAGTGTTAGAGACAATTAGGACAGGTATTAGAGGTGGAGATCACGACCCCATTTTGAAATAAAAAGTAGCCAGATGGACATATACTGTAGGTTAAATACTATCACCCCTTGTGGCCTTAATGAGTATATTGATTTTGCGTGTTTCATTTAAATAATGATTTTTTGGACTAGTCTGTCTATAGTTTTTTTTATCTATGGGTGAGGTAGGGTGTTACTTACAATCAAATGTTGCACCCATTTTATATACCTTATAAGATGTGGGATAGTAACCTTCCCCATATTTTACCTCCCCATCCCCCATCCTATAAGCTGGTATGAAGTGACACTTGTTAATGGTAAAATATAACTTTTCAATAGTCAATCATCTTGTAGTAGTAGGGTACAGTGGCTTTGCCATCTCTACCATAAGTTGTATGCCGAATGGTTTCTTTGTCCTTCCTCCTGTATTTCCAGTAGATCTGCGATTCACTGCCTGTATTTGCGTTCCACCATGCGTTCTACCGCCGTCTTCCGGTCACATGACTTCCGGTTTTCGGGTTGCGGGTATTTAGAGCGACGCCAACTACATGTAGGTATGGACAGAGACTGGATTCTCCATCTAGATGGCCACCACTGCACCACCAATGTTCCTGTGCTGACCTAGAATGACCTAATTATCATACCCTCTCCAGGCTTGGCATTTCAATTGGGATTAAAGGGGTTGTCCAGGTTCAGAGCTGAACCTGGACATCACTCCATTTTCACCCCGGCAGCCCCCCTGACATGAGCATCGGAGCAGTTCATGCTCCGATGCTCTCCTTTGCCCTGCGCTAAATCGCGCAGGGCAAAGGCATTTTTCTGAGTTCCGGTGACGTACCGGGGCTCTCTATGGGGCTGACAGGAACCCCGGTGACGTCACCGGCACTGATGGGCGGGATTTGGCTCTGCCCTAGCCAGTAAAACGGCTAGGGCAGAGCTAAAGCCCGCCCCTCAGAGCCGGTGACGTCACCGAACACACTGCTGGGCGGAAGTTACCGCCCGGCAGTGTGTTATTGTAAACACAAGAGCCTGTGCCCTGCGCGATCTAGCGCAGGGCACGGGAGCGCATCGGAGCATGAGATGCTCCGATGCCAGGCTCAGGAGGGCTGCCAGGGGTGAAAATAAGGGTATGTCCGGGTTCAGCTCTGAACCCGGACAACCCCTTTAAGGGAAGTATGAACATATTCTCTCCCCTTTCTGCTACATCGATTGATTAGTTTGATTAGCCTTTCGTGCTGTTTTTCCAATTTTATTTATAAAGCCATATCATTGCTATCAGTATTTAACTAGTATGTGGTATGTTTTCAAAAGGGGCTTATTAGTACCAGCTTTGTGGAGATTGGATGTGTGATGCAGATGCATTATATTTGGTCCTAAATTTGTGGGAATTGTTATTCTTTATGGCCATAAGATTGACCATATGGGCACTATTACAATAGTTTAATCAGATTCGCACATATATCATTTGCCTCCATTTTTGTATTGTTTGCTTTGTGGAGTTTTTTTTTGTGTTATATGTGATCCCCTGATGAACTGACCCCAGAGAATGGTTCAGAGAAACGCGTCGGGACAAAGTTTGCATTCCTGGGACATATGATATGCGCTCCTTTTTTCCACTGGTGATCAAACTTAGACGCCACTGGTTTATTTGGGAGCATATATGTATTATGTGCGATTATTTATTTATGTTGTAACTTTATTATTTTCTGATACATGCATTGACCAATGACATTACTGTTCGACTGTAGTCATAATAGATCTCTTCTCAGGTGGCGGTATCTATCCCTTGTCAGGGACATATAGGGCCTATCAGAAGGTTCCTGACACGGGATCGCCCCTATTGGGGCAGCCATTCCGTTTTTCTAGGCAGGGCTTCAAGTTTGATAGAGCAAGTGTGAGGGTGAGATATTTTTCCTTTTCTTGTCCCGCCCAGCATTATTGTTAATGGCTTTTTATAGGCACAATCTGGGTGAGTTTTAATGATCATCAGTAAAGGTTATGTTTTATACTGGTGAAGGTACTCTATGATTATATGGTCCTGAGGAGGGAAACATACTTTCCAGTTCCTTTACTCTCCTGCTGCTGCAGCACCTGGGTCCCCCGCTGTGAACGTTTCATTTGGCGCTGATGACTGACCACAGTGGTGACCTACCTTTGTTTCATGTCAATTGGTCATGAAATGCAAGAAGGGGCAGGTTACTGCTGTGACCAGTGATTGGTCGCAGAGGTGTCAAACTAGATGCAGCAGACAAGCAAAGATGCCAGAACCCAGAGATGGGAGCTGGTAGGTATGCTTCCCTCCACAGATCTTGCCATAGGGGGATGGAGGTCTGCCATAAGACTTGCAGAAGATAAACAACCCCTTTAAGGCACAGTCAGTGTGTAAACGTCATCCCCTATGGGGTGGGGTTGGGGGGTCAAAATGACTGGAGAGCAGTATTCTTTTATAATCTACAGGAATCACATGCAAAGAAATGGGTAATAAAAACGGAATACAAGGGCTATGTACTTTTGGATTGCTGATATTCAATGACCCAAGCACATTCTGCCCAATACTTTATTATTCAGAAACCTAGAGACAGCAGTTCTTATGAGAAGCTCTTCATTTTGCCGGAGGTTTATCTTAATCTTCGATCTAATTCTTATGTATTACAAAATAACAACTTCATAAAAATAAGATTTTTGGTATTATTCAATTCAAAGATGTTTTTGTTATTCAATTAGGACTCCTAATAATCTGATACCTAAAATATGCCATCAATGTGTGATCATTATGGGTCTGAACATCCATGATCAGAAGAATGAAGGGATGCTGTGCTAGGTGGAGTTCTGCGGCATCTTCATTGCAGTAACTAATACAACATCATCCATGTCCATGAGGCTTCATCTGAAACTGATAGGTCATGCCAGTAGGCAGACATTGATGGCCTATCCTGCAAAATATCCACTGAAAGGAATAGGACTTCTGGGAACGTGCATGTGCTCTCTCATGTATTTTATTATGTTATTATTTATGTGGATAATGATGATTAAATGTTTTTGCTGGCATATGATGGTGCACATTTTAATGTTACAGGCAATGATTGGCATGATGTTGTTAAAACAAACCATTTTTTAATATACTTAGAGGTTGACTTCATGCTGTCTGGGCACTGGCAGAATGGAGTCAGGAAATCAATAAGGAAATGGCCAATCATTTGTGTTCTGGGGTACATAGAAGGTCGAGCAGAGTGCAGACACCAAAGAGTCCTTATGGTGTGTTTTCGTGTATGTTTTCGGAATAGGTTCCCTTGCACTTGCTTTGACCTAGAATGAATATTTTCCTGTATGAATATTAATAACTTGTTTTTCATGCTTCCTCGGCCAGATAAACTTTGTGGCTCATCTTCTCCACAGATATACTATGGCTTTTCCTGCTTTTCAGGATCAATGGTTCTTATCAGCTCCAGTCTATTCTTCCCTGTAGCTTTCTATAAAAACAAGGAGGCACTTTTTTTGCTTAATTTGCAGTTTAGTTTGTTGACGGAGAATGATGGTAACTGCTGGGTAAACACTCAGATCTCACCTTCTCCAAAAACACAACCAATGACCTGGGAAATATCCGGGCTGTGGCTACATGTTGCTTTTGGAAAGACTTGCAGACCTGTTTCCTCCAGCTGTTTAAGCAGCAGAGGATGTACCAGGGCAAACCAGTTATTGGAATGTGTTTGTTAGAAATGGATGGGGAATAGTGTTGGTTGTATAATTCCAAAACAACAAATGTGATGGTATCCCAATTATCATCAGATTATAAATGACTAGGGATAACGTTAGATGAAGCCAAACGATCTATTTCTGGACTAACCACACATAACAGTTTTTAAGGAGTTGTCATACTAGAAAATTGGTCTGCTTTCTTCCAGAAACAGCACCACTCTTATCCATGGGTCTTGTCTACTATTGAAACTTATCCCCATTCACATTAAGCCATGTAGTCTGTAATATTAAAGTGGTCGGCCACTCTTTCATTTTTTTTCAAAATGTACCCAAAAATGTACTTACATTTATGGAGAACATTTGTGTCAGTTCCCTGCTTTCATAGCAGCCTCCTGTTGGCTTACACCATTCACATCCATTGCTGTGCGACATCCTGGTCCCAACATGGCCATTGATGGAGGCTCATGTTGACCTCTATTGACCTGCACTGTGCATGGCCCTGTGCATGCACTGGTTTTTCTTGCCATGCGCAGTGCAGTTCAATGGAGGCTTGACTTGTGCCTTAACATCTACTATACTGATCACCATAGATAGCTACACTCACTTCACCCTCTTCTTGCTTGTTGGCATTGGGCCACAGACGCAAAAAGTTTGATTTCCTGCTTACTTCTTGCTTCTTGTTCCACCTTTATACTTTATGGTTCAATCATTATTTTATTAAGCGTACAAATAAAAAATGTACATATATATCCAATATGTATACATGAACATTACAAAGGTCATAAACTGTTCACACAGATAGATCTGAGGCAATGATATATTCTAAAGTTAACGTTACAGAGCCCTTATTTCAAATAACAAGCCCGTGATGGCTTCTGGACATGAATCCAAGAGCACACACCTCATATGTACTCCAAATTTCAGACCCGTAACCACATAAGACAGGGAGAGACATCACAAGACATGACGGACCAAGACAAGACATAAACAGAAGGAAGAAGGGAAGGGGGTGTGTAAAATAGAGAGGTTCTGCTTAATATAGTATTTAAGAGCCGTTACCCGGTATAACACCCGTCGTCAGCCAGTCATGAAACGATGTGGATGAGCGAAACTGGTTCCATGGGTCCCAAGTCCCCCAGAAGGCCGAAGCAGATCCCGAATCCACAGCGCCCAACTCAGCCATACGGACTAGTGAGTCCAGAGCCCTGGACCAGGTCACTCTCAAAAGACTCTCTGGGGACCTCCATTGACGGGGAATTATCTGTCTCATAGCTAATATAAAGAATCGAAGGGCGCCCTTTTTGACCTGCGAAATCCGCCCTGAGAACATGGACAAAAGAGCTAAAGCAGGAGAGGGTATAATAGTAGCTTTGTATAAGAAATTATATAAGTCAAAGATCTCCTGCCACAGGGGAGCCACACCTGGACAATCCCACCAAATATGTGTCATGGAACCCCGCGCATTAAGACACCGCCAGCACGTATCAGGAACCTGAGGATAAAATTTGTGTAATCGCACTGGGGTCCTATACCATCTTGTAAGGATTTTATAATTAAGTTCCTGCAAATTACAGGACACAGTTAATTTATGAGTGAACATAAGTGATCTAGACCATTGGTCTGTAGAGAAGGTAGACCCCAGTTCCGATTCCCAATCATACATGAATTTGAGTTTAGTCCCTTGAGTGTCTATGGAGGAATCCTCTCTCTCCCCAGAGTTCAACATGGCATACAGTAAAGATATAGCATGATCAGGAGCAGACCTCGCCGTGCACATCTTTTCAAATTCAGTCAGTGGAGGACATGACTGCAATCCAGGTATCAGGGACTTAATAAAGCTTCGCAACTGAAAGTAAAGGAGCCAGCGTCCAGGGCCCGCAGGTATAATGTGTGAGATGTCATCCAAGGGGAGCAGACCATTCTGTTTAAAAACATCTATCAATTTGATCGGATGTCTATTCCGGTTGCCCAGAGCTGGGAGCTGACACAAACCTGTGGGGAGATCCGCATGACCCGTGAGTGTCGTGAGAGGACCAGGAGAGCGTATAAGGCTAAGTTTGACCGCAAATTTAGCCCAAAGCCTAGCTAGGGTGTATAAAAGCATCGGGGATTGTGAGTTAGGTAATAAGCCCAAGGAGGTAGGGGACAACCAAAAAATTCCAGTAGCCAAATGTGGTGCCATTTCATGTTCAATATCCACCCATAGTTTGGTAGAGCGATTGTGACACAAATCAAGCACACAATTCATGATCGTCGCTCTATAGTATGAAATAAAATCTGGTAGTCCCGTACCTCCCATAGCCTTAGAGCGGGACATCAAACTGTAGCTAAGTCTAGCCCTGGGTGCTCTCCATATAAAAACCGATACCATTCTCTTGATTTTAGCAAAATAGGTTAAAGGGATTTTACATGGGATCGTCTGGAACAAATAAAGGAGGCGCGGTAAAATGTCCATTTTAACCACATTAATCCTCCCGAACCAAGAGATCTGGAGTGAAGTCCATTTATGGAAACTGGATTCAATAGCCCTAAGCAAGGGTAAATAGTTAAGTTTAAAAACATGTGCCAAGTTTGCTGGGATGTGAACTCCTAAGTATTTGATGTGTTGAGTGGTCCACTTAAAGGAGAAAGAGTCTTTTAAAGAGTCGACCTCCCGTTGGGGTATGTTTATATTTAAGACCTCAGATTTCTGTACATTAACTTTAAAGTTGCTAAGGCGTCCAAAGAGATCAAATTCACAGAGAATCGAAGGCAGGCCAATCCTAGGAGAAGTTAAGTAAATAAGCAAATCGTCTGCGAACAGGGAGAGTTTGTGTTCCGTACTACCAAGTTTGAGACCCGAAATGGAAGGATTTGCCCGAAGAGCATTAGCAAGGGACTCCATCACAAGAGTGTATAAAAAGGGCGACAAGGGACATCCTTGACGTGTTCCATTCCGGATCTCAAAAGGGGCAGACAGAAGGCCATTAACACGAACACAGGCTGAAGGGGAGGAGTAAAGAGCTAATATCCTATAGATCATTTTGTCTCCCAAACCAATGTGGCGCAGGGTTTCCTCTAAGAACCGCCAGCTCACCCTATCAAACGCCTTCTCAGCGTCTACAGCTAGAAGGCATAGCGGAATTTTAGTGTGTTGTGCCCTCGCTATCAGACCTAACGTTTTAAGTGTATTATCCCGGGCTTCCCGTCTTGGTACAAATCCCACTTGCTCCTTGTGGATACAGCCGGGAATGTGAGGATGGATTCTCAGCGCCAAAAGCTTGGCATACATTTTGAGATCCACATTGAGCAAGGAAATAGGCCTATAATTAGAACATGAAGCTGGGTCCCTGCCTGGTTTTGGGATAACCGTGATATGAGCCTGGAGGGCTTGCCTAGTAAATGGACAATCCGGTGAGATGGAATTAAAGGTTCCAACCATTAAGGGTGTGAGATCTTCTCGAAGGATTTTATAAAATCGAGAGGTCAGCCCGTCAGGACCTGGGGATTTCCCATTCTTCAGATTCTTGATCACTGATTCTAGTTCCGATAGGGTAAAATCATCTTCCAACGTGGCCGCATCTTCACCCGGTATGGGGGTGGGGCCAAATTGAGTTAGGTACTCACGGGTTACATCACCAAGGGATTCCTGCGGGAGAGTAGACGATGGGAGATTATATAGGGACGCATAAAAGGATTGAAATTCAGCCGTGATATCTACTGGATTATGCACGGACCCTCCTGCAACCGTGTTAATTGAGGGGACGTGAGTCAGAGCAGTTCGGGGATGCAAGGCCCTAGCTAGCCAGCTACCACATTTATTACCATATTCAAAAAACCCGTGTCTAACTTTATCTCTAAAACAAAGAGATTTCTGGTCGAGTATCTGCAGTATTTGATGCTGAACTAAAGAAATGTCTGATTTTAGAATATCAGAAGGGGCATTCTTATTCAAGTTTTCTTTCATGGCCAGATCAGATAAAAGAGACCTCAATTTGTGGGAGCGTTCTTTTTTTAATCTGAAACCATGTGAGATAAACACCCCCCTAAGCACGCATTTGAGGGCCTCCCATTTAATAGGGGGGGCTGTCAAATCCGACAGATGGTCCGTGGTAAAGTCAGCAATAGCCTTCCGGATGTCTGCTAAGCAGGCTGTATCCGACAGCAGATTGTCATTCAGTCTCCATGACAAGGGCCGGGGGCAGGAAGAAATAACGCCACACACCGGAGCATGATCAGACCACAGGCGAGTGTCAATAGAGCATTTAGGCCCAGAGTCCAGCAGTTGTTGAGATATAAAGATATGGTCAAGTCTACCATAACTGTTATGGATTGGGGAGTGGAAGCTATAATCCCTGACACCTGCATGCAGAATGCGCCACAAATCTACCAAGCGAAGTGCCATGAGCTCAGATTTGAATCTGCGCAAGGAACTCGGGGAGATCGAGGACTTACCAGATGAGGCATCTAATCTTGGGTCCATCACTAGATTGAAATCGCCTCCAAGTATGATCGGAGATCCATCTGCAAACTTGGATAATTTTTTCAAAATCTTGGATCCGAATGTCGTCTGTCCCTGGTTAGGAAAATAGACATTAGCCACAGTTATAACAGAGTGATCCACAGAGAGCTTAATGAAGAGAAACCTGCCTTTCAAATCTATCTCAGAAGACAAGACAGTATGGCTAAACGATTTGTGGAGCCCTATAGAAACCCCTCCCGATCTGCTGGTGGGATTAGGACCATGGAACCAAGTCTGGTAATAACGATTGGAATAGCGGGGAACGGCACCTGTTTTAAAATGAGTTTCCTGAATCATAGCAATCATAACTCTTTTTTTATGGAGGCTGTATAAAATCTGGCTACGCTTCTCGGGTTTATTGAAACCCCTAACATTAAAAGTGCAAAACGATATGGGAGCCATTGTGAGTGACATTAGAGGAAGGCATGCACAATCTGTCAGAACCTTTCAGTACCATAAGAAATACAGTAGCGGTAGAGGGAGGGACACATAAGGAGGGGAAGACAGAAAAGGGCACAACAAGACACAAAAAAGTGAACGTATAGAACATGTAAATCCTATTTAGGAGAACCGACACCATCAGTTCAAAAGGTGCTAGGTAACGACTGAGGTCGTTCGCAGCGAACCACGCCGCGATCCCTAAGTGAGGTAGGGAGAAAGCAAGGACCGACCGTCTCCTTACTGGACTCCAACTTACAATAACGCAAGCATAACATTTGCTGAAAGAAACAGGACAGGTGTGAATGAAAGTCTAGAAGACCCGAAAATAGTATGCATATAACGTCTATAACATTATAGAACAATGAAGATAACAGGAGGATGTAAATCCCTCAAGAAAGTGAGCAAGAACACCCCAACAGTCACTCATCAGGATCAGGCCCACGTCTAGGCGCTCTCTTCTGCTTGGGTGAGATCATCTGCCATCTTTCCCTCTGTGGGATCGGGATGGGTTGCCTCATGCTAGGCCAGTCCGGCAACTCCAGAGGCGGGATATCAAAGGTTGCACAGAGATTAGGGGATCTGAATACAGCCGACCTTCCTTCTTTAGAGGCATACAATTGAAATGGGTACCCCCATCTGTACGGAATGTCCTTGGCTTTGAGCGCTGTCAAAAGCGGTTTCAGCGCTTTGCGTAGCTGTAAGGTGCGTCTAGCTAGATCCTGTAAAATGATGACTTCTTTGTCAGCATGCATGATCTTGCCCGCTGATCTGGCAGCTTTCAAGATGGCTTCTTTATCTTTAAAGAAATGTATACGGCATATGACATCCCTGGGGCGGTTGGGATCACTTAATTTGGGACCAAGGGCTCTGTGTATGCGATCTATTTCAAGAGCTTGTCCTGGATCTCTGGAGAGCAAAGCATTGAAGAATGAAATGGCCCATTTCTCAAGATCTTGTGGTAAAATATCTTCAGGGAGGCCTCTAATGCGCAGGTTGTTCCTCCTATTTCTATTTTAAATGTCGTCCAGATGTGTAATAATATCTTGGATCTGAGCAGAGTGTGTCTGGATGACTTGCTGATGTGAGTCTAGGACTCCAAGTACTTGATCCTGCAGGGACTCAGCCTCCTCCACCCTCTGACCCACCTGCTTCAAGTCGTGCTGCAAGGCCTCAATGTCTCTTTTATGAGATGTTTCCAGCCTGGAAAATAAGGCATCTATTTCATGCCTGGTGGGGAGGGATTTGAGGTGGACCTTCCAGTCCCAGTCCTCATCATCTCTTTGTGGCGACATGGATGCCCGTGTATCAAGAAGCGTGGCCTGAGAGCTTCTGCTTCTAGGGGAATGTCCCTGAGGTGCTGCTGAGGGCGACCCTGTGTATGGTGGGGATGAAGCCGCCGACGAGCCGGAGCTTGCTGCTGCCGCATAGGACGCCGGTGAGCCGGTAAGTGTGCCCCTCATCTGCTGCTGCGACTCTGATATCAGCGGGCCCGAGTCCTCATGTTGTAATGGGGATGCGGCTCTGACCTTCTTAGGCGCCATCTTGGAGGAGTCGTCTCCTTCTCTGCCCGCGTCCGCCTGGCTGGAGGCGGCGAAAAAGCGGGAAATCGCTCCCGTTTTGCGGCGTGTCGGAGCGGGCGTCGATGAGGGTCTCCCCCTGCGACCTGTCATGGGATCAACACAGCGGAGAGTGTCCTGTGGGTCGGTGAAGTTGGAGTCGGTCGGGAGCCGAGGTAAAACGCGTCTTACCCGGCCATTGGTTAGCTCCGCCCCCCCCACCTTTATACTTTATAAAGCAACTATGCTCATTTGCCTATAATTAGCGGTAAAAGTTGGGATAAGTCCTCTATGTCCTTATTTATCCTACAAACCGAATAACAGCCAATTGATGTCATGATAAGAAGTCAAAGATAAATGTATGACAGGGCAAATGTAATTAAGGACAATAGTTATATTATCCTACATTAGGAACAATGGCAACAGTGGAACACAATTTGTCTTTGTTAATAATAGCAGAATAATCCTGGTATACCACCAACCAGTGTGGAGGCAAGAAAGTGACTAGAAGGTCCAGTCACACAATTAAAGAGAAGAGTGACAAAAATGTATTGCATGAAAGGTGGTGGACGACCCCTCTGGACATGCTTGGGAACAGCGCTACATTTTTTTCCAAGTTCACCACAAGTTTGACCCAAAAGACAACCAACTACTTTTATTTCAATGTATATTGGTACAAGTGTTTCTATCTTTATTGTTAGACTGACCGTGTCTAGTAAGACATGGCAACAGGAAGTATGGCCCTGTCCTCCATGAGTGGTTGGGAGAAACAAAGTATTTTGGCCCATTCGAATGTAAGAACACATAAGCGTGGGATTGCTTGTTGCTCTCGTAGATGAGTAAGTAGTCTTTAAAGGGGTTCCCTTTCCCACCAAAGGGAGAAGTACATATGCTTGTAAGAGAGTGAGTGGTCCTCTGTAAAAGGTGATTTTTGAGAGAGAAGAGGCACAACAAAAAGGTGGCCCTAAGTAGATGGCGAGTGGGCTTCCTTCAGGTTTCTGCATTTCAGGAGGATGGAGGCAGCTATATCAGCAATAAGCAGCATTGAGCTTGAAAGTCCAGGGAGTTGTGGGTGCTCATGGCTGCTGAAGGCAGCTGGTCTCTTATTTCAGAATACATCTTAAATGGGTTCTCCAGGAATCATGGAAATTAAATACTTAAATATTACTTTATTATAAATATATTCCCAAATACCTTTAATTAGTTATAATGGCTCGTTTTGTCTGGGGAGTAGGGATGAGCAAACCCGAACTGTATAGTTCGGGTTCGTACCGAATTTTGGGGTGTCCGTGACACGGACCCGAACCCTGACATTTTCGTAAAAGTCTGGGTTCGGTGTTCGTCGCTTTCTTGGCGCTTTTTGAAAGGCTGCAAAGCAGCCAATCAACAAGCGTCATACTACTTGCCCCAAGAGGCCGTCACAGCCATGCCTACTATTGGCATGGCTGTGATTGGCCAGAGCACCATGTGACCCAGCCTCTATTTAAGCTGGAGTCACGTAGCGCCGCACGTCACTCTGCTCTGATCAGCATAGGGAGAGGTTGCAGCCGCGACGTTAGGGCGAGATTAGGCAGTGATTAACTCCTCCAAAGGACTTTATTCAGAGATCGATCTGCAGCTGTGGATGATTGAACTGCTGCTATTGAATTGCTCACTGTTTTTAGGCTGCCCAGAGCGTTTTTCAGTCACTTTTTTCTGGGGTGATCGGCGGCCATTTTGTGTCTTGTGGTGTGCCAGCACAAGCTGCCACCAAGTGCATTTAACCCTCAATGGTGTGGTTGTTTTTTTGGCTAAATCCTACATCAGGGTGAAGCTGTCACACCAAGTGCATTTAACCAGCAATAGTCTGGTTATTTTTTGGCCATATACTACATCAGGGGCAAGCTGAGCCTGTCACCAAGTGCATTTAACCCTCAATGGTGTGGTTGTTTTTTGGCTAAATCCTACATCAGGGTGAAGCTGTCACACCAAGTGCATTTAACCAGCAATAGTCTGTTTATTTTTTGGCCATATACTACATCAGGGGCAAGCTGTCACCAAGTGCATTTAACCCTCAATGGTGTGGTTGTTTTTTGGCTAAATCCTACATCAGGGTGAAGCTGTCACACCAAGTGCATTTAACCAGCAATAGTCTGGTTATTTTTTGGCCATATACTACATCAGGGGCAAGCTGTCACCAAGTGCATTTAACCCTCAATGGTGTGGTTGTTTTTTGGCTAAATCCTACATCAGGGTGAAGCTGTCACACCAAGTGCATTTAACCAGCAATAGTCTGTTTATTTTTTGGCCATATACTAATTCAGGGGAAAGCTGCGCCTGTCACCAAGTGCATTTAACCCTCAGTAGTGTGGTTGGTCAAGCTGTCACACCAAGTGCATTTAACCATCAATAGTGTGGTTATTTTTTGGCCATATCCCAGTCTAATTCTGTCAGTAAACGTATACCTGTCACCCAGCGCCTAAATACTAGGCCTCAAGTTTATATCCAGCTAAATCTGTCGTTACTGGTGTGGCTGGTCAAGTTATTTAGTGTCCGTCAAAGCACAGTTTTTGTTCTGGGTTGAAATACAATTCCCAATTTAGCAATTTCCTAATTTAGTGGTTTCTGCTGTATCAGGCCTACTTTAAATTTATCCCTAAAAGGGTATATCAGATTCAAGGTGCACATAGGGTCATTCTGAATAACTTCACACACACGCTACTGTGCATTTCCAAGTCTAATTCTGTCAGTAAACCTATACCTGTCACCCAGCACCTAAATACTAGGCCTCAAGTTTATATCCAACTAAATCTGTCGTTACTGGTGTGGCTGGTCAAGTTATTTAGTGTCCGTCAAAGCACAGTTTTTGTTCTGGGTTGAAATACAATTCCCAATTTAGCAATTTCCTAATTTAGTGGTTTCTGCTGTATCAGGCCTACTTTAAATTTATCCCTAAAAGGGTATATCAGATTCAAGGTGCACATAGGGTCATTCTGAATAACTTCACACACACGCTACTGTGCATTTCCAAGTCTAATTCTGTCAGTAAACCCATACCTGTCACCCAGCGCCTAAATACTAGGCCTCAAATTTACAGTCAGCTAAATCTGTCGTTACTGGTGTGGCTGGTCAAGTTATTTAGTGTCCGTCAAAGCACAGTTTTTGTTCTGGGTTGAAATACAATTCCCAATTTAGCAATTTCCTAATTTAGTGGTTTCTTGTCACAACCAGACAGCTGAGAAGCTCTGACAGAGGCCTTTCAGAACCTCCTCCTTGAGCTTCTGTGTTGTGGTATTCAGTTCCTCCTCTCGTTAGCCTCTCTCAGCTGTCATGTGTTGGACTAATTGCTTCCCTTTAAATTCCTCCCCAGAATGCTTTTCTGGGCAGCTTATACTACTTCCTGGAGTGTGTGTGCATGCTGACTTTGTTCTCCTGTTTGCTTCAAAGCTAAGTGTTGTACCTTTATCTGTTATTTTCTGTTTGCTGGATCCCAGGTGACCCTGACTCCCTCCGTATCTTGTGTAGGGAGCCGGTGGTCGTGTCCCCTCACTATTGTAGGGTGCTCAGGGCTTTATAGTCAAGGTTCGTGGATATGCAAACCTCCACCATTAGGATCTTTGCATAGGCTGAGCAGCCAGGGAAAGTGCCAGGTCTTCTGCAGGGGTCTCCCTTGGTTTCTTAGCTTTTGGATCCAGCGAGTCATTTATACATGTTGCTTTGCCTTGTTTCCTGTACACCGTCCGTGACATTATAAGCCGCCATAACCGTCTCAAGCATGGATCCGGTTTCACTTTTGGCTGAACGCTTCCAGGGTCTTTCATTGGAGGTAGCTGATCTCCGTAAGACTTTTTCTCAGCTTCAAGTGACCGGTTCAGCTTGCGTTCATGGAGTTTGTTCTGAGCCTAAGATCTCGCTCCCGGATACGTTCTCCGGGGGTAGTGAGAATTTTGTGCGTTTTAGAGAGGCTTGCAAACTCCATTTTCGCCTTCTTCCCCACTCCTCTGGTGATGAGGAACGGAGGGTGGGGATCATTATATCGCTGCTCAGAGGTAACGCTCAGTCCTGGGCCTTTTCGCTGCCGGAGGGGGCACGGCCTCTCCGTTCAGTGGATGAATTCTTTTTAGCCCTGGGTCAGATATATGATGATCCGGATCATATTGCTCTGGCTGAGTCTAAACTACGTCTATTATGCCAGGGTAAACAATCCGCAGAAATGTACTGCTCAGAATTTCGGAGATGGGCAGTTGATACTGGTTGGAATGATGCTGCGCTCCGAAGTCAATTCAGCTCGCATGGGAGGGTTTGTTTTTGTTGTGGAGGTATAAATCATTTGGCAAATATTTGTCCCTCTAGGAGATTCAGGCAGTTTTCTGGGAGTAATAAAGAAACAAACAGGAAAAAATCTTTTAAAAATGTTCCGTCTGTTACTATTGGCAGGGTTGAGGCAGAAATTGAAGGTTTTCCATTTGCTTGTAGTTCCCGTTTTGTCCTGCCGGCTAGGGTGGCGCTAGAGAGCAAGAACATTTTTTGTGAGATTTTTGTGGATAGTGGAGCAGCGGTCAATCTCATTGATAATCAATTTGCGATAACTCATGGTTTCCAGGTGCGCACTTTGGGAAAGGATATTCCTGTTTTTGCTATCGATTCCGCTCCACTTTCTCAAAAATCATTAAAGGGCATAGTTCACAATATCCGTTTAATTGTGAGTGATGCTCATGTTGAGGATGTGTCATGTTTCGTTCTTAGCGGTTTACCTACCCCTCTGGTGTTGGGGCTGCCCTGGCTCACTAAGCATAACCCCACCATTGATTGGCAAGCGAGGCAAATAAATGGTTGGAGTGACTTTTGCAGAGAGAATTGCCTCATGACATCTGTTTCTGAGGTTGCTACTAAGACTGTACCATCTTTTCTCTCTGAATTTTCGGATGTCTTCTCTGAGAGTGGAGTTCAGGATTTGCCCCCGCACAGGGAGTACGATTGCCCTATTAATCTCATCCCAGACGCCAAGCTGCCTAAATCTCGTTTATACAATCTTTCCCAACCTGAGAGGATCGCTATGCGTGCTTATATCTCTGAGAGTCTGAGAAAGGGACACATACGACCCTCGAAGTCACCTGTTGCCGCTGGTTTTTTCTTTGTTAAGAAAAAAGATGGTTCTTTAAGACCTTGTCTGGATTTCAGGGAGCTGAACAATATCACAATTTGTGACCCTTATCCGCTTCCTCTGATCCCGGACCTGTTTAACCAGGTTGTTGGGGCTAAAGTCTTTTCCAAATTAGATCCTAGAGGGGCATACAACCTGGTCAGGGTCAGAGAAGGGGACGAATGGAAGACGGCCTTCAATACCCCTGAGGGCCATTTTGAAAATTTGGTTATGCCTTTTGGTTTGATGAATGCCCCAGCCGTTTTTCAGCATTTCGTGAACAGCATTTTTTATCATTTGATGGGAAAATTTGTATTGGTGTATTTGGATGACATTTTGATTTTTTCTCCCGATTTCAAAACTCATAAGGAACATTTACGTCAGGTCTTGCTCATCCTGCGGGAGAATAAATTATATGCGAAACTGGAAAAATGTGTGTTTGCGGTTCCAGAAATTCAATTTCTGGGGTTTCTTCTCTCCGCTTCTGGTTTTCGCATGGACCCCGAGAAGGTCCGCGCTGTGCTTGAGTGGGAGCTTCCTGAGAATCAGAAGGCGCTGATGCGTTTTTTGGGCTTTGCCAATTATTACAGGAAGTTCATTTTGAATTATTCTTCTATTGTTAAACCACTCACTGATATGACCAGAAAGGGGGTAGATTTTTCTTCTTGGTCAGTAGAGGCGCGTAAGGCTTTTTCTGATATCAAGGAGAGTTTTGCTTCCGCTCCCATCTTGGTGCAACCTGATGTTTCTTTACCCTTCATAGTTGAGGTTTATGCTTCTGAGGTGGGTGTGGGGGCGGTCTTGTCTCAGGGTTCCTCTCCTGCCAATTGGCGACCGTGTGCCTTTTTCTCAAGAAAACTCTCCTCCGCAGAGAGAAATTACGATGTGGGAGATAGGGAATTGTTGGCCATCAAGTTGGCTTTTGAGGAATGGCGCCATTGGCTAGAGGGAGCCAGACACCCTATTACCGTATTTACTGACCATAAAAATCTGGCCTACTTGGAGTCAGCCAAGCGTCTGAAGCCGAGACAGGCCAGATGGTCTTTGTTCTTTTCTAGGTTTAATTTTGTTGTCATGTTCCGCCCTGGAGTTAAGAATGTGAAGGCAGATGCCCTGTCACGTTGTTTTCCGGGAGGCGGGAATTTTGAAGACCCGGGTCCCATTTTGGCTGAAGGTGTGGTGGTCTCTGCTCTTTTTCCTGAATTGGAGGCAGAGGTGCAGGCAGCCCAGTCAGAGGCTCCTGATCTTTGTCCTCCTGGGAGGTTGTTTGTGCCTCTCGCTTTAAGACACAAGATTTTTAAAGAACACCACGATACGGTCCTTGCTGGGCACCCGGGGGTAAGAGCCACACTGGATCTCATCGCTCGGAGATTCTGGTGGCCTGCGCTTCGTAAGTCGGTTGAGGGTTTTGTGGCAGCCTGCGAGACTTGCGCTCGTGCCAAAGTCCCTCATTCACGGCCATCAGGTCCTCTCCTTCCCTTACCCATTCCTTCCCGTCCTTGGACACATCTGTCCATGGACTTCATAACGGACCTGCCTCGTTCCTCGGGGAAGACCGTGATTCTGGTGGTGGTGGACCGTTTTAGCAAAATGGTGCATTTCATCCCTTTTCCTGGTTTGCCCAATGCTAAGACGCTGGCGCAGGCATTTATTGATCACATTGTCAAATTGCACGGTATTCCTTCAGACATAGTCTCTGATAGGGGCACGCAGTTTGTTTCCAGATTCTGGAAGGCTTTCTGTTCTCGCTTGGGGGTTCGGTTGCCATTCTCTTCTGCTTTCCACCCGCAGTCGAATGGCCAGACAGAGCGCCTCAATCAGAATCTGGAGACATATCTGCGCTGTTTTGTGGCGGAGAATCAAGAGGATTGGTGTTCTTTTTTGTCCCTTGCTGAGTTTGCTCTAAATAACCGTCGTCAGGAGTCCTCTGATAAGTCACCATTTTTTGGTGCATATGGGTTTCATCCGCAGTTTGGGACTTTCTCGGGAGAGGGGTCTTCTAGTTTACCTGATGAGGACAGATTCTCCTCCTCTTTGTCATCTATTTGGCAAAAGATTCAGGATAATCTAAAGAGCATGAGTGAGAGATATAAGCGTGTGGCAGATAAGAGACGTGTGCTTGGTCCGGACCTGAATGTTGGTGATCTGGTGTGGTTGTCTACCAAGAATATCAAATTGAAGGTTCCCTCCTGGAAGTTGGGTCCTAGGTTTATTGGGCCTTACAAAATCCTGTCTGTCATCAATCCTGTTGCATACCGTCTTGATCTTCCTCAGACTTGGAAGATCCATAATGTTTTTCATAAGTCCTTATTGAAACCTTATGTTCAACCCATTGTACCCTCGCCTTTGCCTCCTACTCCGATTATGGTTGATGGGAATCTTGAATTTCAGGTCTCTAGGATTGTGGATTCTCGTCTTGTCCGCGGTTCTCTTCAGTACCTTGTTCATTGGGAGGGGTATGGTCCTGAGGAGAGGATGTGGGTCCCAGTGACTGGACATTAAGGCCTCTCGTCTCATCAGGGCTTTCCATAGGTCCCATCCTGAGAAGGTGGGTTCTGAGTGTCCGGAGTCCACTCGTAGAGGGAGGGGTACTGTCACAACCAGACAGCTGAGAAGCTCTGACAGAGGCCTTTCAGAACCTCCTCCTTGAGTTTCTGTGTTGTGGTATTCAGTTCCTCCTCTCGTTAGCCTCTCTCAGCTGTCATGTGTTGGACTAATTGCTTCCCTTTAAATTCCTCCCCAGAATGCTTTTCTGGGCGGCTTATACTACTTCCTGGAGTGTGTGTGCATGCTGACTTTGTTCTCCTGTTTGATTCAAAGCTAAGTGTTGTACCTTTATCTGTTATTTTCTGTTTGCTGGATCCCAGGTGACCCTGACTCCCTCCGTATCTTGTGTAGGGAGCCGGTGGTCGTGTCCCTTCACTATTGTAGGGTGCTCAGGGCTTTATAGTCAAGGTTCGTGGATATGCAAACCTCCACCATTAGGATCTTTGCATAGGCTGAGCAGCCAGGGAAAGTGCCAGGTCTTCTGCAGGGGTCTCCCTTGGTTTCTTAGCTTTTGGATCCAGCGAGTCATTTATACATGTTGCTTTGCCTTGTTTCCTGTACACCGTCCGTGACATTTCTGCTGTATCAGAGCTATTTTAAATCTATCCCTAAAAGGGTATATAAGATTCAAGGTGCACATAGGGTCATTCTGAATAACTTCACACACACGCTACTGTGCATTTCCAAGTCTAATTCTGTCAGTAAACCTATACCTGTCACCCAGCGCCTAAATACTAGGCCTCAAATTTATATCCAGCTAAATCTGTCGTTACTGCTGTACTGTTGTGGCTGGTCAAGTTATTTAGTGTCCGTCAAAGCACAGTTTTTGTTCTGGGTTGAAATACAATTCCCAATTTAGCAATTTCCTAATTTAGTGGTTTCTGCTGTATCAGAGCTATTTTAAATCTATCCCTAAAAGGGTATATAAGATTCAAGGTGCACATAGGGTCATTCTGAATAACTTCACACACACGCTATTGTGCATTTCCAAGTCTAATTCTGTCAGTAAACCTATACCTGTCACCCAGCGCCTAAATACTAGGCCTCAAATTTATAGTCAGCTAAATCTGTCGTTACTGCTGTACAGTTGTGGCTGGTCAAGTTATTTAGTGTCCGTCAAAGCACAGTTTTTGTTCTGGGTTGAAATACAATTCCCAATTTAGCAATTTCCTAATTTAGTGGTTTCTGCTGTATCAGAGCTATTTTAAATCTATCCCTAAAAAGGTATATAAGATTCAAGGTGCACATAGGGTCATTCTGAATAACTTCACACACACACACGCTACTGTGCATTTCCAAGTCTAATTCTGTCAGTAAACCTATACCTGTCACCCAGCGCCTAAATACTAGGCCTCAAATTTATATCCGGCTAAATCTGTCGTTACTGCTGTACTGTTGTGGCTGGTCAAGTTATTTAGTGTCCGTCAAAGCACAGTTTTTGTTCTGGGTTGAAATACAATTCCCAATTTAGCAATTTCCTAATTTAGTGGTTTCTGCTGTATCAGAGCTATTTTCAATCTATCCCTAAAAAGGTATATAAGATTCAAGGTGCACATAGGGTCATTCTGAATAACTTCACACACACACGCTACTGTGCATTTCCAAGTCTAATTCTGTCAGTAAACCTATACTTGTCACCCAGCGCCTAAATAATAGGCCTCAAATTTATAGTCAGCTAAATCTGTCGTTACTGGTGTGGCTGGTCAAGTTATTTAGTGTCCGTCAAAGCACAGTTTTTGTTCTGGGTTGAAATACAATTCCCAATTTAGCAATTTCCTAATTTAGTGGTTTCTGCTGTATCAGAGCTATTTTAAATCTATCCCTAAAAGGGTATATAAGATTCAAGGTGCACATAGGGTCATTCTGAATAACTTCACACACACGCTACTATGCATTTCCAAGTCTAATTCTGTCAGTAAACCTATACCTGTCACCCAGCGCCTAAATACTAGGCCTCAAATTTATAGTCAGCTAAATCTGTCGTTACTGGTGTGGCTGGTCAAGTTATTTAGTGTCCGTCAAAGCACATTTTTTGTTCTGGGTTGAAATTCAATTCCCAATTTAGCAATTTCCTAATTTAGTGGTTTCTGCTGTATCAGAGCTATTTTAAATCTATCCCTAAAAGGGTATATAAGATTCAAGGTGCACATAGGGTCATTCTGAATAACTTCACACACACACGCTACTGTGCATTTCCAAGTCGAATTCTGTCAGTAAACCTATACCTGTCACCCAGCGCCTAAATACTAGGCCTCAAATTTATATTCAGCTAAATCTGTGGTTACTGCTGTGCCTGTATTAGTGTAATACGGTACCTAAATAGATAGCCAGATAGTGTTAGGTGTCTGTAAAAAAAGGCCTGAATTTGAATTCAATACATTGGGCCAAATAATATTTTTGTTGTTGTGGTGAACGATAACAATGAGGAAAACATCTAGTAAGGGACGCGGACGTGGACATGGTCGTGGTGGTGTTAGTGGACCCTCTGGTGCTGGGAGAGGACGTGGCCGTTCTGCCACATCCACACGTCCTAGGGTACCAACTACCTCAGGTCCCAGTAGCCGCCAGAATTTACAGCGATATATGGTGGGGCCCAATGCCGTTCTAAGGATGGTAAGGCCTGAGCAGGTACAGGCATTAGTCAATTGGGTGGCCGACAGTGGATCCAGCACGTTCACATTATCTCCCACCCAGTCTTCTGCAGAAAGCGCACAGATGGCGCCTGAAAACCAAGCCCATCAGTCTGTCACATCACCCCCATGCATACCAGGGAAACTGTCTGAGCCTCAAGTTATGCAGCAGTCTCTTATGCTGTTTGAAGACTCCGCTGGCAGGGTTTCCCAAGGGCATCCACCTAGCCCTTCCCCAGCGGTGGAAGACATAGAGTGCACTGACGCACAACCACTTATGTTTCCTGATGATGAGGACATGGGAATACCACCTCAGCACGTCTCTGATGATGACGAAACACAGGTGCCAACTGCTGCGTCTTTCTGCAGTGTGCAGACTGAACAGGGGGTCAGGGAGGAAGACTGGGTGGAAGACGATGCAGGGGACGATGAGGTCCTAGACCCCACATGGAATGAAGGTCGTGCCACTGACTTTCACAGTTCGGAGGAAGAGGCCGAGTGGTTTGCACGCTGTGCCATCAGAGCCTGAAGCGAGGCATTAACGTTCTGAACCTTAGCACAACCTGCATGACCAGGCACCTGCATGCAAAGCATGAACTGCAGTGGAGTAAACACCTTAAAACCAAGGAAGTCACTCAGGCTCCCCCTGCTACCTCTTCTGCTGCTGCCGCCTCGGACTCTTCTGCTGCTGCCGCCTCGGCCTCTTCTGCTGCTGCCGCCTCGGCCTCTTCCTCCGCCTCTGGAGGAACGTTGGCACCTGCCACCCAGCAAACAGGGGATGTACCACCAACACCACCACCATCGTCACCAAGCATCTTAACCATGTCACACGGCAGCGTTCAGCTCTCCATCTCACAAACATTTGAGAGAAAGCGTAAATTCCCACCTAGCCACCCTCGATCCCTGGCCCTGAATGCCAGCATTTCTAAACTACTGGCCTATGAAATGCTGTCATTTAGGCTGGTGGACACAGACAGCTTCAAACAGCTCATGTCGCTTGCTGTCCCACAGTATGTTGTTCCCAGCCGCCACTACTTCTCCAAGAGAGCCGTGCCTTCCCTGCACAACCAAGTATCTGATAAAATCAAGTGTGCACTGTGCAACGCCATCTGTAGCAAGGTCCACCTAACCACAGATACTTGGACCAGTAAGCAGGGCCAGGGACGCTATATCTCCCTAACTGCACACTGGGTAAATGTAGTGGCAGCTGGGCCCCAGGCGGAGAGCTGTTTGGCGCACGTCCTTCCACCGCCAAGGATCGCAGGGCAACATTCTTTGCCTCCTGTTGCCACCTCCTCCTACTCAGCTTCCTCCTCCTCTTCTTCCACCTGCTCATCCAGTCAGCCACACACCTTCACCACCAACTTCAGCACAGCCCGGGGTAAACGTCAGCAGGCCATTCTGAAACTCATATGTATGGGGGACAGGCCCCACACCGCACAGGAGTTGTGGCGTGGTATAGAACAACAGACCGACGAGTGGTTGCTGCCGGTGAGCCTCAAGCTCGGCCTGGTGGTGTGCGATAATGGGCGAAATCTCGTTGCAGCTCTGGGACTAGCCGGTTTGACGCACATCCCTTGCCTGGCGCATGTGCTGAATTTGGTGGTGCAGAAGTTCATTCACAACTACCCCAACATGTCAGAGCTGCTGCATAAAGTGCGGGCCGTCTGTTCGCGCTTCCGGCGTTCACATCCTGCCGCTGCTCGCCTGTCTGCGCTACAGCGTAACTTCGGCCTTCCCGCTCACCGCCTCATATGCGACGTGCCCACCAGGTGGAACTCCACCTTGCACATGCTGGACAGACTGTGCGAGCAGCAGCAGGCCATAGTGGAGTTTCAGCTGCAGCACGCACGGGTCAGTCGCACTGCGGAACAGCACCACTTCACCACCAATGACTGGGCCTCCATGCGAGACCTGTGTGCCCTGTTGCGCTGTTTTGAGTACTCCACCAACATGGCCAGTGGCGATGACGCCGTTATGAGCGTTACAATACCACTTCTATGTCTCCTTGAGAAAACACTTAGGGCGATGATGGAAGAGGAGGTGGCCCAGGAGGAGGAGGAGGAGGAGGAAGAGGGGTCATTTTTAGCACTTTCAGGCCAGTCTCTTCGAAGTGACTCAGAGGGAGGTTTTTTGCAACAGCAGAGGCCAGGTACAAATGTGGCCAGCCAGGGCCCACTACTGGAGGACGAGGAGGATGAGGAGGAGGTGGAGGAGGATGAGGATGAAGCATGGTCACAGCGGGGTGGCACCCAACGCAGCTCGGGCCCATCACTGGTGCGTGGCTGGGGGGAAAGGCAGGACGATGACGATACGCCTCCCACAGAGGACAGCTTGTCCTTACCCCTGGGCAGCCTGGCACACATGAGCGACTACATGCTGCAGTGCCTGCGCAACGACAGCAGAGTTGCCCACATTTTAACGTGTGCGGACTACTGGGTTGCCACCCTGCTGGATCCACGGTACAAAGACAATGTGCCCACCTTACTTCCTGCACTGGAGCGTGATAGGAAGATGCGCGAGTACAAGCGCACGTTGGTAGACGCGCTACTGAGAGCATTCCCAAATGTCACAGGGGAACAAGTGGAAGCCCAAGGCCAAGGCAGAGGAGGAGCAAGAGGTCGCCAAGGCAGCTGTGTCACGGCCAGCTCCTCTGAGGGCAGGGTTAGCATGGCAGAGATGTGGAAAAGTTTTGTCAACACGCCACAGCTAACTGCACCACCACCTGATACGCAACGTGTTAGCAGGAGGCAACATTTCACTAACATGGTGGAACAGTACGTGTGCACACCCCTCCACGTACTGACTGATGGTTCGGCCCCATTCAACTTCTGGGTCTCTAAATTGTCCACGTGGCCAGAGCTAGCCTTTTATGCCTTGGAGGTGCTGGCCTGCCCGGCGGCCAGCGTTTTGTCTGAACGTGTATTCAGCACGGCAGGGGGCGTCATTACAGACAAACGCAGCCGCCTGTCTACAGCCAATGTGGACAAGCTGACGTTCATAAAAATGAACCAGGCATGGATCCCACAGGACCTGTCCATCCCTTGTGCAGATTAGACATTAACTACCTCCCCTTAACCATATATTATTGTACTCCAGGGCACTTCCTCATTCAATCCTATTTTTATTTTCATTTTACCATTATGTTGCGAGGCTACCCAAAGTTGAATGAACCTCTCCTCTGTCTGGGTACCTGGGCCTAAATATATGCCAATGGACTGTTGCAGTGGTGGCTGACGTGAAGCCTGATTCTCTGCTATGACATGCAGACTGATTCTCTGCTGACATGAAGACAGATTCTCTGTTACGGGACCTCTCTCCTCTGCCTGGGTGCTGGGCCTAAATATATGACAATGGACTGTTACAGTGGTGGCTGACGTGAAGCCTGATTCTCTGCTATGACATGCAGACTGATTCTCTGCTGACATGAAGACAGATTCTCTGTTACGGGACCTCTCTCCTCTGCCTGGGTGCTGGGCCTAAATATCTGACAATGGACTGTTGCAGTGGTGGGTGACGTGAAGCCTGATTCTCTGCTATGACATGAAGCCAGATTCTCTGCTGACATGAAGCCAGATTCTCTGTTACGGGACCTCTCTCCTCTGCCTGGGTGCGCTGGGCCTAAATATATGACAATGGACTGTTGCCGTGGTGGCTGACGTGAAGCCTGATTCTCTGCTATGACATGCAGACTGATTCTCTGCTGACATGAAGACAGATTCTCTGTTACGGGACCTCTCTCCTCTGCCTGGGTGCCTGGGCCTAAATATATGCCAATGGACTGTTCCAATGTTGGGTGACGTGAAGCCTGATTCTCTGCTATGACATGCAGACTGATTGTCTGCTGACATGAAGCCAGATTCTCTGTTACGGGACCTCTCTCCTCTGCCTGGGTGCTGGGCCTAAATATATGACAATGGACTGTTGCAGTGGTGGCTGACGTGAAGCCTGATTCTCTGCTATGACATGCAGACTGATTCTCTGCTGACATGAAGACAGATTCTCTGTTACGGGACCTCTCTCCTCTGCCTGGGTGCTGGGCCTAAATATCTGACAATGGACTGTTGCAGTGGTGGCTGACGTGAAGCCTGATTCTCTGCTATGACATGCAGACTGATTCTCTGCTGACATGAAGACAGATTCTCTGTTACGGGACCTCTCTCCTCTGCCTGGGTGCTGGGCCTAAATATATGACAATGGACTGTTGCAGTGGTGGCTGACGTGAAGCCTGATTCTCTGCTATGACATGCAGACTGATTCTCTGCTGACATGAAGCCAGATTCTCTGTTACGGGACCTCTCTCCTCTGCCTGGGCCTAAATATATGCCAATGGACTGTTCCAATGTTGGGTGACGTGAAGCCTGATTCTCTGCTATGACATGCAGACTGATTCTCTGCTGACATGAAGACAGATTCTCTGTTACGGGACCTCTCTCCTCTGCCTGGGTGCTGGGCCTGAATATATGACAATGGACTGTTGCATTGGTGGCTGACGTGAAGCCTGATTCTCTGCTATGACATGCAGACTGATTCTCTGCTGACATGAAGCCAGATTCTCTGTTACGGGACCTCTCTCCTCTGCCTGGGTGCTGGGCCTAAATATATGACAATGGACTGTTGCAGTGGTGGCTTACGTGAAGCCTGATTCTCTGCTATGACATGCAGACTGATTGTCTGCTGACATGAAGCCAGATTCTCTGTTACGGGACCTCTCTCCTCTGCCTGGGTGCTGGGCCTAAATATCTGACAATGGACTGTTGCAGTGGTGGCTGACGTGAAGCCTGATTCTCTGCTATGACATGCAGACTGATTCTCTGCTGACATGAAGACAGATTCTCTGTTACGGGACCTCTCTCCTCTGCCTGGGTGCTGGGCCTAAATATATGACAATGGACTGTTGCAGTGGTGGCTGACGTGAAGCCTGATTCTCTGCTATGACATGCAGACTGATTCTCTGCTGACATGAAGCCAGATTCTCTGTTACGGGACCTCTCTCCTCTGCCTGGGCCTAAATATATGCCAATGGACTGTTCCAATGTTGGGTGACGTGAAGCCTGATTCTCTGCTATGACATGCAGACTGATTCTCTGCTGACATGAAGACAGATTCTCTGTTACGGGACCTCTCTCCTCTGCCTGGGTGCTGGGCCTGAATATATGACAATGGACTGTTGCATTGGTGGCTGACGTGAAGCCTGATTCTCTGCTATGACATGCAGACTGATTCTCTGCTGACATGAAGCCAGATTCTCTGTTACGGGACCTCTCTCCTCTGCCTGGGTGCTGGGCCTAAATATATGACAATGGACTGTTGCAGTGGTGGCTTACGTGAAGCCTGATTCTCTGCTATGACATGCAGACTGATTCTCTGCTGACATGAAGCCAGATTCTCTGTTACGGGTACCTCTCTCCTCTGCCTGGGTGCTGGGCCTAAATATATGACAATGGACTGTTGCAGTGGTGGCTGACGTGAAGCCTGATTCTCTGCTATGACATGCAGACTGATTCTCTGCTGACATGAAGACAGATTCTCTGTTACGGGACCTCTCTCCTCTGCCTGGGTGCTGGGCCTAAATATATGACAATGGACTGTTGCAGTGGTGGCTGACGTGAAGCCTGATTCTCTGCTATGACATGCAGACTGATTCTCTGCTGACATGAAGACAGATTCTCTGTTACGGGACCTCTCTCCTCTGCCTGGGTGCTGGGCCTAAATATATGACAATGGACTGTTGCAGTGGTGGCTGACGTGAAGCCTGATTCTCTGCTATGACATGCAGACTGATTCTCTGCTGACATGAAGACAGATTCTCTGTTACGGGACCTCTCTCCTCTGCCTGGGTGCCTGGGCCTAAATATATGCCAATGGACTGTTCCAATGTTGGGTGACGTGAAGCCTGATTCTCTGCTATGACATGCAGACTGATTCTCTGCTGACATGAAGACAGATTCTCTGTTACGGGACCTCTCTCCTCTGCCTGGGTGCTGGGCCTAAATATATGACAATGGACTGTTGCAGTGGTGGCTGACGTGAAGCCTGATTCTCTGCTATGACATGCAGACTGATTCTCTGCTGACATGAAGACAGATTCTCTGTTACGGGACCTCTCTCCTCTGCCTGGGTGCTGGGCCTAAATATCTGACAATGGACTGTTGCAGTGGTGGCTGACGTGAAGCCTGATTCTCTGCTATGACATGCAGACTGATTCTCTGCTGACATGAAGACAGATTCTCTGTTACGGGACCTCTCTCCTCTGCCTGGGTGCTGGGCCTAAATATATGACAATGGACTGTTGCAGTGGTGGCTGACGTGAAGCCTGATTCTCTGCTATGACATGCAGACTGATTCTCTGCTGACATGAAGCCAGATTCTCTGTTACGGGACCTCTCTCCTCTGCCTGGGCCTAAATATATGCCAATGGACTGTTCCAATGTTGGGTGACGTGAAGCCTGATTCTCTGCTATGACATGCAGACTGATTCTCTGCTGACATGAAGACAGATTCTCTGTTACGGGACCTCTCTCCTCTGCCTGGGTGCTGGGCCTGAATATATGACAATGGACTGTTGCAGTGGTGGCTGACGTGAAGCCTGATTCTCTGCTATGACATGCAGACTGATTCTCTGCTGACATGAAGCCAGATTCTCTGTTACGGGACCTCTCTCCTCTGCCTGGGTGCTGGGCCTAAATATATGACAATGGACTGTTGCAGTGGTGGCTTACGTGAAGCCTGATTCTCTGCTATGACATGCAGACTGATTCTCTGCTGACATGAAGCCAGATTCTCTGTTACGGGACCTCTCTCCTCTGCCTGGGTGCTGGGCCTAAATATATGACAATGGACTGTTGCAGTGGTGGCTGACGTGAAGCCTGATTCTCTGCTATGACATGCAGACTGATTCTCTGCTGACATGAAGACAGATTCTCTGTTACGGGACCTCTCTCCTCTGCCTGGGTGCTGGGCCTAAATATATGACAATGGACTGTTGCAGTGGTGGCTGACGTGAAGCCTGATTCTCTGCTATGACATGCAGACTGATTCTCTGCTGACATGAAGACAGATTCTCTGTTACGGGACCTCTCTCCTCTGCCTGGGTGCTGGGCCTAAATATATGACAATGGACTGTTGCAGTGGTGGCTGACGTGAAGCCTGATTCTCTGCTATGACATGCAGACTGATTCTCTGCTGACATGAAGACAGATTCTCTGTTACGGGACCTCTCTCCTCTGCCTGGGTGCCTGGGCCTAAATATATGCCAATGGACTGTTCCAATGTTGGGTGACGTGAAGCCTGATTCTCTGCTATGACATGCAGACTGATTCTCTGCTGACATGAAGACAGATTCTCTGTTACGGGACCTCTCTCCTCTGCCTGGGTGCTGGGCCTAAATATATGACAATGGACTGTTGCAGTGGTGGCTGACGTGAAGCCTGATTCTCTGCTATGACATGCAGACTGATTCTCTGCTGACATGAAGACAGATTCTCTGTTACGGGACCTCTCTCCTCTGCCTGGGTGCTGGGCCTAAATATATGACAATGGACTGTTGCAGTGGTGGCTGACGTGAAGCCTGATTCTCTGCTATGACATGCAGACTGATTCTCTGCTGACATGAAGACAGATTCTCTGTTACGGGACCTCTCTCCTCTGCCTGGGTGCTGGGCCTAAATATATGACAATGGACTGTTGCAGTGGTGGCTGACGTGAAGCCTGATTCTCTGCTATGACATGCAGACTGATTCTCTGCTGACATGAAGCCAGATTCTCTGTTACGGGACCTCTCTCCTCTGCCTGGGTGCCTGGGCCTAAATATATGCCAATGGACTGTTCCAATGTTGGGTGACGTGAAGCCTGATTCTCTGCTATGACATGCAGACTGATTCTCTGCTGACATGAAGACAGATTCTCTGTTACGGGACCTCTCTCCTCTGCCTGGGTGCTGGGCCTGAATATATGACAATGGACTGTTGCAGTGGTGGCTGACGTGAAGCCTGATTCTCTGCTATGACATGCAGACTGATTCTCTGCTGACATAAAGCCAGATTCTCTGTTACGGGACCTCTCTCCTCTGCCTGGGTGCTGGGCCTAAATATATGACAATGGACTGTTGCAGTGGTGGCTTACGTGAAGCCTGATTCTCTGCTATGACATGCAGACTGATTCTCTGCTGACATGAAGCCAGATTCTCTGTTACGGGACCTCTCTCCTCTGCCTGGGTGCTGGGCCTAAATATATGACAATGGACTGTTGCAGTGGTGGCTGACGTGAAGCCTGATTCTCTGCTATGACATGCAGACTGATTCTCTGCTGACATGAAGACAGATTCTCTGTTACGGGACCTCTCTCCTCTGCCTGGGTGCTGGGCCTAAATATATGACAATGGACTGTTGCAGTGGTGGCTGACGTGAAGCCTGATTCTCTGCTATGACATGCAGACTGATTCTCTGCTGACATGAAGACAGATTCTCTGTTACGGGACCTCTCTCCTCTGCCTGGGTGCTGGGCCTAATATATGACAATGGACTGTTGCAGTGGTGGCTGACGTGAAGCCTGATTCTCTGCTATGACATGCAGACTGATTCTCTGCTGACATGAAGACAGATTCTCTGTTACGGGACCTCTCTCCTCTGCCTGGGTGCCTGGGCCTAAATATATGCCAATGGACTGTTCCAATGTTGGGTGACGTGAAGCCTGATTCTCTGCTATGACATGCAGACTGATTCTCTGCTGACATGAAGCCAGATTCTCTGTTACGGGACCTCTCTCCTCTGGCTGGGTACCTGGGCCTAAATATATGCCAATGGACTGTTGCAGTGGTGGCTGACGTGAAGCCTGATTCTCTGCTATGACATGCAGACTGATTCTCTGCTGACATGAAGACAGATTCTCTGTTACGGGACCTCTCTCCTCTGCCTGGGTGCTGGGCCTAAATATATGACAATGGACTGTTGCAGTGGTGGCTGACGTGAAGCCTGATTCTCTGCTATGACATGCAGACTGATTCTCTGCTGACATGAAGACAGATTCTCTGTTACGGGACCTCTCTCCTCTGCCTTGGTGCCTGGGCCTAAATATATGCCAATGGACTGTTCCAATGTTGGGTGACGTGAAGCCTGATTCTCTGCTATGACATGCAGACTAATTCTCTGCTGACATGAAGACAGATTCTCTGTTACGGGACCTCTCTCCTCTGCCTGGGTGCTGGGCCTAAATATATGACAATGGACTGTTGCAGTGGTGGCTGACGTGAAGCCTGATTCTCTGCTATGACATGCAGACTGATTCTCTGCTGACATGAAGACAGATTCTCTGTTACGGGACCTCTCTTCTCTGCCTGGGTGCTGGGCCTAAATATATGACAATGGACTGTTGCAGTGGTGGCTGACGTGAAGCCTGATTCTCTGCTATGACATGCAGACTGATTCTCTGCTGACATGAAGACAGATTCTCTTTTACGGGACCTCGCTCCTCTGCCTGGGTGCCTGGGCCTAAATATATGCCAATGGACTGTTCCAATGTTGGGTGACGTGAAGCCTGATTCTCTGCTATGACATGCAGACTGATTCTCTGCTGACATGAAGCCAGATTCTCTGTTACGGGACCTCTCTCCTCTGGCTGGGTACCTGGGCCTAAATATATGCCAATGGACTGTTGCAGTGGTGGCTGACGTGAAGCCTGATTCTCTGCTATGACATGCAGACTGATTCTCTGCTGACATGAAGCCAGATTCTCTGTTACGGGACCTCTCTCCTCTGCCTGGGTGCCGGGGCCTAAATATCTGAGAATGGACTGTTCCAGTGGTGGGTAACGTGAAGCCAGATTCTCTGCTATGGGACCTCTCTCCAATTGATATTGGTTAATTTTTATTTATTTTATTTTTATTTTTATTCATTTCCCTATCCACATTTGTTTGCAGGGGATTTACCTACATGTTGCTGCCTTTTGCAGCCCTCTAGCCCTTTCGTGGGCTGTTTTACAGCCTTTTTAGTGCCGAAAAGTTCGGGTCCCCATTGACTTCAATGGGGTTCGGGTTCGGAACAAAGTTCGGATCGGGTTCGGATCCCGAACCCGAACATTTCCAGGAAGTTCGGCCGAACTTCTCGAACCCGAACATCCAGGTGTCCGCTCAACTCTACTCGGGAGCAATCATTAGGAGAAATAATATGGCCACCATCCTATTAGTACACACAAAACCTGTCCTAATCACACAGGAGGACAAGTTACTTCACAACACTGAAGTAAAGAGTCTCATCCGTCTTTCCTACTTGTCAGGGATTATAATCCTGAATAGATATGATAAGATCTTCAGCTGAATCTCTGTAGGAATGGAGTTCAGGAGGAGACAAGAAGTACAGAGAGAACAGACAGGACAGACTATGGCAATGTGGGGCTGTGGGAATGGAGACCCCATACAAGTGCTGCTGCTCATCAGGCACATCCCCACCTCCTATCTGCACTTCATGTCTCCCGATGAACTCCATTCCTACAGACATTCAGCTGAAGATCTTATCATCTGTATTCAGGACCATAATCCCTGACACACAGATAGGAGGACGAGGCAGCTTTTTAACTCAGTGTTGAGAAGTAACTTGTCCTCCTGTGAGATTAGGACAGGTTTTGTGTGTACTAATAGGATGGCGGCCATTATATTTCTTTTAATGATTGTTCCTTAGACAAAACGAGCCATTATAACTAATGAAAGATATTTGGGAATATATTTATAATAAAGTAATATTTAAGTATTTTCATTCTCTTAATTTCCGGAGAACCCCTTTAAGCTTTATGTCTGTGGGTAGCACAGGGTTGGTTGGACTGGATTTGGCCCTGTTGATTTAATTCATATGAAAATTAGAATAGTCCAGTTGTTCAGAGGACTGAGAGGAACTGTTAGCAATTATGGCCATTTTACTTTTTTTCTTAATAAATACTTAAAAATAAAATAAAAATCTGTGAAACAACAACTTGTGGTTATCTGTTTACCATGAGTGTGACAAAAGTTATAGAAGCAATAGCAGAAATCTCACTCAAGTTCAGAACTATTATATTTGCATTATTTGCTATGGTTTATTGTTAACAAGTGTGTTGGAATAGCTGAAGGCTTTCTATAGGACCCTGTGAATTCTAGGTTTAGAAAAAGATGGCTTACATTCAACCTAATTTCTATGTACAGATATAACTATACTCAACAGTTATTTCAGTTTTTTTCCGCTACTGTAAGTATGAGGCATAAGCTAGAAGAAATGGTTTCTACATTGAGGTTTTTCTTTACTGTAAAAGCAGTGAGGCTGTGAAATGATTTACCTGAGGAAGTTGTGATGATTGGTTCATTGACTTACTTTAGAAGCTGCTTGAATGCCTTCAAATACATATTATAAAGTATGGCCCTGATTTATCAATACCGGCTTGTGCTACATGGACCTCATCATACATTAAATTCCTCCTCCGGCAGTCCATGTGTGAGACTGAAATCAACTCCAGCTCTTTTCAGTACTTGTTGATAAATGTTCTGGGACTTATGGTCCCACCTTTGCCATGCCCCCTTCTCGGAAACTGGTGAAAATGGCGAAAACACCAGTTGCAAATAGATTTAGCTGGGTTGTTGCTTCCAAGATTCATTTGATATATAACTATGTTATTTCACTGATTATAATGAATATTGAATCATCAGCAACAAATAGAAAAGTTATAATAGAAATGCCAACCAATTCCAGTACCAAGGTGTGTGATTGAATTAATGCACACCAAACTGGGCATACAGTCAGAAACAAGAAATGTGTGACTTGCATCTGCTCGTTCCTTGTAGACCAAGGATCAGCAACCTCCGGCACACCAGCTGTTCAGAAACTACAACTCCCAGAATGCTTTATTCACTTCTGTGGGAGTAAGAAGAACAGTCAAGCATTTTTGCATGCTGGGAGTTGTAGTCTCACAGCAGCTGGAGTGCCGAAGCTTGCTGATCCCTGTTGTAGACTGTGTATTAGTATGATCTACATTAGCATGGAGCTAATCCCAACTAGGGATACCAGATGACTGGAACCTGCAGACCATTCAACCTAGATGGAATATATCAGACAGCAGATCTGCTATCACAAAGTACTATTAGGGCCTTGAGTACAATGTCAAATGGGATGGTATTAAAATAGTAAAGAAAAAGTTATTCTCATTGTTCCAACCCCCTCCATTCTAATGCTGTGGCTCTGATCATTCCGACTGGACTTTGATTCATTATTGCAGCAATGACTTTCCTATATACTGCATGTGACCACTGCAGCCAATCACTGGCCTCAGCGGTCTTTTGATGCATACTGCTGAGGCCAGTTATTAGTGGTCTGAATTTATTTTAGTGGTCTGGTCTGGGGTCTGAATTAATTGTAGTGGTTTCTTCTAGGGTCTGAATTAATTTGAGTAGTCTGTTCTAGAGACTGAATTCATTTTAGCAGCCTGGTCTGTGGTCTGAGTGAGTGTAGGAGTCTAATCTAAGGTCTAATTGAGTTAAGGGGCCTGGAGTCTTTAATAATATTGGTCTGAATTAATATGGGAGTCTAGTCTGGCTTTCCCACTAACAAATGAATAATAATAATAATAATAATAATAATAATAATAATAATACATTATGTATATAATACCACAAAGTCTATGAAACAAGACTGATGATCCTTATTGATGGTTTTCAGATTGTACCTTTACATGATTGCAGATCCAGGTAAGTGGACCCTTGGTGAAACTAGCTGAACATTACTGTTAACATAATCGGATTGTTATTTTTGGCTAAGGTGACTGAATGGTGGCACAAATACATTTTTATAGACCTTAAGGAATTAAGTATGTTTGTGTTGTGTAGCCAAGAATTGTTATCACCTTTAAGAGATGCAGTTAAATAAGGTATTAGGTGGAGATGTGACTCTCATATAATCTACTGAAGGCACCAGGAGTCAGGAAGCAGAAGGAAATAGATTTTAGTGAAAGTAGGGAGGCATCAGCCAAGTAAAATAGAGTGTGGTCAGGTGAAAAAACAAGGTTAGCTGGCTGCAGTGCTGCCACCCGAATGGGGAATGGGAAAAGTTTTCCACTCATGCTATCAGGTCAACAGAGGACTTTTATTTAGTAATGAGTTGCAACTTGTCTTAAACATTTTAAACTTCTGAATAGTTTATGGTAAATTAATTCTTTCTAATAGGGAAGATACATATGTGTTTGCTCCCATGGGTTTATTAGTAAAGTTATGGAATATTGGATGCAATTCTGTAAACATGCAAATAGATGACATTTATAAAAAAAAATATTAGTAATGCAGCATGGGATGGGAGTACCAAGGCACGATTTCTGTCCAATGTCCTCCATTGTCAACAGCACACGTTCATGAGTCATGCTGTGAATGTACAGTACTTTGTAACAATTGCAATGTTTTTAATGGAGATGTCATATTGGATCACCCTAGCAATCAGTCAGATTACTCATGTCATCAGCACAAAGCAAAAATCCCACTTTACTGAGATCATATCCAACTTAAACCTCATGGAACAATACTGATCCCGTACTAAGTCTTCAGACCTATTGGCACTAAATAAGAAAACACGGCCCCCCTTATTACACCTTTTCTTTAAAGGGAACCTGTCACTGGGATTTTGTGTATAGAACTGAGGACATGAGTTGCTAGATAGTCGCTAGCACATCCGAAATACCCAGTCCCCATAGCTCTGTGTGCTTTTATTGTGTAAAAAAAACTATTTGATACATATGAAAATTAACATAAAAGAGTCATATCTCACTTGTGTGACCAGAGAAGAGTCATATTTTCAAGCTCTGACTCATCTCAGGTTAATTTGCATATGTATCAAATAGTTTTTTTTACACAATAAAAGCACACAGAGCTATGGGGACTGGGTATTGCGGATGTGCTAGCGGCCATCTAGCAACCCATGTCCTCAGTTCTATACACAAAATCCCGGTGACGGGTTCCCTTTAAGGATTCTCCATAAGGCCTTCATATTATGATGGTTTATTGAAGAGATACAACCTACAATTTTGACGTTAACCTTTACCCAATTGTCTGCTGAAGAAATCCTGCCTTTTTCCTAAATTTAGCAATATGGCATACGGACAGGGGTTGTCTCTATGTAACAAACCTTTCAGTGACTAAATAAACAATTAATATAGCATCAGGGTACTAGGGGATCCCTTAATCTAACAGACAACCAGCCCATTTGGAACAGACTTTTCAGCCAACCACTTGTCACCTGAGTGTATTTCTTATCTGATGATTCACATATAACTTAAACCTTTTTGACTTTCTAGTGTACACAATCATAACAAAGATTATGGACATGTATAGGAGGAGGATGGTCCTCAAGATAATCTCCTCTGGTAGGCCGAAGGATCCCGTCCAACATTGCTATATATTATTCCAAAAGTCACTAAACTTTTGTCATTTTTGAGCCACATTCAACTTTATAAATCACTGAAGAAAGGTGCACCACAATAATATGCGACTGCCCATACTGGCTAGACCCTCATGCTAATGTTAAAAGCTGAGACTTTAGCCGATATCTTCCAGTCAGGAACATATCGGAGCCCTGCACACCCCGTCAAGGTATCTCAGTGTTGCGTGGGTCCTGCCGCTAAACTACCTATCGTGTGTGAACACAGTCTGATAGGTAAAGGACCGACCCAGCCAAGCTCCTACATCCATCCATACTAAGATACCTAATCCCATTGTATTAGGGATTTTACTGTGGAGATATGTAGGAGCTTGACTGTGAGTCGGTCCTTAGCACCTATCAGACTGTATTCACACATGATAGGTAGTTTAGCAGCAGGACCCACGCCACACTGAGATACCTTGACGGGGTGTGCAGGGCTCCGATATGTTCCTGACTGGAAGATATTAACTAAAGTCTCAGCTTTTAACATCAGCGTGAGGGTCTAGCCAGTATGGTCAGTTGCATATTATTGTGGTGCACCTTTTTTCAGTGATTTATGTATTTTTATATTTTAATCCACACATTATTTCATCTTGTGTAGGATGTTTTTGTGGTGCATGTGGTCCGCTGCCGGCATCCTCCATTGTATTAATTTTTGCTGGGGATTGCAATTAGCAGCGGATCACTTGCGGATGAATTGCTCCCCCAATTATAAACACGCTACAGTGTTTGGGGTTGAGCATTTCCTCCCATTTAGGCCACTTTATTCAGTGATTTTTCTCTACATTCAACTTTAAAAAGGTATCCAGGATTACATTCAACATTTGAGAAACATAAAAATTTGGTTTCACCTTCAAAACTGGTAAACATACCTCCATGTAGGGTAGGTGCCACAAAACATCACCATACCTTTCTCATGAAAATCTGGTCCCCTAATCCTGAAAAATACTTATTTTTTATTTATTTTATGCAAATATGGGCAGAACTGCTTTGCTTGGTGCACCACTGCTCTGCCACAATACCTCCCAGCCCCCCCTCTTGTTTGATTTCAGAGCAATGATGCATGGGAAGCCAGGTGCACAGAAAGAAGTGGCTCTGCCTATGGTGCACTGAAACACTTATTTTAATAAAAATAAAAAGACACATATCTTAGGATCAGAAAAACAAATTTTCACCAGAAAGGTATGGTTATGTTTTGGATCATCGATCCTACATGGTGGCAAAACACAGAAGCAAACAGGGCTCCCTTTAAACTGTGTGCTCTGTATAGGAAAGTGTTACATACTATTTAGGAGCAACAAGCCTAATAACCTCTCTACCTGAGCAGCGCAAGCACAGACTGTGTACGTGCCACTACATTTCTAGTTGCACCCATATGTGAGAAATGCATGCGCAGATTTCAAATCACCTATAAAACAGGTAATCCCAAATGGTGAAATTTTGTTCCTGTCACCACTGCCCAAAACACATAAAAGTGGTAACCTAAATTCAGCAAATATTGTATGTCAATAAAATATACAATCATTACAATTTATCAGTTTTTTATGACTTTATTTTTTTATACAAAACTAGAAGAACATACACATGAAATGTGCCATTTGGGTATGTTACCAATTTCTTTACGCCTATTTTTCCTTGGAAAAAAATTGCAATTACTGTATGATTCTTCAAACTGCTTCAGCAAGCCCTGAAAACAATATTCTGAAAAGAAAGAAAATGAAGATATGTATATTGCAATGGTAGCAGACTGGGCCCTGAGGCATTAAAGGCTTTGCACATCATACCATACTGCCAAGATACAGTTGGGTTTTCTGCGATCCCCTAAAAATTTGTAGGAATGTTCTAAAATAAAAACCTGACTGGCTCAATCCCGTGCCATTCCAATCCCACCGCTCTGATGGTCCTGATGGCCTACAGTTGCAGCACAGCAGTGATAGCATCACAAATTACTCAATGTCAACGCTGCAGCAAATCACTGTCCTCAACGGTCACCTTGCGTAGTCACACAAGTCATTGCAGCAGTGCTGGTCTAGCTATGGTATTGACTTACCTTCAGCACATTTTTTGTGGGTTCTGGAAAACTGCTTTAACAATTTGCATTGGAGGACCATGGGCAGTAGCTTAATGCATGAATGGTCAGCCCATGCCTATATAACATTTTGCATAGTTATTGTTTTAGAAAGGTATAATATTTTCAGCATCACTGCGTATTCTGAATACCATCAAAATCTGTGCAAAATAGTTAGCAAAAAGTATATAGATGTACAAGCCTTCACATCACAATCTTACTCCCATTGAAGGTCATCATGGGAAATTAACCAGACAGAACCTTCTAGCTATCTGGTCACCAGGAGTCAAAATGAGCCTGACCACTTCATAATCATACTCAGGCCATGATGTACTAAACTATGTTGTCATCATTGACTTCCTTCACATTCATTTTAATAGTCTATTTTCTAGACTATTTTACTTATTATTCACTTTGCATGGGTAATTGCATAGCCCTAGGAGACAGTACTGACAAAAATGGTCTGGGAACAAAATATTGCAAGCAGTGCTGACAATTTTCCTAAACATATTGTTTCTTCGAGGCCGAGCTACTGGCTCTGCTTGGTTGCTTCTCTACTACAGCATGGGAACTAGAAGGTACAGGGGTGAAACGACTTGAATAATTTTCTAGATTTGCTTGGTTTCCAACGTGCATTGCTATCTGTTTTTCTGTATTGAAGTTAGCCCAATTGTCCTCATTTTGTATTTTGTATGCTGGGTAGGAAATGTTTTCACCCATTGGAATGTACATGTAAGATTTGTCATTGAAAGGAGCAGTAGCAGTCTCAGGGCACTTATCAGGGTAAATATCTTCTTCTTTGGGGTATCTAGGGGTAGAATTGTAAGGAGAATACTTCCTCCAGGTGTGAACCATGTTCTTGAAGACCAGATGTATAAGTTCTAAAAGGTTGAGTAGAAGAGATATAAGTGACACTACTAACATAAAGATAATGAAAATAGTTTTCTCCATGGGTCTAGACACGAAACAATCCACTTTGTGAGGACATGGTTTTCTTTCACATACATATACAGCAGGCATGACAAAGCCATAAAGGTACCACTGACCAAGCAGGAAGCCAGCTTCAAAAATACTTTTGAAAATGACGCTTGTAACATACGTACACATCAGAGCCCCCCTGATTTTGATTCGGCCATCCTCTTGAATGCAGATTTGTAGTCTTTTCTTTTCTATGACTGCTATGGCTTCATCTACTTGATGATCTTTGTCACTTCTAGTTCTTAGCTCCTCCTCTTTTTGCTTGAGCTTCTCCTCTTTTCTAGATAGATAGATCACATGGCCCAGATAAAATAATGTAGGGGTGCTAACAAACAGAAACTGAAGCACCCAGAATCGTACATGGGAGATTGGAAAGGCTTTGTCGTAGCAGACATTTGGACACCCAGGTTGGTCTGTATTGCAGACAAAATCTGATTGTTCGTCTCCCCAAACCGATTCCCCTGCAAGACCGAGAATCAAGATGCGGAAGATAAACAGTAATATTAGCCAGACTTTTCCAAAGCTAGTGGAGTGTTCTTGCACCTGGTCCAGCAACTTTTCAAGAAATTCCCAGTCTCCCATTGTGCATGAGCCCTTTTCCTGTAGAATAGACGGAATTATTAGTGTTTTCTAATTTATGATTCATACTTGTATGTAAAGTGGCCTAAAGCAATATTTTATCATTGACAAATACTATGATTGAATCCAGTACAGACAAGATTACATATTTCTGATTATCAGGCATTGATAACTTAAACTGAGTTTATACAGCCTGATGATCGGGCTAATTGAATGTGCTGCCCATCTAAGGCTACTTTCACACTTGCGGCAGAGAGATCCGGCAAAACGTATGCCAACTGATGGCATTTGTAAGACTGGTCAGAATCCTGATCAGTCTAAAAAATGCCTGATCAGTCAGAAAAATGCATTGAAATGCCGGATCCGTCTTTCCGTGTGTCATCCAGAAAAATTCCAGACTCACCTTTTTTTCGGTCGGATCCGGCACTAATACATTCCTATGGAAAAAAACGGCATTCAGGCAAGTCTTCAGTTTTTTTGGCCGGAGATAAAACCGTAGCATGCTGCAGTTTTATCTTTTGCCTGATCAGTCAAAAAGACTGAACTGAAGACATCCTGATGCATCCTGAACGGATTGCTCTCCATTCAGAATGCACGGGGATAAAACTGATCAGTTCTTTTCCGGTATAAAGCCCCTAGGACAGAACTCTATGCCGGATAAGGGCTCTTTCACATCTGCGTTCTTTTCTTCCGGCATAGAGTTCCGTCGTCCGGGCTCTATGCCGGAAGAATCCTGATCAGTTTTATCCTAATGCATTCTGAATGGAGTGAAATCCGTTCAGGATGCATCAGGATGTCTTCAGTTCCGGACCGGAACGTTTTTTGGCCGGAGAAAATACCGCAGCATGCTGCGCTTTTTGCTCCGGCCAAAAATCCTGAAGACTTGCCGCAAGGCCGGATCCGGAATGAATGCCCATTGAAAGGCATTGATCCGGATCCGGCTTTAAGCTAAACGTCGTTTTGGCGCATTGCCGGATCCAACGTTTAGCTTTTTTAGAGTGGTTACCATGGCTGCCGGGACGCGAAAGTCCTGGCAGCCATGGTAAAGTGTAGTGGGGAGCGGGGGAGCAGCATACTTACCGTCCGTGCAGCTCCCGGGGCGCTCCAGAGTGATGTCAGGGCGCCCCAGGCGCATGGATGACGTGATCGCATGGCACGTCATCCATGTGCATGGGGCGCTCTGACGTAATTCTGGAGCGCCCCGGGAGCCGCACGGACTGTAAGTATACCGCTCCCCCGCTCCCCGCTCCTACTATGGCAACCAGGACTTTAATAGCGTCCTGGCTGCCATAGTAACACTGAAAGCATTTTGAAGACGGATCCGTCTTCAAATGCTTTCAGTACACTTGCGTTTTTCCGGATCCGGCGTGTAATTCCGGTAAGTGGAGTACACATCGGATCCGGACAACGCAAGTGTGAAAGAGGCCTAAAACACAAGTGTGAAAGTACCCTAAAGGTGCCGCAGATCACCCAAGAAATGAGCGAAATGCTTGTTTATCGGGCGAAATGATTGGAGGTGCAGACACCTCAATTATTGTTCCCAGGCAGAAGATCATACTGTCTAAACAGCACTGTGCTGCCCAGGAACAATGATTTTGTATGGAGACAGCCATCGCTTGTCCTCATACCGTGGAGGAGCTTTCTGCATGTAAATGCGGGGCTTCACCTCCACTTAATGAGCAGCTGATTGTTGGGAAGGAATGCTTCCTTCCCGACAATTGGCTGCTCCTCGCAGCATCCAAATGTGCCTTAGGCTACTTTCACACTTGCGTTTCCAGTTTCCAGTATTGAGATTACTAATGGGGACAAAATGGGGACATTTGGTTGCGTTCCCATACCGGAGAGTAAACTGCAGCAAGCTGCGGTTTTCTTTCCTTCATGGGATGCAGAGCAAAATGGATCCGGCATGACCCACAATGTAAGTGAATGGGGACGGATTCGTTTTCTCTGACACAATCTGACGGATCCGTCCCTCATTGATGTTTAATTGAGTTCATGACGGATCCGTCTTGGGTATGTTAAAGATAATACAACCGGATCCATTCATAATGGATGCAAATGGTTGTATTATCAGTAACAGAAGTGTTTTTGCTGATCCCTGCCAGATCAGGCAAAAACGCTTGTTAAAAAGTGGTTGCACAAGATTATAAAATCATGCCTATCTGTAGGATATGTCATTAACGTTTGATAGATGCAGGTCATACCACTCGGACCTGTTTCTGTAGCCCCAACCACCTGAAGCTCCTACATCCAGCCAACCAGAGTTTGGAGGTGAAACCAGTTCTAGATATAAGCGCTGTTCACAGAAGTGGGAACTCCGTATTTATCAGACATTTATGGCTGATCTCGTGGCTATGCCATAAATGTTTGTGATAACAATACCCCTTTAAAGGGGTTGGTCATTTTCTGGTTACTGTCGGTCAGTGTGTTTGTAAGAATACTATATGGCAGTTACTAACATAAAAGTCTTTGTTGATGCTCTGCTTCCTTTTATGTAATGAAATGAATGGAGGGTGGGTGTGCATTTGCAGTGCGCCCTCCACAACTTTCAGGGATCCCTTCTCGATATACAGTACAGACCAAAAGTTTGGACACACCTTCTTATTCAAAGAGTTTTCCTTATTTTCATGACTATGAAAATTGTAGATTCACACTGAAGGCATCAAAACTATGAATTAACACATGTGGAATTATATACATAACAAAAAAGTGTGAAACAACTGAAAATATGTCATATTCTAGGTTCTTCAAAGTAGCCACCTTTTGCTTTGATTACTGCTTTGCACACTCTTGGTGAGCTTCAAGAGGTAGTCACCTGAAATGGTCTTCCAACAGTCTTGAAGGAGTTCCCAGAGATGCTTAGCACTTGTTGGCCCTTTTGCCTTCACTCTGAGGTCCAGCTCACCCCAAACCATCTCGATTGGGTTCAGGTCCGGTGACTGTGGAGGCCAGGTCATCTGGCGCAGCACCCCATCACTCTCCTTCATGGTCAAATAGCCCTTACACAGCCTGGAGGTGTGTTTGGGGTCATTGTCCTGTTGAAAAATAAATGATGGTCCAACTAAACGCAAATGGAATAGCATGCCGCTGCAAGATGCTGTGGTAGCCATGCTGGTTCAGTATGCCTTCAATTTTGAATAAATCCCCAACAGTGTCGCCAGCTAAGCACCCCCACACAATCACACCTCCTCCTCCATGCTTCACGGTGGGAACCAGGCATGTAGAGTCCAACCATTCACCTTTTCTGCATCGCACAAAGACACGGTGGTTGGAACCAAAGATCTAAAATTTGGACTCATCAGACCAAAGCACAGATTTCCACTGGTCTAATGTCCATTCCTTGTGTTCTTTAGCCCAAACAAGTCTCTTCTGCTTGTTGCCTGTCCTTAGCAGTGATTTCCTAGCAGATATTCTACCATGAAGGCCTGATTCACACAGTTTCCTCTTAACAGTTGTTCTAGAGATGTGTCTGCTGCTAGAACTCTGTGTGGCATTGACCTGGTCTCTAATCTGAGCTGCTGTTAACCTGCGATTTCTGAGGCTGGTGACTCGGATGAACTTATCCTCCGCAGCAGAGGTGACTCTTGGTCTTCCTTTCCTGGGGCGGTCCGCATGTGAGCCAGTTTCTTTGTAGTGCTTGATGGTTTTTGTGACTGCACTTGGGGACACTTTCAAAGTTTGCCCAATTTTTCGGACTGACTGACCTTCATTTATTAAAGTAATGATGGCCACTCGTTTTTCTTTACTTAGCTGCTTTTTTCTTGCCATAATACAAATTCTAACAGTCTATTCAGTAGGACTATCAGCTGTGTGTCCACCTGACTTCTCCACAACGCAACTGATGGTCCCAACCCCATTTATAAGGCAATAAATCACACTTATTAAACCTGACAGGGCACACCTGTGAAGTGAAAACCATTTTAGGTGACTACCTCTTGAAGCTCATCAAGAGAATGCCAAGAGTGTGCAAAGCAGTATTCAAAGCAAAAGGTGGCTACTTTGAAGAACCTAGAATATGACATATTTTCAGTTGTTTCCCACTTTTTTGTTATGTATATAATTCCACATGTGTTAATTCATAGTTTTGATGCCTTCAGTGTGAATCTACAATTTCCATAGTCATGAAAATAAAGAAAACTCTTTGAATGAGAAGGTGTGTCCAAACTTTTGGTCTGTACTGTAGGTGTGGGTTCCAGAGGTGGGAACTGCACCTATCAGACAAGGGGGGCATATCCTAACGATATGCCCCCATTGTCTCAGATGGGAATAAACCTTTAATGGCCGTGTACATGGGTCCTTAACCTGCAATCTCGGTGTTAAGTGCCCAAAAATCTTCCAATGGGAGCTAATTCCTTTAAACTTGTGTTTACATGAATATTTTGCATTTTGTGAAACTCATCACCGCATTCCTGAAAATAATAATTATTTCCACATTTTAGCAATCATCATGTGAAACCTCTGTTCCTGTCCTGCCTTGGGTTTGATTGTACCTAACACTTTCAGAAGGTTAGAGCCCACTATAGATATGCTAACATAGAACAAATATATTTTTGTAAGGAATATAGTAATATTATCCAGGGCAATTTATCTAAGACTTACATATATGGCTAATCTCAGAACAGAAATATTTCGAGATAGGACCATCAAAAGGAAATGTGCAGCAAGCTGATTAATTGAGTCATAGCCTGTGTTCTTTTATTTCCCCATATTTTTCTGCCTCATAGCAGCAGAGTGGTAGATATGCTACTCTTCACTTGGGCAAACGTTCAGGTAACTGCTGTAACCATGTACCTAGATACCCTGCCCAAGTGTAGCATTCTCACTTATACCCAGCACCAGGGGCATATGACCTTCCACCCTACAGGTACACAACTGCATAGCGGACCATTTCCCCAACAATACTATGTGGATATCTGCTGTACATATCACACATGTCTATGTTTATATAAAAATGGAACAACAGATGACATCAAAGGGGGAAGGTATTACGGATGTTTCTTGTTTAGTTTAAAAAATTGGTAAAATTAATAACGCCTCTATACGTCTAATTTTTTTCAGTGAAAACAGAACAGGGACATATAACGGGCATGCAATAAGCAACCTAGTTTCAATGAGTACCTCAGTAGACAGTCCAATTGCAGAAACATCTGGTTGTTGGAATGTGTAGCTATTGTTATCCTAAAAAAAGGGAATCAAATTTTTTACCCCCAGGAACATCCTTATTGAGTTCTCACCTGTTTGAATATGGAGGCATATGGGTTGGTGTTACATATAGCTGTGTATTTGTTGAACAATCACGTGAACATACAGTTCTACATAAAATGTTGCTTTATTTGGAAAATATTATTATTAATGATAATAAAAATAATAATCATGAGTGGAGTGAAAACCTGGCCCTGATAATGCGATGTTCAGAAGATGTTCCACAGATTATACAATAACATTGCATTTTTGTGAGGTAATTTGTAATAAAAGAAAGATACAAAACACAAATTTTAACTTACATGTAGAGTTTTAATACTCAAATGGTCAAATCTGAAACATAAACTCCTTTTTGAACTGTCCTCTTAAGATACTCCACACTAAGCTTCTTCTCTACATAAATGTATATAGATTTCTCTACCATGCTGTGTCTAAAACCAAATTCATCTGTTTCATATACTGTAAGTTAATATACAACCTACCTTATAGTCAGAGTAGGACCTCTACCTATGAGATGCTAAGTAGTTCAGCACATTCTCTTGCCAAGGAAAGTCCCTGTGTCCAGCAGTAGGGCAAGTCTTTCCTGATAGAGCCATATGAGGTTTGCAGTACCAGAGCCGGTGTGATAAGAGAGCTAGACAGACGATGCCCTTAAAAAAATGAAAAGATTCCACAGGGAAAAGAGGAAACCATGGGATGGACTAGAGGAGGTGCAGGATATTAGGGGTGTACTCAGATGAGAGCTTGTTATTTTGTGTGGAAGATTGTTTTTAACATGTTATAGGCAAGAATACAACTCATAGTCTGTAGGCAGAGATGATAGATACATAGACGTTAGATAGATACTGTAGATAGATAGACACTGTAGATAGATATGGGATAGATACTGTAGATAGATACTGTAGATAGATACTGTATCTAGATAGATAGATACTGTATAGATATGAGATATATACTGTAGATAGATACTGTAGCTAGATAGATAGATACTGTAGATAGATAGATATGGAATAGATATATACTGTAGATAGATACTGTAGATAGATATATACTGTAAATAGATAGATATGAGAGATAGATAGATACTGTAGATAGATAGATACTGTAGATAAATAGATATAAGATATATATATATATATATATATACTGTAGATAGATAGATATATACTGTAGATAGATACTGTAGATAGATAGAGATACTGTAAATAGATAGATATGAGATAGATACGATAGATACTGTAGATAGATAGATACTGTAGATAGATATATACTGTAGATAGATACTGTAGATAGATATATACTGTAAATAGATAGATATGAGAGATAGATACCATAGATAGATACTGTAGATAGATAGATACTGTAGATAAATAGATATAAGATATATATACTGTAGATAGATAGATATATACTGTAGATAGATAGAGATACTGTAAATAGATAGATATGAGATAGATACGATAGATACTGTAGATAGATAGATACTGTAGATAGATAGATAGATACTGTAGATAGATAGATATGAGATAGATAGATCATTTGTCAAGCTGTGATAACATGTGCCATACAGGATATATAAATACTAGTGTCAATCACATGTAACATAATTGCATGAATTTCGAAAAAATTTCAAATAAAACATGATTACAGTTCAAATTTCCAAAAGATGCATGATTATACAGCAGTGATGCTCAACCTGCAGCCCTCCAGCTGTTGCAAAACTACAATTCCCAGCATGCTCAGACAGCCTTCAGCTATCAGTCTACAGCAGGGCATAGTGGGAGTTGTAGTTTTACAACAGCTGGAGGGCCGCAGGTTGAGCATCCCTGTTATACAGTGTCTCTTCAATTTGTGGCATGATTGCAAAAAGTCATCATTTGTTTTAAAAACTATCTGGTGCATAAAGTCCATAAAGTGGCATGATCCCCATCAGTGAATTAATTAGGTGTACAAAATAAATAAATTGTGCATAATAAAAAACATTAACAATCTCTTTGTAGTTCATAGGCAAGTCTCACCAGGAGCTGGATAGCCACGGGATCTAGTTTGGTGTCTGGAAACATGGTGCCGCATGCGCCACCCATGCGCACTCGCGCGAGATATGGGATCACAGAAAAAAAGAACTCAGAAACCACAGTAAAGATGGCCTGCCATCTATTAGGTATTCAGAGTGCATGCGTCTGCCCATAGAATTACGCAGCCAGCATGGGCCATATCAACATATTGGTCACCTAGGTGACCATAAACAAACCATGTTCCATGGATACCATATAGCGATCAAATACTACTATTGGGGGAGGTTCATGTTGGTAGCGGGGAGGTGTACACAGAAGGTTAGAGTGGTGATCTTAATTAAAACGTAACTTTTAATTGATACAAATAGAAAAAAGGTCCTTAAATTTAACACATATTATCAATCTAGTGCACAATGACACATTGAATTATTGGTACACGGCGGCACCTGGAATATAACTGGTTGTCCTACCGTAACCCAGGTGTCTTCCGGTCTTTACAGATGTTCAGTAGATGTTGATCTTGCTGAAAAAAATAGCAGGAACCAGACGGGAGTGATGGCAGACTCTAAGTCCCTATATCACCCTAGGATAGGGGTGCTGACGTGACCTTGACGTCCTAACCACAGAGCACCCGTCCTGAGAAGAATGATCCCATCCGGAACCTTGCCCTTACACTACTTGGCCCTGTTGTGCCCTAGTGCAGCTGATCCCTACATGCATGTTTCATGTAACACTCATCAGGGGAGTATTGTGCAATCGAGCGGGGCATAAATCACATAGAGTGTTAATCTAGATGATTCAATAATTAACACTGAGGATATTCAATGTGAAAGCAAAAGACACTTACATCAAATACAAATGGTAGCCCATAGTGTGGGCTCCATTGGGTATCAGGGCTAACGCAAGCCTAAAGATATAAAGCAGTATAGGGTGCAGGGAGGTCTGTTGATATGCGGCTCCCCCAGACCAGCGTGCCGCGATGCGTCCTGAGGCTGTGATGTAGGTGGGAGGTGTTCTGAAAAGGGCATCAGTCACCGGCCTACCTAGAATAAACAGATCACCTTGGCCAGCACTAATAGGGTGTCGTATGCTGACATTACTGTCATTTATCCAACATTGGAAACCACCATAGATAAACCCAAGGGGCTAGGAGACCGCCCGGGTACCTCCCCCAAAGCAGCCCCCTACCCTATTAGGGATAGATGTCCCAATGTCACATTTATGTGACTCAGAGCCTCGTCCCAATTCAAGGGAGTGGTTCTATACACAATCTATGGTTCCATATACTAATCTAAAACAAAAGAGATAAGTAGCTATAAAGGGTCCCACCATCCACCGTCCCAAAAGGGGCAGAGGAAGGAAGAAGCCAGGATAAGAAGGCAGACACCCTCCCCACACTTACTGGTTTCAAGTGACATTCAAAAAATAACACAAAAATATATACAATGCAGCCTTGATGATCTTGGGGTCCAGCATCCGGTGTGACTGTCCTGTTCACAGTCATATATAATGATATTGCCTAGAGTAAAAGAAAATAAAGTATAAGTAAATCTGAAGCACATGTCTTTCCATAAACTACGTAAGGTCAGCGTGGACACTATAGAACTGCGAATGTCTAACGTATAGATTTCCCCTACCTTATATCACCTTAACTTCCACATTCAGTCCCCTCGGTTTGAGGGTCTGAAGTGTATAAATCCAATAGAGCTCCCTTTTCTTTAATACAGCTGTCCTATCTCCACTAAACTCAAAACAGGTATCTGTTCCAAAATCTTGAATCGGAAATCTCTTTCAGAATGTTAGGGCTTCTATGAAGTGCTTGGACACAGGTAAATCCAACCTTTTCTTCCTAATAGAATATCGATGCTGGTTAAATCGGCTTTCTAAGTCCCAGGTTGTTTCTCCCACATATATAGTAGGTGGTAGGGACATTGTAGCAAATACACCACATAGGTGGAATCACAGGTCAAAAACTGCTGGATTTTAATCATCGTTCCAGAGGAGGGGTTCAAAAAAGTATCTCCCCGCAATATTAATGGACAATTTACACAATTATAACAGGGGTAGCATCCCTGGCGGGTAGACCCAAAATATGTACTGCCTTTTACTCTTGTCGATCCAACATCAGACCTAACTAGTCTGTCACCCAAGTTACGATTTCTGCGATATGAGCAGAGAGGTGGAGCACAGAATTCCTTAATCTCCCCAAACTTACTCTTCAGAATGCTCCAATGTTTCCTGAGAATAGATGAAATATGTACACTATCCACACTATAATCTGAAACAAATGGAATCTGCAATGCTTTTTGCTTAATCGCAGTGGATCTCTTAATAATATCCTGTCTGTCAAGGGTCTTAGGTCTATTTAGGCAGTCAGACTAGCTTGCTGGGGTAACCCCTTGAAATGAATTTATTTCCTATCTCTCGTAACCTAGACTCAACCTGTATTGGGTCTTGGACTATCTTTTTTTACTTGAAGCATCTGACTATATGGAAAAGACCGAATCATCGGTTTAGGATAATAACTTTCACATCTTAATAAGGTATTTTTGTCAGTTGCCTTAACATATAAATGAGTGCTGAGGGTCTGGCCTTGTATGCTGACCTTAGTATCCAAAAATTGGACCATCTCTGTCGAATAGGTCAACGTAAACTTAACCCCCGGATCAATCGAATTAAGAAAATAATGGAAACCTATGAGGCCCCTGACAGACAGAATATTATTAAGAGATCCACTGCGATTCGATTAAGCAACAAGCATTGCGGATTCCATTTGTTTCAGATTATAGTGTGGATAGTGTACGCAGTTCATCTATTCTCTGGAAACATTGGAGCATTCTGAAGAGTAGGTTTGGGGAGATTAAGGAATTCTGTGCTCCACCTCTCTGCTCATATCGCAGAAATCGTAACTTGGGTGACAGACTAGTTAGGTCTGATGTTGGATCGGCAAGAGTAAAATGCAGTACATATTTTGGGTCTACCCGCCAGGAATGCTACCCCTGTTATAATTGTCTAAATTGTCCATTAATATTGCGGGGAGATACTTTTTTGAACCCCTCCTCTGGTACGATGATTAAAATCCAGCAGTTTTGACCTGTGATTCCACCTATGTGGTGTATTTGCTACAATGTCCCTGCCACCTACTATATGTGGGTGACGCGACCTGGGACTTAGAAACCCGATTGTATTTATACACTTCAGACCCTCAAACCGAGGGGAATGAATGTGGAAGTTAAGGTGATATAAGGTAGGGGAGATCTATACGTTAGACATTTGCAGTCCTATAGTGTCCACGCTGACCTTACGTAGTTTATGGAAAGACATGTGCTTCTGATTTACTTATACTTACTTTTCTTTTACTCTAGGCAATATCATTACATATGAATGTGAACAGGACAGTCACACCGGATGCTCTACCCCAAGATCATCAAGGCTGTATTTTATATTTTTTTGTGTTATTTTTTGAATGTCATTTGAAACCAGTAAGTGTGGGGAGGGTGTCTGCCTTCATATCCTGGCTTCTTCCTTCCTCTGCCCCTTTTGGGACGGTGGATGGTGGGACCCTTGATAGCTACTTATCTCTTTTGTTTTAGATTAGTATATGGAACCATAGATTGTGTATAGAACCACTCCCTTGAATTGAGATGAAGCCCTGAGTCACATAAATGTGACATTGGGACCTCTATCCCTAATAGGGTAGGGGGCTGCTTTGCGGGAGGTACCCAGGCGGTCTCCTAGCCCCTTGGGTTTATCTATGGTGGTTTCCAATGTTGGATGAATGACAGTAATGTCGGTGTACGACACCCTATTAGTGCTGGCCAAGGTGATCTGTTTATTCTAGGTGGACCGGTGACTGATGCCCTTTTCAGAACACCTCCCCCCTACCAACATGGACCTCCTCCAATAGTGGTATTTGATCACTATATGGTATCCATGGAACATGGTTTGTTTATGGTCACCTAGGTGACCAATATGTTGATACGGCCCATGCTGGCTGCTTAATTCTATGGGCAGATGCATGCGCTCTGAATACCTAATAGACGGCGGTCATCTTTACTGTGGTTTCTAAGTTCTTTTTTCTGTAATCTTGTATCTCACGTGAGTACTAGTGATGAGTGGCAGGGGAAATATTTGAATTTGCAATATTTCACAAATATTTTGTAGAATATTCATCATATATTCGCGAATTCACAATCTTTTTCTTCATTGAGAAAATCGCCAATGTAATATTCGCATAATGTGCGCGTAATACAGTCGTGGGTCACTTTTGCTACATTTTCCAAGCTGCTAGAAGTTTCCTGAGACTGGAGAAAATGGTTGGCACGGCAGAACATTACAATAGCTTTATATGCAGATAGAGTGCTCCAATATATTCGTAATTGCGCTAATTGGCAATTAATGATGTGCATATTTTGGCGCAATACGTGAAAATTCACATTTTATCAGGTCTGACTACATATTACTGATTAGTGCACTAAGTATTGTTGTGACATCACAGCACTATGTCTGTAGCATGTATGTATGGACAGCAGAACCTATCAGCTACACTATATCAGGATATAACCCACACTGACTATCTCCCACTAACTATCTGTATTATATATATTTAAGCTAACTAACTATCTAATGTAATAGGATAAGGAATAGGATCCAGATGAAAGCACAGAGCACAGCAATAACACTGCTCTCTCTCTCTCAGATCTACAAAAATAAAAATACAGAAAATGGCTGCTGGGGATTTTCTTATATAGTAAAGGGGTAGGCAACTTTCCTATTGGTTGCTAGGGATGTTACTAAGCTCTGACAAAGACATTGCAGCCTTCTCATTGGCCCACACTGACTATCTCCCACTAACTATCTGTATCATATATATATATATATATATATATATATATATATACTAGGAAAAATGAGCGGCACTCCAGAAGTAAAAGTGGTGAACCCTTTATTCACACCAGTGGTGCAACGTTTCGGCTCAGATCGCGAGCCTTCCTCAAGCCTATATATATATAATAAAGGTAGAAAGGTGTGGGCAGCACAGCTGTCTGGACAGTACGGTCGGAGTGCCAGCGGCTGAGGAGGCGATCCACCTCCAGGGATATAAAAGAGAAAAATCCACAGCACATCCAAGTTGTAAAAAGTAAAAGACGGCTTTATTCACCAGACACGCGACGTTTCGATCCGCTCAATGGGATCTTTTTCAAGCAGTGACAAAAGTGGGCAGTGCATAGTGCATATTTATGCAGTTTAAACATCATTAGATAATTGATAAATCAAATACATTTAGTACATATAATATAATAAAAAACAGCAATACAAATAATAATTTCACAATCAAAGTCTGTGCCTCATTTGAGTGTATCACAATGGCAATATTCAATCTTATACAATGCAGTATATACATCAAAAATATGACATAATGTATTAATTGTGGTGATAGTGAGAGCAGGTGCAAATCATTTCTAATACCCCAATAATCTAAAGTGCACAGGTGTACCTTTAGTTGAGGATGACATGAATCGTGGGAGCATGGAGTCAAGACACATGGATCTCGGCGTATCCGACAATGCAGTGCGCATGTCCAAGGACCTTTCTAAACAGCTCAGTCACGTGATCGCACGTAAGCCGGTCTCGTAGTGCGCATGTCCAAGGACCTTGAAGCATGTGATCGCACCACGTGATCACGTACCCGATCACGTGACTAGATACATCACGTCACAGGAAAAAAGGAATTCCGAGTACTTCGTACCCTACGTGACTTAGGAACAACTGGTCATAGATCTGATCTTGTGTTCCAATATGTAATCACCCCCTCTTGAAAAACGTACACATATAGATTATTTAGTTAAATAACATGATTTTCATAGTGTCTGCAAATAGGTACATGTACAGAGCCATTGTCCGTATCAGCATATCATGATCGCCGGCCACGTCTCAGTGTTGGCCGCAAATTACCGGCTCTGATGAAAAGAGGCATATGCATATGGGTCCGTGGTTCATCAAGGAGATTCGCAGGCAACTATTGGACGGAAGTACCGTTATTGTAAAGAGAAGTAAAAGAAGGTGTACAGTGTGCGGTAGTACCGCCAGATACCAAATCGAGTTGTTAACTCAAAAATGGTCATTCTAGTGCCTCCCAGTCATATCGAGGAACACAACCACTGTGGTCCGGTTGTCCCCGCATAACCACAGGTTGGGATAATCCCCTGTTCACAGGAATCCCATTTATGGGAATCCAATGTGACCGCCCGGGATCATCCTCTAGGCTGGGGGGCAATCATACATAACACCCATTAGAAAAATCCTGTGTCGCCTATCTCTCTGATACCACTGACTCCAAATGCACCACCGCATGATCGGTCGGAAGATGCAGGCCATCCTCTGGACATCGCCGGTCTATCACGACAGTGCCGCATATGGGACTGTCAATGTGTCAAGTGCAGAACAAATTAATCATATAATATAATATCCAAAGAGATAATACTGTGTACGAAAAAAAGGGGAAAAAAAGGGAGGGGAAAGAGGGGGTGAAGAAAAACTGATCCAGGTCCCATGTTGATCCAATTGGTTGATTTTACACCATTCTCCCCTGGCCTAAACCAGATCAATTGTCACCATCTCCTAAAGATAATAAAAACAATATATAGAATTACCCTGTTATTTCAACAAGGAGCACTACCACAAATAATTCAAGACAGGAGCAGGCGAGCAGAATCCCAACATGATCACTCAAGACAATAACCAGGGTCTATAATCCACATTTAACCCTTGGGGTCTCAAAGTGTTTAGTCTAGCAATCCATCGGATCTCACACTTCTTAAGTAAAGTGTGTCTATTGCCACCTCTACGGGGAGTAGGAATGTGGTCTATTAACATAAATTTGAGGTCCCTTTCTTTGTGGCCCATGTCAGTAAAGTGTTTTGGAACTGGAAGATCCATCCGTTTTTTACGGATAGTGTACCGATGTTGATTAATTCGACTTTTAAAATCCAATGAGGTTTCTCCCACGTATAATAACTGACATGGGCACCAAAGAATGTATACAACGAATGAAGATTCGCATGTTAAATAATATTTGATTTGATATTTTTTCTGTGTCGATGGATGCAGAAAGAAACTACCCTTCTGCATATAGCGACAGTTGATACAATTTAAACAGGGGAAACTACCCAATTTTGGGCAACGTAGAAAGGTCTGACCAGATTCTTTTTGTGGACCTATGTCAGTATGTATTATTTTATCTTTAAGGTTTTTAGCTCTCTTGTATGACATGAGGGGAGGAAGAAAAAATTCTTCAATTTCCCCATGTCCACTCCTCAATATCGACCAGTGTTTTGATATAATTTGTCTAACCTGTGTACTATCTTCAGTGTAGGTAGTGACTAAAGGAATTCTCTTAATTTGTTTATTATTATTCCCATCCTTCTTTTTGAGGAGATCAACACGTGATTTCCCTTGTGTCGTAATGAGATGTTCCTTAAGTAAAGATAGGGGATAATTCCTGTCAACAAAGGCCTGTGTCATACGTTTGAGGGTATCTGGTAATTCATCATTATTGCTCACAATGCGTTTTGCACGGTAGAACTGACTTAGAGGAAGAGACTTCACCATAGCTCTTGGGTGTGCACTGTTGTAACTCAACAAGGTGTTGCGATCAGTCGGTTTGGAGTACAGACTCGTTGACAATACACCCTCCTTGATGGTCACAACAGTGTCCAGAAAGTGGATCTGTTCCCTTGAGTGTTCCAATGTAAATTTAATGTCTATGTCAATAGTATTTAAAAAATGAAAAAACTCAATGAGTGCATCCTCTGGTCCAGTCCAAATCAAGAAAATGTCATCTATGTATCGCCACCACCTCAGGACATGCCGGAAGTGGGGCGATACATAGATGTACATTTCTTCGAGGAAGGAGACCGCCATGTTGGCATAAGTAGGGGCCACATTGGACCCCATGGCGGTCCCCTTCCTCTGGAGATAGAAATAATCTCCAAACAAAAAATAATTGCATGTCAGCACCAGATGTAACAATTGTAAAATAAAATCCTGGCATTCAGCTGAAAAAGTCGACTGGGCCAGGGCCCTGGTGACTACCTCAATCCCAAAGTTGTGTCGGATTGAGGTATATAGACTGGTAATGTCCAACGATGCCAATATTGCATTCGGTGGAAAGATGGTCACTGTCAGTTTATTCAGAAAATCAGAAGTATCCTGAATATAGGACTGAGCCGATATTGCATATTGTCGCAATATTCTATCTAAAAAGATAGAAATATTGGACAAAATGGAACCTCGGCCCGAGACGATGGGTCTCCCTGGTGGAATTTTAAGATTTTTGTGAATCTTAGGCAACAGGTATAGAAACGGTGTCATTGGATGTGAAATTGTTAAAAAATCTCTAAGTTTGTCATCAATAATGCCAGCATTGCTAGCCCCCTGTATCACACTCTGTATCCTACGTTCAATGTCCCACCTCGGGTCAGTATTCAATTTCTGATAAACTTCACAGTCATCCAACTGTCTATTGGCCTCTGCAATGTACTGATGAGTGTCCATGACCACAATCGCACCGCCTTTGTCAGCAGGCTTAATGGTGAGACTGTGGTCATGGACCAACTCATCAATAGCACGCCACTCCAGTACTGTCATATTAGGGTGTACAAATTTTTTTTGAGCATTCAATTTTAGTGTATTTACATCTTTCATCACCGCATCAATGAATAACTCAATTGCTGGAGAGGACACAGGTGGAACAAAATCACTCTTATTGAATAGATTGTAATCACTCAATTTCAATTCAGTGTGGGTACTGGGTTTATCTGTAACTGAATGTGTTGAAAACCAGGTTCTGAGTTTGAGCCTGCGGAAGAATTGATATAGGTCCGCTTCAAGTTGTAACCAATCTGTGTTACTGTTAGGGCAAAAACTCAGACCTCTGGCCAACAAACTCAATTGTGTATCTGACAAAACATGTGATGAAATATTTACCACAATATCGGCATCTTTCAATTGCGTTTTTTGACAAATGGCCTCTTGCTCCTTGTTTTTGTGTTGGTAGCGGTGGTGTTTTCGTCCTCCACGTCGCGTTCGTTTCTTCCTGATGGATTCACTGTGTGCTCTAAAAAAGGCTCAGTAATCAAGTTGTTTTGTTGTATTTGAGTTAAGTCCCTGATAGGAGATTTCTTTCCAGCTTTTTGAGTGCGTTGTTGTGGCTGGTGATTCATTGTCCAGTTATAGACATTCCCTGTGTTGTAATCTGATGTATCGCGCTGCCATTTGCTGCGCTTGGTGTCCTGTATTTCAATCCTCAATTTATCCAGGAATGGTTGAAACTTCGATAAGTATTCCTGATATTCATCTGTGGATAACAGGGAACATAATGTGGCTTGTAAAGCTTCCTGTTTTTCAGTGGTATCAACCAAATCTTTTTGAAGAAACTCCATATTGAGTAAAATAAGGTCCAGTGCAAACTTGTTAGCAATGGATTCATATTTAATGCGAAAATCGTTGTCATGCATGTACATGGTAGGCTGTGAATGTGTCCTCAATCCACGAGGTATTCTGTTGGTTTTAAAATATTCTCCCAAGGTGGTAAGGTGCAAATCAAGACTTACCAATTTTTTTGTAATGCACTCAAAGTCCCGTTTGGTATCCAAGATGTTAGGAGTGGATAAAAACTCGGCATTTCCTTTGTGAGCACCCAGGATTCTGCTCGCCTGCTCCTGAGAATATGAAAAGACGCCTGGTGTAGACTGGTCCCCAGTGGGAAAGGTAGTATCGGAAGTCATCTTGTATAAATCGGCGTGCTCCGCTCCACTTGATGCAATAATAATAAAGGTAGAAAGGTGTGGGCAGCACAGCTGTCTGGACAGTACGGTCGGAGTGCCAGCGGCTGAGGAGGCGATCCACCTCCAGGGATATAAAAGAGAAAAATCCACAGCACATCCAAGTTGTAAAAAGTAAAAGACGGCTTTATTCACCAGACACGCGACGTTTCGATCCGCTCAATGGGATCTTTTTCAAGCAGTGACAAAAGTGGGCAGTGCATAGTGCATATTTATGCAGTTTAAACATCATTAGATAATTGATAAATCAAATACATTTAGTACATATAATATAATAAAAAACAGCAATACAAATAATAATTTCACAATCAAAGTCTGTGCCTCATTTGAGTGTATCACAATGGCAATATTCAATCTTATACAATGCAGTATATACATCAAAAATATGACATAATGTATTAATTGTGGTGATAGTGAGAGCAGGTGCAAATCATTTCTAATACCCTAATAATCTAAAGTGCACAGGTGTACCTTTAGTTGAGGATGACATGAATCGTGGGAGCATGGAGTCAAGACACATGGATCTCGGCGTATCCGACAATGCAGTGCGCATGTCCAAGGACCTTTCTAAACAGCTCAGTCACGTGATCGCACGTAAGCCGGTCTCGTAGTGCGCATGTCCAAGGACCTTGAAGCATGTGATCGCACCACGTGATCACGTACCCGATCACGTGACTAGATACATCACGTCACAGGAAAAAAGGAATTCCGAGTACTTCGTACCCTACGTGACTTAGGAACAACTGGTCATAGATCTGATCTTGTGTTCCAATATGTAATCACCCCCTCTTGAAAAACGTACACATATAGATTATTTAGTTAAATAACACACTTTACTTAAGAAGTGTGAGATCCGATGGATTGCTAGACTAAACACTTTGAGACCCCAAGGGTTAAATGTGGATTATAGACCCTGGTTATTGTCTTGAGTGATCATGTTGGGATTCTGCTCGCCTGCTCCTGTCTTGAATTATCTGTGGTAGTGCTCCTTGTTGAAATAACAGGGTAATTCTATATATTGTTTTTATTATCTTTAGGAGATGGTGACAATTGATCTGGTTTAGGCCAGGGGAGAATGGTGTAAAATCAACCAATTGGATCAACATGGGACCTGGATCAGTTTTTCTTCACCCCCTCTTTCCCCTCCCTTTTTTTCCCCTTTTTTTCGTACACAGTATTATCTCTTTGGATATTATATTATATGATTAATTTGTTCTGCACTTGACACATTGACAGTCCCATATGCGGCACTGTCGTGATAGACCGGCGATGTCCAGAGGATGGCCTGCATCTTCCGACCGATCATGCGGTGGTGCATTTGGAGTCAGTGGTATCAGAGAGATAGGCGACACAGGATTTTTCTAATGGGTGTTATGTATGATTGCCCCCCAGCCTAGAGGATGATCCCGGGCGGTCACATTGGATTCCCATAAATGGGTTCCTGTGAACAGGGGATTATCCCAACCTGTGGTTATGCGGGGACAACCGGACCACAGTGGTTGTGTTCCTCGATATGACTGGGAGGCACTAGAATGACCATTTTTTGAGTTAACAACTCGATTTGGTATCTGGCGGTACTACCGCACACTGTACACCTTCTTTTACTTCTCTTTACAATAACGGTACTTCCGTCCAATAGTTGCCTGCGAATCTCCTTGATGAACCACGGACCCATATGCATATGCCTCTTTTCATCAGAGCCGGTAATTTGCGGCCAACACTGAGACGTGGCCGGCGATCATGATATGCTGATACGGACAATGGCTCTGTACATGTACCTATTTGCAGACACTATGAAAATCATGTTATTTAACTAAATAATCTATATGTGTACGTTTTTCAAGAGGGGGTGATTACATATTGGAACACAAGATCAGATCTATGACCAGTTGTTCCTAAGTCACGTAGGGTACGAAGTACTCGGAATTCCTTTTTTCCTGTGACGTGATGTATCTAGTCACGTGATCGGGTACGTGATCACGTGGTGCGATCACATGCTTCAAGGTCCTTGGACATGCGCACTACGAGACCGGCTTACGTGCGATCACGTGACTGAGCTGTTTAGAAAGGTCCTTGGACATGCGCACTGCATTGTCGGATACGCCGAGATCCATGTGTCTTGACTCCATGCTCCCACGATTCATGTCATCCTCAACTAAAGGTACACCTGTGCACTTTAGATTATTGGGGTATTAGAAATGATTTGCACCTGCTCTCACTATCACCACAATTAATACATTATGTCATATTTTTGATGTATATACTGCATTGTATAAGATTGAATATTGCCATTGTGATACACTCAAATGAGGCACAGACTTTGATTGTGAAATTATTATTTGTATTGCTGTTTTTTATTATATTATATGTACTAAATGTATTTGATTTATCAATTATCTAATGATGTTTAAACTGCATAAATATGCACTATGCACTGCCCACTTTTGTCACTGCTTGAAAAAGATCCCATTGAGCGGATCGAAACGTCGCGTGTCTGGTGAATAAAGCCGTCTTTTACTTTTTACAACTTGGATGTGCTGTGGATTTTTCTCTTATATATATATATATATATATATATATATATATGATAACTAACTAATGTAATGACACAGGAAAGCAGAGAGCACAGCAATGACACTGCTGTCTCTCTCAGATCTGCAAGAAACTGCAGAAAATGGCTGCTGGGGAGGTTCTTATATAGTAAGTGGTAGGCAACTTTCCTATTGGTTGCTAGGGATGTTACTAAGCTCTGACAAAGACATTGCAGCCTTCTCATTAGCCCACACTGACTATCTCCCACTAACTATCTGTATCATATATATATGATAACTAACTAATGTAATGACACAGTAAAGCACAGAGCACAGCAATGACACTGTTCTCTCTCTCTCAGAACTGCAAGAAACTGCAGAAAATGGCTGCTGGGGAGGTTCTTATATAGTAAGGTGTAGGCAACTTTCCTATTGGTTGCTAGGGATGTTGCTAAGCTCAGACAAAGACATTGCAGCCTTCTCATTGGCCCAAAAGCAAGAAGCAGGGAAGGATCATGGATTCAGATAAGAAGAAAATCTAGAATATTCGAAAATACGAATATACATCAATATATTATAATTATTCACGATTTCTCTAAGTGCCGATATTTGCGATTAACATTCGCTATTCGAATATTCGCGCCCAACATTAGTGAGTACGCATGGGTGGCGCATGAGCGCACCATGTTTCCTGACGTCGAACTAGATCTCGTGGTTATTCAGCTCCTGGTGAGACTTGCAAAGAAATTTTTTATTGTTTTTATTATGCACAATTGATTTATTTTGTACACCTGAATTATTCACTAATGGGGATCATGCCACTTTATGGACTTTATGCACCAGATAATTTTTTAAAACAAAGGATGACTGTTTGCAATCATGCCACAAATTGAAGAGATACTGTATAATCATGCATCTTTTGGAATTTTGAACTGTAATGTTTTATTAGATTTTTTTTCGATAATCATGCAATTATGTTACACGTGATTGATACTAGTGTTTATATATCCTTTATGGCACATGTTATCACAGCTTGACAAAGGCTCCATTGAGTAGAGCTGAAACGTTGCTGCTAGATGGGTTAATAAACCATCCACCTTTTTCACGTTATGCTGGAGTGCTGCCATTTTTTCTACCACTATTGAGTGGACCTTGGTCTCTGGTCTATTTGAAGGATTTGCACCCTCACTACTGTGTGCTGCTATTTATTTTAGTTTTTTTAGATAGATAGATAGATAGATATGAGATAGATAGATAGAAAGATACATGGTTAATAAAACTATAACCACAGTTGCAGGAAAACAAATGTGCAATAATGGTGCAGACAGTATGATAAGTCTTTACTATTTTTCAACATAATCAAGAATTATCTATACTAAAAAGGTAGAATCAAGTAAAGAACCTTTTACATTGACCAATGTTTTAGGCAGTTATCGGGAACAAACCAAATGTTCCTGATAATTGCCTGATTGTCAGCAGATATGAAGCTGCATTTGGATACAACAATCGCCTCTACTTTATTTGGACAAGCAGTGTCTACTGCGATCGCTTATTCCCATAGAGAATCATTGTTTCCAAGTTGCAGATGTTTATATAGGATGATCTGCTGCCTAGAAGCAATTATTTTTGGTGCTTGCTGAAAGACACGATTACCCAATGAACAAGAGCTTGCTTATTCATTGAGTGATCTCTCTTTAAATGAAACAGTTATCGAGAACTAGCACTTCTACAAATATCCCCAATAATTGGCCCAATGATCGGCCTGTGTAAAAGAACCCTGCAACCTATGTTTTTATGTCCTCCAGAAAAGCCCTCAGTGAGAACGTTCACATCACTATAAGGCACTGTTTACATCACAGTTTTGTCTTATGTATACGTCAATGGATACTTTATTTGTACAATTGAACCCTGTGGAGACAGATGCTTCTTTGTACTATAAAACAGGGTGTAAAGAGTCTTCTTAGCAAAGCTGTAACTATGTTGCTAAGGAGAATCCTTCATCAGCATTCTACTGAGCGCTGAAGACGCTTGTGTGACTACCACAGTCTCTGAGCATGTAAATGTGCCCTATCACTACCCATTTTACTGTCTGACTTGCTGCCAGCACTAACCACTGGCAGCTCTGCTAGATAAAGGGTTTGTCCCATGGAAAATATTCTTCAGTTTTCAAACCAGCATCTGTATCTGAATACCTTTGTAACTGCAGGTAATAAAAAATGTTGTATAGCCACTGATTTATTCACTAAAATGTATCTGTATAGCGCCACCTGCTGTTTGTTCTTTTTCGTATTTCTTTGTCCTGCTCACTGAGAAGGCAGCACACGCTCCATTTCATCTACACCTGCCTCCTGAGCTGTGATAGGGAGAGATGAGACACGCCTCCTGAGCCGTGATAGGGAGAACTGAGACACGCCTCCTGAGCTGTGATAGGAAGAGCTGAGACACGCCTCCTGAGCTGTGATCGGGAGAGCGGAGACACGCCCCCTTAGCTGCAGCAGAAAAGACACTCCCCCAGAGCTGCCAGCTTGATAGAAATTTAGCAGAGCAATGAATGGGGAGATCTCTAGTTCCATGTGAGGTACAGGGCTGGTTCTAGCTTTGTTAGAAAGAGATTATCATGTACTATATGATGTGATATCCCCTTTAAGCTTTTTCCCCTGCTCTTCTCTCTTGGCCAGTAATTGTAGGGAATAGAGTGGTGATTGGGACTGCCGGTGCTTATTGCTGAGAACTGTACAGTGATATAGCACCATTGGTGTCAGCACAGAATGCTGCAGCCCCTATATATCCTTCCAGTGTGTCTCTAAGCGCTGGGAAGATACACTATAGAGAGACGCGGGAATGTAGTAAGTACTGTGCTAAGTGTCGGAAGCCCTGATCCCTGCCTTCTTCCCTGTGCTTAATGCCTAAGGGAAAAGTGCAGGGAATAGATGGGTAGTGATAGGACAGATGTACATAGGGACTGGGGCAGTGACAAAAGGCAGTCTGGAAGCCTCTATATGTTACACACAGGTGTCTTCACAGCCCTAGTAGAGCGCGGCCCCGATCTTCCGGTCTGCAGCGCCGGAAATAAATAGAGCATGGCCTATTCTTGTTCGCAATTGCGGACAAGAATAGGCATTTCTATGGGGGTGACGGCTAGGCTTATTGCGGATTCGCAATGCAGTATGGACGTCTGAATGGAGCCTAAGTGTAGTGGAGCCTAAGTGAGTGTGAGCTGCAGGGAGAAAGTCACCCTCCCTCCCACCCCTGCAGCTGACAGAAGTTGATTTTTAACTTCATTTTTTCAATGGCCTAACCGGATCAGGGGCTTGGCTTAGTGGGACCTGGGGGTGGGGTTTTAAGTCTTTTGAGGGTGGACACATTGTGGCAGGGGGCGTGTCTGGGCTCCTTCCTGCAAGAGTGACGCCCCTCTGGGTACCTTACTGGCTCATTTGCATATCAAATAAACTGGATTTTCAGAGGATAAAAACATCTATTACTGGAACAAAGGCACATCTTGAAATAAGGTACTAAGTGCTATTAGGCCATGGCTTTACTTTAATAGCGATTATCCTGGTGACAGATTTCCTTTAAAGCTCACCTACAGCAGTGAAGAAAAATGGCTTGGTTGTTATGGAAACCTGAATAAAACTGTATGTGAGGCTGAAGGACCTGAGAGCTTCTATTGGCTGATAAGGGTCATGTGACCAAGCTTCTATTAACTAATGCATTTTTTGGGAATATCTCGGGAACGGTACGTCCTAGAGAGCTGAGACCCGGACACCTGATGTACCTATGTGACAAATTTTGTGATTGTAAATGCGACGGTGCGGATTCCTTTAGCGGACATACACACACACACACACACACACACTCAGCTTTATATATTAGATAAACTGAAACAACAGTTGCACTTTAACTCTTTGAGGACATGGTGATTTTCAGTTTTTGCATTTTCATTTTTTACTCCCTGCCTTCCTAGAGTCATAATTTTTTATATTTTTCTGTTTACATAGAAAAAATGCAATTGTGCCATAATTTTAAGGGTTATATTTTTTTACAATTTTCCCTGTAAAACTGACGTGTTCCCTTTATTCTCTGGGTCGGAACGATTACAGCGATAGCACATTTATATAGTTTTTCTTGTGTTTTAATACAGAAAAACTGACCTCCATAACTTTTTTTCATATTTACATCTACCAAGCTGTGTGAAAACGTAATTTTTGCAGGGCAATCTGTAGTTTTTATTGATACCAGTTTGGGATGTGGATACATTTTTTCATCACTTTTTGTTCAATTTTTTGGGGGAAGGTGAAGTTCACCATATGGGATAAATCATTTTTTTTTATTATTGCGCATTTATTTTTATTTTTATTATAGGGGAAGTAGGTGATTAGTATTTTTATATTTATTTTTCTTCTATTTTTAAAAAACTTTTTTTATAAACTTTTTTAGCCCCCCCTAAGGGACCTGAACATGCAATCATTAGATTGCTTTTCCCACACAATAATGTAATTTAATATATTATTATGTGGGAAATTCTGTATATTCCAATGCAGTACTTCTACATGCAGGCCAACCTTGGAATATACCTGTGATAGGCCTGGTAGGCTCATAAAGGCTCAAGCCTATCACCAGAAAAAACTGGCTTCCCCCGATCTCAGCGCATGGAAGCTGTTTAGGCCTCGGGAACACAACGCTGCAGGAGAAAGTCACCCCAGATTCCATGGTCACAATTAGGGATGAGAGAATCGATTTCGGATGAAACATCTGAAGTCGATTTGCATAAAACTTATTTTCAATACTGTACGGAGCGAGCGCTCCGTACAGTATTAGGCTACTTTCACACTAGCGTTCGGCTGTCCGCTTGTGAGCTCCATTTGAAGGGGCTCACAAGCGGACCCGAACGCATCCGCACTGCCCTAATGCATTCTGAGTGGATGCGGATCCGCTCAGAATGCATCAGTCTGGCAGCGTTCAGCCTCCGCTCCACTCAGCAGGCGGACACCTGAACGCTGCTTGCAGCGTTCGGGTGTCCGCCTGGCTGTGCGGATCCGTCCAGACTTACAATGTAAGTCAATAGGGACGGATCCGTTTGAAGATGACACACTATGGCTCAATCTTCAAACGGATCCTTCCCCCATTGACTTTACATTGAAAGTCTGGACGGATCCGTCTGAGGCTACTTTGACACTTAGAAATTTTTTAACATTATAATGCAGACGGATCCGTACTGAACGGAGCCACCGTCTGCATTATATGAGCGGATCCGTCTCAGACGGATCCGCTCTGAACGCAAGTGTGAAAGTAGCCTTAGGATGTATTGGCTCCTATGAGCCAAAGTTATAACTTTGCGAAGTCTTGCGAGACTTCGGGTAATAACTTCATGAATTTCTACTGTAAAAAAACATTTCCCGAACTCGGGAACCGAACCGAAGTCCGTGAAATGGTTTATAGGGTTCATAGGAGCCAATACATTCTAATACTGTATTGAGCGATCGCTTATCCCTAGTCACAATAGACCACAGCACCTAAGGGTTTAAATGTCTGAAAACAGCATTATCACTGATTGTAGACATTAGCCCTGGGCATCTGCTGGGCAGGCACCTGGCAGCTATGGTGCTTGCTCTGCTCAGGAATGAGCACCATCCTTAGGCCGAATGCACACGGCCGTTGGTATGATCTATACCAGTGGATTACTGTACTGTGGCGGCAGCAGGGAGCGCACGGCGTCATAGCAACCAATGACGCCGTGCTCTCCTGCTCTCAGCAGGAATCCAGGCCGCGGTTCCACGGACCGCTCACGGCCGTGAACAACGGCTGTGTGCATTCGGCCTTAAAGAGATGACATCCACCATACATGTACAGCAGATGTTGTCACTTGGTTAAAGGAGATCTATTTATTCTTTTGACACATCAAATACTTGTATTTCTTGTGAAAAAAACAATTCTGGAGCTTTTCTCATAATTCTGTGTTGTGCCATTCCTCAATGATTCCTCCTAAAAACTTATGAATTAATTAACTTCTGGGTCAAAAATAAATGTAAAAAAAAAATATCCCCTTGTCAAAAATATATGTTCCTACACATTCCTATACAGACTGGCACTTTTAACAATGGGACACCCTAACTGGTAATGTCCAAATATAAATTTAACTATACATTTCTAGGATGATGTCACAATGCAGATGCTCCAGAATTGTTATTTGTGAGAAATACAAGGATTTACTAAAACAGCCATGTCAGAAGAAGTAACTGTTCTTTTCAAACCCCTTCCTGACATTTGACAGACATGTATACATGAACACGAAGGAGTACTTGCAAAATGCTGTGTGTTTAAGTCATGTCGATTGGGTGGTACAGGAGTGGACTTCCATGCATGAAGCTTGCTGTTATGTACCTCGGCCCCCTGCAACGTAATTGTGGGGTGCTGATGATTGCTAGGGCAACCAGAGTGCTGTAAATATGAGTAGATGAGTAGATGAGCTGAACTGCTTGTATTACTATTTGTCACTGGTGTGATCATGTGTTATCCACCTGCAGCCTGTTCACCAGTTACTGCCTGCAACCTCACTTTACTCTTTCCACTTACTCCCTCCTCTCTTTATTGTACTCCTGTAGCCACATGCCAGTCACACAGCCCAGAAACTGCCAACTTCAATCAGTGCTGCTGCTGCTGTAATCACAGGACCTTATTAGCTCCCAAGTTCCCTTTACAAAGATAAGTCTTCTTTCACATATGCGTTTCTCTTTTCCGGTATTGAGATCCAGCAGAGACTAAAACGCTTCCATTTTGTCCCCATTCATTGTCAATTAGGACAAAACTGAACTGAACAGAACGGAATTCCCCAAAATGCATTCCGTTCTGCTTGGTTGCGTTCCCATACTGGACAGAAAAAAGCTGCAGTTTTCTGTTAGGCATGGGATACCGAGCAAGAAGGATCCAGCACTTTTGACTTGCATTGTGTGTCATGCTGAATCCGCCTTCTTGGACACAATAGAAAACATAATCGCTATTTTAAAGATAATAAAACCGGGTCCACTCATAACGGATGTAGCCGGTTGAGTTATCACAAATGGAAGCGTTTTTGCTGATCCCTGCCGGATCAGGCAAAATGCAAGTGTGAAAGTAGACCCAAAAAACACTCCAGACATGCGCATGAAAGAAAGTTGCTTCCCAGATCACGCTGTGCTCTTCAGGCACAATGCCGATGAAGGTGTATTGATCAGATGTACCAATCCTGATCACTGAAGCAGCACAGTCCTATTGCAGGAATCCCAGGTCAGGTCCCATATTGTAGATCAATAGCAGGAGTGAAAAACAGGTAGAGCAGAGCGCTACAGCTACACAGGAAAGATTTACTGTATTTAAATCTACTTCTGTGCCTGAAGAAGTTGGCGGAGCACTCGCAAAATGTGTCGCACTGCCTTTATTTTATATTTTTAACCTGTACAGTCTGTATAGTTTTAAATATAATAAATCTACCTTGTGTAGCTGTAGTATACATTCTACCTATTTATTCACTCCTGTCATTAAAAAACCCTTTGCAAACACCTTGACATTTTATCTATCTATCTAAATATCTATATCTGTTTATCTCTGTTTTCTACTGCAGATGCCATCAAAATATAGGAAGTAAGGTGCAAAAACACATACACACACACACATATATATATATATTTATATATATACAGTTGCAAGAAAAAGTATGTGAACCCTTTGGAATTATATGGATTTCTGCACAAATTGGTCATAAAATGTGATCTGATCTTCATCTAAGTCACAACAATAGACAATCACAGTCTGCTTAAACTAATAACACAGAAATAATTAAATGTTACCATGTTTTTATTGAACACACCATGTAAACATTCACAGTGCAGGTGGAAAAAGTATGTGAACCCCTAGACTAATGACATCTCCAAGTGCTAATTGGAGTGAGGTTTCAGCCAACTAGAGTCCAATCAATGAGATGAGATTGGAGGTGTTGGTTACTGCTGCCCTGCCCTATAAAAAACACACACCAGTTCTGGGTTGCTTTTCACAAGAAGCTTTGCCTGATGTGAATTATACCTCACACAAAAGAGCTCTCAGAAGACCTACGATTAAGAATTGTTGACTTGCATAAAGCTGGAAAGGGTTACAAAAATATCTCCAAAAGCCTTGCTGTTCATCAGTCCACGGTAAGACAAATTGTCTATAAATGGAGAACGTTCAGCACTGCTGCTACTCTCCCTAGGAGTGGCCATCCTGTAAAGACGACTGCAAGAGCACAGCGCAGACTGCTCAATGAGGTGAAGAAGAATCCTAGAGTGTCAGCTATAGACTTACAAAAGTCTCTGGCATATGCTAACATCCCTGTTAGCGAATCTATGATACATAAAACACTCAACAAGAATGGATTTCGTGGGAGGATACCACAGAGGAAGCCACTGCTGTCCAAAAAAAACATTGCTGCACATTTACAGTTTGCACAAGAGCACCTGGATGTTCCACAGCAGTACTGGCAAAATATTCTGTGGACAGATGAAGCCAAAGTTGAGTTGTTTGGAAGAAACACACAACACTATGTGTGGAGAAAAAGAGGCACAGCACACCAACATCAAAACCTCATCCCAACTGTGAAGTATGGTGGTGGGAGCATCATGGTTGGGGCTGCTTTGCTGCGTCAGGACCTGGACGGATTGCTATCATCGAAGGAAAAATGAATTCCCAAGTTTATCAAGACGTTTTGCAGGAGAACTTAAGGCCATCTGTCCACCAGCTGAAGCTCAACAGAAGATGGGTGTTGCAACAGGACAACGACCCAAAGCATAGAAGTACATCAACAACAGAATGGCTTAAACAGAAGAAAATACGCCTTCTGGAGTGTCCCAGTCAGAGTCCTGACCTCAACCCGATGGAGAAGCTGTGGCATGACCTCAAGAAAGCGATTCACACCAGACATCCCAAGAATATTGCTGAACTGAAACAGTTCTGTAAAGAGGAATGGTCAACATTTACTCCTGACCGTTGTGCGCGTCTGATCTGCAACTACAGGAAACGTTTGGTTGAAGTTATTGCTGCCAAAGGAGGTTCAACCAGTTATTAAATCCAAAGGTTCACATAATTTTTCCACCTACACTGTGGATGTTTAAATGGTGTGTTCAATAAAAACATGGTAACATTTAATTATTTGTGTGTTATTAGTTTAAGCAGACTGTGATTGTCTATTGTTGTGACTTAGATAAATATCAGATCACATTTTATGACCAATTTGTGCAGAAATTCATATCATTCCAAAGGGTTCACATACTTTTTCCTGCGACTGTATATATATATATATATATATATATATATATATATATATATACACACATTTAAAGAAAGAATAAAGGGATAGAAGTTGAAGCATCTAAGAACTAAACTCATTAGAGTTAAATGATTTCAAATGTCCCATGCTTCTCTTGTTTCTCCACCTGGCTGCTCACGGCATCTTGGCGTACATTATAAACTAATGAGCTCAAAGTCCAGGTGTGTACTGGCTATAGGGGACCCTGACCCTACAGGGGATTTTCACGGTGGTCCAATGCCAGGAGGGCCGTCTGAGCTCTACTCCAGGCCATTGGCTGGGTATAAAATGGTCTTATGCTTTCAACATTAATTAATGTAGGATCATCAGGTATTTATGCACCTGACCAATGGCCCACAGGTGACCTTCTGAATTCTACTGTATCGCCATCATCAGGACAGTGATGCAGTTGAATACTGTGTCCAGGGCGACAGTATTTTGTGCTGTACTGTGGTCTCGCTGGCCCTATCTGCTTGTGTTGACGCACCTTTTGTCAATTTGGACCTGCCTACAACACGGTGCCACATTTTGCTGTTTTTCCAGGGCCAGTCCACCTTGTCAAAGTCTTTCAAGTGTTTGTTCATTGTTTTATCTGAACACCCTATGTTGTCATAAAGATATATTTCATACAAGTTCTGTACATACCTTGTTTCTAGAAACAGATATCCAAACTTGAGCTTTTATTTTTTTCAGGATCAATAATAACTTAAAAAACATAATAATAAAAGTAGGAAGCATCAAGAAAAATAACCTATTTTCAACATATTGCAGTTTTAGAGTCAAGATGGTACATTTACACGTATTGTTTTTTCCAGACAGAACTATTTGATCGGTTGGTAGCATCACAGTAAGAGTTACATTCCATGCTTGTGTGTAATCCAACGTTTAATCCCAACTCCTTTTCAGTATTGTAGTTAGCCCAGTTCTCCTCATTGGATATTTTGTAGGCAGGATGCTTATCCTTGTCAACAGTAAAAAACAAGCAAGATTTATCCAGCACCGGTGCACTAGGTGAGCTGTAGGCCTTTTCATGGAATATCTCTTGTGTATCACCTGTATATTTGGCAGACATAAGGCGTTTTACCTTCCGGCAAATACTTTGAAAAACTAGAATAGTCAGCTCTAGTAAGTTGAGGAATAACGAGATGAGGGAGACAACAAGCATGAAAAGGATGAATATGGTTTTCTCCATGGGTCGAGACACAAAGCAGTCTACCTTGTGAGGACATGGAAGTCTTTCACACACGTAGTTTGGAGCCATCACAAAGCCATACAGATACCACTGACCAAGTAGAAATCCAGCCTCAAATATGCTCTTAAAAATGATACTAGTTATGTATGTGCACATCAGAGCTCCCCTAATCCTGACTCTTCCATCTTCCTGAATTAAGAATTTCCTAGGTTTCTTTTCATCATGGTTTACTTGATGGACTTTTTCATCCATGACTTTATACTCATTTTCTTTATTTCTTAACTTTGCTTCCTTCCTTGATATGTAAAGTACATGACCCAGATAAAATAGGGTAGGAGTGCTGACAAATAGGAACTGGAGCACCCAATAGCGAATATGGGAAATAGGAAATGCCTTATCATAACAAACATTAGGACATCCAGGTTCTTTAGTGTTGCAGATGAAGTCTGCTTGCTCATCCCCCCAAACAGACTCTCCGGCTAAGCTCAGAATTAGGAGACGGAACACAAACAAGACCACAAGCCAGATTTTTCCAACCGCTGTAGAATGCTCCTGTACTTGGTCCAGCAATTTTTCAAGAAAACTCCAGTCACCCATTTTGCTTGCTTATGGTATCTGAAATTAAAAACTGAAAATAAATTCATGAAGAACAGCTAACTAAAATGCTTTCTTTGTTTGCGGAGGTAAGTACAAATCTGGATGTTGGTCATACACTGTATCTAGATTTTACCAAAGCATTTGATACTGTACCAACCACATCAGCAAAGCTATGGATGCAGGGGCTAGGGGAAAATATATGCACATGGGTAAAGAATTGGGTAAAGAAGCACCCCCACAAAAATCTTTATCCTCTTACCTGTTAGGCATATGACGTAAACTGTAATGAAGGTAATTTTCTTACCAGTGTCTGTATTTGCTAGTTATAACCTCCCTTCTGATCCTTAGCTGTGTCATGTAACCACCACTCTGACTGTCCAAATAACACAGCGTCTTATGTGTGGACAGGAAGCCAGTTTTTCTATGTATTCTTATTGAGCCTCAGTCAGTCTCATAGGAATGAATAGAGAAGTACCTGGCTTTCTGTCCTGTGTCAGTTAGAAATCAAAATGCTGGTCACATGACACAGCTGAGGGTCAGAAAGGAGGTCATAACTCACAAATATAGTCACTGGAAGATTACCTTTAAGGCTCATGTACACGACTGTACGTATTTTGGGGTCCGCAAAAAAACAGATTGGCAAAAAATACGGACGACGTCCGTGTGCATTCCGTATTTTGCAGAACAGCTGGTCCCTAATAGAACAGTACTATCCTTGTCCGTAATGCGGACAATAATAGGACATGTTTAATGCTTTTGCGGAACAGAAACACGGACATACGGAAACAGAATGCACACAGAGTAACTTCCATTTTTTTGCGGACCCATTCAAACGAATGGTTTCGCATACGGTCCGCAAAAAAAACCGGAACGGACATGGGAAGAAAATACGCTCGTGTGCATGAGCCCTTACTGCAATTTACTTCATTTACCTTTCTAACAGGTCAGAGAATACATTTTTTATGTGGGGATGCTACTTTAATGGCAGAAAATAGAGTCTATGTAAATAGTACTCAGAATGGGCTACAGTCAGCACTGGGGTATGATGAAGATCTGGTCCTATTTTTGGGTAAATCTCTTAAATCTTGTAAAGTGTACATTTTTACTGATGATATTAAAATTTGTTGGATACTTAAAACTCAGCTTGGTTGTCAAATATTACTGAAAGACCTAGCTGGCAGCAAGGGCAAGAATTTGGCAGATGAATTTTAATGTTGATAAATTAAAGTATCATGGAGCTTTCAAAAAGCTTTTGATATGTCATATGGACATATTAACATTGTTTGTAATGCTGAAAAAGGACATACAGCTATACAGTTCAGCCTGTTACCCAGTTGATACATGAAGGCAAAAAACCCCATGAGGCGGCCTCCTCAGATCGCTCATCTCTCCTATCTGAGGAGGCCACCAGATATATTATCAGCATTGTCTGTTTTAGCCTATTGTATCTAAGGTCCCCTGAAGAACCAGGTTATTATAGGCACTGGAGAAACGTGTTGGGACGCAGTATTATTGAAGGTCTGGCATCAGAATAGGGCCATTGCCGGGACTCCGAAGGTTTAGCCAACGAGAAGTGGGGTCGCCCCTTTTAGGGCGGGTGCTCTGCTTGTAGGTACGGGTAGTTAAGGGAGAAATCAGGGACAGCTGAACTGACTCCAGTGATAATCTAACAACTTGGACCCCACATTTTTCAGGTGGAATCAGGAAGAATATTTGGATCTTGGACAAAAATGAATAAATGAACCCTATGTAATCTGTGGGTACCCATCCATCTCAGACTGCTACCGATCTGGAAATTCTGAACAAGGTAGAACTGTGAGTAAAGATGGGCTGGATATGAGATCTATATTTGCCCCTTCTTAGTCCCTGATGTCAATAGAGCCTTGTATGGTACCAGACCCAATATGTTTCTATGACTATATATAATATTGAGAACAGTGTAAGGTTTTATTTGGTGATATTTTAATAGTGTTTTTTTCTATCAATTTAGTGATATTTATATAAAGACCCTGAAAATCTGGAGATTACTTTACAAATGCCACTGCAAGAAATGGAATTTCAGAGCACCACGTGAATAATTCCTAAAGAATAGAAATGCAAATGTGTACATAACAACCTATTTCTATCTATATATAAATATCTATACCTATGTATAAATATATGCATACACTACTTTGAGGGACGTTTATCAAACTAGATACGTCATGTTTTCAGTGTAAAAATGTTGCATGATGTGTCAATTGCAACTTTTTTGCAACATTTTGGAGACACCACTTTTCAAAGTTGCCTATGTTTAACCACTTCAGCCCCGCTAGGTGAAACCCCCTTCATGACCAGAGCACTTTTTACACTTCGGCACTACACTCCTTTCACCGTTTATCGCTCGGTCATGCAACTTACCACCCAAATGAATTTTACCTCCTTTTCTTCTCACTAATAGAGCTTTCATTTGGTGGTATTTTATTGCTGCTGACATTTTTACTTTTTTTGTTATTAATCAAAATGTAACGATTTTTTTGCAAAAAAATGACATTTTTCACTTTCAGCTGTAAAATTTTGCAAAAAAAACGACATCCATATATACATTTTTCGCCAAATTTATTGTTCTACATGTCTTTGATAAAAAAAAAATGTTTGGGCAAAAAAAAAAATGGTTTGGGTAAAAGTTATAGCATTTACAAACTATGGTACAAAAATGTGAATTTCCGCTTTTTGAAACAGCTCTGACTTTCTGAGCACCTGTCATGATTCCTGAGGTTCTACAATGCCCAAACAGTAGAAAACCCCCACAAATGACCCCATTTCGGAAAGTAGACACCCTAAGGTATTCGCTGATGGGCATAGTGAGTTCATAGAACTTTTTATTTTTTGTCACAAGTTAGCGGAAAATGATAATGATTTTATTTTTTTATTTTTTCTTACAAAGTCTCATATTCCACTAACTTGCGACAAAAAATAAAAAATTCTAAAAACTTGCCATGCCCCTCACGGAATACCTTGGGGTGTCTTCTTTCCAAAATGGGGTCACTTGTGGGGTAGTTATACTGCCCTGGCAATTTAGGGGCCCAAATGTGTGAGAAGAACTTTGCAATCAAAATGTGTAAAAAATGACCGGTGAAATCCAAAAGGTGCACTTTGGAATATGTGCCCCTTTGCCCACCTTGGCAGCAAAAAAGTGTGACACATCTGGTATCGCCGTACTCAGGAGAAGTTGGGGAATGTGTTTTGGGGTGTCATTTTACATATACCCATGCTGGGTGAGAAAAATATCTTGGTCAAATGCCAACTTTGTATAAAAAAATGGGAAAAGTTGTCTTTTGCCAAGATATTTCTCTCACCCAGCATGGGTATATGTAAAATGACACCCCAAAACACATTCCCCAACTTCTCCTGAGTACGGCGATACCAGATGTGTCACACTTTTTTGCTGCCAAGGTGGGCAAAGGGGCACATATTCCAAAGTGCACCTTTCGGATTTTGCAGGCCATTTTTTACACATTTTGATTGCAAGGTACTTCTCACACATTTGGGCCCCTAAATTGCCAGGGCAGTATAACTACGCCACAAGTGACCCCATTTTGGAAAGAAGACACCCCAAGGTATTCCGTGAGGGGCATGGCGAGTTCCTAGAATTTTTATTTTTTGTCGCAAGTTAGTGGAATATGAGACTTTGTAAGGAAAAAAGAAAATAAAAGAAAAATCATCATTTTCCGCTAACTTGTGACAAAAAATAAAAAATTCTAGGAACTCGCCGTGCCCCTCACGGAATACCTTGGGGTGTCTTCTTTCCAAAATGGGGTCACTTGTGGCGTAGTTATACTGCCCTGGCAATTTAGGGGCCCAAATGTGTAAGAAGTACCTTGCAATCAAAATGTGTAAAAAATGGCCTGCGAAATCCGAAAGGTGCACTTTGGAATATGTGCCCCTTTGCCCACCTTGGCTGCAAAATAGTGTCACACATGTGGTATCGCCGTACTCAGGAGAAGTTGGGCAATGTGTTTTGGGGTGTCATTTTACATATACCCATGCTGGATGAGAGAAATATCTTGGCAAAAGACAACTTTTCACATTTTTTTATACAAAGTTGGCATTTGACCAAGATATTTTTCTCACCCAGCATGGGTATATGTAAAATGACACCCCAAAACACATTCCCCAACTTCTCCTGAGTACGGCGATACCAGATGTGTGACACTTTTTTGCAGCCTAGATGCGCAAAGGGGCCCAAATTCCTTTTAGGAGGGCATTTTTAGACATTTGGATCCCAGACTTCTTCTCACACTTTCGGGCCCCTAAAAAGCCAGGGCAGTATAAATACCCCACATGTGACCCCACTTTGGAAAGAAGACACCCCAAGGTATTCAATGAGGGGCATGGCGAGTTCCTAGAATATTTTTTTTTTTGCATAAGTTAGCGGAAATTGATTTTTTTTGTTTTTTTCTCACAAAGTCTCACTTTCCGCTAACTTAGGACAAAAATTTCAATCTTTCATGGACTCAATATGCCCCTCACGGAATACCTTGGGGTGTCTTCTTTCCGAAATGGGGTCACATGTGGGGTATTTATACTGCCCTGGCTTTTTAGGGGCCCTAAAGCGTGAGAAGAAGTCTGGAATATAAATGTCTAAAAATGTTTACGCATTTGGATTCCGTGAGGGGTATGGTGCGTCCATGTGAGATTTTATTTTTTGACACAAGTTAGTGGAATATGAGACAAAAACAAAAACAAACAAAAAATTTCCGCTAACTTGTGCCAAAAAAAATGTCTGAATGGAGCCTTACCGGGGGGGGGGGGGGGGGGGGGGGGGGTGATCAATGACAGGGGGGTGATCAATGACAGGGGGGTGATCACCCATATAGACTCCCTGATCACCCCCCTGTCATTGATCACCCCCCCTGTAAGGCTCCATTCAGACATCCGCATGATTTTTTACGGATCCATGGATACATGGATCGGATCCACAAAACGCATGCGGACGTCTGAATGGAGCCTTACAGGGGGGTTATCAATGACAGGGGGTGATCAGGGTAATCAGGGTGATCACCCCCCTGTCACTGATCACCCCCCCTGTAAGGCTCCATTCAGACATCCGCATGATTTTTTACGGATCCATGGATACATGGATCGGATCCACAAAACGCATGCGGACGTCTGAATGGAGCCTTACAGGGGGGTTATCAATGACAGGGGGTGATCAGGGTAATCAGGGTGATCACCCCCCTGTCACTGATCACCACCCCTGTAAGGCCCCATTCAGACATCCGCATGATTTTTTACGGATCCATGGATACATGTATCGGATCCACAGAACGCATGCGGATGTCTGAATGGAGCCTTACAGGGGGGTTATCAATGACAGGGGGTGATCAGGGTAATCAGGGTGATCACCCCCCTGTCACTGATCACCCCCCCTGTAAGGCTCCATTCAGACATCCGCATGATTTTTTACGGATCCATGGATACATGTATCGGATCCACAGAACGCATGCGGACGTCTGAATGGAGCCTTACAGGGGGGTTATCAATGACAGGGGGTGATCAGGGTAATCAGGGTGATCACCCCCCTGTCACTGATCACCCCCCCTGTAAGGCTCCATTCAGACATCCGCATGATTTTTTACGGATCCATGGATACATGTATCGGATCCACAGAACGCATGCGGACGTCTGAATGGAGCCTTACAGGGGGGTTATCAATGACAGGGGGTGATCAGGGTAATCAGGGTGATCACCCCCCTGTCACTGATCACCCCCCCCTGTAAGGCTCCATTCAGACATCCGCATGATTTTTTACGGATCCATGGATACATGTATCGGATCCACAGAACGCATGCGGACGTCTGAATGGAGCCTTACAGGGGGGTTATCAATGACAGGGGGTGATCAGGGTAATCAGGGTGATCACCCCCCTGTCACTGATCACCCCCCCTGTAAGGCTCCATTCAGACATCCGCATGATTTTTTACGGATCCATGGATACATGGATCGGATCCACAAAACGCATGCGGACGTCTGAATGGAGCCTTACAGGGGGGTTATCAATGACAGGGGGGTGATCAGGGAGTGTATATGGGTGATCACCCGCCTGTCATTGATCACCCCCTGTAAGGCTCCATTCAGACGTCCGCATGTGTTTTGCGGATCCGATCCATGTATCCATGGATCCGTAAAAATCATGCGGACGTCTGAATGGAGCCTGACAGGGGAGTGATCAATGACAGGGGGGTGATCAATGACAGGGGGTGATCAGGGAGTGTATATGGGTGATCACCCGCCTGTCATTGATCACCCCCCTGTCATTGATCACCCCCCTGTAAGGCTCCATTCAGACGTCCGTATGCTTTTTGCGGATCCGATCCATGTATCCGTGGATCCGTAAAAATCATACGGACGTCTGAACGGAGCCTGACAGGGGGGTGATCAATGACAGGGCGGTGATCAATGACAGGGGGGTGATCAGGGAGTTTATATGGGGTGATCATGGGTGATCAGGGGTTTATAAGGGGTTAATAAGTGACGGGGGGGGGGGGGTGTAGTGTAGTGTGGTGTTTGGTGCGACTGTACTGACCTACCTGAGTCCTCTGGTGGTCGATCCTAACAAAAGGGACCACCAGAGGACCAGGTAGGAGGTATATTAGACGCTGTTATGAAAACAGCGTCTAATATACCTGTTAGGGGTTAAAAAATTCGGATCTCCAGCCTGCCAGCGAACGATCGCCGCTGGCATGCTGGAGATCCACTCGCTTACCTTCCGATCCTGTGAGCGCGCGCGCCTGTGTGCGCGCGTTCACAGGAAATCTCGCGTCTCGCGAGATGACGCATATATGCGTGACTGTGCGCCAGCCTGCCACCTCCGGAACGCACATGTGCGTTAGGCGGTCCGGAGGTGGTTAAAGGGCATCTGTCAGCAGATTTGTACCTATGGCTGACTTGTTACATGTGCACTTGGCAGCTTAAAGACATCTGTGTTGTTCCATGTTCATATGTGCTCACATTGCTGAGAAAAATTATGTTTTAATGTACAGTATGCTTATGTAGGAGCAACAGGGGCGTTGCTGTTACTGCTAGAGGCTCTGCTTTCTCTGCAATAAGCGGCCCTCTCCACTTTGATTGACAGAGCCACGCATGATGATGTTTTCCCTGTGTGGCCCTGTCAAAGTGCAGAGGGTGAGGCAGTTGCAGAGAGAGCTGAGCCTCTAGGGGTAACAGCAATGCCTCCATTGCTTCGAGAGACTCATTTTTGCATATATTAAAACCTAATTTTTCTCAGCAATACGGGCAGATACAGCATGGTTCATAATGTAAATGCAATGTAATATCATGCAATACACTTTGTACACCAGCAGAAGGGGTATGCTTGGCAGTGTTTTGCAACAGAAATGGAACTTACCATTCCATTCCCCCTCTCTAGGTAGTAGTGGACTGGTCCAACTTCTTGCCAAGGTTGCGGCTAAGCTAGTTTAGAGTAGAATGTGATAAGTGATGGAGCGTACGCTTCATCCCCCGCTTCACCAGATCGTGTGGACCATGGAGGCGGCTCATCTAGGAGCATGTACAGTAGATATAAAAAGTCTACACACCCCTGTTAAAATGTCAGGTTTCTGTGATGTAAAAAAAATGAGACAAAGATAAATCATTTCAGAACTTTTACCACCTTTAATGTAGCCTATGAACTGTACAACTCAATTGAAAAACAAACTGAAATCTTTTAGGTAGAGGGAAGAAAACCCAAAAAACTAAAATAATGTGGTTGCATAAGTGTGCACACCCTCTTATAACTGGGGATGTAGCTGTATTCAGAATTAAGCAATCACATTCAAAATCATGTTAAATAGGAGTCAGCATACACCTGCCATCATTTAAAGTCCCTCTGATTAACCCCAAATAAAGTTCTGCTTCTCTAGTTGGTCTTTCCTGAAATTTTATTAGTTACATCCCACAGCAAAAGCCATGGCCCACAGAGAGCTTCTAAAGCATCAGAGGGATCTCATTGTTAAAAGGTATCAGTCAGGAGAAGGGTACAAAATAATTTCCAAGGCATTAGATATACCATGGAACACAGTGAAGGCAGTCATCATCAAGTGGAGAAAATATGGCACAACAGTGACATTACCAAGAACTGGACGTCCCTCCAAAATTTATGAAACAACAAGAAAAAAGCTGGTCTGGGAGGCTACCAAGAGGCCTACACCAACATTAAAGTAGCTGCAGGAATATCTGGCAAGTACTGGTTGTGTGGTACATGTGACAACAATCTCCCATATTCTTCATATGTCTGGGCTATGGGGTAGAGTGGCAAGATGAAAGCCTTTTCTTACGAAGAAAAACATCCAAGCCAGGCTACATTTTGCAAAAACACATCTGAAGTCTCCCAAAAGCATGTGGGAAAAGGTGTTATGGTCTGATGAAACCAAGGTTGAACTTTTTAGCCATAATTCCAAAAGATATGTTTGGTGCAAAAACAACACTGCACATCACCAAAAGAACACCATACCCACAGTGAAGCATGGTGGTGGCAGCATCATGCTATGGGGCTGTTTTTCTTCAGCTGGAACTGAGGCCTTTGTTAAGCTAGAAGGAATTATGAACAGTTCCAAATACCAGTCAATATTGGAACAAAACCTTCAGGCTTCTGCTAGAAAGCTGAACATGAAGAGAAACGTCATCTTTCAGCATGACAACAACCCAAAGCATACATCCAAATAAACCAAGGAATGTCTTCACCAGAAGAAGATTACAATTTTGGAATGGCCCAGCCAGAGCCCAGACCTGAATTAGATTGAAAATCTGTGGGGTGATCTGAAGAGGGCTGTGCACAGGAGATGCCCTCGCAATCTGAGAGATTTGGAATGTTTTTGCAAAGAAGAGTGGGCAAATCTTGCCAAGTCAAAATGTGCCATGCTGTTAGATTCATACCCAAAAAGACTGAGTGCTGTAATAAAATCAAAAGCCTTCAATTGAGTTGTACAGTTTATTTGTCACATTAAAGGTGGAAAAAGTTCTGAAATCATTTATCTTTGTCTTATTTTAACAGGGGTGTGTAGACTTTTTATATCCACTGTGTATAAGTATAAAAAAGTTATGGGGGTCAGAATATGGCAAAGCCAATAAATAATTTTTTTCCCAAAGTGTTTTTTTTTAAAGTATTAAAACACAAGAAACACTATATATTTGTAGAATCTTTGTAATTGTACTGGCACAGAGAATGAAGGTACAAATAAAACCCATAAAACTATTTTGGAATTGCATTTTTTTCCCAATTCTGTCCATTTTCCCACTACATCATATGCAATATAAAAGGTGCCATTAGAAAGTGCAATTTGTCTTGCAGAAAACAAGCCCTCGTACATCTATGTGAACAGAAGAATAAAAATTTTATGGCTCTGGAAAGGCAGGGAATAAAATTAAAATGGAAAAATGGAAAATTGCAGTGTCTTGAAAGGAGAAGGTGGGGTCATCACAATTAGATGGAGTCAGAATAACATAGAGCAGCACTGAATACTGCCCCAGCAGAGCCAAATACCCCAGGCCAACACAATATAATGCACCAGCAGAACCAAATACCACAGTGCAGAAAAATATACTGCCCTAGCAAAGCCAAATACCACAGGGCAACACAATATACTTCTCCAGCAGAACCAAATACTACAGGGCAACACAATATACTGCTCCAGCAGAACCAAATACCACAGTGTAGCATAACATACACCTCTACAGAAGTTGTGTTGGTAAGTGACAGCTGATATGTTCTGTCCTCCTTCTTGTGTTGTCTCTAGTTAAGATACGTAGGAAGGGGCTGAGGAGGTTAGATGCACTGACCCAGCCATACCTTTAGCATGATGCTTGGTCTTTCAGAGCTACCAAACACACAGGAGGGTACAGCTCTATATACATATTACATCCAGTGGTATCGCCTCTGATTTAGGCATTCTTTTTCCTCATTGTCAGTCCAGATCCCCATGACAACTTCTTTCAGCCACATCTCGTCTCTGCAGAGATTGCCACACAGGCATTTTACTGTTTATTCATAATTTTTCCATCATCCTCTCTACCTTGGTGTCCCAACAGTGTCATGCTGCTGCCACCCTCAATACTGTGCCTGCTGTGCTCTTCAATGTCCCAAATGCTATACTCCAGAATAAATAGCACACCCAGTAATAATAATGTCACAGTAATGCCCCATAGGGCCTCAGTATTAAAAGTGCCCCAATATTCCCCCTAGTAATGCTCCTATAGTGCCCCCAGTATTAAAAGTGCCCCCATAACTCCCCTGTATTGGCCCCAGTAATGCACCTATTGTGACTTGTATGCTCCACAAATGGCCATTCCACTTTGCCTCTGCGGTAAAGGCCACAGACCTCTTCTGGTGTATGGACTGAATTTCCTGCATTCCAGTGCAGCTGGTCTCGATGGCATCATCATGCTCCCTGAGATAACCAACCACTAGACTAGTACAGACCACTGCCACCCTACTCTGGGTCTGTACTCTACCATGCTTGTGGTTATGAAGTTTATTGTATATGCTATCTATTGTTTGTGTATGGTGTAGCACTTCAGATGGAGTCTTATTGCATGTACAATTAATGGCCCCACGATGTGTTTGAATTGCTCCTATCAATTTATTATGTACATTATTAATCGCCCACCTGGAATCAAGTTATAGATGGTAAGTATACGATATATATATATATATATTTTTAACATTTATCTTTATTTCGATTTTTATAAAAACATATACATTTATACCCAAAACACTTCAATTCAACAATATAAAAATCCATATTACAGATTGGTAAATATTATAATGACCTTTTTCTTTTTCCTTTCCCCTTCCGTTCTATTTTATCCCAAATACCCACCAACCACCCTTAGGGAGCGGGGCGATAAGAAAAAAAAACAACAAAAAAAACACATTTCCAGCCCTAATATACCCATTTTTTTTCCATATTTCATCAAGTTTCTCAGATTTTTTGATATAGCACTCAGTCACCCGTTCCATTTTAATCAAATTGACGACGGCTTCTCGCCACTGTCCCACTGTCGGAGGATCTTCCTTTATCCATTTCCTGAGTATAAGAAGCCTAGCTTGAAAAAGTTCAGATGTTCCATTGCCCCTAATATACAGACTACTGGATCTTCAGATATTTGAACCTTCAAAAGTACTAATACTGTCTCTGCTATTTCTGTCCAATATCTAAACAGTCTGGGGCATCTCCAAAAACAATGCATTAAATCAGCTTTCTCTCCCCTGCACTTATCTGTAGCTCTTACACCCATTCTCTTTAACATCCAAGGGGATCGATGTAATCTGTGCACTATAAAAAACTGTGATATCTTATGTGAACCCCTATCAGAAACCATAGCATAGCTTCTAAGAGCGTCTTTCCATTTCTCTTTCAAAAAAGACTGTAGTTCCTTTTCCCATTTTTTTCCGGCAAGTATTGTAATCCGTTTTTTCTTCCCCTCCATCAAAATCCTATATCTTTTTGCAGTTGTTCCTCTTTTTTATACGATATATTTACTTGTGGTCTGGAGCAGATTATAACCATTGTGGGGTACCATTATATCATATGATTGATAGAGCTATGTGTGGAGGGCTGGACCGGCAGCGTAGGTGGGAGGGTTGACTATATTGTGAGTCCATACTGCATATTTTGTAAATGGTTTTATCTCTATTGTGTGTTTTCTATGAAGTAATAAAGAATGTATTTATACTTTATGTGTGGTTTTACATTTTTGGCACGTCATGCTCCCTGAGATGTAGCACAGTTTCACTGCCTTGCAACCACCTGCACAATTCTACTGTCTCATAAACTACTGGTCTAGTGACCAGTGGCCTCTGAGGGTAAATGGCAGGGCAGTGCCCCATTGGCTCCTGTTCCCCACTGCAATATTTAACTGTATTGGATTTTTGAGGATGTTGAATTCAGAAGGGCACATGTTGACAGTAAGTATAATAGATAATACATAAGTACCTGATGCTCCCACTGTCTGCAGCCTGAAACACCTGCATCCCAATGCAGATGGTCTCAATCAGGGCATGATTTACCATTAGGCATCACTAGGTACGTGCCAAGGGTGCCAGGAAGTTGGGGTGTGTCTTCTTACTGAATTCAACTGTATTACTGACCTCAGCATTTTTAATACTGGGACACTATAGGGGGCATCACTAGAGGCACTAGGGACATTTCAATACTGGAGCACTATAGGGGGCATTACGAGGGGCATTTCTTAATAAGGAAGGCACTATAGGACGCATTACTGGAGGCACTGGGGGGGGGGGGCATTTTAATGCTGGGGCACTATAGGGGAATTTTTTGTACTGGGACATTAGGGTACATTATTAATACAGGGGTCACTATATGGGCATTTTTACTGTGGCACAATGGGAGTTATTGCTGGAGGCACTGTAGTGGCATTTATAATACATGGGGCATTTTAGGGGACATTATTACTAGGGGCACTATACGGGTATTATTAATGAGAGCACACTATTATTATTATTACTGGGGGTATTCGATTACTGGGGGGCATTATTATTGGTGGAGGCAATTTAGTAGCATTATTACTACTGGGGCGTAATTTTTCAACAGAATAGTATTTGGGGCCCTTTGGGGAGCACAGCACGCACAGTTTCTGGGGTAGCAGCAGGATGATACTGTTTTCAGATAGCATCTAAGGCCAGTCTACTCCTGAACCCAAGTAATCATGGAGCAGGAAGTAGAACGGGTCGTTTTATTATGTGTAGTGGCCAGATGTTAAGGCAGCCTGGGAGTAGGTGGGACATGCCATGTTTTTGTAAGTAGGCAGACTTATGCATCAGATACTATAATGTGAGAGAACATGTACATCAAAGGAGCTGATGCAGCAGCTGTCTGGTACATGTCTGGTACATCTGATGGTGTATCTGCAGACTTTTCCCCACCACCTGTGTCTCTTGCCTTTTCCCCAGCTATTTCCCTATCTTTACTAAGAGGAGAAATCCACAGGAGACACTGTTTATTGCAGCTTGTATTCTATACAATTTAGGTGATAAATGTTTGATCGCTGGAACCCCTGTATGGACCTCACATGAACATAGTGTAGCTCTCAGGGGTTTCTATAACATCACCTGTGGCACAATTGGCATTATTACTGTGAAAGGGGCACAATGGGCATTATTACTATGAAGGGGGCATAATGGGGATTATTACTATAAAGGGGGCACAATGGGGATTATTACTATGAAAGGGGCACAATCGGGATTATTACTATGAAGGGGGCACAATGGGGATTATTACTGTGAAGGGGGCACAAAGAGGGCATTGCAACTGTGAAAGGGGCACAGAGAGGGCATAACTACTGTGAGGGGGCACAATGTGGGCATAACTACTTTGAGAGGGCACAATGTGGGCATAACTACTGTGACGGCGCACACATCTGTACAAAACTACTGTGAAGGTTGTACAATGATGGCAATACTACTGTGAGGGGGTACAATTTTATTAAAGTATGGGGGGGTGCCACAAAAAAGACCCGCCCTGGGTGCCAAACATCCTGCATTTCCCGCTGTAAAATGCATGCTGTAAAAAAAGCCTATTGTTCGCAATGCAAAAAAGAATAGGACAGAATCTATAATTTGCAGCCAGACCACTGATGATATAATGCCAGTTATGACACCTAGCCTAAAACCATTATCACTGAAAGTGCCATAAAACATAACCTATATTTGATTAAAAAAAAATTTTTTTTGTACAGACACAATTAGGGGCCCCAGATAATTCAACCAAAAACATGTAATGTAAAGAATTAATAAAACAAACAATACCTTGGGTAGGGGTTAGTGTAGATGCTAGAGAAGTGAAAGCAATCATATTCCCCACTCCCCTGCCCGACATTGTTTGTTTTATTTATTTCCCAAATTTTATAAATATGGGAAAACACAAGCTGAGCTCGCTCTATACATTGGAGGTGCTCAATATAGAATTCAACAGGCACTTGCTGGCAGGGACTACTATTGGTGATTACACGAATCATGGTTATTTAACTCCTCAGCTGCTGCTGTCAATAGCGACTGTGTCATCTGTGGGGTTAGACAGAGAAAGGAGTTTCTTCACCCTTCTAATTGGAGCCCCTGCAGAGAAAACACAGGGCTTCGATTGGTTGCCATGCTAGTTGCCTCAAGAGCTATGCCCAAGGCACAGCTTTTCACGAGCCTCTCAGAATCCCATGGACTCTAATAGTATTCTATTGCAGAATATGGAACAAGTGATCAGAAGACTGCATGTTCAAGTCCTCTATGAGTATTAAAAATGACAGTAAAAAAATGAATAAAAAAAAAAAAAAGTAAAAACATAAGAAATTTAAATCATCCCCCTTTCCCAAGTTTACATATAAAAATAAACAATAAAAAAATTAAACATAACAGGTACTATCGTGTCTGAAAACGTCTGAACTATTAAAATATCAAAATATTTTTCCTAGGTGGTGAAGGCCACAACAATTTTTTTTTTATAAAAGTCCACGATTGTCTCCTCCATAAAATAAAAAAGTTATCTAAAATTGTACATTTCCTAAAATGATATCAATAAAAAGGACAGTTTACCCTGCAAAAAAAACAAGCCTTCATGAAGCTTTGTATATGGAAATATAAAAAAGTTCTGGCTGTCAGAAAATGTTGTTACAAAATATATTTTTTTCAAAGGTATTTAATTAAAATAAGTTAAATATATTAAATGAATATAGATATTGAATATTAAAAACTATAAAAATCTGGTGTCTCTGTATTCTCACTGACCTGAAAAATAAGGATATCATGTCATTTTTAGCACACAATGAATGCTGTAATATCAAAACCCCCAAAAACTTTTTGTAATTGTGTTGTTTCTTTTTTTACATTCACCCCACAAAGAATTTTCTCCCACTTTCCATTAGATATGGTAAATTAAATTATGTCATAAAAAATACACCTTGCCTCACAAAAAATAAGCCCTCAAATGTAAACAAAAAATGTAAAAAAAAACAATTTTTTAGGATTTGAGGGGCCTATGTACTGTATTTTTTCAGACTATAAGACACACTTTCCCCCCTAAAAGCGAGGGAAAAAGTACTGCACAGTACTCACCCCTCCCTTGTCTTCTTCTGAGCCCCACTCTGCACGTCATACAGCGTCAGGCGTGCACTATGTTTAGTCACACATAAGGTATAGCACAAAACGCAAGTCACTTTGCAGTCTTGATAAGTTCATAAAGCAAGAAAGTCACCTTATCTCCTGGGTGTTAGTTCACACCCTGCTGTCAGTTCTGCCTCGCCAAGTCCATAAGTAGGCTTTAGGAGGCCTGTTTTCTCTACACCTGGGTCTCAGTCCTCCAACTTGGCACAAGCCTCAGATCCCAACACAGAGATCCCCTCTGCTGATCCCAGCTGTCTTTTAAGGGCAGCTAGGTGTTGCCAAAACCCTGGACCGGCACCTGAAATCTAGTCCGGTGTTTTGACCCCACCTGGTGACGAATCAGTCCAGCAGCACACACTGGGAGGAAAATACCTGTTTTCCCAGACAATACCCTTCACTGTGTCAGTGTATTTTCATGACCCCGACACACCATGGTAGTATGCAGTGGAGATGGAGGCAGGGAGACAATCCGAGTCCCTTGCAAAAAATGGCCAGATTCATGCTAAGTTGCTTGCGTATTGACAGCCGTATTATCACCATTTGGCAGAGGGATGACTACTGAATCTCCACCATGTTAGACCCTCGCTACCGGTCCAAAATAGGGGCCTTTTTTCCACCTGCTGAGAGGGAGGAAAAACTGAACTACTATTGAGACATCCTATGTAGTCAGTTGGCTGCTGCGTATGTGCGCTATTGCCCATCTTCACAAATGTCTGACTGGGGGGAGGGGTCCTCTGCACTCACGCTCCACTGCCAGGACTGCTGGAGTGGGGAGGGGGGCAGGAGCAGCAGCAGCTCCATTAGCAGCAACTTAAGTCTGGAGTCTCTAACTAGCACTTTTCTTCACCTGCCTACTGAAGAAACCACCCAGCAGCAGCAGGACATGGAGCAGAACCTGAAACAGCATGTGGTAGCATACCTGGGCTGCCAGATCCCCTGGACTAATGGCAGCTAAACTTGATTTGTGGCCGCAACTGGACGAGTTTGTCCTGGACAAGCTTTCCTGCCTGGCCAGTAGTGTGGCATCAGAGCGGGTGTTTAGTGCAGCGGGGGCCATAGTTACCCCAAAGAGAACTCGCCTTTCAACACAAAATGTTAAGAGACTGACCTTTGTAAAGATAAATCAGATATGGATCAGCCAGGATTTCCATAAGCCAGTGTAGTGATGCATCAGACTAGATTATTCTGGGTTCCACAGCAAAACATTGTGAAAAATGAACTGTTACTTCTGTCCACGTGCTTCAGCCACTATTCTAATGCCGCGACCCACCTGATGCCACACACCTGCTCCTCTGCTGCCATCTTCTCCTACTGCCACTATCTTGTTCTGTTACTGCCACAGCAGTTTCCCCCCGCCTCCCCAGTCTGTGGCTGGGCCACTATGTTGACTTCTCTTGCTGTTGCCACCCTCCCCACTATGTGAAAGGACCACTATGTTGGCTTTTCATGTTGTTGCCATCCTCCCCACTCTGTGACTGAGGCCATTATGTTGACTCCTCATGCAGTTGCCAGGCTCCCCATTCTGTAATGGGGGCACTATGTTGACTCCTCTCACTGTTTCCACCCTCACCACTCTGTGACGGGGCCACTAGTGTCCCTGTTTGGTCACAAGTAGCCAGAAAGGGGCCAACCAACAAAATATGGCTACTTTTTTTTTTAAAGACAAGTGCCACACTTGTCCATAGGCTGCAGTTTAACTCCATTGAAGTAAATGTGGCTGACCTGCCACCAGACGCAACCTGTGGACAAGTGTAGACCTATTTTGGGAAAACAGCAGCCATGTTTTACTTGGACAACCATTTTGAATAAAAATGCATTGCCCTTTAAACAAAATACTGACATTGCATTGACAGGATATATTTAGTATTTCTAGGGTATTCCAAGACAATTCAGGTTTTAGCCCCAGTGAACAATGTATTTTTTTTAGGCCACATACACCTGCTACATACTGCAAATAGATGTTTTGTGCAAATTGTCAGTGCAGATTTTTACCCTTTGCAATCCACCAAAAAATCTGCATGTAACACGTGGATTTTGGTGTGGATTTGGTGCGGAAAATCAGCGTAAACTACACCACCATGTGCATATAGTAGATTTTCCTTTTAATGAACCCTGCTGGGAAAAATGTTTTGGGAACGGCATAAAAGAGGCACGTTTCGTGGTACTGCTAAGTGTCAGTTCCTCCCTATTATTTATGGAGCTTTTGTTTTTAACGAGTCAGCTCTGAAACTGTATAAATACATCATATCCTTCCTGAATGAGAACTTTGTGAGCACAGAAAGGAAAGACAAATCTCAGTTTTTATCGTGTTCTGCTAAATTACAAGTTTTGTTACATGCTATCAGAACAAGCATTACAATCAAAGCCAAAAGATATAGTCCACAGTACATTAAATCTGATGATACACTAGTGGCATCTACAAAGCATAAGTCATACTCTGCATTATACTTCTACATTGCATACAGTACAGACCAAAAGTTTGGACACACCTTCTCATTCAAAGAGTATTCTTTATTTTCATGACTATGAAAATTGTAGATTCACACTGAAGGCATCAAAACTATGAATTAACACATGTGGAATTATATACATAACAAAAAAGTGTGAAACAACTGAAAATATGTCATATTCTAGGTTCTTCAAAGTAGCCACCTTTTGCTTTGATTACTGCTTTGCACACTCTTGGCATTCTCTTGATGAGCTTCAAGAGGTAGTCACCTGAAATGGTTTTCACTTCACAGGTGTGCCCTGTCAGGTTTAATTAGTGGGATTTCTTGCCTTATAAATGGGGTTGGGACCATCAGTTGCGTTGTGGAGAAGTCAGGTGGACACACAGCTGATAGTCCTACTGAATAGACTGTTAGAATTTGTATTATGGCAAGAAAAAAGCAGCTAAGTAAAGAAAAACGAGTGGCCATCATTACTTTAATAAATGAAGGTCAGTCAGTCCGAAAAATTGGGCAAACTTTGAAAGTGTCCCCAAGTGCAGTCACAAAAACCATCAAGCGCTACAAAGAAACTGGCTCACATGCGGACCGCCCCAGGAAAGGAAGGCCAAGAGTCACCTCTGATGCGGAGGATAAGTTCATCCGAGTCACCAGCCTCGGAAATTGCAGGTTAACAGCAGCTCAGATTAGAGACCAGGTCAATGCCACACAGAGTTCTAGCAGCAGACACATCTATAGAACAACTGTTAAGAGGAGACTGTGTAAATCAGGCCTTCATGGTAGAATATCTGCTAGGAAACCACTGCTAAGGACAGGCAACAAGCAGAAGAGACTTGTTTGGGCTAAAGAACACAAGGAATGGAGATTAGACCAGTGGAAATCTGTGCTTTGGTCTGATGAGTCCAAATTTGAGATCTTTGGTTCCAACCACCGTGTCTTTGTGCGACGCAGAAAAGGTGAATGGATGGACTCTACATGCCTGGTTCCCACCGTGAAGCATGGAGGAGGTGTGATGGTGTGGGGGTGCTTTGCTTGTGACACTGTTGGGGATTTATTCAAAATTGAAGGCATACTGAACCAGCATGGCTACCACAGCATCTTGCAGCGGCATGCCATTCCATCCGGTTTGCGTTTAGTTGTACCATCATTTATTTTTCAATAGGACAATGACCCCAAACACACCTGCAGGCTGTGTAAGGGCTACTTGACCATGAAGGAGAGTGATGGGGTGCTGTGCCAGACTACCTGGCCTCCACAGTCACCGGACCTGAACCCAATCAAGATGGTTTGGGGTGAGCTGGACCGCAGAGTGAAGGCAAAAGGGCCAACAAGTGCTAAGCATCTCTGGGAACTCCTTCAAGACTGTTGGAAGACCATTTCAGGTGACTACCTCTTGAAGCTCATCAAGAGAATGCCAAGAGTGTGCAAAGCAGTAATCAAAGCAAAAGGTGGCTACTTTGAAGAACCTAGAATATGACATATTTTCAGTTGTTTCACACTTTTTTGTTATGTATATAATTCCACATGTGTTAATTCATAGTTTTGATGCCTTCAGTGTGAATCTACAATTTTCATAGTCATGAAAATAAAGAAAACTCTTTGAATGAGAAGGTGTGTCCAAACTTTTGGTCTGTACTGTACATGCAGCATACATTATGCGAGAAAAAATATGTACTGGCAGAAAATAGGGATAGTTCTTTGCAATGTCAGGTTTTTGAGCCAGTAAAAGGCAGTATACACAGTCAAAACATCCTGGTCATGTTCGGTCTGGGAAATGCGCCATCAGCCGGACCAAGCACGCTCATGTGAAACTGGTCTAAGCCACAACGGGTTGAATTACATTTACTTGATTGAAATGTGGTTTAGCTCATTAAATAAGGGTAGTGTAGGTAGGTAGGTAGTGTTTAAAATGTGTGGGGTACATCCACAAATCCCATAAAATGTAGCTCAGATACGAGGTGACCGGGATAGGAGCTACTGCTTGTGTGCCTATGTGCACTCCCACAGTCCTGACCACCAGTGAGGCTGGAACTTTTTCCTATAATGTGCACGCACGGCCACCACTGCTGGATTAGAGGGTGGTCGTAACTAGAGATGAGCGAATTTATGAAAAGCTCGATTCGGCTGATTTGCCGAATTTTACTAAACAATTCGCTTTGTGACGAATTACTTTGTCATAAAGCGCATTTTTTTTGTAAGTAGTGGGTGCAATGACTGTGAGCTGCCATAGCGCAGCCCCCCGTCATTGTACCCCTCAGATGCCATGTTCATACATGATCGCGGTATCTGAGTGTAAAAACTGTGTGAAATTAACATAAACAAATTAATAAATCAATAAATCGACGGGCCGACTACCGCCATCTTGTTTGAAGATCTGGAGTGAAATCTGGAGGAGGCAAGTATGAATTTTTTTGTTTTTTACACTATTTCAGGTTAAATCGATTCGCTAACACGAAGCACAAGGAAATTCTGCTTAGAGGCGAATTGAATTTATCTGGAAATTCAGATAGAATTCCACTAAGTGGGATTCGATTCGCTCATCTCTAGTCGCAACCCCTGTATACAAGCAGTGTATAATGTGATGGAAACATTTATCACAGTGGCATATCCACAGTGTTTATGCTGTGTGTAAATGTATCTTGAAGAGATTTTTTTAGGATGAAATTATGCCTGTCCTAAGGATATTAATTTCAGATTGGTGGGGTTCCAAACCTTGGCACCCCCATGACCAGCTGTTTTACGGAGTTAAAGTGCTTGAGTGAGCGCTGCAAATTCCTCATTGTGTGCATTGCTCCATACACCTTCATGCGGAACATTTAGTAGTGGCTGCTGGGTATTGCATCTTTGACCCCTTCAATTTAATGAGACAAAACTGCAGTACAAGGTGATGTCAAAAGAAGGGCTTTAGGAGCAATGTCAACAATGAAGAGGCTACAGCACTAGCATGAGTGCCGCAGCACCTTTAAACAGCTGATAGGCTTTTACTTTTAACTTATGAATGTGCACTGAACAAAAATATAAACGCAACACTTTCGGTTTGCATGAGCTGAACTCAAAGATCTGAAACATTTTCTACATACAGTCAGGTACAGACACAATTCTAACATTTTTGGCTTTATATACAACCACAATGAATTTGAAATAAAACAAAAAAGATGCACTTTAACTGAAGACTGTCAGTTTTAATTTGAGGGTATTTACATCCAAATCAGGTGAACGGTGTAGGAATTACAACAGTTTGCATATGTGCCTCCCACTTGTTAAGGGACCAAAAATAATGGAACAATTGGCTTCTCAGCTGTTCCATGGCTGGCCAGGTGTGTGTTATTCCCTTATTATCCCGAATACATTGAGCAGATAAAAGGTCCAGAGTACATTTCAAGTGTGCTATTTGCATTTGGAATCTGTTGCTGTCAACTCTCAGGATGAGATCCAAAGCGCTGTCACTATCAGTGAAGCAAGCCATCATTAGGCTGAAAAAACAAAAAACAAACCCATCAGAGAGATAGCAAAAACATTAGGCATGGCCAAAACAACTGTTTGGAACATTCCTAAAAAGAAGGAACGCACCGGTGAGCTTAGCAACACCAAAAGATCCAGAAGTCCATGGAAAACAACTGTGGTAGATGACCGAAGAATTCTTTACCTGGTGAAGAAAACACCCTTCACAACAGTTGGCCAGATCAGGAACACTCTCCAGGAGGTAGCTGTATGTGTGTCAAAGTCAACAATCAAGAGAAGACTTCACCAGAGTGAATACAGAGGGTTTACCACAAGATGTAAACCATTGGTGAGCCTAAAAAACCAGAAGGCCAGTTTTGCGTTTACCAAACGACATCTTAAAAGCCTTCACAGTTCTGGAACAACATCCTATGGACAGATGAGACCAAGATCAACTTGTACCAGAGTGATGGGAAGAGAAGAATATGGAGAAGGAAAGGAACTGCTCGTGATCCTAAGCATACCACCTCATCAGTGAAGCATAGTGGTGGTAGTGTCATGGCGTGGGCATGTATGGCTGCCAATCGAACTGGTTCTCTTGTATTTCTTGATGATGTGACTGCTGACAAAAGCAGCAGGATGAATTCTGAAGTGTTTCGGGCAATATTATCTGCTCATATTCAGCCAAATGCTTCAGAACTCATTGGATGGCGCTTCACAGTGCAGATGGACTCGGACCCAAAGCATACTGCAAAAGCAACCAAAGAGTTTTTTAAGGGAAAGAAGTGGAATGTTATGCAATGGCCAAGTCAATCACCTGACCTGAATCCGATTGATCATGCATTTCACTTGCTGAAGATAAAGCTGAAGGGAAAATGCCCCAAGAACAAGCAGGAACTGAAGACAGTTGCAGTAGAGGCCTGGCAGATCATCACCAGGGATGAAACCCAGCGTCTGGTGATGTCTATGGGTTCCAGACTTCAGGCTGTAATTGACTGCAAAGGATTTGCAACCAAGTATTAAAAAGTGAACATTTTACTTTATGATTATTATTCTGTCCCATTACTTTTGGTCCCTTAACAAGTGGGAGGCACATATGCAAACTGTTGTAATTCCTACACCGTTCACCTGATTTAGATGTAAATACCCTCAAATTAAAGCTGACAGTCTGCAATTAAAGCACATCTTGTTCGTTTCATTTCAAATCCATTGTGGTGGTGTATAGAACCAAAAAATGCTAGAATTGTGTCGATGTCCTACTATTTATGGACCTGACAGTACAGTTTCTACATACACAAAAGACCCATTACCCACTACCCAAGACCCATCTATGTTTCTCTGACCTTAACATGTATAGCTTGGAAGAAAGACGAGACAGAGGGGATATGATAGAAACTTTTAAATACATAAAGGGAATCAAGGTAAAAGAGGAGAGAATATTTAAAAGAAGAAAAACTGCTACAAGAGGACATAGTTCTAAATCAGAGGGGAAAAGGTTTAAAAGTAATATCAGGAAGTATTACTTTACTGAGAGAGTAGTGGATGCATGGAATAGCCTTCCTGCAGATGTGGTAGCTGCAAATACAGTGAAGGAGTTTAAGCATGCATGGGATAGGCATAAGGCCATCCTTTATATAAGATAGGGCCAAGGGCTATTCATAGTAATCAGTATATTGGGCAGACTAGATGGGCCAAATGGTTCTTATCTGCCGACACATTCTATGTTTCTATGTATTACTCTCAAATATTGTTCACAAATCTGTCTAAATCTGTGTTAGTGAGCACTTCTTCTTTGCCGAGATAATCCATCCCAGCTCGCAGGTGTGTCATATCAAGGTGCTGATTAGACAGCTTGAATATTGCACAGGTGTGCCTTAGACTGCCCACAATAAAAGTCCACTCTGAAATGTGCACAGTTTTGCCTTACTGGGTGGGGGTCAGAAAACCAGTCAGTATCTGGTGTGGCCACCATTTGCCTCATGCAATGCAATACATCTCCGTCGCATAGAGATAATCAGGTTGTTGATTGTGGCCCGTGGAATGTTAGTCCACTCCTCTTTAATAGCTGTGCGAAGTTGCAGAATATTGGCAGGAACTGGAACACGCTTTCGTATATGCCGATCCAGAGCATCCCAAACATGCTCAATGGGTGACGTCCGTTGAGTATGCTAGCCATACAAGAACTGGGATGTTTTCAGCTGCCAGGAATTGTATACAGATCCTTGCAATATGGAGCCGTGCATTATCATGCTGCAACATGAGGTGATGGTTGTGGATGAATGGCACAACAATTATCTCGTCACGGTATCTCTGTGCATTCAAAATGCCATCAATAAAATGCACCTGTGTTCGTTGTCCATAACATACGCCTGCCCATACCATAACCACACCGCCACCATGGGCCACTCGATCCACAACGTTGACGTCAGCAAACCGCTCACCCGCTCGATGCCACACATGCTGTCTGCCATCTGCCCTTAACAGTGAAAACTGGGACTCATCCGTGAACAGAACGCCTCTCCAAAATGTCAGACGCCATCGAATGTGAGCATTTGCCCACTCAAGACGGTTACGACGACGAACTGCAGTCAGGTCCAGACCCCGATGAGGATGACGAGCATGCAGATGAGCTTTCCTGAGACGATTTCTGACAGTTTGTGCAGAAATTCTTTGGTTGTGAAAACTGATTGCTGCTGCAGCTGTCCGGGTGGCTGGTCTCAGACGATCATGGAGGTGAACATGCTGGGTCCTGGGCTGGTGTGGTTACACGTGGTCTGCGGTTGTGAGGCCGGTTGGATGTACTGCCAAATTCTCTGAAATGCCTTTAGAGACGGCTTATGGTAGAGAAATGAACAGTCATTGCACGGGCAACAGCTCTAGTAGACATTCCTGCAGTCAGAAACGTTGCGACATCTGTGACATTGTGCTGTGTGATCAAACTGCACATTTCAGAGTGTCCTATTATTGTGGGCAGTCTAAGGCACACCTGTGCAATATTCATGCTGTCTAATCAGCACCTTGATATGACACACCTGTGAGGTGGGATGGATTATCTTGGCAAAGGAGAAGTGCTCACTAACAGATTTAGACACATTTGGGAACAATATTTGAGAGTAATGGGTCTTTTGTGTATGTAGAAAATGTTTCAGATCTTTGAGTTCAGCTCATGCAAAATGGGAGCGAAACCAAAAGTGTTGTGTTTATATTTTTGTTCAGTGTACATTCAAAAGGAAAAAGTAAAAACTTTTGTTCAGTGGATATTTTCACATGTGTTTTCATATATGTGTTCACATCTGCGTTTGGGGTCTTTGTCCTGCATTCCCTCATATTTTACAAGAGGAATAGCACTGCATGCATCACTTTTTTCCTGTCAAAAGTGCTGATAGACATGATAGACTCTAAGTCACTTGGGGTAGTTGGGCATCGGTGATGGAGCTAGTACTTAACTGTGGTTTTATAACTGAAAGCACAACATCAATGTCCAATTGTCAGGAGACAGAATGCTGTGATTGCCTCTGATGACTAGAAGAGTGGTCATAGACACTTGTCCGCTGGGCTTTAAAGGCCACATGGATTTTGATTAACTACGAAAACAATATCTGTCTTAAGAAAGCTCCTTTAAAGGGCATGTCCTACCGAAGACCCATTTTTGTGATCGTGGGAGGTCCTAGCAGTCAGACCTACACTGATCAGATACTTATAGTAACATAGTACATGGTGGGACAAATTGAGGTTATGGCCTATCCTCAGGAAAGGTCATCAATATCTGATTTGTGGGACTGTACCCCCACCTATCAGTTGTTCAAAGAGGCCACTGTGCCATCTTCCTAGCCCAATGATGTCATGTCCGTTGATCACATGGCCCAGGAGCAGCTTAGTTCCATTAAAGTGAATGCTGCCATACCAAACACAGCCACTATACAATGTACGGTGCTGTGCTTTGTAAGCTTGTCAGAAAACCACAACACTCACAGGAGCGCCATGGCCTCTTTAAACAGCGGACCGGCAGGTGTGTCAGGTGTCAGACCTCACCGATCAGATAATGATCTGGAAGATAGGACATCAATAGGAAGATCTTGAACAAGTCAAATGTCTAACCTTTCCTACACTTGTTAATCATTCTAACAATGTAGTACATGATTGTTAGCTCAGTGGAGGTCTATACTAGCAGACATACTGTGGCTCAATCCATATGGAGTGGACACTATGGCTGGCATTGTATGGGGCATCATGTTGTGGCTTGAAATTGGGGAGGCACAACAAGACCACTGTATGGTGGGAAAACTGAGCAGACAATGTATTAAGGGGCAATCACTGTGTGGAGGTGCACACTAGCAGTATGGCAGGAATACTTTGACTGGCACTTTTTGGGGAAATACACTAGATAACACTGTAATATGGAACACAACTGCTGCAGACCTTTACTTTGAAGAAGACTGACAGTGTTTGAAATGAATCCCTCTTCAAAGTATTAACTTTTGCTTTTCTAGTCATATATTGTCAAGGATTCCCAGTCAGTGAGTGACATTACCATTTAAAGAGCTTTTCAAACTGTTATGTGCTTGTACAGGGATACAATCGGCATCTTGGTAGACTTAGAGCATTTCCAAAGAACAATGCTTTTTTACGGCAAGATGCCATATTGATATAAGTGTATGGGAGACGGGAAGTGACAGACCCTTTGCTTATTTTATTTTTATAGCCTCAAGGGGTTTCCAATTGTTCACTCTTCAAACCCTCTCTATAATTATATTTCATATATATCTAACCGAGAACATAGTTCTTATCTACAAAACAAAGGAAGAAATATAATTTTCTCAAATTTATCAATGTAATTACTTTATTTTTGGGGCATATTAAAAATATGGTGTAAGCACCAAGCATGTGAAGCCCCTTTGCCAATTTTTTGACACATACAAATCCATTTATCTCATTAAAGATTCCGTTGTACATTATGGATTGTTATTATATAAAAACCATCATTTCACTTTTGGTGCACTGAACTTTCCCTCTTACCATGAGTATAGAAAGCTGGTGGCTAGTTGTCCGACATGTCTATATCAGGCTGTGTGTTTGTCAGTAGTCTTGCTGCCTTAACGGAGAAGACATTATCCAGAGATGCCCTGAAACAATGCAAGGAGACAGCCAAGACTTCAAGCAGCTTAACCTCACATTAACTGAACAAATCTGGTTGCTCAAAAATGTTCTTATTTACCAAATATTTGATGATGTATATTGACTTATAATATATAGATAAAATATTACTTAACTTTTTATGCATTTGTTCAAGGTATAGGCAAAAAGTATAGAAATTGATTCAATTAATATGGAAATTGTTTACTAGGCAAATTATTAATATCTTGTCCAATTAAATACAAGCTAAAGTCCATCACTTCATTTTTTCTTAGTTTCCGATTTCAGGATTACATTTCTGATTATATTCTCTGTACTGAATACAGTCGTATGTATATAACATAAGGATAAATAAAGGATAAATATTGACTATCGATAAGTCTCAAGGTTTTTGTTTTTACCTATACTTACATCAATTTTAAGGTTAAAACTCATAAATCAGTTCATAAACCATAAAGGTATACCATTTTCTAGTTCTATATCTACTTTGGATGTGTCATAGACAACTACGTTAAAAAAGTGCAGACTTCCTGGATTAGTATTACGTACTCTAAAAATGCTCCTCAGTAGGCAGAGCTATAAAACTATCAGCACGTGTAGTTAGCAGGTAGTAAGAAGGACTTACCTGAAGTAAGGTGGCGAACAGCATTGAAGAAAGACAGGTAGGTAACTGAAGGATTCTAATTTAGATAGTTCCGAGTGGTACATAGATTCAGTGATGGGATGGCAGAAGATTTTTGTGTGCAGGATGCTGAGAGGAGGAGCAGGCAGAAAAGGGCAGGACATGATTTAACTCATTGTCTGTAAGCTCTGTACAATCTAATATCAGTTATTCTGATTGAAATTGTATAAAACATACAAAAAATATATAAAAACAAAATAGAACGTTATACTGCTATCTAAAATATTCATCTACATACAGTTGCAAGAAAAAGTATGTGAACCCTTTGGAATGATATGGATTTCTGCACAAATTGGTCATAAAATGTGATCTGATCTTCATCTAAGTCACAACAATAGACAATCACAGTCTGCTTAAACTAATAACACACAAAGAATTAAATGTTACCATGTTTTTATTGACCACACCATGTAAACATTCACAGTGCAGGTGGAAAAAGTATGTGAACCCTTGGATTTAAAGGGCTTCTGTCACCCCACTAAACCTTTTTTTTTTTTTGCTTACTTATAATCCCTACACTGCGATTTATGGCTACATATTCTAATTAATCATTTTGGTCCTGTAGATTTTGTTAAAAACATGCTTTTAAAATATGCAAATTACCTTGCTACCAGCAAGTAGGGTGGCTACTTGCTGGTAGCAGCCGCATCCTCCGATCCTAAAGACGCCCCCTCTGCATTGTGATTGACAGGGCCAGGGAACGGAATCGTTCTCTGCTGGCCCTGCCTGTTTGCATTCAAAATATGGCGCCTGTGCCGCGGCCGTACCTGTCTTCAATCGGCGCAGGCGCACTGAGAGGCAGCCGCTCGCTCGGCCGCTCCATCCTCAATGCGCCTGCGCCGGGTGTAGATGTGACGTCATCGGCGCAGGCGCATTGAGGATGGAGCGGCCAAGCGAGCGGATGCCTCTCAGTGCGCCTGCGCCGATTGAAGACAGGTACGGCCGCGGCGCAGGCGCCAGATTTTGAATGCAAACAGGCAGGGCCAGCAGAGAACGATTCCGTTCCCTGGCCCTGTCAATCACAATGCGGAGGGGGCGTCTTTAGGATCGGAGGATGCGGCTGCTACCAGCAAGTAGCAAGGTAATTTGCATATTTATTGTGTACTTACCTGATCCTGTTCCCTGACGATCCTTTGCCTGCTCCTCCTTCCTGGTATATTGACCTCGGCTTCCACCTGACTATTCTTGCGGACTCCTTCGGTACTTCGACTCTCCTGGTATTTATGACCCTGGCTTCTCCTGACCTTTCTTTGCTTATCCCTCTGCACTGCATTGTTCTCTTGGTTTTGACCCGGTCCGTTCACTATCCGTTATTTGTCTTGTCTGTCCTTCCCACACGTATCCTAAGTTAGGGACTGCCGTCCAGTTGTCCCCTGTCATCAGGACTCGTGAGGCAAGTAGGCAGGGGTGAGGGTGGAGTGCAGTGGTCACTAGCCTCCACCCTGTGTGTGTGTGTGTGTGTGTGTACGTGACCATTACAGATTAACAGGCCCAATATCCACTGTATAATGAATCCTCTGGTGACCCTGACTGACCATGTCTCTAATCTGACGCAGATGGTGCAGGAGCTAGGGGAAAAACTCTGTTCTTTTGAGTTAGGGCAAGGTTCTTCCACTCCTCAGGCCTCCAGTCCGCATTTTGAGCCCCAGGTTAAGCTCCCAGAACCCTTTTCTGGAGACCGGAAGAAGTGCCTCTCTTTTAAGGAGAGTTGCAGACTTTACTTCCGTTTGCGCCCCGTGTCCTCTGGCCCCGAGAGTCAATGCGTGGGCATTATCATTTGCCTACTACAGGGTGATCCCCAGGACTGGGTGTTCTCTTTATCTTCTGGCGCCAGTTGTTTAACTTCTGTGGAGGGGTTCTTTCAGGCCCTGGGTACCCTCTATGATGAACCAGACAGGGCTCTAGTAGCCGAGACGGCTCTAAAGGCACTGGTTCAGGGCAATCTACCTGCAGAGGATTATTGCACCCAATTCAGAGGGTGGTGTGTCCCCTCCGGATGGAATGAACCAGCCCTGAAGAGTCAGTTCAGGTCAGGTCTGTCTGATAATTTAAAGGATCTTCTGGTCAGTTATCAACTTCCAGAGACCTTAGAGGAGATGATGACCCTTGTTGTCCGACTTGACCGACGGGTTAGAGAGAGATGACAGGAGCAACAGTTCTCTTCCCAGATGGTGGTCCAGCCAGAGGCCTATCCCAGAGACAATGCTGAGGTCTCCACCGAGGAACCCATGCAGGTTGGCATGACCCGAGGGAATCTTCGCCGTAGACGTGGAGAATGCTTTTACTGTGGAGATCCTGACCATTGGATCAACCAGTGTCCTAAGAAGGTCCTCTCTGTCAAGTCTTTTAAGGCAAGGCAACCTAAAGACCAGGTACACCCTGATTTTTCTAAATGTAAGCTTTTGGTACCCATTACGATTTCTCTGGGGGTAGATAAATGGCCGGGTAAGGCCTTTATTGATTCTGGTTCAGTGGCCAGCTTTATTGACTCTGAGTACGCTGTAAGATTGGGTATTCAATGTTTGCTTTACCAACTCCTATCCATGTCATGGCTATTGATGCTATTCCTCTTATTGGTGGTACGGTGAGCTCATGTACCTCAGAGATTTCTCTAACCGTGGGTGTGTGCCACTCAGAGAGATGTTCCCTTTTCGTCCTGGAGAACCTACCAGCTGAGGTGGTACTAGGGTTGCCTTGGCTCCGACTACATAACCCCACTATAGATTGGTCCAAGGGGGAGTTGGTGAGATGGGGGCCTAAGTGTGACTCGTGCTTGTCCGCGGTACAGGCTGGGGTCTCAGTAAAGTCTGATATTTTACCCACTGTTGTTAGGGAATATTCAGATGTATTCTCATCACCAACTCCGGAGGTTCTACCCCCCCATAGACCTTATGATTGTACTATAGAGCTAGTAGAGGGGGCCAAGTTTCCTAAGGGGCGAATTTATAATATTTCTAAGCCCGAATGCAAGGCCATGGAAGATTATATTAAGGAGAGCCTTGGTAAAGGGCATATTAGACCTTCTGTCTCTCCAATGGGGGTGGGGTTTTTCTTCGTTAAGAAAAAAAGATGGTGGTCTTAGGCCATGTATCGATTACCGGAGATTAAATAAATCACTGTCCAGAATAGATACTCCCTCCCATTGATTCCGGATTTATTTAACCAGGTTCTGGGGGCAACCTGGTTTTCCAAGATTGACCTGAAAGGGGCATACAATCTAATCCGAATCAAGGAGAGAGACAAATGGAAGACGGCGTTCAATACTCCGGCAGGACACTTTGAATATCAGATGATGCCTTTTGGACTCAGCAATGCCCCAGCTGTGTTCCAAAACTTCATGAATGACATTCTTAGGGAGTTCTTAGGTAAATTTGTTATTGTCTATCTTGACTGCATTTTGATATTCTCTCCTGGCTTCAAATCCCATGTGTCTCATGTTAAACAAGTATTAGAGGTGTTGAGGGAGAATCAGCTATCCGCTAAGCAAGAGAAATGTGTCTTTGGTGTACAGTCGTGGCCAAAAGTTTTGAGAATTACATAAATAGTGGAAATTGGAAAAGTTGCTGCTTAAGTTTTTTTATAATAGCAATTTGCATATATTCCAGATTGTTATGAAGAGTGATCAGATGAATTGCATAGTCCTTCTTTGCCATGAAAATTAACTTAATCCCAAAAAAAACCTTTCCACTGCATTTCATTGCTGTCATTAAACGACCTGCTGAGGTCATTTCTGTAATCCTCTTGTTAACTCAGGTGAGAATGTTGACGAGCACAAGGCTGGAGATCATTATGTCAAGCTAATTTGGTTAAAATGGCAGACTTGACCTGTTAAAAGGAGGGTGATGCTTGAAATCATTGTTCTTCCATTGTTAACCATGGTGACCTGCAAAGAAACGCGTGCAGCCATCATTACGTTGCATAAAAATGGCTTCACAGGCAAGGATATTGTGGCTACTAAGATTGCACCTCAATGAACAATTTATAGGATCATCAAGAACTTCAAGGAAAGAGGTTCAATTCTTGTGAAGAAGGCTTCAGGGCATCCAAGAAAGTCCACCAAGCGCCAGGATTGTCTCCTAAAGAGGATTCAGCTGCGGGATCCGAGTGCCACCAGTGCAGAGCTTGCTCAGGAATAGCAGCAGGCAGGTGTGAGCGCATCTGCACGCACAGTGAGGTGAAGACTTTTGGAAGATGGCCTGGTGTCAAGAAGGGCAGCAAAGAAGCCACTTCTCTCCCAAAAAAACATCAGGGACAGATTGATCTTCTGCAGAAAATATGGTGAATGGACTGCTGAAGACTGGGGCAAAGTCATATTCTTCGATGAAGCCTCTTTCCGATTGTTTGGGGCATCAGGAAAAAGGCTTGTCCGGAGAAGAAAAGGTGAGCGCTACCATCAGTCCTGTGTCATGCCAACAGTAAAGCATCCTGAGACCATTCATGTGTGGGGTTGCTTCTCATCCAAGGGAGTGGGCTCACTCACAATTTTGCCCAAAAACAGAGCCATGAATAAAGAATAGTACCAAAACACCATCCAACAGCAACTTCTTCTAACAATCCAACAACAGTTTGGTGAAGAACAATGCATTTTCCAGCACGATGGAGCACCGTGCCATTAGGCAAAAGTGATAACTAAGTGGCTCAGGGACCAAAACGTTGACATTTTGGGTCCATGGCCTGGAAACTCCCCAGATCTTAATCCCATTGAGAACTTGTGGTCAATCCTCAAGAGGCGGGTGGACAAACAAAAACCCACTAATTCTGACAAACTCCAAGTAGTGATTATGAAAGAATGAGTTGCTATCAGTCAGGAATTGGCCCAGAAGTTGATTGAGAGCATGCCCAGTCGAATTGCAGAGGTCCTGAAAAAGAAGGGCCAACACTGCAAATACTGACTCTGCATAAATGTAATGTAATTGTCGATAAAAGCCTTTGAAACGTATGTAGTGCGTGTAATTATATTTCACTACATCACAGAAACAACTGAAACAAAGATCTAAAAGCAGTTTAGCAGCAAACTTTGTGAAAACTAATATTTGTGTCATTCTCAAAACTTTTGGCCACAGCTGTACAGGAGATTCTGTTTCTAGGGCATGTTCT